>NW_027271014.1:0-1200000 GCF_040938485.1 Diadema antillarum | reverse complement strand
GCCTTCATGCTTCAATGAATTTACACAAACATGAAGGGAGGGGTTAAAAGGGAATGTTACAGACGGTTCGGAATAGGGTCATAAATTAGCACATGATCCAACCACAGAGCGAGGGTGTTCATCAGCGGAATGTGAAGGGGGATGAAAGTAACTGAAAAAGCCTTCCGAGCCCTCCCCCCCCCCCCCCCCCACACACACACACAACAGAACAAAACAGAAGACGACTTTTTGCCCTGCACTTGTACCTTTGAAATGTTAGAAGCGTAAGTTCAGTGATAAATAAAGCAAAGAACACTCTCTTTCTTCTTCCCCTCCCCCTTCAAAAACTTCAAAACCCTGTCAGTGATGAAGGACTAAGCACGCGTGAGGGAACGTAGAGAGGAATGAAAACAGTGAATTAAGTTTAAGGTATAAAATCATCAAAGTGTGTATCATTGTTGTTCGATTTCCCGTAGCCATTGGACTGCGTGCAACCTGAGAATACTCACGATATTAGTCTTCAATTATTGGTTATGTCTCATAGCTTATTCTAAATAAATGACAACAAAGGGCTGTCCGTCTCATACAGCATCCTCTGTAAATACCCTCTCCCCCCCAACAACATTCACTGTAGCACTGCGGTTGTTTTGTGTGAATTCAACGGTGCAGATGAGCCCATTGTCTAATGCTATGTTGGGAGAGCTGAATGCTCGTTTTCTTCGACTATCCGTATAGAATTGGCAGAAATGAAGCATGCTTTAATACAGATTTTTCTCAAGCATGCGTTATTCATATTTGACGCGTAAGGTCTCATATGAAAGAAGAAAATATGAATATTCGGGTTAAGAACTTTATTTTTCGAAAACGTAACCTTAAAAGTCTGAAAAATTCACTTAAAGTCACCATTTGCGCGTGCAAATGAAAATTTGGTAGCACCACTTTTCATTGTTCTAACTCAGTCATGCATAAACAATAAACATTAAGTTGTACATCAAATGAAAGAAGAAAAGATTATCTTTACATTGATGTATAGCTCGTAAAGAAAATGTATGATTTCGATAGTAAAAAGTTGCATGGAAACCCGGTTTCGTTTTTTCTGGGACACGCTGTATACGAATATTAAAGTCTGGTCAGGTCTCATTGGCTGGTAATGGCCAGCTGTTTATGAAATAATATACAAAATAAAAATGCATTTTGTGTATGTGTATGTGTATTTTGAGTATTCCACACACTGTTTAATTTTGATTTCCATCCAGGACAATGAGAGATTATTTTTTCTCAACTATACACTGTAATATCAAAATCTATTGAAAGCACACTGTGGTGGCTGGGTCTAACACATTATTACTCTTTTGTGTTGGAGATCCACGCCCGACGGTCAAAACAAATATATAGAAATACATATAGAAAAACAACAGATATCTCAGACAAAGCATCATATCCTCATAGACCCAACCCACCTTCCCATACGCCCAGACAATGCACACCAGCCCAAGGACTTACTTGGAGCTTTAGAATATCCTTTGCCAACAGAGACATCCGAACCTTTGCAGTGCCGACTAAGATCTACCATGGAACTGATTGGTATTTGCATATCTCTTTTCCTCTTCTTTTTTTTCTTCTTCTTCCACTTCTTCTTCTTCTTCTTCTTCTTCTTCTTCTTCTTCTTCTTCTTCTTCTATTTCTTCATTATACTGTGTACTCTTGTAATATTTTGCCGTGGGGCCTTTTCTGAATTTGTTAAGAAGGTCTCCAAAGAGCTATAGGCCTATGCAACAAAAAACAACAACAAACAAACAAAAAAGACAGAAATCTGTATCTTTAAGAGCAGAGCTGAATATTAAGTATCTCTCTCTTGTAAGAGATACAAGAGACAGCTGTCTCTTGTATCTCTTACAAGAGAGAGATACTTAATATTCAGCTCTGCTCTTAAAGATACAGATTTCTGTCTTTTTTGTTTGTTTGTTGTTGTTTTTTGTTGCATAGGCCTATAGTGGCCTAGGGTAGATGTACATCACTCTCGTGGGCTTTATTTTCCTTGAGTGTCGAGATAATTGCCATATTTGCCTATAGTGTCGAGCTGGTTGACCATACAGCTTGTGGCCTATTGTATTTGATGTTGAGCTCATTGAGCCTTGTTAACCTAGTGTTTAGCTCACAGGATGTATGACTCGTGGACTGTGTAACTCATGGGCTGTACGACTCATGGGTTGTTTGACTTGTGACGTACACCCGATGAGGGGGACCTGTTGCTTTCTAGTTTGCATCTTCCACCCTTTTCATCCAGTTCAAGGGACTTTGCCATATGCCTGTTCAAACACTATTCATAAGTATCAACCCAAAACATGTATTCCTACTCCTCTCCCCACCTCCAACATTTAAGCGTACAAACTTTATCCAGTGCAAATTGGACAATGTTGCACATAATTTCATGCAAGCTAGCCTGCATAATCAACCAAAACATAATATCTTATATTGGAGGTCACTGCCATCACTGATTTAGCATTATATCTAAAGTAATTGACCTCTCACATTTCAGACCTGTTACTATAAACCAATGTTCTGTGTAATATGCATACATACTTTGATCAAGACGTCAAGGCGTGATTTGTACATGATCAAGCATTTACGATTAAACCAATGAAGCCAAACATCAATACAGGTAAGCCTACACAAATTCTTATGTTCTAAAAGGTCAGTGACCTCTCATTGTCCTGAGAGGTAAAAGTTGGATATACACAGGGTAATGACCAATGTTTCATGGAATGACAAGATACTCCTATCATGGCATAAATGCTAATAGCAAACTGCATTATTTTACATCGGGTATAAATTGACCATTGACTGTACATAAAATATCATCTGATATTTTGATGTCATTGACCTGTTACAGTCCTCAGATGTTAAAGGTAGAGACATCTAAGTAATTTCTCTTGCTCTGTGGAATATGAAATCAATTCAATTGTAATACAAATGAATATTTCATCTTTATCATGTTTATCATCAACCAATTGCACCAAATATCAATGTTCTGATATTTCGAGGTCATGGACCTCATCATAGGTCATCAGAGGTCATCAGAGGTCGAAGGTAGAAACATGTCTTGAAAGGCTCTGTGGAACATTGAGGCAATTCCATAAGCAAAAATGAGTTTTTAGTACATGATTACCGTGTTTAACAGAAACCACGAGTGATGCAAAATATCAATTTTCTGGCATTTTCAGGTCATTGACCTCTGGAGGTCATCAGAGGTCAAAGGTAGAAACCTGTCAAGGCTCTGTGGAATATGAAGACAATTCCACTGTCACAAAAATTAGTTTTAGTACACCATTACCGTGTTAATCATTAACCAATGGCGCAAAATATCAATTTTGTGACATTTTGAGGGTCATTGACCTCTGGAGGTCATCAAAGGTCAAAGACTCGGATAAAATCCTGTCAAGGCTCTGTTGAACATGAAAACAATTTCACTGTGACAAAAATTAGTTTTTACTACATCATTACTGTGTTTATCATTACCCAATGACGCAAAATATCAATTTTCTGACATTTTGAGGTCATTGACCTCTGGAGGTCATCAGAGGTCAATTCAGTCTTACCTCCCGATCTTAAAATTAATCTTATAGCATGTACTAACAATGGTGAAAGTTTCACGCTTAAAGGGATGGTACAGTATTGGTGGAGATGAGAATTAGGCTTTTAACTTTTTGCGAGATACCAAGAAAACACTTATGATATAGTACAGAGCATACCATTTTAAGAGGAACTCAAAGTTTATTTGATAAAAATCGTGTTTGGAATGACTGAAACATCCAAAAACAAAGTAAAACAAAGCGATAGTAATAAAGTGTGGGTCCCACACTTTATTAGAATCGCTCTTCTTTGGATATCTCAGCCGTTTCAAAACCAATTTTCATCAAATAAATGTTGAATTCCTCATAGAATTACATGCTCTTTCATGTTTAATAAGAGGTTTCTCATTATCTCATCAAAAATGTTAGAAACCTGAAATTAGGTCTCAACCAAAACTATATGATCCCTTTAAGTCAAATTTTGCACAATTGTTCGGCTTCTCTGCTCTACTATCTGTCCGGAGGACTCTTTACGGAGGGGATCCGTGAAGCCAGACGCAGTCTCCGCGAAACATTCCCCGACGGACAGATACAGACCGATCTTTCGGTCAAGTGACGCCCCTGCATAAGTTCATCTCATATCTCACCAAAAATGTTTACCTGACGATACATGTCAATCTGAACCAAAACCACACGCTCCCTTTAAACTGGCCAGCCTGCACAACTGCGGGTCTTCACAGAGGTAGTCTGGCTTCCAGACCCTCTGCCCATACTATTTCGCTATTCATGATATTAGTCCGGGAGCCAGCGGGGGTCAGCCTAGCTGAAAAGGTTACCAATTTTAATGTATATAGCAATGTAGTACATATGCCCCTGAGTATGGAAATGCACGTCTGGCTGGTCATCGTTGGTGGGTGTGGCCATCAGGAGGGCCAAAAAAAGGACCCCCCCCCCCCCCCCCAAAAAAAAAAAAAAAAAAAAAAAATTAGGCTAGCCTAGCTGGAAAAGTAACCCCATGAAAACAACTGGAACTTGTTCGTTACACTTACAGGATAAATGAATGACCATTGCCAGACGTTTTAAGTGGTGGGGGGTAGCCGCCAGACGCCCTTAAAGACCCAACTTTTTCCAGCTAGGCTAGCCTAGCTGAAAAAGTAACCTAATGAAACCCACTGGAACTTGTTCGTTACACTTACAGGACAAATGAATGACCATTGCCAGACGTTTTAAGTGGTGGGGGTAGCAGCCAGACGCCCTTAAAGACCCAACTTTTTCCAGCTAGGCTAGCCTAGCTGAAAAAGTAACCGAGTGAAACCCACTGGAACTTGTTCGTTACACTTGCAGGATAAATGCATGACCATTGCCAGACGTTCTAAGTGGTGGGGAGTAGCCGCCAGACGCCCTTAAAGACCCAACTTTTTCCAGCTAGGCTAGCCTAGCTGAAAAAATAACCTTATGAAACCCACTGAAACTTGTTATTTACACTTACAGGATAATTATATGCATGGCCGTTGCCAGACGCTTTAAGGGGGGGGGGGGGGGGTAGCCGCCAGATGCCCTCAAAGACCCAGTTTTACCAGGTAGACTATAAATTATAGCCTAGGCTTGAAAAGTAACCTCCTGAAACCCACTGGAACTTGTTCTATGTTTGTATCTCATACTGGTAAACACTGTCGACATACATGTAGTATTCTGGTGTTCTTTCAATAACTTTCCACACTTTTGAGCTATATGACCACCAAATTCACTCCTCAGATCATCTAATGATTGCTTTCAAGTGTTAATATTGGTGAAGTCCGACTACGTCAACAGTCAAAAAGTCAATGAACTATACCATTTGAAAATCTCTGTAATCACAAAGTCGATACGTGGACAAGACATCACTTCGCTTTTGCCATGTTAGATGGTGAATATTTGTAAGCTTCCGTTTCTAATTCATACAGCATCAGCATACAATGCATGTCTGAGAATAGCGGTAAAGAAGATTAGAGTCTTTGGCAACAAGTGCAAAATTAAATTCTGTGCCTTATTTGCTGAACAAACGTCGTAGGAGGACAACGACCTGTTAGGCAATATGGCGGAACAATAGCTCTATTATTAGTGTTATAGAATAAATGACAATGATGTAGTTCTGAAGCATACTTTTCATTAGATACTTTTGCAATGACTCAATGTATACTTTTAATCGAACTAGGTATATATCCATGACTTGCACATGAATTACGGCAGAACGATTCGGTGAGGAAAGTTTTCTGTCATGTCATTACGGAAGAAGTGAACGTGTCAATATTTTGCTATTTGTTCCATAATCATTTCTGAAGTGGTTAAATGTATTTTCCTATTTTTTTTCTTTTATATACCTACGTTGCATCCAAATGCCTATTCGTTTAAAAAATACTGGCCATGTATTCAAAGGTAAAAGATTATAGGTTAATGGAAGTAGGGTATACAAAATTTCACTAGTTGTTTTTTTTTTGTTTTTTTTTTTGTTTGTTTGTTTGTTTGTTTTTTTTTTGGGGGGGGGCATGATTCAAAGTGTCCAAAACCTTATATAATACATGTATTTAGTTTTGTTGTCACGACACTTGCTATGTATGATGCCAAACTCTTCCCGCTCATACAAATGCAGCCGTTTCAGGGAAATAATTATGATATTCTTATACTTCATGATTTGGTAATGCTGAAGTGGTTCATAACATTCCATTGATACTATATATAGAACAGAAAGTGAATTTGACAATGGTATAGGATATCCGCAATTTACTCTTTGACAGGTTCTATCATCCGATAAATATGTATAAATTGAATATATACAGTAGTCCCCTATTCAGTAACTACAGGTGAAGTTAGATATTAAAGCTGCATTCAGTTTGCACGTGACCATGACGTTATAGCCAAAGATTATTGAATTCTGTAAATCTCTGTGTGCCTGCACAGGATTGGAAAACGAAACAACTTTCTGTGTATAGAACAACGAAACAGAAACTGGTGCATGCATTATTCTCAGTCACTTTGTTATTCATAATGATGGTTTGCTCATTGCAGTTCCGGAATCTCAGCTCGAGGGACTCGAATTGATCCCAAATCAGTCGGAAGGCGTGTATCACCCAAAACAATATCTGAACACATAACTGCAATCCTCCAGAGTCTCTATTGGTTGCCGATAAGGGCTGGTATAAAGTTTGATTTTCATTATTACAGTACCTTGTATTTCAATGTTTTCATCGAAATGCCCATATACGATATGCGTATCTCAGTTAACTCTTTAAACATAGTTGTAATCTACGTGCCAAGAATCTCATGTTTTCAATAAGCGTGAACTCCAAGACATGTCGTGATAAGGACTTTAAGACAATTGGCATCGTCATTATCAAACAAATTCCCCTTTTACAAGACACGTTTTAGATTTTAGATAGAAATATGGATTCGTTTGAATGCATACAAACAACTTCTTAAATCCTCTTACATTTTGTTTTTAAGATATGTTGTGTACTTTAGAAAATGTAAGAAGCATGCTCTTGTTTTAGAGGCTTTGAGTACTGGTAAGAATCATATCTTATTCTTATAGATTATGTGAATTAGTACACAATCCGTCATTCAAGAACGTTTTGAACAAAACGTATCCAGACAACTGCATATCATATTCATTTCATTTCATTTCATTTTTATTTCATTTCCGGCCAAAACATATAATATGACAATTTCATATAAACAAATTAAGTACAATGTAACTGTTACATTTCCAAATGAAATTTAGATACACGTCATTTGTTTACATGACTCAATAAACATACTAGTTGAAAAAATACATGGGCAAAATGTGACTGAATCATAAGAAAGAAAAGGTCGGAAATGGAGGGGACTGCTAAAAAGCCAAGCTTGTAGAATGCAGTCCCCTCGTGAGTCGTGAAAATTATAGTAATAATGCAACAAGACAATTTGACATAGTCCTCGGGAAACAGAAAATAAAACAAGTACGCACACAAAACGCACACACAGACAAAAACAAAGCTGCTCTCTTACATTGCATACGCGTGGAAAGAATGAATAGGAGGTCAAAGGCCAGAGGGGGACAGGAAGACAGAGGAAGAGAGAGAAAAGGGCAAAGGAGGAAGAGTTCAAGTGTCAATGCCAGGGCACATGAGACTTTGGTCTTACCAATATTTTCACCTCCTCCTTCATGCAGATGTATACTCTTGCCGAGACGGTTTGTTTGATAGATAGTGATTATAGTGCTCACCTTATTGAAAAGGTAATTGGGTAAATTTTTGGTTTCAGTATATCATTCAAACACAACTAAGTTAACTTTTACATTAACATTTTCACAACTCACAAATTCCACACGCACACACATTTCATGATTCACAAGATCCAAGTTACACTAATCCTACTCTCTAAAAAAAATCGAGTGAAAATTTTCACTCTAAAAAGAGTGAATACAAAAAAGAGTGAATTTCGAGTGAAATTGGAGTGAATTTTGAGTGAAAATGCTCATTTTCGCTCATTTTGGAGTGACGTCAGGGATCACTCGAAGATTTTGGAGTGATCCCTGACGTCACTCCAAAATGAGTGAAAATGAACATTTTCACTCAAAATTCACTCCAATTTCACTCGAAATTCACTCTTTTTTGTATTCACTCTTTTCAGAGTGAATATTTTCACTCGATTTTTTTTAGAGAGTATTTACTTTGCAGAGTGCAACAACAACATAAGTTATATACTGAGCAAATATAGGCTTACATCAGTTCGCACTATTCAAGGTTTAGAGTAGTTAAGTAACTAAATCGTACCCGATTATGTGATGCTAAGTTGCACCTTGAGATGATGGGCAATATTGCCCATATAAAGGAGCAGGCAGTGACACTGACTTGCTCCTTTAAAGGAGCAATTTTGCAGCAGTCATGGAGCAAACAAGCACCACATAGGTGCAACATCATACCAATAAGGCACAAGATTGCACCCTCAAGAGAGGGTACATTCTTGCATCCTTCGGGTATAAAGTTGCACCTAAAGGTACGAGGTTGCGCCTTTTTCAAGGGGGCAAAGTTGCTCCCGAGGGTGTAACTTTCACCCTTTCTTGCAGGTACAAAGCAGCACCCAAAGTTCCAAGATTGCACCCTCAAAACAAGGCACAATCTTTTTTTTTCTCTTTCCGTCTTTATTTTGCTTCTTCGCAGATTAACAGATACAGAATTTTGACATTGCTGCATATATAAGTACCGTATAATGTTTTCTTTTTTGCAATGGTAAAAAACAAATTGTAATACAATGCAAGGGGGAGGCTAAAAACTCCCTCATTTATACCAAAAACAAAGAACCGAGTCCACTCAGCTTGTTGGGCTCAGCCACAACCCCAACATATTCTCAGTCATGTTTCAGGGATGATTTAATCATCCCTGCAAAACTTTCCATCCCCACTTGTCTACAGGCCGAACAAGCCAGTCCAAACAGAGTCTATAATCATATTGATCATGACAAGTGCAGAGGTTTGAAAATCTGAGTTAAAAGTGTAATTGACTGTAATTAGAATTTAGGAATGTAACTGAGCCCAATTGCTTAGACTGCAAGTAACAAACACCATTTGGTTCTATGAAGTGTTAATTTTCCTTTTCTATAAGCTATAGCTCTTTCAACCTTTTCTAGATAAATTATCTCATTCTTAAACTGATCAAAACTTAAGGTCTTGTCTTGACATTTGTTACGGAAAATAAAATGTTTTGCATATAAAATAATGGTGTTTACCAGAGTCTTCTGGGTGTCAATACCAAAACAGATATCAATACAGGTTAGAGGTGAAGAAAGTATTGCAGTTCTTTCTAGCCACTTCGTAACGTTTTGCCAAAAGGTTCGTACATAGTCACAGTAAAAAAACAGATGGAGCAATGTTTGCTCTTCAGTGTTGCATAAATTACAATTTGGGGATGATTTTATACCAATTTTAAATAAAAATTTGTTTGTTGCAATTATACGGTGCAAAAACTTAAATTGAAAGGTTCTAATTTTTGTATCTAATGTGGCAAAGAATGAAATATTGAAACGCTTTCTCCATATAATCAAACTCTCAAGAGGTTGTTGCAAATCTGTTTCCCATTTTAACAAAACACGGGAATACTCGGTTGGACAGATCTTTTTTAACAACTGTGAGTAACAAAATTTAACAGGTGATTTATGGCATACAAATGCTTCCAACCTGTCATCAAAAACTTCAGGCTGCACATCAACATTTACATGTTCTTGTTTCAAAACTCTTTTCCACTCAGCAGGTATAGCTGATAAAATTGCAAAATAATCTAAATAGTTTGAAATAGGAAGATTAAATTCAGCCTGCAATTCTTCAAAAGACTTAAAAAACCATTTTCTCGTATCAAATCTCTAACGTAAAATATACTTGCATTGGACCACCTTTTGTAAAATACAGTTTTGCCTGCTACCTTAATAAATGAGTTATTCCAAATCGATTGCCAAAGTATATCTTTATATCTAGCAGGGTTGTAGTATCTGTAATGGGCCCAAGCCTTTAATACATCAATCCAAAAGAGATTTACAGATAAGTGGTTACAATCGTGTGCACTAAAGTTTCCTCTGAAAACACTCTTTCCTCCACATTTCTCCAGAAAGAATTTAGAGAACAATTTCCATTTTTTGGTTCCTGTTTGAGTTTCTTCCTCGAGAAATCTCTTTACCCAAGATACTTTTAATGCCTGACAAAAACTTTCTGCATGTGGCATTTTCAAGCCTCCATTTTTGTAATCATCATACATAATAATACGTTTAATACGGTCAGTTTTTTGGTTCCAAACAAAGTTGAACAGGAGTCTCTGTAACTCATCAAAAAAACGTTTTGGAGGATCTTGTATGTTACTGAATAAATACACAAACTTAGGCATCACCAGTGACTTAATTATAGTAATTTTTCCTAACAGTGTCAAGTTACGGTGTCTCCAAATGTTCAGTGTGCTTTCCGTTTCTTTCAACTTTATTTGGAAATTCTGGTTAAAACAGTCTACACTTCCTCTTAAAGGTATATATATTCCCAAGTAAAATAAATGCTCTGTTACCCAGTTCATCTGGATATCTGAACACAAAGTGCCACTCCACGGACCAAGACAAGCGATGTTGCTTTTTTCAATATTAACTTTCATCCCAGATATTTTTTGAAAAGCAGACAGTAATTGAAATGTGTTTCTTAAGTTCACTTCATTAGCGGATAAATATACAATCGTATCATCAGCGTATTGACTAACTCTGAGTTCAACTCCATCAATTTTAATGCCAGTAATGTTCTTACTTTGCCTTAACATGATACCTAGGATTTCAACTCCAACTAAAAACAAATAGGGTGATAAAGGGCAACCTTGTCTGACACCTTTTTGCAAATTAAAATTGCTTGAAGAATATCCATTGTTAATTACACAACTGGATATGTCCGAGTACATCACTCTAATCCATGTAATGAAGTCGTCTTTAAAACCAAAGGTTTTTAAGCAAGCTATTAAAAAATTCCACTCAATATTGTCAAATGCTTTTTCAAAGTCTATTGACACAGCTAAACCTTTGAATGGTTTCATTTGACAATACTGAATCACATCTTTCAATAGTCGAATATTTTCTCCAATATAACGATTTTTTAAAAAGCCTGTCTGATCAAAATCTATTAAAAAAGGCAGGACTTTCTTAAGTCTATTTACAAGAACTTTTGCTAAAATTTTATAGTCATTGTTCAGAAGTGTGATAGGTCTCCAGTTTTTCAAATGGAGCTTATCTTTACCCTTTTTTGGCAGTAAAGTGATGACACAAGGCACAATCTTGGAACTTTGGGTGTTTCGTTGCGCCCTCACCAAAGGTGTAAAGTTGCACCAAGAGGTAAAGGCTATACACGGGGTGCAAAGGTGCGCCGAAAGGTAAAGGGTGCAAGATCGCACCCTCAAGAAAGGTGCAACTTAGCACCACTTAGTGTGAGTGGAAAGATGCACCCAAGGGAACATTTTCGCACCCTCAATAAAGGGTTCAACTTTGTACCCTCTCTGGAGGTGCAATGGTGCACCCACACGGTGCAAGATTATACCTTTGTGCAGGGTGCAACTTTTGCACCCATTTCTTGAGGGTGCGAAATCAAACCCATTGAGAGCCGCCAGTGCGACATCACTTTGCACCCTTAAATTGTGCAAAAGTGAACCATTTTTTTCTTAGTGTGTATAAAGCATGTTATGAGCTGGAAGTCTCTATTTTGCTATTTTATCTTTACTCGTCACCGTCTTTTCAGCTACAAGGTAATACTAGGTCCTATAGTACGTCCATATATGAGCTCATTGGCTAAAGAAGTTGAACATTTAGTTACTGAAGCATTTGCTTTAAAACATTAGCATTTTAATCCCTCTAACCAAGTACGTGCAGTATTATTTTATACACACGTGAATTCCTTGTGCCTGTGAGCTACGTTTGATATGAGCGTGACCGAGTATTAGACACGTGTCAAGCCTTTGCAGACACAGAATTTTTCTTCATATTGTATAAAGGTCATTTAAAACAAATTTAAATATATATTCATTTCTTTTAAGTTAAGAGGAGCAAATGTGGAGATCATGACCTGTGATACATGTTACGGGAAGTCTATATTTTTATGTGTACTCGGTTTTTTTTCAACTACAAGGAATTACCTATAAGCTACATTTGTAATTGGATAAAGAAGCTGAGCATTCCTTTTTTTTTCATCAGTTAATGTCAGTGCTGGAGTATTATTCTTGAAAAGTTGGCATCTAAATGTCCTCCAAACCAAGTACTTACTGTATAAAATTATATTTCTGTGAGTTACGTGTCTCATGAGCATGACAGATCTGTAGACACGTATCATAGTGGTTACAAACACTAAGTTTCCTTTGCTTTCATAGTTATCAGGAAGCGATTTTGAACAATTTCAGATGTTCTGTTTTTTTTTTTCAATTTCGTTACGGGGAGGCAATATAATAATGATTTCATGTAAAGCATGTTAAGGAAAGTTGATAGTTTGGTTATTTTATCATTACTCATCTTCGTCTTCTCAACAAGAAGATGATACACATGAGGTCATTTTCTAAAGAAGTTGAAGGATGTTTAATTGCTGGTAGCCACGGAGGGGCTTTTGTCATAACATTTTGCATCTTAATCCCTCGAAACTAAGTACATGCAGTATTAGTTTATAGATAACATAATATTTTTGTTGTTGCTGTGAGCTTATTCACATGAATGTGACGAATTCTTAGACATGTTTCTCATATGTTTCTGTCATGTTTTACTGAAGAACAGCAAATGTTGAGTTTATTGGCAAGAGAGGTTGATCATTACTTTACATTTAAAGGGATTGTATAGTTTTGGAAGAAACCTAATTTCAGGTTTCTAACATTTTTTGGTGAGATAATGAGAAACCCTTTATGAAATATGAAAGAGCATGTAATTCCACGAGGAATTCAATATTTATTTGATGAAAATTGGTTTAGAAATGGCTGAGATATCCAAAACAGAGCAATTCTAATAAGTGTGGGACCCACACTTTATTATGATCGCTTTGTTTTACTTTGTTTTTGGATGTTTCAGTCATTCCGAACCCGATTTTCATCAAATAAACTTTGAATTCCTATTAAAATGGTGTGCTCTGTACTATTTCATAAGTGTTTTCTTGATATTTTGCAAAAATTTAAAAGCCCAATTCTCATCTCCACCAATACTGTACTATCCCTTTAAGTTCATTTAAGTGCCGGAGCATAAACTTGTCTTGAAAAATTAGCATCCAAAACCCTCCAAACCAAAAACGTGCAATACTAGACACGACATGAATGCCTTGTTGTTGTGAGTTATGTTTCTCAAAAACACTCAATTTTTCTGCTTTTGCAATGTACTATGTTCAAAAACGCTCTTGAACAATTTTCAGATTTTGTTTCTTTCTTAAGAGAAGAAAACGGTGAGGTCATGTGAAGCATGTTCCTAGAAGTTTTATTTCGTTAATAATATTTTTCTTTACCCATCTCCTCAACCGTAAGGTGATACGGTACCTAAAAAGTCATAGTCCAAAGGTGTTGAGCTTACTCCCCATTTTAAAGTAAATTTAAGAGCTGGGGCATTATTTTTAAAAAGTTGGCATTTTAAGCTATGTACATCGAGTACGAGTCTTACTGAATAGATTTCTTGTTGCAGTAGAATTGTATCTTTTATGAGCTTGATGGAGTATTAGACAATATTGTATCAAGTGTTTGCAAAAATTGTTAATGTATTCCCTTTTGCTAATGTCCAAAGAGTCCATTTGCCAAGTTTTGACTGTCTTTTGTTTTAATCGTCAGGGGTTTGTTTTATCATGGTCATAGAGGAAAGAAACTTAATTATAAAAAAAGCCTTTATAATGAGAAGAGATACTGTAGGACACGATTTCATAAAAAGTTGTGATTTTCAACATTTCCAAAATGCAATTGATGAATATTTCTCCCCAGGGCACAGAAAGAAAGTAGTTTTTGTCTTTTTTTCACGTCAGTATGTTATAATACCCGCGGGTTTACGCCTATCCCGCACCAATTTCCATCCGGATACTGTACCCGGCTCTGTTTTTTGTTTTTTTTTTTGTTTTGTTTTTTGAGAGCGTCTGGGGGCTACGCCCCACCACTTAAAGCGTCTGGCAACGGTCATGCATTTATTCTGTAAGTGTAAGAACAAGTTCCAGTGGGTTTCATGGGGTTACTTTAATTTTCAGCTAGGCTAGCCTAGCTGGTAAGAGTTGGGTCTTTGGGGCGTCTGGCGGCTACCCCCACCACTTAAATTGTCTGGCAACAATCATTCGATTATCTGTTGAGTGTATCAAAAGAATAAGTTCCAGTGGGTTTCAGGAGGTTATTTTTCCAGCTAGGCTAGTCTAGCTGGTAAAATTGGGTCTTTGAGGGCGTCTGGCGGCTACCCCCCCCCCCCCCCACCACCACCACCACCACTTTAAAACGTCTGGCAACGGTCATGCATATATCCTGTAAG
The DNA here is from genome assembly GCF_040938485.1 of Diadema antillarum. Taxonomy (NCBI): domain Eukaryota; kingdom Metazoa; phylum Echinodermata; class Echinoidea; order Diadematoida; family Diadematidae; genus Diadema; species Diadema antillarum. Next base: position 1,185,463 of record NW_027271014.1, on the reverse strand, counting down.
TGTAAAGAACAAGTTCCAGTGGGTTTCACTAGTTTACTTTTTCAGCTAGGCTAGCCTAGCTGGAAAAGGGTTATACAGCTCGTTATTCCGAAGGTTCGATATTCCGAAGGCTCTTTATTCCTAAGATTCGTTGTTCCGAAGGTTCGTTGTTCCGAATTTCATTTTCGGATTGACCGATCTTCGGAATAACGAACCTTCGGAATAACGCCACAAATTTTCGGATTAACGAACCTGTAGGTATAGGGAAATTGCGCGTTTCGGATTAACGACCCTTCGGAATAACGAACCTTCGGAATAGCGAACCTTCGGATTAACGAACAGCATCCGGAAAAAGTTGGGTCTTTAAGGGCGTCTGGCGGCTTCCCGCCACCACTTAAAACGTCTGGCAATGGTCATTCATTTGTCCTGTAAGTGTGACGAACAAGTTCCAGTGGGTTTCATTAGGTTACTTTTTCAGCTATAGAGTAGGCTAGCCTATAGCTGGAAAAATTTGGGTCTTTGAGGGCGTCTGGCGGCTACCCCCCACCACTTAAAACGTCTGGCAATGGTCATTCATTTGTCCTGTAAGTGTAATGAACAAGTTCCAGTGGGTTTCATTAGGTTACTTTTTCAGCTAGGCTAGCCTAGCTGGAAAAATTTGGGTCTTTGAGGGCGTCTGGCGGCTACCCCCCACCACTTAAAACGTCTGGCAATGGTCATTCATTTATCCTGTAAGTGTAACGAACAAGTTCCATTGGTTTTCATGGGGTTACTCTTTCAGCTAGGCTAGCCTAGCTGGAGTTGGGTCTTTAAGGGCGTCTGGCGGCTACCCCCCACCACTTAAAACGTCTGGCAATGGTCATTCATTTATCCTGTATACAGTGTAACGAACAAGTTCCAGTTGTTTTCATGGGGTTACTTTTCCAGCTAGGCTAGCCTAATTTTGGGGGGTCCTTTTTTTGGCCCTCTTGGCCACACCCACCACCGATGACCAGCCAGACGTGCATTTCCACACTCAGGGGCATATGTACTAAATTGCTATACACATAAAAATTGGTAACCTTTTCAGCTAGGCTGACCCCCGCTGGCTCCCGGACGCGTGTTTTTTTTTTAGACGGCGCAGATTGGGGACCCTAAAAATCTATTGGGGACCCTATCCCTAAACCTAACCCTAATCCTAATCCTAACCCTAACCATCAAACCCTAACCCTAAAATCCTAACCCTAACCCTAACCCTAACCCCAACCCTAACCCTAACCCTAACCCTAACCCTAACCCTAACCCTAACCCTAACCCTAACCAAAAACCCTAACCCAACGTTTTTCCCATAGGTTTAACACGCGCCATGCCCCAATCTGTGCCGTCTTTAAAAAAAACGCCTCCCGGACTATATTGACGCCCTCAACGTCGAAAACTAGTATAGTTTAAGTTGATTTCGTCGCGCCGCGGAGTCGAGTCCGAGTTCTGTGGTCCACACCAGTCACAGAAATCTTGTGTAAATGTGAGTCCAGTTGGCAAAGGGTCTGGAAACCAGACAGAGGGCATCCTTCACAGGTTTACTACCCAGAGGGCATCCTTCACTGACACTACCCAATAGTATAACGGCACTGACATTACCCCAAAGAGATTATCTCTTTGCACTACCCATAATCCGCGGAGACTACTGAAATACACACGTGGATGTTGTTTGAGTTGACAGTGCAGTGTATACAAGTACAACTGTATACAGCCAAGTACTACTGTACGTACCAGTTCGTATATAAATTAAACGCTGCTATGCATACGTGAGAGGTGGATACTGTGCCGGTGTACAGTACGTGGACTTCGTAGCTAGCTATCGCGCTAGCACTCGTAGCAGATCAGCAACTTTGCTAGAAAAGTGATAGCGATGTAAACTTTACTGTACCTCTGCACGCATGTCACATCTAACGTTAGATGGATAAAAAGAGTCATATTCTGTGAATTTCGATGAAGTAAACAAGAGGGAAGAGCTGGAACATTTCAACAGGGCAAGTATTTGATGTGTAGCTAACTAGTCTAGACAACACAGCCCTGTCGCTGTGTACCATGGTAACAATGTACAGCTACGGGGCTGTGTAACGTTAGTTAATGTGTAAACTAGCTAGCTAGGAATGTATTGTAAATAGAATTCTACTGAAAGTCGTGCCTTTGAAAGGTAGGCCTGACTGAGTTTAATGAGTGTGACGTACAATCGTGTAGAAATGCACACCATGCACACCTACCATTTCCTTCCGTAATTTGTCAATGAAAACTTCTTGTGGCTATCAGAAATGTCAAGATGGACCATATCTGACGGTTTCATGAAATTTCATAGTCAATTGCAGAAGAAAAGTAGCTAATTTTGACTCAAAAGTACGCCGATCGACGGCCGTGTCAGCGTAGCATGATGGATGATCGATTATGTGGAAGAGCGATATAACGATGATAATCGATTGTTGTAGTCTGTAATACAGCCGCTTGTTTAGTGTTTAACCACAATAATTACGTCGGCTCGACAGTAAAATGTGGAAGAAAGAAAGTGATCTTGATGCGTCTGTTTTTTATCGTTTTATGTAATTTTCTCCTGCGTGTGACTGAATGTCTGTCAACATTGTTTGCTGACTAAATGTTGGACAGATAATATGTGTACAAAACAGTAAAAGATATATGAAAAAATGGGAATTATCCATCATGAATATTGCACAATAAAATTGATTTTTACCACAAAACAAAAGCAAATACTGGGGTTGCAGTTTTTGTATACATAACTAAGGGTGCGTTTGTAAGATTTTGCGGACCTAGAATCACTGTTTTGAAACACTGTTTTGAAACACTGTTTCAAATCACACTTTCGTCAGGAGAGCGTTTATAAGATTTTTTCTCCGAGCGTGTTGGGGCTCTCGCTCAGACTGTGCCATTGCGCAACTCACGCTGCGCAGTTTTTCCTCGGCAAAAGGTCAAACAGGGTGCGCGCAAGGCATTGTGACGTCATTATAAACAGTGTTTGCGATCGCGGTTGCTTTTATAAGATTTTTGAAACACTGATTCTACAGAAACACTGTTTTGAAACGCACTATTTTGTGCGATTTGAATCAGGGTTTCAGAATACTGTTTCAAATCACGGCGAGCGTTTATAAGAATTTTTTTCGAGCTAAAAGAACTGTTTGGCCAGAAACAGTGTTTCAAAACACTGTTTCTGCCCAGAAGAAAAATCTTATAAACGCACCCTAAGAAAATGAAATGGAAAAATAAATACTATCATAAAAACAATTTAAGTTGAACTTATCAATCAAAAACATATTACCATTTCAATTAATATTCTGTTTCTTTTTAGGTAAAATAAGCACTTTAAGAAGTCCACAATATTAATACATGATTGTGTAACATACACTTTTTGTAATACTATTCTCATTAATTTATTAATTCAATTAGGCCTATAAATTATGAAGATACTAGAAACAAACCCCCTTTGAATTCAACTTCCTTCTCATCTTCTTTTCTCTCTCTTTCTCTCTCCCTGGTAATAGCCTAACCTTTTTCTTCCACTTTTCCGTCAACCTCATTCTACTCCCTTCAACACTATTCAATTTGAATTATTATCAACTTTTGTCATGATGAAATCAATACATTTGTACTTGCCACAATTTTTAAAGAAAGGATCGATGTCTTAATCCTGGTATGAATAATCGTATCAATAATTTGAATAGTGATAATCATGATAGTGGCAATGAAAACAAACAACTATCACAATAGCTCACTTGAGCCTTCGACTCGGGTGAGCTAACAATAAGGAAAAAAAAATACAAAAAAGAAAGTAGGGGCTACACGTATTGCACGAGTCAAGTTCGATATTGTTAGTAACCGGCTGATTAGAGACTACCAGAATCGATTATAATCGTTGACATCGTTCTCTGCGAAATCGGTGCACTACTTACGTTGGAGACTATGTTCGCGACCGACGTACTTTTCAACTCCAATTTCTCATTTTTCTTACCTTTTCGGCTTTCTAATTCAATGGAAACTCTCTGATATGGTTCAATTTAGCATCTCCAATAGCTGCACAAAATTTTATTGACAAACAGCGAAGCGAACGGTAGGTGTGCATTTCTACATGATTACCGTAGATCTAATTGTTTGATATCAAAGTACAAATAATTTAAACCTCGATACTGCTGGTAATATCCATGCAGGGATCCAGGACAACTCGCCCTCGAGACTAGTCACCCCGAAGACAGCTCGCCCTCGATTTTCGAGGGCGAGTTGTCTCAAGTGGCGAAGGAATATACCCCAAATGATTGATTTAATTTCAGACAAAATAAAAGCTGTTTCAAAATAATATTGCATTTATCTCCCTAAGTTGAATATCAGAATGTACACAGTTTCTATTTTCTCCGATTAAAATCATTGTTAAGATGAAAATTATGGCATTCTGAATCGCATTTTCCCAGCCCTGAGATCACAAGAATTGCCGAATCGTCCATGCCCGATCTCCTGATCTCCATGCTCGCCTCCTGATTCCCATCGGCAAACTGCAGTAAATTGTTTTACTTTGAATGCACCTCTTAGACTTCATTTATGATTCAGGTTTGTATTATTGATTAATGATGCTATATAGTAGGTTAAATTCGATTAATATTTCACTGTCTTTGTTTATTCAGCAGAAGAAGAAGTAGAGTCGATCTCGCCCTCGCCCCTTTTTCTCCGGCTAGCGCGGCGTGCATTGTGGGCTGCATTGTGCTCCCGTAACCGCTCCCGTTATGCAGCCCACACAATGCACTCCGCGCTAGCCGGAGAAAAAGGGGCGAGGGCGAGATCGACTCTACTTCTTCTTCTGCTGAGTAAACAAAGACAGTGAAATATTAATCGAATTTAAACCACTATCTAGTATCATTAATCAATAATACAAACCTGAATCATAAATGAAGTCTAAGAGGTGCATTCAAAGTCAAAAAATTTATTGCAGTTTGCCGATGGGAATCAGGAGGCGAGCTCAGATCGGGCATGGACGATTCGGCAATTCTTGTGATCTCAGGGCTGGGAAAATGCGATTACAGAATGCCATAATTTTCATCTTAACAATGACTTTAATCAGAGAAAATAGAAACTGTGTGCATTCTGATATTTAACTGAGGCAGATAAATGCAAAATTGTTTTGAAGCAGCTTTTATTTTGTCTGAAATTAAATCAATCATTTGGGGTATATTCCTTCGCCCTCGGACCCAAGACAACTCGCCCTCAAAAATCGAGGGCGAGCTGTCTTCGGGGTGACTTGTCTCGAGGGCGAGTTGTCTGGCGCCCATATGCAAAGATCAATGGATGATCATACCCATACGTACGTTGTCGTTTAATAGGCCTAAGTTAGCTATTTAACGTGCAGTGAGGTGTGTTAGATTTTTTAGAGTGGCCCAGATAATCAGTAGAAAAAAGCCAACACTCCGGTCCAGGTACTGTAATTCACCCTAAATTTTTGTTTTCACTGTAACCAGCGTAAAACTAATGGTAATGGTTTGTATTACTGGCAATTCAATTGTTACAGGTGTAAATTACAACCTCTGCTGTGGTTTGGTTTGTATTCTTCAGAATCTTCAGAATGTTGACCGGACATTGCTGTCATCACTCAGCATCACGTCCAGACATCTAACGTTAACGTTAGGGTCTAAATTGGGACCCATCCATACATAGAAACTCTACATTTGTACATGTACCAGTATATGACTAGAGTAAAATATCCCGTTTGCGGCAGTTTAAGCATTGTTAACGGTTTTTCCAACTTGTAAACAAATCAGGCAAATAATTTTCAACCATTTCATATATCATAGACAAGATTATTCATCAACGCAATTGTTTTCATGAAAGAAATTTACCATTGACCAACGCAGTTTTCATGATTTACCAGGGCAAAACCCGGCACAATTTTCGCCGATAAGGGCGATATGCGACGTAGTATTTCTGCTTGATGTACAATCCCTATGCAATACGCGCGTGCTCCGCGATCTTTAGCTGAACGCCTTCACATGTCTCGCGAACATTGCGTAAGCGCCAATTCCCATTGCGAAAGCACGTGAAAATAGCGTGCGCACATGCATTGGCCGCAAACAAGATCGCAATTCTGGCGGTGTTGTTGATGTCTTTCTCGTATTTTTCTCATTTTTTTTCGATGGTAACATCCACTTTCCGAAAAAAATGGCGGCCCACATCGGCCCGCGAAAATTCTATTTTACGTGAGGATATGTTTTCAAAATCCATGAACATCGAGAAAACGACAAAAAATCCAGTTTCTTGGACCATTGTTTCTTAACTGTTATGTTAAGAAGTACGGAAAATTTCATTTTGGATGCGATATGTTGTCATTTAGGTGAGAAAATTTCACTTTCGTCAGAGATCGTGCCCATTTTATCGGTTGATTTTTGTTGATTGCTAGTGTGTTAGTATATGTGTAGTGTGCATGTAACAATGCAATGCTGTGTTTAGCTGTATATTACCGTGTATGTTGTACCTGCCGCGAACGGCTGCACGGCCGCGTACTGACGCAGTTACTCTAGTAATGTACTAGAACTTAGTAACATATAGAACCTAGAACTAAGTTTAATTGCACGTCTACCCTCTTGTACTAAATTGTAGACGTTGTCATTTTCAGCGGTGGGTGTACCTTATCTTCATGAATATCTTTATTTATTGTAGAAAACTAAAATATAAGGAATCCCCATAGTCTATGATATTCATTCAATAATCGGTATGCGATTTAAAAAAAAAATTATGTCAAAAACCCACCGAAATCTGTGATGCTAATTAAAATCAGGTCTGTAAGCGTCTGTATTGCAGCACTCCTCATCTTCTGCGTGTTATAATAATACCGTCAATTGTAGTCCTGGCCCCTGGGTACCCGGGGATGGCCGGGACTTGCATCCCACTTGCAATTTTGGGATGTTACACCACCCGGCCAAGTCCCGGCCAAGTCTCCGACAGGTCAGGCAAAATTTTCACGGAAATCCCCCGCTAAGTCCCTGGCAGGCTGGGCAAAATTGAAGTTGAAACCCCCGGCCAATTCCCCGACAGTCCGGGCAATATTTGTGCAGAAATCCCCGGCCAAGTCCCAGACAAGCTGGGCGTATTTGCATAGAAATCCCCGGCCTAGTCCCGATCCTGCAGGCCTGGTCACACTGCCCAAAAGTCGCGTAAGTTTGCATGAATCACGCAAGAATTTTGGTTGTGTTGTGCGTGCTTGTCCGTTGAGAATTTTCGCTGATTTAAGCGATGAAAATCACCGATGAGTTGCGCAAGAACTACGGAAATATCACAAAAAAATCACTAAACCACGCACTTTCAGCGCATAGGCACGCAAAGGCCCCAAATAGGGCGAATTCGTGGTTGTGCGCAACGACTGAGTTCCACGGAAAGTCACGCATAATCGGCTCTTTATCACAATGAATTGCGTGTGAATCTCGCCAAAGATAGTAGAGATAAGCGTCTTTGATTCACACATGAACGTGATAGCGGCAACATTTTCGCAAACAATCACTGATATTCCGCGCATATTTCGTGCGTTTTTTGCGTAAGAACAGCGTAGTTTTCCACGCATATTTCGCGCGTTTTTCGCGTAAAAACAACGCAAACTATGCAAAAATTACGTAAAACAGTGCAATACTGCTTAAACTTTTACGCGAAGCCGAGTTTTGAGCTGGAAACTTGGCCTTTGAGGACTTGTCACACTGCCCAAAAGTCGCGTAAACGCATGAATCACGCAAGAAATTTGAGCCTTATTTACGTGATACATGCGCGATTTGCACATTTCATGAGTTTGTCTACAACGTGGAACCTTCGTAGTTGTCAGCCGATGTGCACCAGATCGGTGCTTTACGCAATGCCGGGTTTTGAGGAGCTCAAAATTCAGCTTCGCATAAAAGTTTACGCATTATTGCGCTGTTTTAGGTAATGTTTGCGCAGTTTGCGTGGTTCTTACGCGAAATATGCGTGGAATATCAGCGATTGTTCGCGAAAATGTTGCAGATAGCGCATTCACCAACGACTCTCCACACACTGACTATTAGCAGACATAAATAATGACGCATGTTTCGCGCTTGTAACACCTACGTATCACTGAAAATCACCGGAAAAAAATATTGGCGTAGGCCTATGTATCTCTAACAGACCACGCAAGTAAGCGCATGTAATACTTACGAAGTACTGATCGATGAATCACTAATGTAGCACTAAAAACTCACGTATGATTGACGTTATATTTTTGTGTGATCTTTCCAATTCCATGGTTCTTGCACAATTCATCGGTGATTTTTCATTGCGTAAATCAGCGAAAATTGTCAAATTCTCGACGGACAAACACGCAAAATCAAATTTCTTACATGATTTATGCGATTACGCAACTTTTGGGCAGTGTGACCGAGCCAACATGGAATCGCGTAAAGCGCCGATCCGGCGCACATTGGCAGACAATACGATCTAGAAGGTTCCACGTCAGAAAAATTCATGAAATGCGCAAATCGCGCATGTTTCACGCAAGGCTGTATTTTCTTATGTGATTCATGCGTTTACGCGACTTTTGGGCAATGTTACCGAGTCCTCAATAGCGGGGAATTGCTAGTCAAGCAAAATAATTTATGGTCACATTACCCTACTGGAAATGGTACAAGTCATGGTCAACTCTCAAGCAAAATCTAGCTCAATCCCGGCCAAAATTCCCATCCCAAATCCCTGCCATTTGGTTGGGGCGAATTTCCCCCGACAAGCCCCGGTTTATTCCCCACCCACCGGGGCAAAATAAGTGAATCTCCCCCGACAAAGCCCGGTCCATTCCCGACCCACCGGGGCAAAATAATTGAATTTCCCCCGACAACACCCCGGTACATCCCCGGCCCACCGGGGCAAATTAAGTGAATTTCCCCTTAAAAAGCCCGGTCTATTCCCGACCCACCCGGGCGAAAAAAATGCTGAAATCCCCGCCCAACTTGGTTGCAAGTCCCGGCCATCCCCAGGTACCCATGGGCCGGGACTACAATTGACAAGTGCATTATTTGAATGGCAATCACTCTCGTATACTACAACGTAGTGAGTCAGAAAAGTTCATATGACCTAGTTGGGGTGGAAGTGATGACCTTGTCAGAGCGAAAGTGATGCAGCAAAGGTCAGATCATGAGAACAGCATGCGCGGAAATACATGTACGTAGCAGACGACAAGCTTTACATAATAATTCACACAAAACGCATGGGCGTACACATAAAATGTTACCACGGTACTTCCGGTTGAGTGTTCGTGGTAGTTCTTTGATTTTGTGAATCATCACACAATCTACTCCGGAAAATTCAACAATAAGGTCTGGATACTAACAAAACACCAAATTCAACTCAACCATCAGCAAAATACGATGTAGGTGAGTGGTAAAAATCATCTTACTGTTAAAATCAAACAAAATAAAAGACATTTTATGTGATTTTGCCGTCAAAAGCGACGATCGTTTAATGTTTAAACGCTAGTATATGTCAGACCGCTGTGCTTTTGCACAGCGGTCTGACATATATACTAGTGTCTGGTCAGGCTAAGTAGAAGTTCTATTTTGCATTATAGATGGCCAGAATCTAACCATAGTTTGTATTAATTAGTAGGTTCAAAGTTGTAGGATCCTAGGGTTCTATAGCACTTCTATGTACTGCTTAGCAGTTCAATTTGGGAAATCCGCTCAAGGGGGGGGGGGGGGGGGGGGGGGCATCTCACAAGACACTCTCCCCTCATGAGCCCCACTGGCACTAGGGTATTCAAGAGGCTCCCTCCAGCTCCCCAAAGTGCTCGTGAGGACTCCTCTTCACTTTATGACATTTTGATTTTTCACTAATTTTTCAGGAAACAGTTCTTGAACGGTCAATATGAATATATGCAAATTGTAAAGTGAGCATTTGATCCCCTCACGATTTGCGATATACTTTGTACATAAAATTTTTGAATTTCCAGTTTTTCATTCAAACGCAATCATGCCCAAAGCTCAAATCTTGGTATATCTAATTGATCACTATTCTGAAGTTATGATCAATGGAAAGTTGTGAGGTTATGACATAGCTCATTCATTTGCATGAACTGTTCTGTAGAAATTGGCAAACTTCAAAATGTGATAAAAGTTCTTCCTTATTTTCTGTCCGGTATATTCTGTCAAATTTTTTCCATTGAACTTGTAAGATTTTAGTCTTTTTTTTTTATCAGACTAACTCACATTTTGACTGTATTTCCCCTTCAACAAACAGAAAAAAAAGTGTACTATGTAGTTCTACTTCATTGCAAGTTACATTTTTTTCCACTGGGATATTTGCTAACTACATGTACAAACATGTAGCACACTTAACATTTCATGAGTGGAGTTTCTGAACAAGCAAGACAGTTTTTATGCCTCCGCCCCAAAGGGTGCCAGAGGCATTATGTTTTCGGGTTGTCCGTTCGTCTGTTTGTACGTCCATACACACTGTGTACGTACAGTGTGTACATGTCCATCCCCATTTTTTCACCTGATAACTTGAGTAATACTGAGTGGAATTTTACCAAGTTTTGTCAAAGTATAATGTATGATGGGGCAATTACTTGATTAGTTTTTTGGTGAAATCGACCAATGGTCAAGGTCAAATCATGTAGTTGTAGTCATTTATGCAATAACTCAAGACTGGATTAAGCAAATTTCATGGTCAAGGGTCAAGTGAAAGTGTTACATCTTCCTCCATATCTTCGGAGTGGCTCATGGTATCACAAAACTTAGTACATATTTATGCGTGCTCCTGATAGTGATTCATTTGGGAATTTTTGGGTCATAGGGTAAAAGGTCAAGGGTCAAAAGTGAGGTTGAAATGCTAACACTTCACTATTTGATACCAAAATTACACTTTTTGTCCGTACCTTGCATATTACTCAATTTGCATAAACTTTGAAAAGTAATGTGAAATTCCTCAAATCCCCAAATACATGCTCTCTTAGAATTAAACTAGTATGAGGAAAGTGAACATTCAACACATTTGTGACAAACAGGTCATCTAATGATTTGCCAGTTGTGTGAAACTGTCGTCACACATTGTCAAGATGTACATGTTGTACTTTATACAACACCTCAGAATGATGTCGAATTGTGATTGGCCAAGAACATGTCACATGACATTCAATAGAAAATACCTACCAAACTCATTGAGAGTGACAGCCATACAATAGGCCCCTGGCACGGGCCTATTGCACGGCTCGAAGGTACTATAGCACGGCTTCGTGGGGGGCTACTAATGCATGGCCGCTCACAGAGTTCTGTGGCTCACAGCAGCAAAGCGCCAGCAAACTACATTGTACGTGCTGACCGGCTGCGCTGCGATGCGCTCACTGCCGGTAAACAGACCAGTCGCGGCGGAGTACTGCAACGTTAACGTGTACGCGCAGCTAGTACTTTACCTAGCTAGTTGCATGTATTGCGGCCTACACTGCTGTGTTTTTAGTTTTGACTCTGATCTGCTACGTGGACCACAGTGATCCCAAAATCAAGACTTCATTTCAAGTTGAGAAACCGTAATTTGATTATTTTTCTGTGTTTTTATACAAAATCATTTTCGGAAATAGAGAAAGTCTAGACCTACTACTAGATCTACCGACATCTCAGGTAGGCTTAACTCTTAACGTGCCATGGTCGCCGAACGGCGACCTTAGTCCTGACGTGCCATGGTCGCCGATCGGCGACTAAGAAGAGCGAGAAAAACATTGATCATTTAAGTTCTTCTGGTACCGTAATGTGTTACACCAAGAAACTGCCAATAATGTGTAGTGGTAGCTGATTAGCATAGCCATCGTTTCCACTAAAAATGTGAGCATGCTTACATTAGAAAATTTTGAGTAATTACACGATTTTTCAGCTAGATGTATTTTTTTCGTGTCGGGAAAATCCGCAGCGAGCGCACCCTCTGCGAGATGTGTATGGATCAAAAGTCTCATTGGTAAACCACACGTGTGTATGCTATTGGTTCTGCGTGTATTGTCTATACGGTTCCAGTCGCATTGTTCCGCTTGGATGCTGTCCTGCGGGAAGCTCTTTTGATTTTGTCCCTCAAAGAGGGTCGTCGGTCAAGTCTTTCATCCTTTTGTTTTGGTGAACGTCACTAATCGTCCCCACGCTAACATAGGAATTGCGCGCGGACAAAGACCCGCCGATTTCAATAGAGTACCTGCGCCCGTGGTCCGCTTAGACAAAAGAAGGATTAGTAGGCTCTTCCTTCTCAAGTGGACAAAAGACACTCTTCCAGGGCCCGGGACAATCACTTTAGTTTCAAATACAGGATCTGGGACTAAAGGACTCAGATTTGGGAATGAATTACTGAGGCAGAAAGAGAAATTGCTGAGACAAAATATACAGCTAGTATCTTTGAAATCATACAATTCTAGAAGGCAATTTTGTTATCATTTGAAAGAGGAGATATTGCTCTAAAACTTTCTCACAGAGTCTAGGGAGCGTTCTATGGAACAAAAAACATGACTGACTCTTTTTTCCATACTACACAGAAATTGCTAATAATTTTTCTGATGTATCAATTATTTCTGCAATATTTCAGATTCAGATAAATATTATGCCAAACTGACTACATGACATGAAAGAACAAACATTTCTTGATATATGTTGTGTAGAACTCAATTCAAAACAGTCAATAGTTTCAGAGATATGGCGGTTTTAAATTTCATTGTCAATGCAGTATCGAAACGTTCTGGCGTTTGGTAAAAACCTCTGGCACGTTAGGGGTTTTGGGCCTGGCACATTAAGAGTTAACAGTCAGGCCTAACTCGATCTAACGTTAGCGTAGAATGGGTATAGACCCTGCGGAGTTTGTGATTCCTGTGACTGTGTGGTCGAATCATGACGAGTGTTTGAAAGCAGTACACAGGGTGGTTTAGGCCCTACAATTCTCGGCCTAATTGTTACATTTATTTTTGGGCCTTCCTGAGTTAGCGGTCACTAATTTAGTACTGTGATTGTGGACAAGGTGTTGTATAAAACGAATAATTTATGATTTTGTTCGTGCATTGGGGCACGTAATACCGCACTCGGCGCGAGATTCGCCACTGGTCTATTCAACGCGGCGCTACGCGCCTTGTTGAATAGACCAGTGGCTTATCTCGCGCCTCGTGCGATATTCGTGCCCTATGCACTCACAACTCATAAATTATTCGTATAATATACACCTATAAGCAGAATTATGCATTATGGCGGAGGTATACCAGGCAGTCACATAGCGACATTTCTAGTTTACTCTTACAAGAAGAATTTTTTTTTTTTTTTAGTCTCATGTCACAGTAACATGTTTACTATGGATGTATTTAGCTTTTGTTTGAAGGAAACCAAGGTATAAAGATAAATCTGGATCAAATGAAAGCAACAATATTAGTAGAAAACATCAGTGAAAGTGTGGAGACATTCGGACAATTAATTTAAAAATTATAGATTTTTAAAGTTTTGTTGCTGTAATCACTGAATAAGGAGACTACAACACCTCATGACACCATTTTGGACAACAATGTAAAGAACATGTCTAGACTGAAGTGATAATTCTATAATAAAAAAAAAAATATCACATCCATGTAGAGGAAGCGATAAATATGCATCACTTTCCATTGGCAGTGGCGTTGTCATGAGCAATATGGTGTACTCTCTAACTTTCCACAGCTTTAAGCTATGACCACCAAATTCACACCACAAGTACATCACCAAAAAGTGCTGGTCAAGTTGGAATATGGGTGAAATCTATTTACCATCTGCAGATGAAACAAAAACCAAGTATGAGTGCTTTAAAATAGTTCTAAAATGTGAGTTAATAGGGGTAGAAAAAAATCAATAGAAAAAAATCAATGTAAAAATTTGAACCAGTATAATCAATGTTACGTATTGTTCGATACAAAATGTGGAGTGAACAATAGTTATAATAAAGATGTTTCCAGACTAAACCGTCTACAGTTGTGGTTTAATGAGAAAAATAGTGATATCTCCTTGTATTTTAGGCTTTTATTGTTAAATTTTCATATGGTAGAATGTTTTGTGATGCAAGTAACCTACACATAAATGCTTCAAAAGTGATATGTTGAACATTTTTAAAATCACTGCTGCCAAAGGTAAACAGGAACTTTAAGGTCAAAGCCACAAATCTCATGCCACAGGTACATAACCTAAAGATTCTAGTCAAGTCTGAATATAGGTGAAGTTTGAAAAGGTCAACTTGGCTCAAAATGTCAATGAACTGTCCCTGATAAGCACTGTACTCACAGCATTGTGGTGTACTCCCAATAACTTTGCACGGATTTGACCACAAACTCACACTACAGGTACATAACAGAATAATGCTGATCAAGTTCAAATATTGGTGAAGGCTGACAATGTTAAAGGTCAAATGGTCAATGAACTTTCCCTGATAAATACTGTACACATAGTATTGTGGTGTACTCTTAACTTTCGACAGCTTTGAGCTATGACCACCGAATTCACACCACAGGTACATCAGGGTTGCCAGTCAGGTTTGAATATTGGGGAATTTTGACAAGGTCGAATGTCAAAATATTGATGAACTTTCCCTTATGATTTATTTTATCATTATCATTATTTCTCCGCAGCTTTCTCTCTGAAAACAAAATGCATTCCACAGGTACCTGGTACCAGTATATCTCCTTAAGATGGCAGTCAAGTTCGAAATATTGGTAAAGTCAGACAAGGTCAAATGTCCAAAGGCTAATGAACTTACATGGAAAAACATTAAATACAAATTGCAATAGTCTTTAGTTTTCCTTTATATCGTTGTCCATGAAGACATCATTGAATGCAGTACCGGTAGTCTCCTTTTCCAGCAGTGTAATGATGGCACCAAAACTCTAAAATTTCATAACTTATGAATAAATTGTTTGATTTTCCTCAAACTTGAACTGCTGAGTTCTACTAATAATGTTGCTTTTACTCAGTCCACATTTATATTTGTATCCCTGGACAGAGTTCGGAGGATACTATGGAATTGACCTTTTTGTGCTGCCGCCACATCCGCAGCAGAGATTTTCTTGTGAGCGCTCTGCCAGCTGCAGTTCCTCTTGGATCATCTTCATGTTTGGCGTTAAGGTGCATTATGGTAAAACAAAGACACCCGTTGCTTTTGGTAGTGGCGCCCTTGCTTGTACAGTCTTTATACACAAAAAGTTAAATTTGTCAGTATCTGCTTGTGTGTTTCTACTGGCTATGTTTCTTGACCATTTTGTTTTTATTTGGTATGTACAGTGTAGATATATCATAGTCAGATCTGGACACCCATAGACGAGGCTTTAGTGACGTCATCAAGCCATGCTGAGGGACAAAAACTGCATATGGGGGCCCCATATACATGGGCAAGCGTGTAAAGCATTACAGCCCCCATCCCATGATAGGCGGGCTGGTATGCGGTGTGTGTACTGCACACTACACTTGTGCGCCTAATACACACATGATTTGTTTTTGCCCCTTAGGCAATGCAACATTTGACATTTGAACAGGACCTTGTCTATACCTTTTGGTAATGCTGCCCCCGCTGTTTCATGTTTTACAGGGTCAAAGGTCACCCAAACAGGTCAAAATTTACAAAATGCTGCCTTATTTATGCAATGACTTGAATGTGACTCAGTGGCTCTTATGCAGATTTGCTGTTACCCCGTTGAGGACGAGTCCCGAGTATACTCGGGCAGGTGTATATGGGATATATGTGTTGTAGCAAAATTAGTCTGTTCTCAATGGGTTAAAGGTGTATGTGTGGCCATTCTACAGTATACCGTACATATAGGGCACAACAGTTTGTGGTGATGGTACCCTCAGTGTTCCAACTTGGATGCCATGTCACACCACGAATTTCGTTGCCTGATGTGTTTCCAGTGAAAAACATCCCTCGCATCATCGTACATCGTCCACCTCAAAAGATGGATGATGGAGCACCTTGCATCACCACGCATTATTGGCCACTACCTGATGTGTTTCTACTGAGGAAAAATTTGAGGTGTTACCATGCATTGCTGCGCATCACCGTGTGTCACTGCAAATCACCTCATATTGCCTCAAATTTTGTCGCTCTGTAGAAGCACGTTCTTTGGTAAATAAGGATGATTTGCAGCATGTGTGTGTGGTATGTGCTAAAATGAGCTGCTTGGTGGAAGGAAGCCTACAAACTGTACGCTGTCCGAGTGCTTTCTAGTTTCTTGTTTCAACACTTTGCTGGTTGTGAAGTCATTTATGTGTAGATGCTACAATAGTCTATTAAAAAACATTTATTTTTGTCCCCGCCGAACGAGTTCGAGTAGGGGACTATGAAACGGGCTCCGTACGTGTGTGTGTCTGTGCGTCCGTGCGTCCGTGCGTCCGTCCGTCCGTCCGTGCGTCCGTCTGTGTGTGCGTCCGTGTGTGATCAAAATGTTCAATTTGCTACTTCTCTGTCATTTATGAGCCAATTTTGATTCTGTTTGCTTTATATGATAGCACTTCATGGGAGCTTTAAAACATCTACACAGAATTTCAGTTGTGACCTTTGACCTTGACCTTTGACCTATATTGTACATTTGCTACAAAATGCTACTCCTTCGCCATTTCTAACCCGATTTCGATTCCGTTTGCTTTAAGTGATGGCACTAGGTGAGGTCTTCAAAACTTCTACACAGAATTTTGACCTTTGACTTCTTTGACCTTTGACCTTGATTTTTTACCTATATTGTACATTTTGCTACAAAATGCTACTCCTTCGCCATTTCTAACCCGATTTCGATTCCGTTTGCTTTATATGATGGCACTAGTTGAGGGCTTCAAAACTTCTACACAGAATTTTGACCTTTGACTTCTTTGACCTTTGACCTTGATTTTTGACCTATATTCTGCATTTTGCTACAAAATGCTACTCCTTCGCCATTTCTAACCCGATTTCGATTCCGTTTGCTTTATGTGATAGCACTAGGTGAGGGCTTCAAAACTTCTACACAGAATTTTGACCTTTGTCTTCTTTGACCTTTGACCTTGATTTTTGACCTATATTCTGCATTTTGCTACAAAATGCTACTCCTTCGCCATTTCTAACCCGATTTCGATTCCGTTTGCTTTATGTGATAGCACTAGGTGAGGGCTTCAAAACTTCTACACAGAATTTTGACCTTTGTCTTCTTTGACCTTTGACCTTGATTTTTGACCTATATTGTACATTGGCTACAAAATGCTACTCCTTCGCCATTTCTAACCCAATTTCGATTCCATTTGCTTTATGTGATGGCACTAGGTGAGGGCTTCAAAACTTCTACACAGAATTTTGACCTTTGACTTCTTTGACCTTTGACCTTGATTTTTTACCTATATTGCACATTTTGTTACAAAATGCTACTTCCGGCGGGGACATATATTACGCACCGCGTAATTTCTACTTTTCCTTGTTTTAAACAATACAGTAAAATTAAAGAAATACAGCATTTTGATAGGGACAGACATAGACATTTTTGGGTCAAACAATGGCTTGCCAATGTATATTTGCCACATGTGTCACAATTCTTTTCAAGAAAGACATTATTTACTTACCCACATTGTATTTTTCCTTTGTTCTTTTTCAGACACAGGAAAAGTTGCGCCATGAACACTGCTGTCACTCGATTCATCAAAGCAGCTGGTCAAGATGATTACAACAAAGAGCCTAAAGCCGCTGTTTTGAGACACGTTGATTGGGATTGCAGCATCCTCAATGATGCTCATCTTGAGATGTCTGGTCACACAATCGTTAACCTGCCTTCTTCGTCCGCTGCTACTGAATGTGTCCCTATTAAATTTCGCTGGCTAAAGTCCTGCATGCAGGATTCCTCTGACAGTACACAAAGGGAAACTCTTGACAAATCTTCAAAGATTAGCAGTGTGGTTTCTAATTTGATATGTGGCTGTGAGCAGACCAAGGCTAAAGATCTCTTGAGCAATCAATTCCATGACCAGAAGCAGTGGTCATCTTCATGTCCAGATCGAAAGGGAGGTGAAGGGCAAAATCATTTGAAGAGGAGAAGATCCAAACTTGGTCTTGATGGCTGTTGTTTAGGGCAAAAGAGATTAAAAACACTGCCATGTTGCCTCAGGCAACAGCATTACCAAGTACAAAAATTTACTCCCAGGCTGACTGACCAACCTGATACAAATGACATCTGGAAAGATACGGAATTTACGCTGTCTGAACCAAGTACAACCTCTCTGCCTGTAGGTGCAAGGAGAGATATTCTAGACAGCTCTTCAGAAGAAACTGAGGTTCGTCATGTGTTGTTTGACCAGGATCATACCAGGCAATCCATAAATATACGAACTCAACTTGATAAGATGGGTAATGGTGAGTTGAATGGTCTGCAATCCCAACAAAAAAAAATTTGTCACATTGGCTCTATCTCTTATTTAAGCCAAGAACAGACTACACAGAATTTGAAGTTGGCTGCTTCTCATATGACACCTAGGATGTTTGGAGATACTTTGAAAACTCCTGAGATAGAAGGAGCTCCACCACAATATCCTGTGAGTGGCAGAGGCAACACAAATATGGTATTTGCATGTGACACACAGGATTCAGAATATTCAGAAAATACATTTTTTCTCAGAGGATCAGCACCAACATGGGTTGAGAAAGAAGAAGAAGCACCTGTAAATGCCCATTCTGCAAGTTCCCATGGAAAAAAGAAATTCAAACAAACTGAATGTAGTGATTCTCGAAATGTCACTGAACAAAGGCCAAGAGGCATTCCAGTGTATGTACCAAAACATCCAAAACATATCAGTTCCTCAAAATCAGCTGACTGCCTGGTGAGCACAAGCTCTTCTTTAACAGAGATGCCGATGAGCTGTTCAATAAGCCTATCTGGGAAAAAATGGGACATTGACAAAAATTCACACCTTGAAGTGTTGAGGTTTGGAACTGAGTTTTTAGCCCCTTCAGATATTAGTGTTCAGCAATGTGATATCAATGCAGAACTCCAGCCAAACGTGTGCAGACCTGCTGACAACAGATGTCCAATCTGCACAGATGAGATCTCAGGCTACCACTATGGCATTTTTTCTTGTGAGAGCTGCAAAGGTTTTTTCAAAAGGACCATTCAGAACGAGCGGAATAAGCGACTAGAGTGTGCTGGTGGTGGGAGCTGTACTATCACGCTGCAGAATCGGAAACATTGTGCCTTCTGTCGTTACAAGAAATGTTTGGAAGCAGGCATGAAGCTAGAAGGTGAGATATATGGTTTTTATCATTCCTGAGCGTTCAAAAAGCTTGAAAACAACAGTAAATTTTGGGTCTTAAATTGTACATTTTCATCCTCTTCTTGAGAACTCATGGTAAAATTTTTGACAAACTTGGTAGGTATTATCGCTTGGGTGATATATAATACATACTATATTATGTGTATTTATGTAAAAATGCGAATACATAGATGTGCAAATATGCACCATATCCCACCTGGGGTCCTCTGGAGCGCACACAATGGGCCGGCTGCATAAACGCTAGCAATTGCTTGTGCTAGCCTTTTACTCCAATCCGTATGCATAAAAACAAGCAATTGCTTGCGAGCAGAAGCTTTTGCTAGCAAGCACAAGCAATTGATTGCAGGCAGCGAGCAATTGCTTCTTAGAGACAAAGCAGTTTTTTAAAAACGTATGCATAAAACATACCTTTTGCTAGTTCTTGCTAGCAATTGCTTACGATTTTCCAAGCTCTGTAAAAGGAGCTTGAGCTTTTCCTTAACTGGGATGTTCCCTTTTCAGTATCATTTTCATATTCATGAAAGAAAGACCACACTTGTGCAGGAGTGGTATAAATCTACAAGAAATTACTCTTAAGTGATGAAAGACAGGTAGGATGTCTGACTTTGGTAGAGAGCAAGGAGACCTCTCTCCACGTGCGATCTGGCAGATCCGGGCTTCTGTAAACAGTTAGTCCATGGGCCAAGACCAGATTTTTGCGATATTGGTACCACTTAAAGGGACAAATTCTGCTTATGCTTTTTGAAATGGTATGTATCTGTAGATGATATTTTGCTATGATAGCAATTCTAGAGAAGTAGCTTAGTCTAAGTATCAGCCATTAACCCTCATAACCCCAAATACTTTTTTTAAGCTCCGTAAACCATGGAGGGCACTATCTGCTCCCTCTATAATTTCAATATTTTTCTATCGATTGCTCTGAAATGTGGCACAAATGTAAAACAAGACATACTCTATAAAATGGCACCATCAAAACTTTTCTTGGAAACCACAAAGAGGGAGCAATTTGTCAAAATGCAAAGAAAGCAAAGAGAATCCCATGAAATAATATGCAATTAACTAATTTTAAGACATATGTGCAGGGCAGTTAAGGCAAAAATGCAACTAATTTTTACTGTTGATTTCTATCTAAACATATTAAGACACATTTGAACTTTATTTTGACCTTTTCAGAGCACTTGCAGGTCGACATCTTAAGAAAATTGTGTTTGCCACAGGAAAAAAAAAATCAAGACAAAACACGAGGGTGCTGTAGCTATTTCAAAAATAATTGAGTACTTCCTTTAAAAGTATATATCATTTTAAGTTGTGAATACATAAAATGATAAATAACAAGAAACTAAAATTGGGTCAAAATGTGAAACAGAACTTGCTAATGTTTATCTGTTGCCATGGTCACCAAAATACTTTAACACAAATTAAACATATCATATTATACAACGTATATGCGTAATAAGTTTTAGGAAACATCAAATTTGGAGGTGATCAGACAAGATATCAAAAAACTTATAGTGAACAAAATTTAATTTTCAGTATCAGCGGAGCACCTCCCATTCCAAATTTTTGCTATTTAGGGGATAATAACAATTCATCCACTGTCACATAATCAAATGCGAAGGCATCCCCATTCCACACACGAGAGCTGATGCATTCTTAGAGTTGTTATTCAAGGATGCGACCAACACTTTGGGGAATATTTAGGGGAAAAGAGTTAAAAAACGGCATTCAAAGGACACTATCAACGGCGAAATCTGTCACCTTTTGTTAAAATCATGATTACTATATTCGTAATCAAATAACTCTGTACTTCTCCAAATAATCAGAGCCACTACCATAACCAACATTTCGATATCATTTTGACCTAGACACTTAAACAAACAACTCCCAAGTACCAACATGCCAATAGCGAGATATCTAGGTGCTTACATATTCAGCAGAATTAAAAGCGCAACGAGAGATAGCAAAACATCCTTCTCAATACTAATAATTCTGCAAAACGGGTGAGTTAATGTTACTAAATGTACAAAACACTTTATAGAGCAATTTACTTCGACACTTAATGGAAAAGGATAAAGGACATGAAATAGGATAGATAGTGCGATGATAATCATACCAAAAGATATACGAAAAACGAACATTAATTTCAATTCAAACAAATTAATGAGCAAACACAAAATAGGCACACAGATATATATTATGTGCGTTAATCCAAAAGAGAGAGTTTGGGGCGGCTTTATTCTTCTGTTTTGTTGTTGTCGGTCACCGCCATGCAACATCAGAAAGTCACCAAGCCTCAAAGTAACTGGGGAGTAGCAAATGTCCGCAAATGCAAACAGAGCTATGTCGACGTAGCAAATTAGTGTTTGCTGCAGAGTATTTGTCAGAATTGCATTTTGGTGGAGTTTCATAAGTCTGGAACGGGGAAGAATTATTATAACGATCCCCTCTAACACAAGATATGAAAAATCCAAGTAGATACCGAGGAACAAATAGAATTGCTAAATCGAAATCACTTTGCTCCTTGCCATGCGTCATGCTGGGATAACCAATTTGTGAGAAGCACAATTAACAACCCCCCTCCCCCCAAAAAAAGAGGATAATTTCTTTAATTGGTGAATGACTTTCCCAGTATCTGATAAATCATTTGAAAATGTGATGTCCAAGTACAAAAACCAAAGTCTGAATTTGGGGTGAAAGTCTTGGAATGGGAATGGGCAAAACCCTCCAATTCCCTTCTTTTATACAACCCCTGGGGTACAACTGCGGTTATGTGCTAGTATCAAGATCTGCAAATACCTTATTTTAATATATGTTTGACGCTGTGATCTAACTTTATATGTAATGGAATTTACATCAGTACTATCTTCCGCTCTGTATAATCTTGTCATTTTGAACTGCCATCTTTGTTGCGATTACTCCAGAATTTCAATTTTCATTGTTCTTTCAAACAGGAAAATTTATTATCACTTTATCTAATCATGTCTTAAATATTCATTAATAGTCACTTATCCAGATGTAGCCCTTGAATTGGCTGTAAAACTGTATGAAAACAAAGTTAAATTGTTATTTCTTGCTCAGCAAAAGTTATTATTAAAATATGCACAGTGGAATGTAGCAATTTATCGTAGAAATAAATTTCCATGGGTATTTTAGCGAGAAAATGAATGACAAAAAATCATAAGAAAATACCGTTTTGCTGTAACGTCTCCCATTCCATACATTTTTATGCCTCCGCCACGTAGTGGTGCCGGAGGCATTATGTTTTCGGGTTGTCCGTCCGTCCGTCCGTACGTCCGTACGTACGTCCGTACGTACGTCCGTACGTACGTCCGTCCGCTTTCGTTTACGCAATAACTTGAGTAATATTTACTGGAATTTTACCAAACTTGGTCCAAGTATGAAGTATGATGGGGCAATGATTTGATTAGATTTTAGGTGAAATCAGCAAAAGGTCAAAGGTCAAAGGTCAAGGTCAAATCATGAAATTTATCCGTTTACACGATAACTCAAGACTGTATGGAGCAAATTTCACCAAACTTTGTTGGAGGATGATGTATGATGGGACAATTACTTGATTAGTTTTTCAGTGAAATCGGACAGAGGTCAAAGGTCAAAGATCAAGGTCAAATCCTAAAATTTATCTGTTTACGTGATAACTCAAAACTGGATGAAGCAGCTTTCACCAAACTTGGTCCAAGGATGATGTATGATGGGACAATTAGTTAAGTAGATTTTAGTGACATTGACAAGAGGTCAAAGGTCAAAAGGTCAAGGTCAAATGCTAAAAATGTTGCTATTTCCCCCATATCTATGCAATGCCCGCAGTTATTTTCTTGAAACTTAGTGTAGACATGTACTACTGCATAAAGATTCTCCAGAGAGAGTTTCATGTCATAAGGTGAAAGGTCAAAAGGTCAAAGGTTAGGTGAAAATGTTGCAATATCACATTTCTCACAAATGGTTCAATGTATCTTCATGGAACTTGGTACATATGCATATACTGACTGGCAGGGATTATCTAGGGAATTTAGGGGTCATGGGTCAATAGTCAGGGGTCAAAGGTCAAGGTCAACTCCTCAAAATATTACTATTTCCCTCATATACTAGTATATGCAATAATTGCATTATTAGTTTTAAAATTTAATATATGTCCATGTATTACTTAATGGAGGTTCTCTTGGAAGTTTCCAGCCAGAAGGTCAAAGGTTAAGGGTCAAAGGTTAGGTTTAAATGAAAAAAAAAGATATATTTTGTACTGTAATTACACTCTTTCTTCATACCTTGAAAATTAATGCATAAACTTATAATAAGGTCGGTCAGAAGTCAAGTAAAAATTTTCAATTCCCCAAATATGTGTACCTGTACTCTTAAATAGACAATTATAGCAAACCCAGTTCGTGGAAAGTGAACATTCAAGATATTTCTGATAAACCTGTTATTTCGATATTTTGCCAGTTATGTGAAACTGTCATCACACATTGTGAAGACATTGTACTATACACCTATTGGGAGAATCATGTATTATGGCGGAGGCATCAGTCGCCGTAGCGACATTTCTAGTTTCTTATATAAAGAGAGGTACCATGTAGAACAGCCTTTGGATATGGCCTCGGCTGCCTTGAACGTAGACTATCACTCCACAGAGATACACCGCGTTCAAAACAGTGAGCTCCATAGAGACCATGCTTTATTGTTTTGCGTATAGTCTCGATTGAGACGCACAGGCTGATTATTAAAGCCCAGAATGCATTGATTAAAAACTACATTTTTCATGTCTAAGCTACTCATTTGGAATTGCTATCATAGTTTGATACACTTATATATTATATGTCTAACAAACAAAACTGCACCACAAAGGTTTTGTCCCTTTTGGTGTACCCAATATCTGACCTGGCCCATGGACTAAGTGATGGAAATCAGCCAGTACCGGTATGTGTGTGTGCATCTGTGTGTGCATTTATGAGTGTCATTTCAAAGCTCTTCTGCTATGTCAGGAAATGTTTTCGCACACACATGCCCTTTCAAATACGGCACTCGTATCTTGTGTTGGCACAGGTGTGACGTTCCTTTTTGTTGAAAATGCAAGCAGTTGTGACCCGTGACAACGGTTTCAGGCCAAAGTCGCAAGAGCAACTTTCCTCCTAGGCGGGGTGCAAAGATTTTGACCATTATTTTTGTTGATTTGGGGTTTTTGCAGAAATTGCATCTTTGATATGTTTTCTACATCTACACTAAATTTCACAGCATAACACTAAGTTTTTCCTACCGAAAATGGAATTTTTGCTACGTCGCGGCATCTCGCATGCGATTGGATAGTGCGTCGCACACATTTACATACGCGGTAGTTCAGCTTTCGGAGATACGTCTCGCAGCGTGTCGGAAATGTTTTGTCCACGCATGCATGCTCCATTGTTGTTGCTACAATAGATTCCAGTACACTCGGTCTTTAGTGTATGCTCCTCGTTTGGGTTTCTTTCCAAGCTTTTCTACCACGATGTTGGACAACGGAAGTGAAACAAAAAGTGAACAGCAACACTAGGCGGCACTAACTTAACGTGAAAATAGATACGATAGGGAGCATGGTTTAAGCGTATCAGAGTGGCCAATCGCCATACAAATCGTGCAACATACGATCAGAAACTGACTTGTTTATTGTGCTTGTAGTAAATATGACATGAGGTTGACTCAAAAACACAGCAGAAGAAAGAAAATTAGTGGTCATAAATAACCAGTATTCAAATAATACACTGTTTCTAGCAAATGTCAAAATTGCACCAAACTAAGTAAAGTTGTGTGTGTTTGTTTGTTTGTTTGTTTGCTTGCTTGTTTACTGCACAATGCAACTCATGCACGGCTTGAAAAAAGCAAAACAAAACAACAGGAAGCATGACCCTTATCATCTTTCTGCCTTAGAAAGGGTCCCAATGATGAAATTTACAAGACAAATCAGCCACTATGAAAACATGATTTGTAAAGATATGGATACAAATGTGTACCATCCACTCCCGTGACATATACACGCAGGCAAAGCGCGTGGATGCCATTGAGTAATACATGCACCATACACACGTAACCAGCAGCTTGTAATTATCGTATTCGCCATGATCTTGAAAGACGTACTGCGGTAAATGAATCCGAGCGAAATGCATTGTGCATTGTGCATTCAGCTCCATACGCTGAGTTGCGAGTAAGGTGCCCGGGAAATTTGACTCTCTCAGTGAGCCAATCAGAAGCTGCTGCGGTTGCTAGAGGCGGAGCTTAATCTCGATTGGCACCATTGTACGAATGGGTAATTCTCACCTCGCATCGCCGCTGGGTACTGTCTTCGAGTATAAGGGGAATCTTCAAAGCCCGTTTACTCGCAATTTTGTCAGGCTTAACAAATCAAAAGTGCATTATACTTCGCTTTATATGACCACTTACAGTACCGGAGAATACAAGTGTTTTATATCAATGTAAAGCTTAGGAAATGGGCAATGTGATTCAATGAAAAAATGAATTTTCAAAATTCCCGACTTTTGTCTGAAACCGTTGTCGCCCGGTCACAATTGCTTTTGCAGGACAAGCAAAAGGTATAAGCACAAGCAAAAGCTTATGCATAGGATATAAGCAATTGCTTGAGCTAGACCTTTTGCTTGACGAACTTGTGCTTTTGCTGGAAGCAATTGCTTGTTCTATGCATTCGGCCCAATACCCGGGGATGGGGGGCAGACAAAAACTCCAAATTATGGAACCCTACAAATCTCCTTCTCTCAAACCGGCCAATAAGTGATAAATAACTAAGGTAGTGCTAGGGGTGATTAAGATTAGTGACTGCAGTTAAATTCTTTTCTTTCTTTTTTTTCTTTTTTTGGCAGGTCAGGGGATGAGTGGGGGATCAAATTGAGACCAATGTTTACATTCTTATCTTCTTGAAAACACAGTTTGGCAAGGATTATTTATTGCCAGTGTGATAGAATAAACATTGTACAATGTCTGCATCTTTGCAAATGGACACAATTCCCCACCTGAGAGCTCCAAGGGGCACAATGTTCTGGGGTGGGGGGGGGGGGGAGGGGGCACAAAGCCCTCAAATTCAATTCAATTTACAAATCTTCTATCTAGAACCAGAAAGGGGTAAGCTTAGTGCTTATGAGTATAAAGTTGATTGGTGACTGGAGTTTCTACTCTGTTCAGGCAGATCCAGGGGCGAGGGGAGTTCAAGTTGGGGGCCAATTCTCACATATTTCTCTTTTAGATACCTAAAATCACATGGTCAAATTTTCTCACCAAATCCAGTGCATTATCACAAGAATGACATTTAGAATATACTTAATACAAGGGCCATAGAAACCCCTACATGTACACTGTACATGTATTTTAAAAAGGACAAAAATTGAAAAATATTCTTTAAAACTTGAAATACTCTTGGTATTTATACTATAGTGAATGCACTTTTAAGGTTATTTATGTAAGCTGCAGGGGTTCAACAGGGATCAAAGGGAGGGGTAGTTTTTACATTTGAGTACAGAGCTACCAAGTCTCACACATTCTGCGTGAGACTCAAGCATTCAGAGTCCATCTCACGATCTCACGCAGGGCACCCATTTTTCTCACGCATCGGGTGAAGTCTGCAATTTGGGCCAAAAATAAGGTCATAGCTCAAAGGATTGAAGTGATACAGTTGAACCTCTCGTATCCGGACAAGTCGGGACCGGGGCTCATCCGGATAAGGGATTTGGCCGGATACGGGAGACTCAATGCTTTATACATGTACATATACATACACATGTACTGATGTAGCCCATTGTAGTACCACATGTCGTAATGTGTATACTGCAACCTTTTCATTGTTCCACTCAGTAACAGACCCCAAAATAGAGGTTCGTGTTTGCAAGAATGAAATCATTTTCTTTTATAAATTCTTGGGATGATTTACCTAAATAATTATTAAGAAATGTATCAAGTACATGTAATTCATGTGTGTTTGTGTAGGAGTTCTCAAGGAGTTGGGAATCCCCCTTTCCTCCCATAATTATTATTTAAAAAAATCACGGCGAGATTGCATCCGTATAATAGAGAGATCCGGATAAAGGGAGGCCGGATAAGAGAGGTTCAACTGTTGTTGCAATTGAAGGTATATTTCCCTTTTGTCTTTCAAAATATTAAAAAATAGCCACTTAAGTATGCACCTGATCGCACTATTAAGAGCTAATAATTGAAAAGGCTCCCTACTGTGGGAGGCCACAGGGGGAAAAACTCCTCCCACACCCTCGCTCGCGCCGAGATACAGAGTCATGAAAATCTCACCCATAAAAATTTTTTGAACTTGGCATCCCTGTGAGTATTTTGTAAACTTTTCTAAACACAGTGTACTGTACTTGGCAGGTATTTTTACCTGTGTAATAAAATATGCATATGGACACCATGCCCTCGTAGTAGCCCACAAAGCTACCCCACCCCCAAGTTTGCAGTGTTCTCAGGTAGTAGTCCAGAAGAATGCATGGAAGGTGAACTGAAATACTCGGGTGAGCGCGAGAACCCCGGTTCTCTTATTATATGTTCAGGTTCTTTTTGAAAACCTCACAACAAATATTTACCATGTTTGGCAGGTACATGTACAGTGTAGCATCCCCAGGGTGATAGAATCTCTATTCAAATAAGCACTATGAGCACAAAGCCCCTAAACTAGAGCACTATGAGTAAGTACATTGATGACTGTAGCTACAGGTTTATTCATGCCCAATCAAGTAAGTAAAATGAGGGTAAATTAATAAGAAAAATTGTCCGAAAGCGGGCCTATAAAGCCGGTTCATAACTAGCTCATGTACTGTGCACATTGGAACAGATGACCTTTCTTTTTTCTCAGTTTGTTAGGCATGTCACTCATTTTCAAAGCAGCATAATGCGTAAGCTTTGCTGGATGTAACAATTTATGTAATTCATGTTCAAACGAAGAATGAACTTGCATTTAGACCAGGGGACCAGAATAATCTGACATCAGTTGACATTTTAGCAGGCATCCTTTTCATTATTTGGTATTGAATTCAATAACAGCCATTTTTAGCTCACCTGAACCAAAGGCTCAAGTGAGCTATTGCGATCGCCCTTCGTCCGGCGTCCGGCGTGCGTCGTCCGTCGTGCGTAAACTTTTTACATTTTCATCTTCTTGAAAACCCCAAGACCGATTTTCATCAAACTTGGCAGGTAGCATCCCTAGGGGGTTAGGAGCTCAATTTGTTAAAATGGGCACCATGCCCCACCCAGGGGGCCCCCAGGGGGCCCAAACCCCCCAAAATTAAGGAATCTGTAAAAATCTTCTCTAGAACCAGAAGTGATAGAGCTAAGTTAATACTATGAGTTAGTACATTGATGACTGTAGTTTCAAGTTTGTTCATGGCAGAATCAGGGGTGCCCCCTTGGGACCCAGGGAGGGGTCCTAATGGGGCCTAAATTGTACATTTTCATCTTCTTCTTGAGAACCCCTCGACTCATTTTCACCAAACTTGGCAGGTAGCATCCCTAGGGGGTTAGGATCTCAATTTGTTAAAATGGGCACCATGTCCCACCCAGGGGGCCCTCAGGGGGGCCCAAACCCCCCAAAATGAAAGAATCTGTAAAAATCTTTCTCTAGAACCAGAAGTGATAGAGCTAAGTTAATAATATGAGTTAGTACATTGATGACTGTAGTTTTAAGTTTGTTCATGGCAGAATCAGGGGTGCCCCCCTTGGGACCCAGGGGAGGGGGATGGGGAGGGGTCCTAATGGGGCCTATATTGTACATTTTCATCTTCTTCTTGAGAACCCTTCGACCCATTTTCACCAAACTTGGCAGTTAGCATCCCTAGGGGGTTAGGATCTCAATTTGTTAAAATGGGCACATGCCCCACTCAGGGGGCCCTCAGGGGGGCCCAACCCTCCCCCCCCCCAAAAAAAAAAAAATAAAAAAAAATGAAGGAATCTTTAAAAATCTCTATGGAATCAGAAGTTATAGAGCTAAGATAATACTATGAGTGAGTACATTAATGACTGCAGTTTTAAGTTTGTTCATAGCAGATCCAGGGTTGCCCCTCTTGGGGGCAGGGGGTGGGGGGTGGGAAGGCCCAAATGGGGGCCTGAATTGTACATTTTCATCTTCTTCCTGAAAACCTCATGATGGATTTTCGTCGAACTTGGCAGGTAGCATCCTTAGGGGGTCAGGATCTCAGTTTATCAAAATGGGCACCATGCCACACTCAGAGGGCCCCAGGGGCCCCAATCCCCCCAACTTAAGGAATCTTTAAAAAATTGGGCTCTTATTGTACATTTTCATCTTCTACTTGAGAATGCCTGGTCAAATTTTAGGAGAGCTGTGAATAATATAGATTAGTGACTGCATGAAAGGTGAACTTGCGATACTCGGGTGAGCGCTAGACCCGCGGGTCTCTTGTTCTTTTGATATTGACAAATACCAGGCTTCCTCTCAGGTGGATGTGCTGGCAAGTACATTTAGATAAGGATCACATGAATACTCATCACATCACATATGCTTATCTCAGTGAATTAACAAACCAAACAGCTAGTTGGTACAAATAACTGCTCATGTGCAAAGTGGAATTATGAACTGGACTGTTAATATTGTGTGAAGAATTTGTGTGCATTGAAAGTCAGTATCCAAGGAAGCAAAGCTTGCATGATCATGAACAAATGTAGGAAGCAGAAAACACACTCTTGTGGATGAGGGGCGGGGACAGTCCTGGGCTGTTGACGGCCCAAAGCAGCATAATGCTACAGTCACACACGGCCGGATTTTGAACCGGGTCCATAAGGAATTAAAATCGTATCGACCCATAGAGACCCGCATCGTATCCTGTGTCAATTCCTGATGGATTCCGGGGGCTACGATACGGCGATGAAAAATTTTTGGTCGTGTTCAAAATTTTCTCACAGATTTCAATTCAGTATTGATATTCAGTATTGATATTCGAATTGACCCGGTTTAAACCGCATTGACTCGCATCGACTCGCATCGACCCGCTGTAACCCACAGCGTAAAACTGTATGGACCCTTCTTGCCGTATACCGCATTGCCTTCATGCAATGGATGATGACAAGGTTTACATCCGTGTCGGTACGGATCGAAGTGGGTTGACACGGGTCGATAGGGATAAGGATTCAGTTAAGGATTTAGAGCGGATTTTTGTACGGTTCGATACAGGTCTCTACGGCTCAAACCGGGTCGATATGGTTTTAATTTTCTATGGACCCGGTTCGAAATCCAGCTGTGTGTGACTGTAGCATACAGCTGTTTACTGGGTTAAAGTTATGTTGACACCATGTTCCTGGCAGCCACGGCAATCACGTTTCAGGCCATCATGCACAAAACAGGATGGACTAGTTTAGACAACACGGGATTATGGGATGGCCAGGTTTGGCGAGCTGTGATTACCATGGATGCCATGTCATATTTTTGAACTGTCAAAAAACTTGCCACGGCAGTCATAGTACTGATGAGAATCTAGTAGCCCATAATTAAACGAGGTGAATGCAACAAAGCATGACAGCATGCAATAGGCTATAGCAAAACCTCGAGGCATTTCATGGTTGAACCTGACTGAAAGGAATAAAAATCATTTGTGAAGTGGTACTGTACGAGCTGAAATTTTTGCATTGATTTTATTTTTGCAAGTTTCGCAAATCACCTTTGAACCGCAAAAATAACAACACGTGAAAATATCGCGGGAATAGCTAAGTTCAGTTAGACCCTCGCAACCGCAAAATTAACATCACGCGAAAATGTCCTCCAAGTAGTAATTCGCGAAAATATCTGTACACGAAAATTTTAGCTCGTACAGTATGACAAAAAGAAAGAGAAGGCCTTAAAAACGGGTGTGTTTTTTTTTTTCTCCTAAAAATTTCTTCACATGTCATTATATCATATGTGCACTTCAAAGGTAGGATTGAAATTCCTGATCCTTTTTACATCTATTTCATCTTCCTCATGTATTGAACGATTAAGAAAGAATGAAAATAATAATTTGTGAAATGCAATAAAGAT
Source organism: Diadema antillarum (assembly GCF_040938485.1). Taxonomy (NCBI): domain Eukaryota; kingdom Metazoa; phylum Echinodermata; class Echinoidea; order Diadematoida; family Diadematidae; genus Diadema; species Diadema antillarum. The sequence goes on along the minus strand of NW_027271014.1, from coordinate 1,154,209 downwards.
TTGTGAAATACAATAAAAATGAACAAAATCAGATCATTTTTTAGTGCATTTGCTATTTTTCTGAACATCAGCACAAGGAGAGTAACATACATCTGCATACATTGTTTTATCAAAGTTATTTTTAATACACTGTTGGTGCCTGGCTGTATCACAATGATTTCATTATAAATTTTTGTTTATTCTTTTAAGTAATGTAATGGCAAATGTTTGCAAATCTACTCTATATCCTTCACCTTGTAAAATATATGGGAATAAAAGCTATGTGAATGATGTGACATGTACAATATCAAATGTAATGAAATTGAGACTTTCAGATTTAAGGGTTTAGACTGTTGATTTTAGAGCATCGTGTATTCTTTAAACTGGCCGGATTGATGATTCCATTGATAAATAAATTGGTAGGTATCTTGCACAGACCCCCCAAAAAGAAGTTTTTTTTTCTCCTTTTAGAGAAAAATGACAGAAGGATATAATGAGATTGTCTCAGTTCCTTGTAAACATTTGAATGGGAAGAGAAAATTTTGTGTTGTTGGTACAAATATATCTTCTAACCATTATTTCATGCAGCTGTGCGAGTGGACCGTCAACGTGGGGGACGCAGCATGTATGAAGGATCAACTGAGTTCCGCAGGCGCAAGCTTCTGCAGGCACATCATGGGCAAAGAGAAAAAAGTCACACAAATACAGGAAAGCGACATTTGAACAAAGTTACGAGTACAGTAACCCAACATTCAAAAAGTGAGCTGGAAGTTTCTGAGTATGTAGATACTACTGGTTCGTCTCACACTTTTGAGGCATCATTGCCTTCCTCATTGTCAGCGACAGTGCACCCACATCTCAAGGAGCTAGAGAATGTGGAGGAGATGTTCTTCAACCTCACTGTCCTCCCTACTGTCAATTTTGACTGGAGCAACAGTGAACAAGAATTGCTAAGTGGTGCCTACCTCCTTCTTGATCACTTCCTCATGAATATGTCCCACTGGATAGCTGTGATGCCCCTCGTCAAAGACCTTGAGGTACCAGTGGCCTGTATTGTTTTGTTTTTCTTTGTGTTTGGTGACTGTAGGTTTTTTTTTTCTTCTTCTTCTTTTTCTTCTTCTTCTTGTCAGCTGATTTTGGGAGAGAAATGGCACCAATAAATGTGAAGACTTTTTATGCCTCCACTACGAATTGTCGCTGGAGGCATTATGTTTTCGGGTTGTCCGTCCGTCCGTAATAGATTTTGTGGACAGAGTAACTAAAAAAAAATGTTTGAGGTATCCTAATAAACTTGGCATGTATAGGCCTATGTATGAGTGGACAAAGTTGTGCCTATTGACTTTTTGGTGCGTATAGGCCTGCTCAAGGTCAAAGGTCAAGGTCAAATGCTCAAAATTTCACTATTTTCCCCATATCTATGCAATGTCTGAAGGTTTTTTTTTTTCTTGAAACTTAGTGTATGCTCGTATTACCTGATAAAGATTCTCTAGAGAAAGATTCAGGCCATGAGGTCAAAGGTCAAGTAAACATGCTTAAGTTTGACTTTTTTCTCTATATCTCGGAAATGGTTCAAGGTATCTTTATGGAACTTAGTACATATGCATGTACTGCCCGACAGTGATTCTCTTGAGGGTTTTAGGGTCTTTAGGTCAAAGGTCAAGGTCAACTCCTCAAAATTTCACTATTTCCCTTATTTCTATGCAATGCCTGAAGGTATTTTCTTGAAACTTAGTTTATACATGTATTACCCAAATAGAGATTCTCTGGGAATGTTTTTGGCCAAAAGGTCAAAAGTTCAAAAAGTTCCAAGGCCATGTGAAAATGCTAGATTTCATTTCTTCCTCCATATCTCTGAAGTGGCTCAAAGTACCATCATTAACCTTAGCATATATTTGTGCATGTACTCCTTGACAGTGATTCTCTTGGGAATTTTAGGGTCAAGGGTCAAAGGTCGAAGTTCAAAGGCAAGGTTACAATGCTAAGATTTTACTATCTTATGGTGAAATTACACTTTTCCTCCATACCTTGGAGATTACTCAGTGCATAACCTTGTGAAAGGGTCAAAGGTCAAGTAAAATCCTCAAATCACCAAATAATACAGCCATTCATCCAAGTTAACCTTGTTCAAGGAAAGTGAACACTCGACACATTTGTGACAAACATGTCATTTTTAATAGTTTTTTGCTAATTATGTGAAACTGTCATCACACATTGTAAAGATGTACTATACTAGACCTATTGGGAGATCCATGCAATATTGGTAGAGGCATGCCAGTTGCCATTCATGATGCAGACTTAACCCCCCCCCCCCCCCCCATCAAAAAAAAAAAAAAAAAGCTAGCCACCACCCCCACCCCCACATTTTATATCATAACTCTCCTGTTTAATAAATTTCAATTAAAGTGTCACATACTATGTATCTTGCCACTTTATACGAAAATTGTCATTTTGCTAATAAATGAAAACTGGAGTCAGTAAGTGTCACATTTTATCAGCTCACAAATACAGTGTACATATTTTGATATGCAATCACTCATGGAAGTTGCATTTTGCACCTCAGCAGCAGGTTTGATGGCATGCATATGTACTGGACAGTTACTGTGTCAACCATGGGAAAATAATGAAGGAACTGTGAAATAGATTTAATTTTTTCCAAAATATTTTGTTAACAATAAAGACAACAGTAACCTGCAAAGTAGTGTAAGTGTCTAACCTAAAGTTACAGTAGAAGATTAGAAAAAAGTGGTAATTCATGGTATGTTTTTACTCTGGAGAGCTGGGATTTCTTAATGTTATTGTTTTACACCCCGAGTACCTCTGCCATTTCTGCGTTACACTGGTACATTTGCACAACATTTTTAGAGACAGAGTTACTCAGTACTATTTTAAGTCAACTTCATCATACGTTGGAAGTTTGATTTTACACCACCACAATCATTCACATGGGCGTCACGAGGGGGGGGGGGGGGTGCGTTGGGTGCGGACGCACCCCCCTTCAGACAAAAAAAAAAAATCACAAATTTAGTCTGCGAGCGACCTCGATGCCGGACGCTGAATAATTATTCGTGTTTTTTGTTGTTGTTTTGTTTTGTTTTTGTTTTGTCACCAGGGACAACAAAGTCATTTGCAAAAAAACAATTCTCATCCTGGGCTCTGTCAGCACTGATTTTATATATAATTATCTACGAGTATTCTACAGTGTTTTCTATATGTCGACCGCACTGTACATCCGTACAGTGCAATAAATAATGTTCAACGGCTTCCAATACATTGCATATTGAGCAAAGACCAGTGGGATGCTTACGGATAATATGATAAAAAGTTGCAAATCTGGCTCTGCCCATGCGGAGTCGGTGAGTTATTATTTCATCACGTCTATTCAGACTTCCAAAGGTGAAGGTGTTTGAGGCACAGGGTTGGATGTTGAAAAGATAGCGTCTTTATTAGAAGAGCGCCATAACGCGTTCCAAGCGTCAAGACACCTATGTTTAATTACATGGCGTATATCATCAACATTTAGAAGAACACTAATTGTAATATCCTTACCTAAACTTTGTTTGGCAAGATAATCGGCTTTTTCATTGCCTGCTAGTGAGCTGGTACCCATGCTAAAGTGATGTCACAACCATTCATTATGAGTTTTGAGCATTTACAGAGGACTTCATGGGAAGGTCAAGAATATTTGAGGTGTGGTTATTCAAAAGTGTCAAGGTACTGAGAGAATCTGAGAATATAACAGCTCTGAGAGGGGGAGAGGATTCCAGCAATGATAGGGCAAGAAGAATAGCTACCAGTTCTGTACGACAGATTGAGATGGGTGAAACCCTTTCACTCATTTCATGACGATAGTGAGGTACGTAAATCCCAGTACCGGAACAGTTAGTGGAGGGATCATGGGAACCGTCAGTGTAAATTGTCAAATGATTTAAATATGTGGTATTTATGGTTTGAAGAGCAGTTTGTTGTTGCGCTGAAGGGAGGGCGGTCTTGGGACATGAGCTGTGAAGAGAGAGGTCAATATTGGGATGTTCAATGGCCCACGGAGGACTGGGATGAACATGCATTGGTTGCAGCTTTAGAAAAGTGTCCGTAAGTGGTTTGATTCTGAGAGCGAAAGGAAGTTTGTTTAGTGGCCATTTATTGGAAGAGAATTGCCAGCAGTTGACTGTGGCTTTTCGGGCTGGGTGAAGTGGAGACAGTGTGTATATATAGGCGCAGTAATTAAAGGCGGCCCTTTCGCGGCGTATGTGGAGTGGAGGTTTGTTGCATTCCACTTAAAGTGCATGCAGGGCAGTGGAAGGTAACGCGCCAGTGCATATTTGAAGGGCATGGCCCTGTACAGTATCCAGTTTGCTAGAAAGGAGCTGGGATAAAGAACCATGATAGATTTCGCACGCATAGTCGAGATGAGGGCGGATTAGAGACCGGTAGAGTAAGAGAAGAGTTTGTGTATCGGCGCCCCAGTTTGAGCCGGTTAACGAACAAAGGAGGTTTAGCCTTTTGTTGCATTTCATTAAGATGTCTTGAACATGAGGAGACCATGACAAGGAATAATCAAGGGTAACCCCTAGGTATTTATGAGAAGGGACGACTTCAAGCGGAGCGTTCTGGAGACGAATACAGAAACCTGTGGGAGAGACTTGTCGAGAGTGAAAAATAACCACTTTAGACTTATTGGTAGACAGAGATTGTCCACACTGTGTCATCCAATCAGAGATGCTATTCACATCGGACTGGAGTTTTGAGTTGATGTGACGAAGATTGGTGGAAGAATGCCATATAGCGATGTCATCAGCATACGTAGATACAACTACATTTGATGCACAAAAATGTGTAATTTCATCAATAAACGGATTGAATAGTACAGGGCTAATGACGCTACCTTGCGGGAGGCCAGCATGGCATTTACAAATGTCTGAAAGTGTGGAGTTTATCTGTACCTGAAATGTTCGTGAATCCAAAAAACTGTGTACCCAGCTTAGAAATGGACCTCGAAGTCCTGCTGAGTAAAGTCTTGAAAACGGTGCCTGATGGTTAATAGAGTCGAAAGCTTGGCAAAGGTCAAGAAAGATAGCGACTGTATACCCTTTACTGAATAGGGATTTCCTAACTTCGGATTCTAAGCACAATAAATTATTGAGAATTCTACGATGTTGGAGGAAAGCAGACTGACGAGAAGAAATTAAATCATATTTATCAATAATGTACGAGAGTCTACGGACAATCATACGTTCCATGAGTTTACATACAATAGGTGTGAGAGATATTGGGCGGTATGAGCTGATGGATTGTTTGTCCTTGCCGGGCTTCAATATGGGCTTGATAATGGAGTGCTTCCATTGGGGCGGGATAACAGACGTTTCCCAACTCGTATTGATAATCTCTAAAAGGAGCAAAACATATTGTCAGTTAAATGCCCTAGCAGCTGTTTGTTGATTCCATCGACCCCAGGAGCTGAGTTCTTAGAGGCTTTGATTGCCGTTTCAAGCTCTTTGGGAGTAAAAGGAGCGTTGAGAGGGGAATTATTGTCATGTATATAGGATGGGGGTTGGCAAGTCGGGAGAGGGAGAGTGGGAGTTAAAGAAGGCTTTTTAGAGAAAGCAACTGCCAAAACATTGGCGATACAGTGGGCGTCATGAGTATAAGTATTGTTTATTAGTATGGGTGGGAAGGTACTCCTGGTGTGATTGTTAGACAATAGCTTTACTTTGCGCCATACATCCGAGAGTGGGGAGAAACGGTTCAAAGAATCGCAAAACATTGTGAAATGAGAACGTTTGGCTGCTCAAATGGTGCGCCTGGCTTTAGCATTGAATTGTAGATAATTGATTAAGTCATTGAAAAGATATGACTTATCAAGCTTGCGTTTGGCACGATGACGGTCGCGGACCGCTCTTGAACAAGCCGCCGACCACCAGGGAAGAGGTGGGTGACAGGTCAAGGTCTCGAGGGGAATAGAAGCATTAGCAGCTTGAGTAATTCATTGTAGAAAAAGATCATACAAATCGTAGATATTAGCTGGACGGGAGCTGTGTGAATGATGTGAAATTTCTAATTCATGCTGAAAAGTTTCCCAATTGGCTCTTCGAAAAGCCAAACGGGGCGGGGGATTGTCATGATTTTGAGAGGAAGCGCTCGATATGGAAAGTTGCTTTAATGGCAAAGTAAAATGAACATTACATGATATAAGGTAGTGGTCACTCCCGAGGGAAAAAGGGGATACCGACCAGTTGCAGTGGGGGGCTAATGACGGAGGAACCAGAGTGAGGTCAATTGACGTGGATGATCCTCTAGCAAAGTCAAAGTGAGTTGCTGAGGAATCGTTAAGTATAACAATGTTGTGATCATTGCAAAATTCAAAGATTACTTTTCCATTGAGGTCCATGGTGGTTCCTCCCCATGCAGGATGGTGGGCGTTAAAATCTCCTCCAATGACATAATATGGCAGGCAGTCGGCTGTAAGAGAAAGTAAATCTTGTGTGGACAATCTTTTTATGGGATTGTACAAATTTACAACAGTAACAGAAACATTTCTATATAAAATATTGACTTTCAGTCCCTCAAGGTGAGGGAAAGAATGAATATTGCTGAAATTTACATCTTGATGAATGAAAATTGCACAGCCACCTCCGCGTGAGGAGACGCGGTTGCGCCACAGTGCAGTATTGACCGATTCGGGTTCGTTGAGGGCAGCAGACATTTTATGGCACTGCGCGCAGCCATAGTGGGTGTATCAGCCGACCCCCCTGCTCTCCCCCACCCCGGGGCAACATGTTTATCACGCACTTGTAACAAAGGTTGGCGCACTAGCAAGCATTCACGCACTCAGTACGAGACGCCCATTGGCTTAAGCAGTTTTTGATTCTGCGTGCGTGCTAATGTAGGGAGAGGGGTGGGGGAGTGCGGAGGGGGGGTCGGCTGATACACCCACTATGGCTGCGCCCATGCCAAAAATACACATAGCGCGTCACAGAATCGGTCAATACTTTGGAATGGAGAAATGGATGTCATCGTGACACCAGGTCTCTTGCACGAGGATAACATGTGGGGGTGAAGGGGAAGAGTAGATGTGGTGCGTCAGCTCCGCGCCGTTAGAGGGGAGCCCTCTGGCGTTCCACTGCCAAATAATGAGGTTCAAATCCATTATTGGTTCTGGTGTAGGAGTTCGTATATCTTTTCCTGGGAAACGACCACATCGAAGCAAGTTTTTGCAGATTGAACAACCAACATGATTCTCTTGTGATCACATCAGAATCAGCCGCATGAAGATTGTTGATAACTATGCTCACAAAAGAGACTAGTTTTTACTACTAGAAGGATGGATGTTGTAGGAGGGAGTTGCCGTTTGTTAGTTTGAGTGGAGGCCGTATTTGTATCTGTGGGGACTGGGAGGCTTCTGTGAACCTGGGCCCTGTCAGTAGCCTGTTGGGGTTGAGTAAATCCATGGGTCACATTCACAGTGGTAGGATGGGAGTGAGAAGTAGTGATGGAGGAGGTGGTAGGGTTGGACTTGGAATTATGAATGGGAGCTGGTATGGTGGATTGAGGAGGAGAATCTGGTACATGAGAAACTGGGAGATGTTGCGGGTCGGATGGATTTGGGTTAGAATTCATAGCCTGTGTGTTGGATTGGGCAACCTGTAGTTTTTTGGCAGCTTCAGCGTAGGAAACATGATACAAATTGGAGTAATTTTTGCACTTTACGTGCAAGTTTGAACCTTTGGCAACCTGCATAGGCCGCGCTATGGGAGCCCCCGCATCGCAGACATTTTGGGATTGGATTTGGACGGGCAGGAGGAGAGATCATGGTTCTCTCCACACCTTACACAACGCTGTTTAGATCTACATGTATCCTTTGTGTGACCAAATCTCTGGCAGTGAAAACAGCGAGAAACAGGGGAAACATATACACTTACAATGTACTGGGAAAGTTTCGTAGCCAATGCACACCGATTCTGGAAGTGAGGGGCAGTCGAAAGAGAGAACAAGTACATTGGTTGGGGTGGGACCATCATTTGATCGTTTTGAGATGCGCTTAACTTCGGTCACATCCTGGCCCGCCAGCGCCTCCTTGACGTCTTGTTCCGTTGATTCGGGCGAGACGCATTTGATGACACCTTTTAGAACAGGAGAGAATGACTTATCGTTAGTGACACGAATTGGGGTTTTGCAGAATTCATTTAGTTCCATTAGAGTACGAACCTGTTTAGGATTGAAACATTTGATAGTGAAGGATTTTTGTTTGTGTTGGACTTGAGACACTTTTCCTACTAACTTGTTTATTTCATGTGCGACCTGGATGGGGTTGATGAGAGTAATGTTTTTGACGGTGCCAATGATAGTTATATGCGGGTTGAAGGGAGGACGGATGGGTGTGTGAAACAGATCAGATTCGTCATCGGAGTAAGGTTGGGAATTCGGTCGTCGTCTTTTTCTTGAAACTTCAGTAAAGCCAGTGTCGCAGCTAGGAATCGGAGTGGGGTCAGGTTCTATCTCTGAGAGGTTGCTGGGGTTTTCTTCGGGGTCACTAGGAACAGTGAGGGGAGAGACGTCCTGAATTCCAGACATGGCCGCCATTGTGACGGCCATGTAGGGAGGGGATCGAGTGGGGGATAAACAATGAAGTGGGGCGGGGAGAGGCGAAATGAATAAAAGGGAGACAGAGGACTAAAGGCGCACCAGGCCGAATACGAAGAAAAGGAAACACCCGGCAATGACAATCGAGACCAAGCGATAAGGAACTCTAAAGAAAGTCTGAGGCCTCTCAGTTATGAAGTAATAGGTCGGATAGTATAGGACAAAAGGAATTGCAAAAGAGAACGTGTGTATAGAGGAGGTGAGAAACAAAATGGCAGCTACATATAGCTACACACTTGGGAACCTACAGTTTTACAAGCTTTAAAGCTTTTGTGTAGGCCCATCATATTTCTTATACTTACTAGTGACATTTTCACACGATATGACCATGTACATTTGTGTCAAGTATATTTTTTTTCTTTTTTTTTCTTTTTCTTCTACAATCAAAAGACATGATTGTACACATGTATATATTTTGTATTCTTATTTTGTTGTCAATAATTTTGTAATCTCATCATTTAGAAAATGGAAATATGAAATAAATTTGAACTGAACTTGAACTGAACTTAGCTTTGGCAACGTGCAGTGAACAATACAACAACGTAGTTTACAGAAGTATTCCCAGAATCAGATGTAATTTTGATACCAAGGTGTAAATACACAGTGGATATATAATAAGACAGTAACAGACAGATAATAATTTCCTTTCACAAATAAACTACAGGTAAAGTCAATCAATGATTTATGGATAATACTAATAATGGATACTATAACGCAAAATAGAGGACAATATGCCTACACATCTAAGACAAAATGAGAAATAATAATGAAACAATATACTGTTCGCTACAATGAATGATAAAGGATCTTACGAAGTATATAACATCAACACAACAAAGTAGTAAAGTAAGTGATAACATGTATAAATCACGGTAATTGTACAGAGCGGAGGCTAAGAGCAGCGGACGTGCACGCACTGCAACAGACTGCAAGCAGTGCTTGACTGCCCCGAGTCGAACACCTTACGATGATATGCGTTGTCCTTTTGGGTTCAGATCAGTCAAAATTCAAAACAAGTTCAGCAGAAATGTGTCACATAAGGATCAAATAAATGAAAAACAGGCTCACTCATATGATCAAGAAGAACAAACAAAAATTATTAATCAAAGCTGGAAGGCAGAAAATAGATGCAAAATTCGGTTAATAGTACAAGTAGAAGAGGGAGTAGAACAGCGAGAGCATCACGGCACGTCCGCACCCTTCAACCTGCAAGAATAGAATGCATGCTCAAGATTTAACAACGCAAAATCTTACTACAGCATGGAAGCCTGCAGGCATGGGGGAGGGGATATTATCTCCTTTCCATTAACAATTTACCCTTTCCCACGAAGGTGGAAAAAATATAATCGAATATGGGAGAGGTATCTTACCACCCTCCCATTGCCTTGTCCCTTCTATATGATAGACTAAGTACACTATTGGGAATGACAATTCCCGGATTTTCCACAAAAAGTGTGCTTCAGATCGCTTTATTTCAATTCTAAAAACTCAAAAGCTTCGTCAAGCGGGATGGGGTATCCCCCTCCCACATCCTCCCCCCAAGCTCTACCTCACTATACTTTGTACATACACACAGATTATAGTAGGCCAGCCAACACAATTTTTTTTACTTTGGACGGCAAAATTTGTTAATGCTAAGTTTTCCAGCTGAAAGTCTTGCAAAAATACTGAAGTTTAGCGTACGGCCGGATGTCAAGCGCGTTTTTGCCGAAAAATGCCTTTTTTAGCACAAAATTTGAAAGAATGTAAAAAATCACGATTTTTATTTTTTTACCGAAATAAGTAATGGTTGATAAGTACCTTTCAAACTAGAAATGTGTTATCTTCCATTTCAAGTTTAGAACCTAACTAATATACATTTGAATGTAGAATATTACACGCACATATATGGCGCAATGAAACATAAATCCGGGATTTACTCAAAATTGTACTTTGTAAAATCTGCCAATATTTCAAAGTTTTTTTAAACTACCTAAATCAACCTATTCAAAAGTTTTTATTTTTTCGAAACATAATATATGTCCTGATATCTTATGCAGCAAAGAAATTATAGGATAAGGCGAAAGATAACTCGTTTTATGTTATCCTAAATGGGACGATGTATTTTTACTGGATGCGCATTTTGAATGAAAAATCGAGTGTATAGCGTAGGCCCATATATATTGTACATGCTATAGTTCGTGTAAGTATTTATCTTACATAATCGGCGAAGTCAATGGACAAGTTGGATAGCTGACTGCAAAAACCCTTTGTGGCACCTTGATATGACTGAAATGCGCTTATTTGCCAAAAAAAATATATATATATACAAAGAGGGGTGGTCAGTAGTGTTGTTACCATGGCAACTGATCATTATTAGGTCACTCCCTGAAAATTTCAAATATTCATGATTGTAAAACGTACAAGTGTTAAAACATGTTTTTTGTGTGTGAAAATGTATCAATCTAACTAATCTATGTTTCACAATGAAACCTAAGAGTTATATAATAATTGTTTACTATGTTTGGAAATGGTTGTCATGGAAACCGTGATAACAAATCACGTTTTACTGGGAAAAATTACGATATACCAAATCTCCCATCCTGCATACTCACCCCTTCCCCCGAGAATGCTTGGGAATTCATGGTTATCAACACAATGCTATACTTAGTAGTTTGCATTCTCAGGCCCTGAAACGCAGCCCTGCAAGGGATAGGCACGATATCACTTTTACTTTTGTAATGTTCTAAGGCGAGGTGTTTGCATTCTTTTTTGATCTATCCTCCCGCAGAAGACTTACTACAAGTTTCTTTTATGATGGTTGATTGTTTACATGAACGTTGTTTGGAACGCACACTTATTCGGCGACATCAGAATATTATGTATCCCAGATATTTGTGTGAAAAAGTAAGGCAAATATCACCCTCAAAAAAGAAAACAAGAAGTAAAAGGGAAGTAGAATTGAAATGCGTACAATGCAATAACAGCCTCATTTCCCCTTCCCATCATTAAGTCGGTTAAATCATCGATTCTATAGTGCAGATTATATTTATCCTTGGCCAAGTTCTATGTCCTTGGAGCAGACATGTAACAAATTGTTTGTTTGCAATTCGATTTTTTTTTTTGTTCTATACACATGTATTATCACATCTTTGTGAAAAAAAAAATCATTTCAGTTATCACCAACACTCTAAATTCCCAGTCAACCAACAAAACGTACTACACAATGTGCACACGCCCACAACCACCGTCTCAAACAGCGTTCACGGACTATATCATCACACAATGAAATACAGTAAACAGTAAATGAGGCAATTTCTCTTTCTTAAAATGATGATTTGCCATTAGCGTACATTTACTAGAATAGCAGATCTTGACATCTATGTTGCTGGTTACCAAAATGCTGATAAAAATACCATACACAGTAAGAATATGCTTGAATCCTGCAAAATATAAATAATTATTTGTCTTCAACAGTATTTCGTTTTGAAAGGTAAAGAACCTCAGTCTCGATTTGTGGATATCTAAAAACAAAAACAAAAATTCCATCTGAAAGCAATCTTCTAAAATTATTAAAAGCATTAAAAAAGAATGAGTCCTCAGTGAAAATGTTTATCATGAACAAATCTCTGTGACATACATCCAAAGACTTTGAAAATCAACAATACAAATTGCGCTGACTACATTAACTGCATTGATAAACTCAATTTTTTTAATGTGACGTATACTATGTGTCCACCATCACAAACGTTACACCAGCTGGCAAAACAAATTTTTTTTCTTCAGGCAATATTTCAATATCTCTATCTTTTTCACAGTTTGTGGTTACATATCCTAGCTAATTATGACTATCAGTACGCTGTTGCATTGAACTTTCGTCACTGTACAACTGAATTAGAATGGCGACTGCCAAATTTTTAAGATTCTACTTTTAGTCTGATATTATTTTTGTGTTCTGCAGACCAGTGTGATAAGATATCTGTACTGAGTATTCGTCTCTCGGTGAAGAAAAAAAGAAATCGCCTCTCCAACACGCGTGGGTAATGCTTCCTTGTGATACTTTCCCTTATTCCAAGTATCAGAATACATTGCTGGGGCCCTAAATAGCTAACATGTATTACAATATTACCAACATCATGACAATTATGGCACATGTGAAAAAAACTGGCAAAACATACATCTTGACCAGATCATATTCTTTTCACTACTTCTTGTACTTGGTGTTTGGATTGGAACCTTTTACTTATGTCTTTTATATCTTAGACTAGAAAAAACATGCTCTGTGCTATTTCCCTTCAGATTCACCAACTGTTCCTTTGTGAAGTTTTCTCCTTTTAAGCACTTCAACGTGCAGTTTTCTTCTTTTTTATACCCCCGCCAAACGAAGTTTGAAGGGGGTATATAGGAATCAGCGGACGGTCGGGCGGTCGGTCCGTTGCAAATCTTGCGTCGCGAACTACTTCCTCAGTTTTCAACCGATTCCCATAAAACTTGGCAAAGATGTGTGCCTTGGGTTGTAGATGTGCAAGACGTATTTTTTGACAGTACCCAAAAGTACGTTGCCATGGTAACGGCATATTATAGGCAAAAATGGGTACAAATCTTGCGTCGCGAACTCCTCCCACAGTTTTTGATCAATTTTTATGAAATTAGGTACAGATGTTCATCTGAATATGTTAATGTGCAAGACACATATTTCCGCAGTGGCAAAAAGTGCGTTGCCATGGTAACGGCATGTTATTGGTAAAATATAGGGCAAAATGCTTCATGGCAAAACTGCTTCATCAGTGTTCTTCCAATTCTCATGGAATTCATATTGAATGTTTGTCTTAGGATATAGGTCAGCATGACACATTTCTTGACAGTGACAAAAAGTATGTTGCTATGGTAACAGCTCACATATTATGAGCCAAAATGATGGAAAATGTTGTGTTGCAAACTACTTCCTCAGTTTTTGCCCAATTTCCATGAAACTTGGTACAGATGTGTGCCTTTGGTTGTAGATGTGCAAGACGCATTTTTCGACAGTACCCGAAAGTATGTTGCCATGGTAACGGCATATTAATGGCAGAAGATCAAGGAAAGATCTTGCGGATTTAACTACTTCCTCAGTTTTTTGACCAAAGCTTATGAAATGTGGCACACACCTTGATCTTGGTGGGAAGATGTGGAAGACATATTTTTCGGACGTGTCGGAAGCTGCGTTGCCATGGTAACGGCATATAAATGGCAGAAGATCAAGAAAAGATCTTGCGGATTGAACTACTTCCTCTGTATTCGACTGAAGCTCATGAAATGTGGCACACACATTGGTCTCGGTGGGAAGATGTGCAAGACATATTTTTTGGACGTGTCGGAAGCTGCGTTGCCATGGTAACGGCATATTAATGGCGGAAGATCAAGGAAAGATCTTGTGGATTGAACTACATCCTCAGTTTTTGACAAAAGCTTATGAAATGTGGCACACACAATAGTCTTGGTGGGAAGATGTGCAAGACATATTTTTCGGACGTGTCGGAAGCTGCGTTGCCATGGTAACGGCATTTAAATGGCAGAAGATCAAGGAAAGATCATTCCTTGGGTAAGACTGTCGTCACGGGGCGGGGGTATTAATCACCTTAAGTGATATTTCTAGTTTTTTCTGACCAACGTGTCATGAACATGTCATGTATTTTCCTCCTTCTGATGAAGAAAGGCAAAGTTCTCTTCCCTTTTATTAACCCCCCCCCCATAAAAACAAAAACAAAAGACATTCCAATCTGACAGGATTGAAATGTTGGCGTTTGGGCTCCAAAGGAAATAACAGGATCAATTTCCATGAACTACTAGTATGCGCTTGTAGCTGTCAGTCTCGAAGGCATGGTATAGTTTTGGTTGAGATGGAGATTCAGACTTTAACTTTTTGCAAGCAAATTAAAAACAACTTATGAAATACGAAAGAACATCAAATTCTTAGAGTAATTTGAAGTTTGTTTGATTAAAGTTGTTGGTTTTGAAACGGCCGAGAAATTTTTAAATAAGTGACACAGAATGATAATTAAAAGTGGGTGCCACCTTTTATTAGGACCTCTTTGTTTTTGTACATCTCAGCCTTTTCAAAACCAATTTTTAACAAATAAATCTGGAATTCCTCTTGGTATTGTTTACTCTTTAATATTTCATATGAGGGGTCTCATTATTTCAAAAAATCTCCATCTCAGCCCCCATCTCAACCAAAAGTAGACCATCCCTCATCCCAATAATGCTGCAATCAAAATTGGAAATAGATCTATATCAAATCATACTGTAAATTCTGTTTGCCAAGTAGTGTTGTGCACATTTTGATATCAGACCCTGTTTTACTTCATCACTACAGAAAAAAAGAACAAAAAAGATTAGAAAAGAAGCATTTAATCTGGATTAGTAGAAATTCCTAATATATACACAAGTCTTTCATACGATATGGGCAATTCCACGGTATGTAGGACACAGATGCCGAAAATTCAAAATGATATTTGTTTCAAACACCATACATTTTCAGACAATACTTGAGTTGAAGTTTTAAGAATCATTATGTTTTTCAATAAAAGCTGCCATTTTGATTTTCAAAATGGCTGCCAAAATATGCCTATAACTCAATGGTAAGAAAGAGTGTATTGTCACATAATTTGCCCTCTGTATATCCACTTTACTAGTACTCTAAACAACAATCTTTTATATGCATATAGATACCAGACAAGTCTTTTACCACATGATAGAAAGAAAAAGTTGGTTGCTTTAAGGAATTTTATAAAAACTTAATTAGTTTGACAATGATGGATGTAACGTCAGTTACCAAAAACAAGGAATTTTTAACTTTATTCATCAAAGAAAGTGAGCTATGTAATGTAACTTAGGATTTCTAATGTATGCCCATATGCCTTCCTTTCAATACCAGAAAATAAGGATACTTGGCTTACTGAAGAGTCAAATGAACACATCAAAATGTGTAACGTCAGTTACCGAAACGTCATATAGCAGTATGTAACGTCAGTTACCATGACAGTACCGGTAATCATAATATAGGCAAATTTTTTGACTTTGGGCCATTTCAATACATCTGGGAAGTCAAAGGTTATCAACAAAGAGCAGCAATCCCTTTGATAGGGAATGATATCATCACCATGGTACACTGTATGTCCATGGACACATTTTTTTTTTGGTTCACTTTATCTTATTTATTTATTTATCAGATTTTTTTTTTTTTCGGTTGGGGGAGAGGGAGGCTTGAGCTTTTGATTTTCTGTTCAGCACAAGTTTAAGGTTAAATCATCTGGAAGTTTAGGTTTACCACATGCAATATAATGCACTCAAATTACTATACAGTACTCACTGTCCTACGGGATGATAAAGCTACCAAATTTGTAGGCCTAATCAATGATGTGGTTGCATGGTAACCTCCTTTTTCTATTAAAAAGCTTGTGTACAGCTTTAATATACCAACAGTTTTATCATCTTTACTAATGACTACTTTTGCAAGCATTTTTCTTTCTTTCTGGAAGCTTAGTGGAGTTTCTACCTCAAGGCAAATGCAGGAACAGATATATTTTTTTGCTTGCACTTAAATATGTGGGTTAGTTAATATGGCATATCTTGAAATGGTACATAAGCAGGCCTGACATAAGGCATGTACTGTCATTACTGTTTGAAACTAACACTGATGTTGCTCAAAGTGAGGGGTGATTCTAGGGTAAAATAAAAAACTGTTCATATTTGTTGATTACTTTATTTCATTCATGTAGGGACATTTTTGTAATACAGTACTCTCCGCATAATCGGGTAGGCTCTAGCAGAGCGTTTCTTACCCAATTAAGTGGAGTACCCGATTAACAGAAGAACACGTCTCATTCAGACACACACAATGTGTATGTACATAATGCATTGTACCAAACACCTACACTGTATGCTTAACACGGGTGCTTACACACACATTATACTTATACCTTACATTTGCTCAGTCACGAGCAAAAATTTACACTCTTCTTATGGACAAATATGTGTTTGTCGTTTGAATATGGACTCCTCGACAACAAGCTGGTGTTTTCCGAAATGAACACTTCATTACAGACACTCAGTCGTGGCGAGTGGTTTGTGCGGCACGGAGACGAACGCAACACGCTGCCTCCCCCATTCTGTATCAAATGTAGTGACCCCGAATGAGAATAGCGCCGGCTCAATGGGTCAGCGAACAAAACGTAAGAGTTCTGTTGGCTACAAGAGAGCTCTCTCTGCTAATCTCCTAACCCAAAATGGCTGTCCGAGCGAGCCACGGGAGCTTCCGAATGGACGCACACTCTCAGTGCGCATGCGCATGAAGAGAGGCCAAAAGAGCCACGTGGCTTCTGACCTCTCTCCTCCAATCACCGCAGCTCGCGGTGACAATATTTTTGTATGATGAAGCTCCTTGGTATGATGCTTACACACACGCACACACACACACACGTCTTCTGGCCTCTCTCCTCCAATCACCGCAGCTCGCGGTGACAATCTTTGTGTATGATGCGTACACACACACGCACACACACACACGTGTCTCAGTGGCAGCATTGTTCCACACGTTTATGGATATAGCACCGAGTCTGGCATTGCACAAACTTCGGTCGTTCGGAGTTTACGTACCATTAGGGATGGCGATCGGCTGCCTTTAACGTACAAACGTCGGGTTACTTTTCGAGAAGTGACTGGAGAATAGCAAAATTATGGAGAGCCTGCTGGTGCATACGACCTGTGGCAAGTCGGCACTAACTGGTACATGTGTTTTCGTGTTTAATCACTCGCAAAATGATCGGTCTTTTTTGCAAATAAGCAGAGAATGCGATTAGCCGTGGAAATTTTGACATTCATGGTTTCTTGAAGAATTATATCGGCGATAAAATATGGGTAGAGATTAGATTAGAAGAAAATTATTTACCCGTTTATGCGGAGAGGCAACCCGATTATCAGGATATTTTAATGGGCATTGGAACTGATTATGACATTTCTGCCCAATTAAACGGAGTACCCGTTTAAGCGGTACCCGAGTACGCGGAGAGTACTGTACATGATAATTATGAACAGAAGATTCGTTTATATTGATCTTAGAATTCTTTCGGTGCAAAGCCCTATTTCTTGGTATCTGGGATGTATTTGCAAACCTTGATATACCAGTGAAAAGGAAAAGAAAAACAATGACATTCCTTCAAGCAAGGAATAAACAAATAATGCCCTTTTGACCAAAAAAGCATGTTTCTTCTTCACAGAAAAAATATCAGAAGTGTAACACTATTCATTTAAATCATTATTGATGACAGAGATGATTTTTTTATTTGTGGCCCTAACAATGCCTTGAGGGAGAAGGAGTAAAATATTAAAAGAAAAGAAGAGAGAATATATCACAGTAGATTTCCGACATATTTATGAATATTTTTATTTGTATGGGTATATGTGTTTTTTCCCCATGACCTGAAAGATATGTATTTTTCTCACACACAAAAACATCTGTGTTTTGTGTAGTACTGCAGGGCATTATGGGTGGGGTACTCTAGATAGAAACTTTCCTGTTCATCAAAAAAAAAAAAAAAAAAAAAAAAAAAAAAAAAAACCTACCTTAGTTATGTCAATATCTATGCTTGGAACTGCTGAATCTAAATGGCTCTGTGTAATCATAACTGTTGAATCAGCATTCAATCTTAGGACAAATGTCAAGAAATATCCTCTGGTGCATTTACATTATTTTTGCTCAACTGTGCTATGGCATGGGGGGGGGGGAGCTTGCACTTTAAGGGCCCCACCCCATTTTTGTCTTTAGATTTTGTTTTAATTTGTTGCCAAGTAAATGCCTGGGATTGTTACTGGTATACTGCAGCAGTATAATAGCCTGTTAAATAAATTAGTTCTTAGTAAACCCAATAGCAAAAGTATGTGTAACGTCAGTTAATGACATGCCTTCACTGAAATTGGCATGGTGCTAAAAGGAAATATCTAAAGTGCACATTATTTTGCACACCTGTTCCTAAGAACCTATAGGTATATTGCCATATTAAACACATAAAGTTTAGAAGTCAGGGACATGAGATATTTCCATTTAAATCTACACCATAACTTCCCATGTCCTTACATATTTTCCGTAACATCAGTTACCGACACATTTTCACTTGCTATGTGATAAAAAATGCAGTTTGAGAGAAAAACTTTCCACCTATTTCTTCATTCTCATGAACTCATTCATCAATGCTAATTACAAGCCCCGGGTGCTTTCAGTCACAAAACTACAACATAAACAATTTTATGAAAATCCTTACGCGTAACACGTAACGTCAGTTACCGTGGAATTGCCCATATATATATATGTATATATACATATGCAGGGTTCTCGCCAGGAATTTCTTTACGCTTGTCGGCATTTATGCGTGCTGTTCTGGGGGTGGGTACGCGAAGCGCGGAAGCCTTCGCTAATGCTCAATACAACACAGATAAATCGCCGCTAAAATGCCACTAAATGCGACATTACACGGAGATGTAATGAACGTTGTTAGGGGCATATTCTCACAGAAACAATGCAGAAACTCCATACCTTTTGTTAGCGGCAGTTCCTAAATAATGAATGAAAGAGAAGTAGGTGCCGATGGTGGAGGTTCCGATTTCTTTTAGGCCTTTCCTGTTTCACTGTTGCAATAATTAGCCGCCTCTGCATCGCAACAACGCACGCCGTGTTGCTTTCTCGCCGTCTGCTCGACCACGTGGTACATAAATGTAGGCCTATTGCATGCAGATGCGCGAGAAGCGATCGAGAACTTTCGGGACATCGTTGCACTTTCCTTTCTGGGTAATGCGGTAGTTTGGCCGTGACATCAAAGAGATATCATACAAAAATGTAATGATGGTCATTATTCCGAAGGTTTGTTTAATCATAAAATGAAACGATTCATTACTGAGTACTTCGAAGGTTTGTAATCGAAAACAACAACAACACCAAAGGTCGGTA
This sequence comes from Diadema antillarum, assembly GCF_040938485.1. Classification (NCBI taxonomy): domain Eukaryota; kingdom Metazoa; phylum Echinodermata; class Echinoidea; order Diadematoida; family Diadematidae; genus Diadema; species Diadema antillarum. The sequence goes on along the minus strand of NW_027271014.1, from coordinate 1,134,633 downwards.
CTACAGATGAATGTTCAAAATAAAACTGATTTCGTTCGAAGATTAACAAGCATTTTTTCTTTATTATTTTCTGATCAACGAACCTTCAGAAAGGAATCTATCATCTATCATCGTTATTGTTTCAGAATAACAAACCTTCAGAATAAGAAAACACCCTTTTGGGGCCGTTGTTGTATTCCGAAATTATACTGGCAGAACATTCGAAATAACAAAACTGATTTGGTTTGGATATAAACGAATATTCATTCATTCATTCATTCATTCAGATTTATTTATTGTCCATTTAGGAAATTCTTCTTGTTGGCAGGTGTACACATAGGAATATCTTCATACATACGTATATTCATGTACATGTATACACATAATACAATTTTCAATATAATCATACACAATCGTACAAACATAATTTATACTCACAATACAGTAAACACATACATCATTACACATTTACATTTCATCACAATTAATTATAATTACCGATCATCAACAAAACAAGAGTTTAGAAAACATAAAGCCCATCCTTTCCAAGGGAGTGCATATTTTACGTAACCTTTGCGCACCTACACACAACACTCGCACGTTCTCCGAAGGATAACACTTCGCGTCGCGCCCTGTATGACACATGTACATCACTGAATACATACAGGTGAAGGCAGACGAACGCATGCGCGCACTCACAAATACAATACACACACACACACACACACACACACACGTTCGCACACACATGCACACACACACACATACTCCGTTGGCTCAGTCATATCATACACATAAGAATGTCAGGAGAATTTACGTGTCCTACATCATGCTCGTTATCTGAAGCACCATGGAGCATAACGCACCCAAAACGCTGGCACACCACTGCACATGCGCTAGTCATAGCACCCGCGAACGTATACAGACATGTACATTCAGCGGTGTAGGCCCTACAGACTTTGACTTTAAACACACACAGGCACATACACACACAGGCACACACACATACAAAAGCACACGCACACACAGTCGCCCCATCTATTATACTTAAATAGAAACTCAGGGGACAGTGCATCCAATCATGACCTATAATATTATACATAGGCCTACATAAACGCACACATATCCCTTCAAGCATTCACAATTATCTACCCTACAGCAGATACAAAAAAGGAACTCAAAAGAGTGAAGGTTACAGTTCACATGAACGTAGAACAGTTGGGGAATAATAATAAATCAGAAACATTGGATTTGGCGCTTGTGTTTTGCTATGAAATCAAATAGATAATTAACAAATCATAAAAGTGATGAAATTAAGGGGAAAAAACTAAACATTCATAATGATCAAACTTATTCATCAATAGCTGAAACTGAAATTACACTGTAATTACTTGTATGTATCATGCGGTTGAAATATATTATTGCGTCTTAGATATACATGACTAGTTGACAAAAACGATGAATCGAGAGGTAGCAAAATATAGAGTCACTTATTGTGATTCATTGTATTTTCGGATCGAGAACGGAACAAAAGAATGAAGGAAACGCGAAGTCCGTGCTTTCATTGACCTGTATCGTTTCCCTGACCGCATTAGAGTGTAACATTGATAAAGAGGGTGATTAGCGCTTCCTAGGATTTGGGACAGTTGTTTCAAAATCATATCATTGCACTCCTGTTTCAGATTTGTCACCTCACCAGTCACCTTGCCAGCATATTTAGGTATTTTCTGTAGTTTCTTGAAATCTTCCTTTCTACACCCACCATACAAGATCACACAACTGAAAAGCAACACGTTTTCAATTACAGACTTGTAGAAGAGTCGTAGAATGGTCCTATCAACATTGAATATTGAAATATTTTCTCCTTTATAATTTTTCTATTAACGATCATTCAGAGTTAAGAATGTAGAGTATTATTTTGCCATTATTCTTTCGGAGTAACGAACCCTGAGGGTAAGAAAACTGTAACCATTTTCATTTCTCCTTTATCGTTTTCCGATTAACGCTCGTTCAGAATTAAGAATCTAAAGTATTATATCGTTATTCTTTCGCAGTAACGAACCTTCAGAGTAAAAGAAAACTGTAACCGTTTTGGGGCCGTCGTTTTATTCTGAAATTTCACTGACGGAAACGTTCGAAATAACAAAACTGATTTCATTGTGAAATGAACGGACATTTTTTAAAATCATTTTTGGATTAACGAACCTTCAGAGTAAGGAATATAGCATTATTTTTTCATTAATCTGTCGGAGTAACGAACCCTAAGAGTATTAAAGAAAAGTGCAACTGTTTTTTGGGCAGTTTTATTCCAAATTTCACTGGCAAAACGTTGGAAATGACGCTCTGATTTCGTTTTGAAATTTACGGACATTTTTCTTTATTCAATTTTCGGTTAACGAACCTTCAGAATAAAGAATCTATTATTATTTCATCATTACTACTTCTGTCGGAATAACAGACCCTTATAGAGTACGAAAACACGCTGTTTTGTGCCGTCGTTTTATTCCGAAATTTCACTGACAGAAACGTTCGAAATAACAAAACTGGTTTCGTTGTGAAATGAACGGACATTTTTTCTTAATCATATTTTGGATTAACGAACCGTCAGAATAAGGAATATAGCATTATTTTATCATTAATCTGTCGGAGTAACGAACCCTAAGAGTAAGAAAAGTGCAACTGTTTTTTGGGCAGTTTTATTCCAAATTTCACTGGCAAAACGTTCGAAATTACGCACTGATTTCGTTTTGAAATTTACGGACATTTTTCTTTATTCAATTTTCGGTTAACGAACCTTCAGAATAAAGAATCTATTGTTATTTCATCATTACTACTTCTGTCGGAATAACAGACCCTTATAGAGTACGAAAACACGCTGTTTTGTGCCGTCGTTTTATTCCGAAATTTCACTGACAGAAACGTTCGAAATAACAAAACTGATTTCGTCGTGAAATGAACGGACATTTTTTCTTAATCATTTTTTGGATTAACGAACCTTCAGAATAGGGAATCTAGCATTATTTTATCATTAATCTGTCGGAGTAACGAACCCTCAGAGTAAGAAAACTGCAACTGTTTTGAGGCAGTCGTTTTATTCCAAAATTTCACTGGCAAAACGTTTGAAATGACGCACTGATTTCGTTTTGAAATTTACGGACATTTTTCTTTATTCAATTTTCGGTTAACGAACCTTCAGAATAAAGAATCTACAATTTATTATTTCATCATTACTACTTCTGTCGGAATAACAGACCCTTAGAGTACGAAAACACGCTGTTTTGTGCCGTCGTTTTATTCCGAAATTTCACTAGCAGAACGTTCGAAATAACAAAACTGATTTCGTCGTGAAATGAACGGACATTTTTTCTTAATCATTTTTGGATTAACGAGCCTTCAGAATAAAGAATCTAGCATCATTTTATCATTAATCTGTCGGAGTACCGGTAACGAAAAAAAAAATGAATCTTGGTGGCGATGACTGATGCTGGTGTAGAGAAAAACAAAGACAGCTCGCTCAAAAGATGCTTCCTTCTTTCAGTTTATTTTCTCCCAAGTCATTCCTATCGTTCTCCTCCCATGAACCCCTGCCATGCACGGACGATGAACAAAACAAAATGTTACCGATGCTGCAATGAAAAAAAAAAGAAGAAAGAAACACGTCCTCAAAGCAAATTATCTACACTTTTCAAGTTGAACAAATTGATGTTCGTAATGAAGAATAAAAAAAAAAGCACGACCTCAAGCAGTGGGGAAACTTGATATCATGGCTTGTGGAAATTTCCATGAAATTTCCACGAAAGCCAGGTGTCAGATATAGAATGTCGCGCGTACTGCCACCTTGCTTCAGTGGTCGTAAACAGCGTGTACATAGCATGTAAACCAACTGGGAACATTGATGAATGATCATCATTTATTTTCTGCCCGTGAAGGCCCCCTAACCCACCTTTTAACAAACCAAGCCAGAAGCACGTGGAGCATTACGTATACGTTGAACTTGAAAGACCATCATGACAGAATTACTATAAATTTCGGCCCGGAGAAGGAAAATGGAATATTCACGAATGACGTTTACAAATCCATAGAAATTGAAAAGACTAAAATGGAACGCATGGCTTTTTAGATTTAAAAAAAAAAAAATAACCCACTGAAACTACCAAAACCTAAATAACAATTTGCATTTGCTTACTCCATCGCACGTTTTTTTTTTCTTTTCTTTTTTTAACGAAAAATAGAGTTAATTTTCTCTCTGCGGCAATGCTTTCAACGCATCTAATTTTGCGTCATTGCCGATGGCCAGCTTCCTAAAGAATTGCTACGAATCCTTTCAAATATACGAAACAATGTCTAAAGATCCTGGATCCTGGCGGTGAATTTCGGTGGTATTATAAATCCTGCTCGCTATCAAAATTTAATCATCTGTTCCTTGCGCCATTTTACCAACCAACTTTTCCTGAAAATTTCATCCTAATCTGTTCCCAAATTTTTACTTATTTTGCGAATAGAGAGTCAGACAGGCAGACAAACTAACAAACAAACCAAAGCAGCCAAAAAAAAAATACAACCTTTGGTGGAGGGGGGCATGCATTTCATATCGTTTGTTTTTGCGTAACCCGACAACAAGCGTGACAACAAGCGAGCACGTGTCAGCCTTCCTCAGCCTCCTTCGGCCTCCGACCCTCTCTTCCCGTCCTCTCTCTCCCTCTCACTATACACTGTACCGTTGTACACGCAGGCGGCTGTAAGTGGCCGGCTGGGTGCTTGTGCATGTGTGTGTGGATCCCAAATCAGAGCGCATGTGAGTGAGCAAGTGTGTGATGTGGTGTGTATCAGCAGGACCTCCCTGGTATCAGCTAGTACGTCGCTCTGTTGAGCCGCGTTGTTGTGATCGGTGCGGTGACTGCGTGGGTAAATTTTTGCGCTTGTATAAGTATGTAAACTGCTGCTGCTTTCAACATCTAGCTTCTTTTCTAGCCAGATAATAAAGACTGAAAAAGGCGAGAAATTGGTCCGAACTTAGCTCGTCAAGCAAGTTACCCTTGTCGGCAAGTTCACGCGTGGTGTTACCCTTGTCGGCAAGTTTTACCCTTGTCGGCAATTGCTTCTTCAAACCGCACGCTTGTCGGGGCCGACAAGGGTGATATACGCTGGCGAGATCCCTGATATACATATATATATATACACAGCTGTATTCAACTTCTATAATAGTCCTGAAAGCACATTGTGATTACATTTGAGAAGTTTAGATGGATGCATTCCACATGTAAGTTCAGGTTCTAATGACATCCTTCATACGGAATCTGGATGCGGACCGGATAGCCTGGCAGGGTTGTTTCTGGAGAGAGAGAGAGAGAGAAAGAATGGTGTATCTGTCTTTACTTGATGAGGAAAGTGACATGGGCATTTTAATCTTTGGTGAAGACACAGTGACCTATATGCTAAAGATCACGGTTACTTGATTTCCTCTATGTAGTGTGTCCTTAAAACGGTGAAGTATATTTTATACAGTAGATCCTAATTGTAGCAATTTAACCGTGAGTACAGAACGAAATATAAAATGTAGGAAACTTTCATGATCCAAATATCCAATTCTTTCCATTAAGCTTTTTATTCCATTCAGAAGAATTTCAAGGTAGTGCTTGCCTGATACTGCAACTGGATACATTCAACACTTTCGTGCATATGATAACCCTGTGACCTTTCACATCAATACCCTCATAACTAATCAAAGTCAAATTGCTTAGAGGTTATGGTAACTTTGTCATCCAAAGGTAAATACAATACCATGGTACCAATGCTCTACAGTCAATAGAAATCAGGGTTTCCATGTAATTTACAATCAGCAGCAAAATCGCAACAGAAACTAAAATGCTAAAAGGCCCAGGTAATCATCTCTTCTGTATAAAACCAAATTTGAAGATGATCTGCTGAGTACATGTTAAGTTATTGCAAGATGAGAATAGGACAGATGTGCCACGGTGTGAATGGATGACTGCAACAACATAAAGACTCCTGCAACCACCTTTGACAGAGGCTCAAAAAAAAAATAATAATCAGCGTTAATTCATGTGAATCTCGGTTGTTGGAGTGATTGACTACATGCATATGCAGTACTGCATTCATTTAGCAAAACATGCATTAATTTTCTGCCCAATGAACGATCGACAGTCAAAAATTTGGTCAAGATGTCAAAGGCTTGACAAAATATTCCAACCTATTTGGGGTTTACATTTTACATGCATTATTGCTTACCTCCCGTTTTTTTTTTTTTTTTTTTGAAATGGAGTACAGGATGCACAGATTAGAAGTTGGTAGTCAGGACATCTGTCTCTTTCTTTTTCTCTCTTGTCCGTAGTTGGCTGTGGTTTGCAGGGTCCATTTTGTCCACTTTGTGCTAATTCTGGTCGAAAATATGATTAATGAAAACTTAAATAAGTTATCATTTTTATGAGTGAAACAGGATACATGTACTTGAATATACTGCAACAAAAAACAAACACATTCATCATGAAATAGAATTAATCATCATTAACTCATGAATCCCTTAGTATGAGATTTTGGATCTTCAGGTCACTGTCAACATTAATTTGTATTACATGTAATACATTAATCATGTCATTGTTATTATCATCTTTGATGCTCTAAAGCCATATCTTACTCAAAATGAATTATATAGGATGGAAGTCATCTTGACACCTGTAATTCCTGTACACAAATATTTGATTGTATCATGCTCTCATTTGTATGTGGATTAGGATATGATTTCCTTGCATAAATTGGTTTGAATTCATGAGATAATATTCCTAATTTCAAACCGTTGACACTTACTTGTGAGCTGGAAAGGGCATTTACATCGCAGTCAAGACATCTTTCTATCTCCCCCTCACTCTAGTGGATGTGATCTCAAACTTGGCATGTCCATTTGTTGCTGACACCTTGATAAAAATAAAGAACAATACATCACAGCATATATTACCCTTACATCATACTTGACACAACATAACAATAATGGAAAGTAAATTGATTTGAGACTACAGACGTATTTTCATCTGCGCACACATTAAACACTTGTGCCGCCGCCATTTCCAGTTGACATGGTTGAGAAATATTCCGTAACATAGAATATCTTACTTGATTACATTTATGTTTGATTTTTATATCATCTCCTCTTCAGTGGATAGAATACCGTTCTTTCATATGATCCTCTGCAATAGAACATGCAATGAATTTACAAGAAAAGAATACACATTCGATCATAGATTTGCTCCCCTTTGTATATAAATGGAGATATAAAATTCTTCTCCTCTCTTTGTTTGCAAAGTACTTGTACATTGTATTGTAATGCAACTGTCAAAGTGAAAACATGCTTGTTACAACGTATTCAAATGGAATAGGAATATTCAATACTGAATGTATTTAGATTTGGCATTATTTTCAAGTGGGCACTTAACCGATACATTTGATAATCAAGCACAGTAACTTAGTATTTAAAAGATATTTGAAATTAGACCGCTATAATGTATTTCAGACATTCACCGTTTCTTACCTTCTGGTTCTGCACTTTGTTGCAGGTAGAAAGAGCTCAGACTTTACAATCAGATTTTGGCAAGTCGGGATATGTCTCTCTCTAGCGAAGTTTGAAGACAAGACTCAGTCTGTCCACTTGTTGGTACATCTAGCTGAAAACAGAAATCAACATGACTCAAATAATTTTGTTTTCATCTTTAAAGCAGAGCATTATAAGCTAACAGTGAACAAAAAAAAAAATCAATTTGAAATTTGATTGTTTTGAAAAGGCATCTTGGCAGTGACATAATTGTCTTTATTCCCCATGCAAATCAATTATAACTATATATCTCTTTTATTGAGATGTGTTTTTTTTTAGCTTTTTGAAAATTCAAAAAAGAAGAAGAAATATATTCAGGTTTCAGTGAGTCGGTATAAACGATCCATTAAAAATGTAATATTTACTTCTTTTTTTTTCGAATGAACCTTTATTGTATGAGACATTAACATGAGAAGTTGGTACTTATGAGTAAAGCCATTTCTAAATAGTTCCTTTTTGACTAGATCTATTTGTAAACTAGAAGAGTACATGTAAATAATTCACAGATTAGGAGAGGTTGGCAGTCAGGACTGAACACTTTCTCTCTCTCTCTCTTTCGGGCATATTCAAACGGCAAGATCACTTAGTTGTAGACTCGCTTTTATGTATAAAACACCTAGGCCTAAATCCTAGACTCTTTTTCTAAACCCATGTAGGTCTACAGTACCATAAAGAGTGGAGTCAACCTTAGACCTCTGCTCTAGAGACTAGTATTAGTGCTAATGTTAGAGCTATTAAATGTTTTGATATTCTAATGTTAGATCAAGATAGAAATGTTAGATCTAACATGAACTTTTACTTAGATCAAAAGTTAGCCTAATGTTAGATATATATGCATAAATTTTAGAACCTCTAGATGTCTAAACTTAGGTCTAGCTAGGCCTTGTTACAATGTTAGCTGGGTCTTTATAACAAAACTACCTAGTTATCTAGTAGGTTACGAGAAACCTCTAACGTTAGGTAGAATCAGTGGCCCAGATCTTGACTAAGGTTAGATCCTAATTAAAGTTCTACTTCTACACTAGACGCCAGCTATTTATACTTCAGACCCGCTAGATTTTATACAGGTCTAGTATTTGATTTCGAATAGACTCTAAATGTTAGTAGAGTCTAGATCTAATCTACATAACAAGATTAACACCTTCTGTATGGACTACATTCCCTTGCCCTGGACTGGCTCTAGCCCTACAAGTGCATCTAACGTTAGTAATAGTGGGCCTGTAGGCTGTACTGTCTATACAACTGCTAGTGCTAGTGCTATTGTGCTATAGCCCGATTGAATAATTAATTGTTTTAGCATATAACAGGCGTAGCCGTAGGCCTACATCTAACACTGAACAGTAACCCCTAACGATAGCAAATGTCGACAGTCGAGAGTGTAACCGTTAGATAGATTAGACCTAACGTTAGACGAGGATTCAGTCTAACTGCATGTGATGAGGCCATAGAAAGAAACCTAGATCGAACGTACAAGACACCTAGATCTAGACGTAGACCGATAAATGTAGGCCTCTTTTCGCACCGTGTCAAGACGTGCCTTACGGAATACTAGTAATCGGTGTTCCACTAACAAGCACCGCCGGCACGGTCGGGCGGCGGCCCGGGGGTTGGTAGGCATGCCCACGGGGTCGGTGCGAAATACAGTCATAAGACATCAGCCTAACGTTAGATTCTACTAGCGCTTGAACCTTGATATTTACCAAGTCTCAGATCAAAGTTGTATATCTAACTGTTAGATCAAAACAGATTTTAAAGTTCCCTTATGCAGTGCAATAAAGAACTATGTATTTATTTACTAATTTATACTTACATTCGAAGGAAATAGTCCCTTTTTCAGTCACCACGTTTCCAACTCAACGACTGAAACATGCAGCTAGCTCTGAGTCCCGCGAGAGAGACGTGCGCACACTGGAATATCTAGCTATTAGCGCGCACACAAGCAGCGTGGGGCTACTGGAAAATGCTCGAAAATGCATTTTCTGAGTTCCTGCCTGTTCAGAGTTTTTATTAAAAGTAAACATTTCTTCAAAAAAACTAGAAATGATATTGACACATTCAATTAAAGAAGCATTTGTAGTTTTATAAAACATTGAATTACTTTTGGAAGATCATCTGATTAGCTTGGAAAAACAAACTTTACAGAACGTTAATTAATCTGTGAATATTATTTCGAGAAAACAACACCGAAACTTTTGAGAGCCCCATATATGGCTGTACAAAATGACCTTTTAAAATGCTAAGGAAACACATTTAAATTGCAATTTCATTAAAAGGGACAATTGAAACTCATGATCTTTCAAATATGAATTGAATGCAAGCAAAAAATCAAAATCGTGATTTTTGACATGCTTCTGAATTTTGAGCTTAAAATTACATTTTTCGGCAAAAGTACGCTTGACATCCGGCCATACGCTATTCCTCAGTATTTTTGCAAGACTTTCAGTATGAGAACGGAGCATTAACAAAAAATGCCGTCGAATCCTTATCTAGAGCCTTTTTTAAGGTTTGGCTGGTCTACTATTATGCACACTCGGAAAAGGAGCCATTAACATCTCACCGAAAAAAAAACCCTATTGTATAGTTTGTTTAAATTATTATTTTTGGAAGGGGGATGCAAAAAATTCAATTAAGTACAGTTGTATTACACCAAAAGTTTGCACCAGATCACTGAATTTCAGGTCTGAAAATACAAAAATCATCTCAGTCGCGTTCATGACATCAGTGTAAGAATTATAAGAAGTTTGATACCATTCTATAGGCACATTGTTCATTAACAATTTATATCAAAATGTACTGCTACCTTAAGCAAGTGAGACTGTTTCAAGTTGATAAAACACGCAAAAACCTGCATCGAATTGCACCATTTACAACATCAAAATGCAAAAAGTTCTCACCATAGGAGAGGGACACACCCTCCCCCTCGCTCACTCCGCTCGCTCTTATTTCGTTGCGTTCATGATATTCAGTGTAATTCTATATTAAAACAGGAAGTTTATTTTGATGATACTATTTCATAGGCAAACGTTTTATTGTTCACCAATAATCTACGTCAAAATATACTGCTACCTTAAACAAGTGGGTCTATTTCAAGTCGATAAAACAAGCAAAAACATGCATCAAATTGTACCATTTACAACATCAAAATGCAATTTCAGTTCTCACCGTGCTAGGGGGAACGACCCCCTCCCACACCCTCCCCCTCGCTCGCTCCGCTTGCTCGGGCTCGGTCACGTTCATGACATCAGTGCGAGAATTTATACAAGAAGTTTATCTAAATGATTTCATTTAAAGGCACATTGTTCAATAACAATTTACATCAAAATGTACTGTTACCTTAAACAAGTGGGACTGTTTCAAGTCAATAAAACAAGCAAAAACCTGCATCAAATTGCACCATATACAACATCAAAATGTAAAAAAGTTCTCACCATGGAAGGAGGGACAACCCCCATCCACACCCTCCCCCCTCGCTCCCTCCGCTCGCTCTCGCTTGGTCGCGTTCATGATATTTAGTGTAAATATTAAAACAGGAAGTTCATTTGGATGATATTATTCTATAGGCAAATTGTGCAATAATAATCTACATCGAGATATACTGCTACCTTAAACAATTTGGATTGTTTCAAGTCAATAAAACAAGCAAAAACATGCATCAAATTGCACCATTTACAACATCAATATGCCAAAATTTCTCACCATGGGAGGGGGCACCCCTCCCACACCCTCCTTCTTGCCCCCTTTGCTCGTTCTTGCTTGGTTGCGTTCATGATATTCAGTGTATATATTAAAACAGGAAGTTTATTTTGATTATACTATTTTATAGGCAAATTGTTCAATAATAATCGACATCAAAATATACTGCTACCTTAAACAAGTGGGACTGTTTCAAGTCGATAAAACAAGCAAAAACAGGCATCAAATTGCACCATTTACAACATCAAAATGCAAAAAGTTCTCACTGTGGAAGGCGGGACAACCCCCTCTCACAACCCCCCCCTTGCTCGCTCCATTCAGCCCCCCCCCCCCCCCCCCCCAAAAAAAAAGATTAATTCCTAGCTACGCCGGTGCCATTTCCCCGCTTGCTTTCCCTAAAAAACCCTAAAAGTCTGGGGATTGAGAGCTTCCCGAATTCCAAATGTCTGTCACAGTGTGTGGAATGTGGGGCGGACGGTGTGATTGTCATTGTCTGCCCCACATTCCACACATTGTGAACGCTACTGGTTCTATGACAAGCCGAATTGTCGCTGGTTTCGGTATCTCTGAGAGTGCAAAATGACCACATTTTGAAAATTACAAGGGTTGACAAAAATTGTCCTAAAATCATAACACATTAACCAACATTAAAGAACTTGGTGTCAATCTATTGGACAAAGAATGGCCTTTCCAATAGTATGCAATATAATGATATATTTGCAACAATATTGCTGAAATTAAAGATCTTAGGTGTTCCGTTCTTTTTGGGCCACCCTGTAGGAGGTCAAAACTTACATTTGAAATGAGAAGGTGGGAGCATTTGCTGACATTTGTTAGCATCCGACATTTGTTTTAGCATTGTAAAGAGCCAAAAGTTACCGTTATTCATTTCTTATTATAAAAGCAATCATCCGACATTTATTAGTCTGTTAGCACCTTACGGAGCCGAAACTTACCGTTAATCATTTTTAAATGTAAAAGCAAACAACCGACATTCATTTTAGCATCTAACGGAGCTGAATGCTATCCTTATCCATTTCCAAACGTGAAAGCAAACATCCGCTATTTGTTTTAGCATCTAACTGAGCGGCTAATACTGTTAATCATTTCCAAATGTAAAAGCAACAATCTGTTATTTTTTTTTGCATCGTACGAAGCAGAATATTACCGTTATTCATTTCAAACATCCGACATTTATTTTATCATCGTACGGAGCCAAATGTTACTGCTCTCCACTTCCGAAAGTGAAATGAATCATCTGACAATTATTTTATCATCGTACGCAGCCGAATGTAACTGTTTTTCATTTTTGAACGTCAAGGCAGACATCAGACATTTATCTAACCATCATACGTAGCTGAATGTTACTGTTATTCATTTCCAAATGTAATAGCAAATATCCAATATTTTTTTAGCATCGTATGGGGCAGAATGTTACTGCTATTCACTTCCAAACATGCCAAACATAAAAGCAATCATTCAACATGTATTTTGGCTTCCGGAGCTGAATGTTATTGCCATTTACTCTCGAATGTAAAAGCAAACATCCGGCATTTATTTTATCATCGTACAGAGTTGAATATTATTGTTATTCATTTCAGAACATCAAAGCAAACTTTCAATGTTACTGCTATTCACTTCCAAACATGCCAAACGTAAAAGCAATCATTCAACATGTATTTTGGCATCTTCCGGAGCTGAATGTTATTGCCATTTACTCTCGAACATAAAAGCAAACATCCAGCATTAATTTCATCATTGTAAGCAGTTGAATATTATTGTTATGCAGCTGTCATTTGTATGACGCACCTCTTGACCCTTGGGAAAGGTGCGTCATGGTTGCATCAAGTACCGCCAATTTGATGACGCGTGGTACCGTCATGGGAGCAAAATGTCTGACACAATACTGACCCATATGTGCGTCATAGTCAGTCATTTAACCAGAGTGTGTCAAAAGGTTCGTTAATAGGACTGTCATGTAATTTTGCGAGGCTTCTTGCATGGTATCCCTCCGTAACAGAATAAAACAAGCTCGCGATCGCGAGCCGGCCGAATTCACCGGCTCCTGAAAACACGAAAATGACACAATTTTCATTCAGTTTTATTATAACATACTGATACTCGCTTCATTCTCGTATGTCTTCTTTTTCTATCTGATGTCAGACTAAAGGTCTTTTCAGAAAGTTTGAGCACAAATTTGCTCCAAAACCACACTACCAAACACGATTTGTGATTAAAATCATCACATACACGCCCGCGGCATCGCGAAGCTCGCTATCCTTCAATCGCTCTCACTGTAGTGTAGCATCGACTGTCGACCGTGGAATCTGCAGCAAAACCACGTGCGTGATGTGGACCATGTGGTACATGTATACATTACAGGCGTACACATACGTATACAGAAGAAGAGGCATGGCAGAGGCCAGGCCGCGATTATTTTTTCCATAACCTTAACCTGCCGATCGACACATACAAACGATTATGGAACTACTGAGAGTCTATTAAAACCTATATCAACTTAAAATAGTAAATTCTATTTAAACACTAGCCATATAAACCATGTACCTAACTTAGGGCTTAAAGGTTCGTGTTTAAATAGGCAGGGGCTTCAATCAAGCTGTTTTCGAATCGGGGAAGGGGAGGCGGGAGGTTACGGAAAAAATTACTGTGGCCAGACCGTAGTTTCGCGAAACTAGATAATTCGAGGACATGCCATAGCAACGTGTATATCAAAACACGCGTTTCTATGGGATGTCCATGAACTAGGGAACGGTTTTGAGAAATTCGAAGTCATTCGAAGTTGAAGTGGTTTTTTTCCTGCGCATTTTTATTTTTGTTGTTGTTCATATCTCAAAAATTTGATTTCTTAATTTTTTTCAACTAGTATTTGGGAATCTTGTAATATATTTAAAATGTTGATAGAAATTTCTGAATATATTCAGAAAGTACGCCTAGGTCTACTGTTTCGATATTTAAATATTCACAATTACCTTGTATCTTTATTAAAATTCTTTACGTATTTTATTTCTCATATGTTTTGCATTTTCTTCATATAAATATTCTTTGATATTAATACTTTGTATTCATATTATATTTCATTGCTATTTTTCCAACGCATTTTTGTTCATATCTCAAAAATTCAATTTCTTATTGTCAACTAGTCAGGGGCATATAGATAGCAGGGGGGATGGGAAATGCATTCCCCCAGAATTTTAGCTGGGGGGATGGTGTGTACATTCACCCCCCCCCCCCCCCAGATCGAAAGATCGAACAAAAACTATATCAAATAGTAATATTGCATGCCACTTCAAAAATCAAACAATAGTATTTAAATGATTATCAAAATTATTATAAAAATTACAATATGACCGAGTTTAGATATATATTAGATATATATACGACCCAGCTATAGGGAAATCACCCCCCCCCCCCCCGAGTGAAGGACCTGTCTTCGCCACGGCAACTAGTATTAATTTATCTTGTATTTATAGATAAATGTTGATACAAATTTCTGAATAATATTCAGAAAGTAGGCCTACTGTTTGGACATTTAGATATTTACAATTACCTTGTATCTTTAATATTCTTAATACTTTATGCATTTTATTTCCCATGTTTTGCATTTTATTCTTTGATATTATTTTGTATTCATATACGTATTCTATTTAATTTGTAGTGGCTCGATTAGCCACTCATTATTTTGTGTGTAGTAGCCCTGTGTTTTGGCCAGTTTAATTTGTCACTGTTTCATTATTTAATATAAAATTTCCCCAGCCTTACATAGCTAGTGGAAATTTCCATGTATAGTTGGTTGACCTTCCAATCTGGTTTAGACCGGTTCACGGTCATGTCGTGTCGCAATGATGTAGCACACGTTACGTAGATTTATTATTCATCGTTATAGTGTTAATCCAATCACTGTAGATTTTAGTGCGTATTAAGTGCGTAATTATTATCAGTAATGTTACTTTTGACCAATCGCGACCGCTATTTGCGCGTCACCTATCGCACGTGTGAGATGTCACACAATCCTTCACGGCATCAAAACACTCCCGCTTCAACCACCGTTGAGGAATGACCTCCGGATCTGTCCTGCGGTAGAGTCGCCCTCCACCTTCTGTGTTTTTATGGGCCCGCTGGCTGTTTAAAGTTTCTACCCGGCTGCTGTCCTCTCTGTGCACTGTACCAGAGATCTGGGGATGGAGCTTCGCAGTTTTGTTGCCTCCGGCACAGAACTTTCATTTATTCGTCCTCCGACACGTTTTGTTGACATTGTCGTCGAGTGACCTCATCCATCCATCGCTCCCGCCATGGACGACCCACTGTCTGGCTGAGCATCTAACCGTTATATCTACATCGTTCCAGGCGACTCACTGTCCTGTCGAACTGTTTTCTTCAGCCTCCTGCCGACGCCCGACTCACCGCGCTGGTAGAGAGCTGCAATTCCATCTCAACCTCCGTTGGCTCTTCAGCCCCGTACGACGGAGTGTCGCATCAAGTCTCTGAACGATCCCCGCATCGAGCTCTTCATCGCATCTTCGCGTCCGCTCAGCTTCGCAGGATCCCGTTCGTCGAGCCCCTTTTTCTGTCACCGTTCCAGTTCTTCATTTTGGTCTTCACAGCGATTCGCTCACCTTAACCAGTCGGCACGGTAAAATCGCTTTGTTTGTATAGACCGTGGACTGTGGACACTATTCCGCCAAACACTTGCATTTACTGAATGGACTTCAAGTTGACTTTTTGTTGGTATGTCCTCATTTTTATACATTGTGAATCTGTAGCGCTACATTCTACGTCATGCATGTCGTACGTGTTAACTCCCACATTTTGAGTGTTTTTATGATGTCAAATTACACTCTTCCGTTTTGTGCAATATTTTGATTTGAACATATCTACCAGAGTTATTTTTGTAATAAAAACAGAAAAGGGAATATTTGACTCCTTTCAATTACTTGTGTGAACTTCTCTCCTGGTAGATCATAAATTTAAAAAGGGAGATTGATTATTTGAGCACGCCTTTTGTTTGTGTGATTGAAGCTGTAATTTTATGTTAACCTTCTGACCTTTACTACCACACACACTCCATTACATAAAACGGGTCCGCATAAAACCCTTAATCTTATAATCAATTTTTCCCACAAATTGATATGTTTTAATTTTTTTGATATGCATACACGCGGCCCCATTGTAATTCAGCCACGTATCTAAAATGGGCTTTACCGTGCTTAAATAAATATGAATAAATACGAATGAAATCAAATTTCAATCTTTAATCCACGCCTACAGGCAACAGAAACAAACAAAAGTAAACAAACAAACACACATCAAGAAACAAACAAAAAAAACCGCAAACATACGCGCCGTGAAGCGAGCCATATAGTCTAGGCTAGGGTGCAAAACGAAAACTAGCCGTCGGGAAGCACGCCATACCCTAGGTTTAATAATATATAGCGCTCGCATGCAAAACAAAAACTAGCCGTCGGGAAGCGCGCCAGGCTACAGCGCTCGCGTACAAAACGAAAACTAGCCACTGCACTGGGACATGATCATTCAGAGCTCTGCAGCATTCCAGTCTGGTACGTACCGCGAATAACATGTGCGTCAAGGGTCAGTCATTTTCACAAAGAGGTGCGTCACCATTTTGCATGGTTAATGCGTCAATGTCTCATAGAGGTGTGTCACTTTTTGTGACGGAGGGTACGTTATGGTACCTAAAAGGTATGACGCACCTATCCCGCGGGTCAAGAGGTGCGTCATACAAATAACAGTTCTGCATATTTCCGAACGTCAAAGCAAACATCAAACATTAATTTTACCATTGAACGAAGCTGAATGTTACTGTTATTCATTTCGAAATTCAAAAGCAAACATTAGACAGTTATTTTAGCATCGTATGGAACAGAATATTACTGCTATTCTCTTCCGAACATAAAAGCGATCATCTGACATTTATTTTATCATCTTCCGGAGCCGAATGTTATTGCTATTTCCTTTCGAAAGTATAAGGAAACATCCGACTTTTATTTAACCATCATACGGAGTTGAACATTGTTTTTCATTTCCGAACGTCAAAGCAAATATTCGACATTTATTTCAGCGTCTTCCGGAGCTGAATGTTATCCTTATTCATTTCCGAACGCAAAATCATATGTCTGACATTAGTTTTAGCACCATACGGAGCAAACATCCGACATTTATTTTAGTATCGTACCGAGTCGAATATTACCGTTATCCATTTCCAAAATTAAAAGCAAACATCTGACATTTATTTTAGCATCTTACGAAGCCAATTGTTACCGCTGTTAATTTTCAAAGGTAAAGGCAAACATCCGACTTTTTTTTGGTGGTGTGATTGGGCCACCAATATCTTAATTTCTGAAATTTTGATTTCAATTCCGATTTCCAATCAATTCATTCATATAAAAGTAGATTCAGTTCCTATCGACAAGCATGCAAACAATCGGTAGGCACTATAACAGATACCATGTTGGACATCGATAAACGTCGGATAAGTTGAAGAAAATTCGACGTACACGTACCTCGAATTTCGCGTATGTAGAACCATTTTCTTCAGTCCCGATGAATTCGTGGTATCCAAAGTTGACTGTAAATACCAGTAAAAATGTCTAAATTTGTTAGAATATGGTATGAATTGGTCAGTCATGCACAGACACAGCCCTGTCTCTACACAGCACTGTTCAAGATGGAGTCTGGTCAGGCTACCATACACACCATGCACACAGCCACAGGACTTGACACACCCATTCAGTTGCTTCTGGTCCGCACATCGATTGCGTGTGCTAAGTGTATCGCGATGTGTACACATACTGATTTTGCAGATCCTTCACCACTCGCACATACTGATTTGGATTTCTCTTGTTTAACGAAATTCAGACCTATGTAATTTGTATGACCTGACAAGAGTTGAAAGGACTGAGAATTTTGAAGCTTTACTAAAGACCTGCCAAAGAAAGTTGCAAAGTGTTTAAAAACAAGACAATTTTTGGGAACAATTTAACTGCATTAAAAAAAAACACACACACACCTCAGCTTGCTTGAGTGGAAAATCACAGAAAAAACTGCTGTCAAATAAACAGGAGGAGAGACAAATCAGATAAGCCAAAAATTCCCTTTTGGTTGTAAACCAAAAGACACGGCTTTGATCAAATATCCAAGCACATGAGTATCTTGGAAAGGAGCAAGGAGTCGGAATCGGGTAGAATTAATGTTTGCCAACTAGATGATTTTTTTCTGTAAATTGATTCTGTTGTACTGTACATTATGACCTCCCCCCCCCCCCCCCCCAAAAAAAAAAAAAGTACAATCAGATTTCGGCATTGATAACTTTCAACATGAACGTACAGTCACAATCATGCTATTTCAGGGTCTAAAAATATAACATCTTACCTATATACAGTACAATAGCAGAAAACCCCATTCAATTGGTTAAAGGTAGGGAATCCCATTTGCATGCCTTAAATGAAGAGTTGTATAAATACAGTGGTATGTTGAAGAGAGTATCATTTTAAAAACTCCCATAAAGTATTGAAAGTGGAGGGTTACATTTAGTACATTTTTATTGACCGTTAGATTTTGAATTGAATTTTTTTCGGGGCTCACCGTAAATTCCAGCACATTGCTAGGCTACCTTTGCAGACCCATGCACTGCATGTGTGTCCATCATGTATATTTTGTTAAGAAAGTTCATCAAAACTTACAAACATTTCTATATACATTCTTGCCACACACTCTATATGTTATTACATCAGCTCTCATACTTTTAGATTTGTGTTTATAGATAAAAAAAATACAGAAAACTGCAACAAAAGGCTTAAGTGTGGCTGACACACAGAACTACTGAGTAGTTGAGTTTTGTGCATTATTCAAATTGTAGATTTAACTGTTGACTTCCAAATTTCTCAGCAGTGGCCTATAAACAAGTCCCCTGTAGGTTCATATCTAATGTTTTGCTGCATTTTGGGAGGTCTGTAAAAGGTATCCCCTACCTTTAAGTAGTCAAAGAGAAATGTGGATCGTTGTAAAGCGTGTCATGGGTCTTTTTCTTCCAATTGAAACACTTGGATGCTCTTGGAACTGCATATTAGTGTTGAACACAGTGGACAGAGCTTGGAGGAAAGAGATTCCTGACATGTTCTACTTTTCAGGTCATCATTACTCTTTGACCACTGAAGCAGATTGGATGGGGTTTTCTGTATTACAGTATATACCAAAAGAAACTTTGCGTTAAATTTACGTGTAACGCAAGCGCCGATCGTTACTGCGTTAATCTTTCTGCGTTACAAAATTAACGATCACCGTGCGTGAATGATCGTTACAGATCGTTACTGTGCGTGAATGATCGTTACTGTGCGTTACAGATCGTTACTGTGCGTTAATTTTTAGATCTTGCGTTAGCGGACTTGTCATGTGGACTGGGAAGAAATCTCGGAAATTGCGAGACTCGGAGATGCCTGTCGTTCTTTATATTTACTACGGACAACTTCCTGCCGGCGGAGGGCATTAAAATAGCGATACAAATACCGAAAAGATTTTGTAGTTGAGCAGAACTCCCCTGGCAATGTCGTATTGTCATGGTCTCAAATTTGTACTCATGGGGCGCAGTCAATGGAATCGGGCAAGCAAAAATTTCGAAGCCACATTTTCCCCCACAGCCAACATTTTCCATCGAACATTGAACCCATGAAATCACGCATACGCAAGCCTAAAACTAACGCCGACTGTCTAACGTTAGCGATGTCACGATTTTTAACTGTCAGACACTTACCCAATTCAGGAAGGTGCAAAAGTCCATTTATATTCCAATACACAACGTGTGTCTCGCTGAATAACTGGTGGTAGTGTGTGGTGACAAAGCCGAGTATTTCGGCAGTAAAAGTAGCGGGCAGCAGAAGAAAATGTCTGCCACTTTCTGCTCGCATTATTACACTGCCAGCAGGTGAGACAAGTGGTGACTTGATAGGCACGCTTCACATGAAAGTTTACCCAGAAACATGAAAATCCCACGATGCCAAGGTGCCAGAGTGGGGAATGGGGAGGGGTGGAGAGAGAGAGAGACCAATCAACAGAAGAAACCGCGCGTACTGGCGCATTCTCGGAGGTCATGAACAGTCTGGGGTCTTGGAGATGAACAGAGAAGGAATGTTTAATTAAAGATAGCTCAAGTCGAAGACCCAGGATTACAAACGTTGATTCCTTTTTTTCCTCCTTTCATTTAACATGCCTTCACATTTATGGTTGCACTCCTTAAAAAAAAACTCTCCTGCGATCTTTGTTAACTTAATGTAGCCGTTTAAAACGTCAAACTTACCATGAAAGTGTTACTACGTGTAATACAATAGTTAATACTATGCCTATTGCTTTATTCATATCTGTAAAACACAAATTTGACTACCAATGACAATAAAAAAATACTTGTATTTGTTTTGTGCGGAGATTTTTTGTCTTTGTCCTGACTAGTTCATATGAAATTTCTTATGTTTTTACGGCAGCATCAACAGCCTAAAATAAATTACTGAGAGATTTATAAATTATGAAATTTTTGGCAAACATCCACTTGAACTTCAGGCATGAAAAGCTCCTGATATTCAGCAAAAACAACTCAACAGATCAGAGACAAAGTTCCTTCAAATTTTGAAAAGTAGCACGCAGATTTGCTGGGCGTGGTAAGGTCCATGCTCTGAGATCGTCACAATCGTGTTGTCACCAGGGAGGTGGAGTGTCTCTCTTCTACTTCCCTGTTGTCACGGAGTAGTATCGGGAAGTTGTCACAAACTCCAGGATCACCCCTCCCTGCCAACTCCATGTTGCTCCCAGGGAGGCGGGAAGAGTCTCTTCCCACCTCTCTGTTGCTCCCCAACGTGCATCGTGAATGCGTGGCGTTTCTTGTCACCGTCCGTACCCGAGGCTGCTTTGTATTTGTCTTGGAATATTGATTCATTTCTTGTCATGACATGAGTGTAGTAATCGTTTTGCATGGCTATGTAAAAAATTGTGATACAACGTGTACTCAACTCGTCTTTGTGATTTTTTTTTTCTTTCAGTCCAAAAGGAACACAAAATAGTATCATGACGTTTGCAATTGTTCGAAAGGTCTGCTTTTGATAACTCACAGACTATCAAATCACCCTTGTTTTTCCCACTCCCAGGCCCTCCAAATTGAGCAATCCACACGCGCGCGCAAATTCCTTTGCCATGTGGTTTTGCCAGCCAGCTGTCGGAATGTGCTTTGAAGTTACATTTCAGCCTGGCCTGGCTGGCATGAATGGGTGTCGAGTTTCAATCAATACCTACTGTTGTTTTATTCTTGTATTTGAACATGTCGTTTCACCCGACAACACACGGAGATCGGGAAGGTTTAGGGCTGGGAAGAGGTTTTTGTTGTGTGTTGCAACCTAATCCGGGCAATTAACCCCAGAGGGCAATTACCCCCCCCCCCCCCCCCCCCCCTCCCCGCTAAATACTGGTTAATGGTAAGGTTAGAGTAAAGATTAGGGTTAGGTTTAGGGTGAGGAGTTTGGGTTATGGTTAGGATTAGGGCCAGGGGAAGGGTCCGGGGTAATTGCCCTGGAAGAAAAGAGGGACACGCTTTTGTTCTTGGTCAAATCGATTTTCCTATGGTGATGCTGTGGAGCTAGAAAGGAACAAAAAAAAAAGCAATTATGACGTCTGGCGTACTTCCGGGACGTCTTATTTTTCTTCCACTCTGAAAGTTCCTATTGTTTGGCGTTATCACTGTCGTTAATTGTTATATAGTTACCCTCTTTCGCGTTATAAACTTAAAGTCCATAGAACATTCATACGCATTAAGATCACACTCGAAAAGCTATACTGGTGTGTAGTTTGAACACAGCAAAATGAAATAACGAATATCCCGCAGATTTACCAAAATTATGCGTCATGTGGGTCCATTCATTTTCTTTTCTTTCTTTTTTTCATTTGTCTTCTTGTCGATGTGGGGGGTATAGATTCAGGATATACTTTTCCTTTTCCCCTTTCGGCCCGGTGCGATTACTCCTGGTGCTGACATTCTTTCTGCTCGTCTTCCGATTATACTGTTGTAAATAAATGCACATGGAGCCCCAGCTGTATCGCAAAAAAAAAAAAAAAAAAAAAAAAAAGTCTATCTAAAGTTGACCTGCAAGTACATGTACTTAAGTAAAATCTGAATCAATTAACCATGGTACGGGTTTGCGGTTTCAATCCCCTCGAAGCCCGATATTTGCCTTTCAGCAAGACACTTTATCCACAAAAGGCCAGGGCTCCACACTAACTTTCATTTCGGTGGCCCGATCGGGCCACCAAAATGATTGATTTTTATTTTTTGGTGGCCCGAAAAGAAAAACAAACAAGCAAAACTATCGGTCCTACTAAACACAGAAAAATAAATATCAAGTATTACTGAAGTGATACAGGTACCCACGTCTAAAATAAGGAGAAAATTTAATCATCTTATACCGTTATTCTGAGTTCTAAGATTTCGCAAATATATAGGCTTATAATAGATTATTATAAAAGTTGATGCCTATCAAATTGGTCAAAATTTACGTTTGAAATGAGAAAGTGGGAGCATTTGCAGACATTAAACATCCGACATTTGTTTTAGCATCGTAAAGAGCCAAAAAATTACCGTTATTTATTTCTGGTGGAAATTCAAGCAATCATTCAACATTTACGAGTATTTTAACACCTTCCGGAGCCGAATGTTACCGTTAATCATTTTCAAATGTAAAACCAAGCAACCGGCATTCATTCTATCATCTTACGGACCTGAATATCATCCTTATTCATTTCCGAACGTGAAAGCAAACATCCGCTCTTTATTTTATCATCTAACTGAGCCGATTGATACCGTTTATAATTTCCAAATGTACAAGCAACAATCTGTTACTTATTTTAGCATCGTACGGAGCAGAATATTACCGTTATTCATCTCCAAATTCAAAAGCAAACACCCGACATTTACTTTATGATCGAAGGAGCCGAATGTTACTTCTGTCCACTTCCGAAAGTGAAATGAATCATCTGACATATTTCAGCATCGTATGGAGCCGAATGTTATACTGTTTTTCACATTCAAACGTCATCCGACATTAAATTTACCATCAAACGCAACTGAATGTTATTGTTATTCATTTCGAAATGTTAAATTTATAGCAAATGTCTGATATTTATTTTAGCATCTTAATTATGGAGCAGAATGTTACTGCTTGTCACTTCCGAACGTCGAAAGCAATCCTCTGACATTTATTTTGGCATCTTCCGAAGCCGAATGTTATTGAGCACTATTTACTTTCGAACGTAAAAGCGAACATTCGGCATTTCATCGTCGTACGGAGCTGAATGTCATTGTTATTCATTTCCGAACGTCAAAGGGATCATTCGACATATACATGTATTTTAGTATCTTCCGGAGCTGAATGTTATTGCCATTTACTTTTGAACGTAAAAGCGAACATCCAGCAATTATTTCATCATCGTACTGAGTTGAATACTATTGTTATTCATTTCCGAACGCCAAAGCAAACATTCAACATTTATTTTAGCATCTTCCGGAGCTGATTGTTATTGCTATTTACTTTCGAACATAAAAGTAAACATCAGACATTTATTTATCATCGGACGGAGTTGAATACTATAATTGTTATTCATTTCCGAACGTCAAAGCAAACATTAACTTTCACCATCAAACGCAGTTAAATGTTACTGTTATTCATTTCGAAATTTAAAAGCAAACATCCGACAGTTATTTAGCATCGTATGGAGCAAAATATTACTGTTATTCACTTCCGAACGTAAAAACAATCATCTGACATTTATTTCAGCATCTTCTGGAGCCGAATGTTATTGCTATTCACTTTCGAAAGTAAAAGCAAACATCCAACATTTATCTTGTCGTTGTACGAAGTTTATTATTATTGTTATTCATTTCCGAACGCCAAAGGGATAATTCGACATTTACTTTAGCATCTTCCAGAGCTAAATGCTATTATTATTTACTTTCGAACGTAAAAGTAAACTTCCGGCATTTATTTTATCATCGTATACGGAGTTGAAATTCGTTATCATTTATATCCGACCGTCAAAGCAAACATTCGACATTTATTTCAGCATCTTCCGGAGCCGTATTTTATCCCTATTCATTTCCGAACGCAAAATCAAATATCTGACATTAATTTCAGCACCGTACGGAGCTGAATCTTACCATTATTCATTTCCAAAAGTATGAGCAAACATCCGACATTTATTTTTGTATAATACGGAGTCGAATATTGCCGTTATTCATTTCCAAAATTAAGAGCAAACATCTGACATTTATTCTAGCAGCTTACGGAGCCGATAGTTACCGCTGTTCATTTTCAAAACTGAAGGCAAACATCCGGCTTTTTTGGTGGCCCGGCGTGCGTTTTTGGTGACGCCGGTCGCAAATAAACCATTCGCGAAATCGTGATTCGATTCGCGAAAAGACTCCGCTAAATCGCTACACTCGGCAGGGGCTACGTCGTCCTTTCACCAGGTCTCGTTTCAAAACCAAAATCTCGTGTGAGTTCTTGCGTTACCTATCGTTAATTTTAACGAAACATCGTTAATTTGCGTGAGGGATCGTTACTCATCGTTACCCATCGTTACTCATCGTTACTACAAACGTTAATTTTCCCGATCGTTACTTTGCGTTACTAACGATCCAGGTGAAACCGCTTGCGTTAATGAAACGTTAATGTTGATTAACGCAAAGTTTCTTTTGGTATATACTGTAGGTGTTGATGATAAGTTACAGTTTCATATCATGGAATCGTACTTGGATTGATTCACTGTTTTTAAAGTTATCGTTGCGGAGGGTCCCATTATCATTTTTTTTTTTTTTTTGGGGGGGGGGGGGACATACTGTATGCTGCTGTTCTTACATGTACATATATGTGCACACACACTTGACTCCAGCAAGCGTACACTAGTGAAAGGTTACCAAATTCATGCTACTGTAATGAATGTACCAGGTATGTGCAGAGCTCTTGCATTTGACCATTGTGGTTGCAATACTCCATTTTGTTAGTCTTTAACATTTTAATTCCTTTCTTTTACTCTGTTACTTACCAGCACTGCAATCTGAATTGATTTTCTTCAGCTCTCTGACCGTGTCCAAATACTTCAGGCAAGTTGGCTCCATGTTGTGGCCCTCACTCTGTGCTTTTGCTGCCATGATGACAAGGGAATTGTGTTCTTCCCAGATCAGTCTTGCTGTGATTTGACAGAGCTTGTACAGACCATCACAGTCTTGGATATTGTTCGCAGAGTGAAACAGCTTGCAATAGATTTCCACCAACTGAAGACAACTCGAGAAGAATATTTATACCTCAAGCTATTGTTACTGCTTAATCCAGGTCAGTTATTTATTTTTCATTTTCATTTTTTGTACTAATTAATGTCAAATTATGTAACAGTTGGTTCAGTTAACTGTGACTCTGTGTTCATCATAGTTCTATTATTTTCTGCATGATGAATTCTGTTGAATATCTAACATGATAAATCTTTCACAGTATGAGAACTCATCAAATACATTACTCAAACAATAATGAAAACAAAAGAGATTAGATAACATGACATAGGATGTTAAATATTAGTTGTACCAAATGAGCAAAAGCTTTACATGTAAAGGATATGGATGATAAAATTTGTTGAGACTGTCAACTGTAACAGTTGTACACCAACGTACACCCACAAACTTAGAAACTTCCGAAAGTCTGTGACCCGCTTATTGACCGTTGCATAATCAAGGTGAAGACGGGTCATTTTGCTGATGAAGGCTGTAGCATTGACAGCTGAATTTCAGAGGTAAATATTTTGTATTGAGATCAAAAGTTTAACCCTAAAACGGCTGGGAAAGGAGGGGGGTTTGAATCAACCCCCCCCCCCCCCCCGACATTTTCCATGACTATTCTGCTGCACCAAATGTTTTGACCACGCCGCTCCCTGACTTTTTACTTTCCAGTTTCGCACGTCTTATGACACCATTTTTGCGAAAATCGCTCTGTGCGCTGTGCGTTGTGTGCGCTCTAGAGGTCACATTTGTAAACAGATTTGGTTCAAATTTGGTATGGAGATTTATCATATAGAATCTACAAGCCTATAGATTTTGGATCTGCTGCCCCCAGTGTTCCATCTTTTTTAGGGTCAAAGGTCATGTTGGTGGACGGTTTGTGTGCGCTCTACAGGCTACATTTCTTGATGGATTGTGTTCAAATTTGGTATGAAGGTCTTCCATGATAAAATCTACAAGCCTATAGATTTTGGATCTGATGTCCCCTGTGTTTCATCTTTTATAGGGTCAAAGGTCATATTGTTGGTGGATGGTTTGTGTGCACTCTATCTATAGGCTACAGTTCTTAGCAGATTTTGTTCAAATATGGCATGAAGGTCTACCATGATGTGAGCTGTACAAGTAGAAAGAATTTAGATATGTCGCCCGCAGTGTTCCGTCTTTTATAGGGTCAAAGGTCATATTGTTGATGGATGGTTTGTGTAACATGTTCTATAGGCTACATTTCTTGATGGATTTTGTTCAAATGTCGTCTGGAGGTTTATCGTGATGTAATCTACAAGCCTATACTGTAAAAGTGGATATTTTCGCGCGACTAATTTTTCAAGCTCGGCCCGGTAAGAAGAGTTTCGCGTGTTTTCAATTCCACAGAATCATGACAGTAAGTATGGGAACATACAATTGTATGGCAAGCAAAAATATTTGCGTGCTGTTGTTTTCGCGCTGGTTTCTGGTTGCGCGAAATGCGCGAAAATTTCAACACCGCAAAAATTCCACTTTTACTGTAGATTTTGGATATGCTGCCCCCAGTGTTCTGTCTTTTATATGGTCAAAGGTCATATTGTTAGTGGATGGTTGTGTGCACTCTACAGGCTACTTTTTTTGACAGATTTTGTTCAAATTTGGTATGAATTGATCTACCATGATATAATCTACAAACCTATTGATTTTGGATCTTCTGCCCCCAGTGTTCTGTCTTTTATAGAGTCAAAGGTCATATTGTTGATGGATGGTTTGTGTGCGCTCTATAGGCTACATTTCTTAATGGATTGTGTTTAAATTTGGTATGAAGGTCCTGGTCTACCATAATATGAGCTGCAAGTCAAAAGATTTTGGAAGTGCCTCCTCCAGTGTTCTGTGTTTTATAGGGTCAATGATCATATTGTCGATGAATGGCTTGTGTGCTCTCTATAGGCTACTGTACATTTGTTTACAGATTCTGTTCAAATTTGGTATAGAGGTTTATCATGATATGAGCTGCAAGTATGTAGATTTTAGATGTGCTGCCCTCAGTGTTCTGTCTTTTGTAGGGTCAAAGGTCATATTGTTGATGGATGGTTTGCGTGCACTCTATAGTGCCAGGGGATACAATTGCATTGCATGACAATGGACATTTCTAGTTCCCAAGCAGAGGTTGATAAGGAGGGAGGTATCACAATTTTACTTTGTCTGCCTGCAGCCATACTTTTGCGTGGTAGTTTGCTCTTTCAGCATGAATTTGTACTTCATATCTTCTTAGCAGTACCTAGCATTTCAAGACCCTTCCTTGCTTTAGATACTGATGAAATGAAGCCATGCTGAATTTACATTAGTCTGATCTCAATTTTCTTCACATATTTATGCACAATATAATAGATGATATGATGGATGAATAGATAGATCCTTTCATCATGCACACTTCTCAAGTCACCCTGTTCACCTGTTCATCTGTTTGATATTGTCGTAATTATTTCAACATGTTGCATGTTTCATAGCAAATTCAATTTCAGGATATTGACAAAGGTATGTGTGATTGTGCAATTCTGAAAGTGTGACATCAGACTAAAAAATATAAATTTCTTTTTTAAAAATTACTATGATCCCACTTAGTACAGCGATAAACATTCATGAAGACTCCATATGACCAGAGGAGACAGTTAAAGTAGTCTTCTGCAATATGAAAGTAATTGTAATAATTTTCTGAAATATGGTTTTCTATTGGCACCTTCACAAACATTACACAAGTTGCAGTTACATTCTTCTCTTCAGGCAAAAGTTCAACATCTCCATTTTTTTAAGGTTTCTTGTGACATATCATAGCCATTTAATTCTGACTAGGTCTGTTTTTTTATGCTCCTCACTATTGAAATGAATTGGACTTTTGTCACACAGTGCTCAAATGAGTACACCAAAATTAAGATAACTATCACATAAAAAAAAAAAAATCTACTTGTAGATTGATCGATCATTCATGTGTTTTGTAGGCCTTTTGACTAAACATTTCTGTGCTTAGTATTTGATGGCAGGTGATAAGACAACTATCAACCCTGCAAAATGCGTTGGTGATGGATGCATCCCTTAAATACTTTCCCTAATTCCAGCACCAAATATGTATTGCTGTTCAATTTGCTGGGCCCATGCATACCTGACAAATAAGCAACATCAAGGTAATTATGGCACATGTCAAAGAAATATATTGTAAACATGTGAACAAATTGCACCATTGATACCCTGTATAAACATGTCAAGTTTAAGTGTCCTCAACTCAACAGTTTTTACAATAGAAAGCCTTTAGTCACAAATTAATGATTTAACCTAACTCTATGGGCTCAAGGATCTAGAAGAACAGTCAACAGCCCTTTAAGAGTGGAAACAAATTTAAATACTGGAATATGATATTTTCAAAATTTGATATGAAAATCTCTTCTCTGGCATGAAAAATAATCATAATACTTGTCCATTTGAGAGAATATTTTTGATACTGCATAGACCTTACAAAGCATTATCATTGAAGGTACAATTATTGAAAAAAAAAAGGTATCAATGATTTCGTCATGTGAATATTATCATATTTGTAAAACTTAAATGGTACATGGCCTTGTTGGTTTTTCAACTGAAAAGTAAATCATTTTTCAATCCAATGCCTTCTTTGTATAGAAGTAAAAATATCAGAATGTGCGAAATCACATTAAATGTCTCCTAGGCAAAATAATTATCAGAGACGTCGTAAGATTACGGCCAATAATCTTATTAATTTGCAAAATAGTTTAAAAGATATTGATTGGTTTTTTGTATACAACAATACCGATCTTGATTTGTGTTATGATTATTTTATGAAAACTATCACTTCTAAAATTGATGAACATATTCCGTTTTGCACAAGGAAATGTTCTTATAAAAGAACTCCAAGACTCCCGTGGATAACCCAATCACTTCTAAGATCGATTAATAGAAAAAATAATTTGTTTTATAAATACAGGAGTAACCCTACGGATAAAAACAGACAAAAATATGTGACTTATAAAAACACGCTTACTAATTTATTGCGTTTACAAAAGAGAAAATTTTATGTCAACCAGATAATGAAATATAAAAATGATATTAAGAATACTTGGAAAACAATAAAAGATGTTATGAATACATCTAATGATGTATCTAGTATTTCAGAAGTACGATGGGGTAATACCTCAAGCAATGTACCTGCTGGTATGGCCGAAATTTTTAATGATTTTTTTGCATCGATTGGGAAAAATTTATCACAAAGTATCCCTTCATCTAATAAAGTGTTTTATGATTTTTTAGATATACCTAATCCTGAAACTATATTTTTGGACCCTACGTATAATGAAGAAGTTATTGATATTATTCATAATTTGAAAGAAGGGAAAAGCCCAGGTTGTGATGGAATCGATAATTATTTGTTGAAAAATATAATTCTTCAAATAATAGATCCTTTAGTATATATTATTAATTTATCACTTAGTACTGGGCTTGTACCAAGTCAAATGAAGACTGCCAAAGTTATACCTATATATAAGAAAGGGGAGAAAAATGATGTCAATAATTACAGACCAATATCGTTATTAACTTCAATTTCTAAAATTTTGGAAAGAATAGTATATATCCGAACTGTAAAATTTTTCAATATGAGTAATATATTTACGAATTTTCAATTTGGATTCAGAGAAAATCACAACACCACCCTCGCTTTACTTACCTTTGTGGAAAAGATTACACATGCACTTGATACATTTTCGCATACAATAGGCATCTTCCTGGACTTTTCAAAGGCTTTTGATACGATTAATCACGGTATACTTCTTTCTAAGTTATCCCATTATGGTATTCGCGGAAAAGCCTTGCAATGGTTTACGAGTTATTTATCTGACAGATTTCAATATGTACATGTGAACAGCTTTGATTCTTCTATGAAGAAAATAGAATGTGGTGTTCCGCAAGGAAGATTGTTAGGCCCACTGTTATTTATAGTTTACATTAATGATTTTTATAGATCTTCAGATAAACTCTCTTTCATATTATTCGCGGATGATTCCAATCTTTTTTATTCCCACCCTGACCCTAATACTTTGATTAGTACAGTGAATGATGAATTGAAGAATGTCTCACAATGGATATATGCAAATAAATTGTCACTGAATATTGAGAAGACAAAGTATATGTTTTTCAGTAATTCTTTAGATAGATTACCAGGTAATGTTATATTTGACACTACTCCTCTAGAAGAGGTTTCGTCTATTAAATTCTTAGGTGTTTGTGTTGATAATAAGTTATCATGGAAGTGTCACATAAACAATATTTGTAAAGTAATTGCACGTAACGTAGGCATAATGAATAGATTGAAATATTATCTTCCTTCTTCGGCTTTGATTACGCTTTATTCAAGTTTGGTATTGCCGTACTTGAATTACGGAATTCTTGCTTGGGGGAATACATATTCGACATTGTTAGATAAACTTTTTCTTCTGCAAAAGATGGCGCTCAGAATCGTTTTTAACCTTCATATCCGAGCACATACTGATAAGCTTTTCCTTGAGCACAAAATTCTGAAAATAAAAGAGTTGTATTTGTTTCAACTTGGTCAATTTATGTTTAATTACAACTGCAATCATCTACCCAAAATATTTTATTCTTTATTTCACCGTAACAGCCACGTACATAATTATCCCACTAGACAATCTAAAGAATTTCATCTTCCCTTAGTTAGAACTGTACACACTCAAAATACATTTGTTTATACCAGACCCAGATTTTGGAATAGCTTAGATAATGATCTAAAAGAATCTGTGAAGTTAATTACATTTAAGTATAAACTCAAAAAAATATTTGTTTTCTAAATATACCAGTTAATTCTGTTCAATGAAAAAAACAGTCATGTTTCACTTTTCCTTGAGATTTTGTAGTGTGTCCACAGACCTTTTCCATCCCTCTCCTTTTCCTTCTCTATTCTTCCCTGCTCCTTTTTCCTCGTTCTTTGTTGTCCAGTATCTGTCTGAGTGCATTTCCTCAAATTCTGTTATTTCTGTGTATTGTGTTATTGTTGTTGTTGTTGTCGTCGTTATTTTTTTGTGGCCGATTGCATATCTTCCTTTCCGTTCAATTTTCCTGGCACACCTGGCCCCATAGTGTCTGTGCCACAAATGTGATATGTTATATAGTTTATACGTTTGCATCCTAAAATCCTAGTAATGTATTGTTCATAGTATCAACATCATTATATCAATGAGTAAAATGTACAATAGTATATAGAAGAATTTAAAATGAATATGTCTTATTGGTATAACAAATTGGTGCTGTTGTTGTTTTGTTCCAGTGTTCCACGTTTTACAAGCGTGGCTTTTTTAGTGGAACACTGTTTTCCATCATTATGATTATTTACTATTTTTGTTGCCATGACAAAGTGCATTGTTTCTTTTTTACGACATCATTCGTGTATGATATACTTTATATTGTATTGAAAAAATCCTTTATCGGACGAGTGTAAGAGAAATGAAAAAAAAATTGTATCACTTTGGATTATGTCAATTTTTTCTTTTCTTTTCTTTGTGATGATGGAAATAAATAAACTATTGAATTGAATTGAAAAAAATTAAATGTCTTGATTCATATTGTGCTCTTGTCATTAAAAAGAAAAGATACAGTAGGACACATAACATGAAATTATGT
Organism: Diadema antillarum; assembly: GCF_040938485.1. Lineage (NCBI taxonomy): Eukaryota > Metazoa > Echinodermata > Echinoidea > Diadematoida > Diadematidae > Diadema > Diadema antillarum. The sequence continues at coordinate 1,102,363 of NW_027271014.1, read as the reverse complement.
ATGAAACTTGATATTCAGTGCTTACTGAATTCCTGCACTGTATGTTTTTAGAGTACTCATCACTATTATTTCAGATAATTTTTGGAAAAAGTAAAATCATTAATTCTTCTTCTCGAGTCACTACACAAGTCCTGTCCAGTGCAGAGCGCAGGATCTGGCTTTGGTGTTGAAAGTCTCCAGATCATTGACAGTGCATGGCTGTGGTAGGAGGGGGCAGACCAAAAGATGTTGCATTGTCTGATCCTGCCCGCAGTCGCAAGCAGTTTCTCCATCCCTATTGTAGCCCCATTTCTGCATGAGGACTTTGCATCGTCCTGTTCCTGTCCGTAGGCGATTCAGGCATGACCAGGTGGGCCATGCCTCACTTGAACCCGGAGGGAGTGATTCACTTGGTTCATAGGAGAGCTGATGCGTCACAGACTGGAGGTGGTTGGACCATAGGGTAATCCTTCGACCATGGACGGTGCCATCAAGGGATTCGGTTGAGTGGAGAAAACTGCGTCTGGATTTGAGTCTCTTTTTAGCAGGTTCACGATTGTAGAGTGGGTGGCGAGGGTTAACTTCTTGCTTGGTTTTCTCCATCTGTGCTGAGACCTCTCGCCTGATGTGTGGTGGGGCAATACCACACAGTAAATAAAGGTCATCTACTCTTGTTGGTCGCAGACATCCAGAGATAGCTCTGCAAGCTGCATTCAGGACTGGGTCGATCTTTGCAGCATGGGATGACCTACACCAGACAGGGGCTGCGTACTCGGCAGTGGAGAAGCATAGAGCAAGAGCTGTGGTGCGGATAGTTTTGGCATCTGTTCCCCATCTTGTATTAGCAAGCTTCTTCAATATGCTGTTCCTTGCTCCAGCTTTCGCCTTTGTCTTGGCAATGTGCTCCTTGTAAGTAAGGGAACGATCCAGTGTGACACCTAGGTAGATCGGCTTATTGGTGTGTTTAAGCCATTTTCCATACCATCTGACCCTCAGTTGTCGGTTAGCATCTCTGTTCTTAAGGTGGAAGAGGCTAAGTTGAGTCTTCTCAGGATTTGCACGTAGGTGATTTGCGGCATAGTAAGGAGTTAGACCTGAGCCAGAGCATCACTGAGTGCTTTTTCCACCTCTTCAAAGGATTGCTTCTGTGAGGCAATGCAGAGATCATCAGCATACAGGTAGCTCCTTGTACTTGGATGGATTGGTTGGTCATTCGTGTAGATGTTGAAAAGAAGCGGGGCAAGGACGCTTCCTTGCGGGAGACCGTTTTTCTGTCTCCGCCATCTGCTACGGGTACCATTCAGATTCACGTAGAACCGCCGGTTTGAAAGCAGGTTCTGGATCAATTGTGTCAGCTTGACATCCTTGGTCATCTCAAAGACTTTCCTTGTAAGAATCCTATGGTTCACTGTATCGTAGGCCGCAGAGAGGTCAACAAAAGCTGCTCCAGTTATCAGCCCTTCCTCAAACCCATCTTCGATGTACTGTGTGAGATTCAACAGTTGGCCAGTACAGGACTTTCCTGGCCTGAAGCCTGCCTGCTCGGGAATGAGGAGCTCATCTATAAAGGGGGCGATACGGTTGAGTAAGAGCCTTTCAAAGAGCTTGTATGTGTGGCAGAGCAGGGAGATAGGTCTGTAACTCTTTGAGCTGGCTCGGTCTTTGCCTGGTTTGAGTAAGGCGACTACTCTGGATTTCCTCCATAGCTTTGGCAAGGTGTTGTCACTCAGACATTTGTTCAGCATGTCAAGCAGCCACTGGAGTGCAACAGGTCCAAGATGTTTGATCTGCTCACAGAGGATATCATCTAATCCAGCTGCCTTATTACTCTTCATTGCTTTGGTAGCACCACACAGATCATTCATGGTGAAAGGTCTTGTGAAGTCAGATGGCCCTTGGGAAGCTGTCTCAGCATTTTGGGGGAGCTTGGCTCTTCTTGGGTGGTGGTTAGGGTTACCCTGGCTGTTCACAAGGAGTTGGTGGGCGACTTGGTCAGCAGTAACTTGAGGCCTTGGTTGGGATTTCGTAAAGTCGTTCCCAAGGATCCGAATCGTTTTCCAAGCTTTCCTGCTGCTGTGGGTCATGTCTGTTGATTCAATGAATTCCTGCCACTTCCTCCGTCTGGTATCCATAATGGCAGTGGTCAAGTTTTCCCCACATTCAAGTGTGTCAGCACTGAAGGGGTCATTCTCAAAGTGCCTGACGTATTCGTTGTACAGCACCTTGGAGTCATCTGTCAAGCCTGGTGTGTAGCTTGTACGGCATCCTCGTGGGATATTTTTCCTTGATGATTTCTTGATCAACTCTACAAAGGTATCGTAGTGGGTAGGAAGGGCAGGCAGGTCCTGAAGATATGAATCCAAGTCTACGGCAAACTGTTCCCAGTTTGCTTTCCTCAGGTTGAAACGTCTGCGAAGGGGAACTGTGCGGGGAGTGATAGCTGCATTCACCTTCAGCCCGATTGGTCGATGTTGGGTATGTGGGATAGGATCAAGCACAACCTTCTCACACTGTTGAGCGATGTTGTTTGATACAAACACCAGATCAGGGTTGTAGCCACGTCTCCATCTACAGCTGTTGAAGGAGGAGGGAAGTTTCGCATCATGAATAAGTGACAACTGGTTTGCATCGGACCAGTTCTCCACAAGTTCGCCGTCTTCGTTGGTTTCTCCATATCCCCAAATGATGTTGTGACTGTTGAAATCACCAATAGCCACATTAACTCGGCCATCGGTGACTCCTGGAGGTAGGCAGAAAGTCTGAGTTGGAGGTTTATAGATGGAGCTTACAGAAATCCCCATAAGCCCAATGGTTAGAACTTCAATGTTGTCCGTGTCTGACATAGAAAACTTATCCACAATCAGGCCATTGCGTGCAAAAATTGCGCTGCCATACCGGTCATGTGGTATTTCCGCTATGAGGGTCATGCCATCGATGCGTGGACGAATACGTGAAGACCCACGATGTGTCTCCTGCAGACAAAGAATGTCACAATTGTTCTTTATACACAGGTTAGCCAGAAGATCCTGCTTGGTGCCTGTGAGACCTTCAATGTTGGATGAGATGATACTCAGGGCCGGTCCTGATAAGGACCCATGTTTATGACGCTGGCGCTCATCAACAGATCGGTCGTTGGTAGCCATTGTAATGAACTAGTAGTTGTGTAGTGTGGTAGAAGGATTCGCAGGAGAAATTCCTGACAGGGACCGCGACTTGAACGCTCCTTCTTTGGCCCCCAAAATCATTAATTAATGTATTTTTATGCCTCCGCCATGAAGTGGTGCCAGAGGCATTATGTTGTCAGGTTGTCCGTCCGTCCGTCAGTCCTTATGTCCATCCGTAATCAATTTTGTGGACAGCGTAACTAAACTATTTGAGGTATCATAATGAAACTTGGCATGTATATTCACGAGTGAGCGAAGTTGTGCCTATCAACTTTTTGGTGCCCATGCTCAAGGTCAGAGGTCAAAAGGTCAAGGTCAAATGCTCAAAATTTCACTATTTCCCCCATATCTATGCAATGCCTGAAGATATTTTCTTGAAACTCGGTGCATACATGTACTACCAAATGAAGATTTTCCAGAGAAACCCTTATGGAACAAACACACGGTCACTCAGTGTGGTTTATGTGGTAATGTGACCCTGTGTTTGTTCCATAAGGAAAGTTTTGGGTCACGAGGTCAAAGGTCAAACTTGTGAAAATTGTAAAATCTCACTTTTTTTCTCCATATCTCGCAATGATGGTTCGAGGTATCTTCATGGAACTCAGTGTATATGCTTGTACTGACTGGCAGTGATTATCTGGGGAATTTCAGGGCCATGGGTCAAAGGTTAGGGGTCAGAGGTCAAGGTCAACTCCTTAAGGTTTCACTATTTCCCCTCATATTTATGCAATGCCTGCAGCATTTGTGTTGAAACTTAGTGTACGGTATAGTATTACCCAACAGAGATTCTTTGGGAAGTTTCTTGCCATAAAGTCAAAGGTCAAGTGAAAGTGCTAAATTTCATTTCTTCCTCCTCCATATCTCGAAAGTGACTTAAGGTCTCATTATAAAACTTAGTACATGCATGTTCTACCTGACAGTGATTCTTCTGGGATTTCTAGAGTCATAGGGTCAAAGGTCAAGGGTCAAAGGCCAGGTTGAAATGCTATTATTTTACTATGTAATACTGAAACTACACTTTTTTTTTCTCCATGCCTTAAAAATTGCTCAATGCATAACTTATAAAAGGGTAAAAAGTCCAGTAAAAATTCTAAAATCCCCAAATACCTGCACTCGGAGACAAAAGCCACTCATCCAATTAAATCTACTTCAAGGAAAGTGAACATTCAACACATTTGAGACAAACCTGCCATTTTTATTTTTTTGCCAATTATGGTAAACTGTCAGCACACATTGTCAAGACATACTATTGACCCTATTAGGAGAACCATGCATTATGGCGGAGGCATACCAGTCGCCATAGCGACATTTCTAGTCAAATTTATTTTCAATAAAAAAAAAAAAAAAATTGAAGCTCATTGCCAAAAGATAATATCCGTCTGAAACAGATCAAGTGTAATCTAAAATTGTCCACCTACACTGTGTAAAAAATGGTCTAAGTGAAAATTATTTTTGATTGTACATGAAAATCATATCAACCTACTTATGCTAGGTATTGCCATAAAGTGAAAAGACCATACATTCCAACACAACTTATTTGTTTTCATATACTTGTGTCAATCCTGAAATGTATTGACATTTTGGCAATGACGCAAAATCACATTCGTGTCAGTTTACTGTATGTGCAATACATGCAAATAAACCCAGAGAGTGTAAAAAGGATTGTGTAATTTTTTGATTCTAGCTGAATGAACACATTCTTAGGGTTGTACATTTATGATTTCCTACTATTTGTCGCACGAAGGGGAGGTACATAAAAGTAACAAAAAGTCTAAAAGGAATACGATGTGCAAATTATTATGATGTCAGTCTGAATGTAGTCTGGGCCGTATTTTACGAAGAGTTATAATTGATTATATAGTTGATTTCAATCATAAGTCTATGGCAGCCTGTGTGTTAAGGACATTTAAAATTGATTATATCTTTTGATAAAATGGGGCCCTGGTTAATGGAAGACATGAACACCGTGTAATACAGTACTCTCATAATCGGGTAGGTTCGGGCAGAGCGTTTCTTACCCGATTAAGCGGAGTACCCGATTAGCAGAAGAACACGTCTCATTCAAAATTGACACACACAATGTGAATGTACATGCATTGTACACTGACATGTGTACCATAACACGCGTGCTTGCACGGTACATTATACACACTTTACACTTGCTCAGTCACGAGCAATGATTTACACTCTTTTTAAGGACAAGTATGTCTTCAGAAAACTTTGTCGATTGACTATAGACTCCTCGCTAACACGCAGGCGCTTTCCGAAATGAACACGTCTCTTTGCGTGCACTAGTCATGCAGAACATCAGGTTGCTTTTCGAGAAGTGGCTGGGGAAAAGCAGAATTATGGAGCTGGTGCATGGCCTGATTTTCGTTGCAAACTACTCGTATTTTGAATGTTGTTGCGGAGCAAGGGAGGAGCGCAAACTGTGTGTTCAACTACTGTCTGTCTATGCAGCTGTGAGTGCCTGCTATATACATGTGTAATGTTCGTTTACGTGTGGCAAGTCGGTACTGGTACTTGTGTTTTCATGTTTAATCACTCCCCAAATGATTGGTCCCCAGGTCGAAATTCCCATAGAAACCAGTAGAGCTAAAACTAGTAGAATTCTACTGGTCTGTACGGGTTCAGTGGAGACCGATTTTCTACTGGTTTCAATATGGAAAATGAAATAAAACCATTAGAAAACCAGTAGGAAATTTGTACTGGAACCAGTAGGAGACCAGTAAGAATTCTTATTGGAACCAGTGGAAACCAGTAGAAATGCTTGATTTAAACCAGTAGAATCCAGTGAAGACCAATAAAAACTCTCAATGAAACCAGTAGAAATCTCAACAAAACCAGTAGAAATCTCAACAAAACCAGTAGAAATCTGAACAAAACCAGTAGAAATCTTAACAAAACCAGTAGAAAACCAGTAGAAACCAGCAGGATTTCTTACTGGAACCAGTAGAAATCTCAACAAAACCAGTAGAAATCTCAACAAAACCAGTAGAAACCAGCAGGATTTCTCACTGGAACCAGTAGAAATCTCAACAAAACCAGTAGAAATCTTAACAAAACCAGTAGAAACCAGTAGGATTTCGTACTGGAACCAGTAGAAACCAGGATTTCTTACTGGAACCAGTAGAAACCAGCAGGATTTCTTTCTGGAACCAGTAGAAACCAGCTGAATTTCCTACTGGAACCAGTAGAAACCAGCAGGATTTCTTACTGGAACCAGTAGAAACCAGCAGGATTTCTTACTGGAACCAGTAGAAACCAGCAGGATTTCTTACTGGAACCAGTCGAAACCAGTAGGAATTTCTACTGGAACCAGAAGAACACCAGTAGATGCCTTACTGAAACCAGAAGAAACCAACAGAATACCAGTAGATGTTGTACTGGCCCCAGTAGAAACCAGAAGAAATTCCTACTGAACCAGTAACAGCATGTACCAATGCATTTGGAAGAACTTGCACTCCAAGTGACTCCCATTATAACGACATCTTGAGGACTGACAGTTTTCTTTTTGTTACATTAAAATGTTGTTACCGCTCAACAATGCAAGAAAGAACATTTTAAATGTAGTACAGTTGTAAATACAGATGATAATTTAAGGACCTGATTTTTTACTTTTTTGATACACTGCAAAAAAGTTTCCATGGAACCATGTCCATTATAAGGGATGTGCGCTAGTGGTACAAATTCTTCTTCAAATCAGCAAAAAACAAACAAACAAAAAACCTATTTGTAATGGTGCCACCAGACGATCAACTAATGTACAGTACTAACCAATTTTCGACTGAATGAGACATACCTGAATGTTCAAAATTAAGAATGAATACATGTACACAACACATGCTACACAAATTCACACTGCATTTGCATGCATACATTTATCAAAACATGAGACTTCTATCACACACTGTAAGTCTGGAGTAAATACAGTCTTAAAGACCTAATAAAATGCTTGCAAAATGTTTTGATATGCAAAAGAAATGTAAAATATATGTCATGATTATCAATGTAAAATATATGTCATGATTATCAATGTAAATATGTTGTCAGTGTCGTTCCGGTTTTTATCGCTTCTAGAAACTCCCCCAAATATCACATTTTTGGAGGACCCCGTTGCAGCTTTTGCGAAAAAGATAGTCACGTGACCAACACCCCTGAACCGATTGATGACGTATAAGCACGGAGTTGTGCTCAGTTAGCAGACGCCGCTCAGCACAAGCACTCAGATTACTAGCTTGGTACACGCGCGTACACGATAGCTAGCGCTAGCCTGGCCAGGCCCGGGCCCCGCGGGATGTGCGCTCCCGGTCGACCCACTGACTGTCGACATGTACGCATTATACCACGTACATTATCACTAAGTTAGCTTGCACAGATACCTGGTACCTCGAGCATAATGTCTTCCCCTATATGGGTAAACTTCGACATTGATGATGATGATGAAGACTGCAGCTCTGACGATAGCGGAGAAGAAGAGGAGGCACATGAAGTTGAAGGGGAAGATGGGGAGGGAGAGGCAGCCGATGAACCAGAACGTTATCGTGGGGCTGCACCTTACCGATATGAACCAGCTGCATCTCCCCCGCTGCCAGTGCAAGAGCGTATGAACATGGCACCAAGCCCGAGAATAGACCTCACGGAAACGATCGCCTGGGAAATACAGAGTGGTATGTCTGGTATGCCCCCATATAGTTTAACGTTAGAAAGGATATACAACCTGTATTCTACATGATTGACATTGTAAGTTGTAACTGTTTGTCTAGTACGTAAGTAGATTAGAAGAACAGGCCCAGCTCGCTCACAAAGTGAGCGGCTACTCCGGCCGCAGCAAGCAAGCGGGAGCGTCCCGGCCGTGGCCTGGCCCGTCGGCCGGCGCTTACAAGTTAAACTACCAGTAGTAGTCTAGTAGTAGATCTAGTAACAGTCTACTAGTAGTTATAGTAGTCTACTAGTAGTAGTAGTCTACTAGTACTACTACTAGTAGTGGTGCTATTACCACTACGGCACTAGGTCTAGTAGACTAGTGAGTAGTAATAGCAGAATCTTTGGTAGTAGTACAGAGGCTACACTCTAACGCCTAACGGTTAGGGGGATATCAACAGGGTGGGTCGTGGCTCAAAAAAAAAAAAAAAGGCCTAACCAGTTTCCCGTAGTCAGTTTCTGCAACATTTGTTATCAGTAATTTAGATGCGCCATTTTCTAAGAAAAACGATACCAAGAATTATCGTCAATTTTGGTCGAGTAGTTTTTGTTTTATGCTAAAAATCATACTGTGGAAGGAAGCCCAAACGCCGTGCTTATCTACCGATGAATGCCACGGTGGGGCTGGATTCACGAGTAGGTCTAGGCCTATAAAGCAGGCGAGTCGCCGTAGTATTAGTACAGACACGCAGTGGTGGTGGGGCTATCGTGAAATAGGCCCCACCGCAGTGCGCGTGCACCGTACCCGTGCGTTTATAGCAAGCAAGGGTAGGTCCTCCTAGGGTTTAGGGTTAGGTAGGGTTGTATTTATGGTTAAATTGGCCGTTAAATTAGTCGAGGGCCATATTATGAAGTCATTTTCGCCGCATTCACGAGTATTCACTGTGGAAGGCAGCCCCACCGCCGTGCTTACCTACCGAGATGAACGCCACACGGTACAGTGGGGCTGAAACAAGCGAGTCGCCGTAGTATTACTATTAGTACAGACACGCAGTGGTAGGGCCTATTTCACGAGTTTGCCGAAAATAATGGATATCCAAGCGTACCACAGTTGTAATCTGTATTATTGGCAGTATTAAATCCGATACAGTTCATTAAATATTCTTTTGTCTAAAGGCTTAGCCAATGGCAATAGTGCAGCGCAGCACCTGCTATGCGCTCGCTAGCTCGCTCCCCCGCCAGCGCTAGCCAGTGCAGCCGCCGGCCGGCTGTCGCTGCGCTGCGCTAGCATAGCCTTGCCAGCTCGCTGGCTACGGCTAGACTGGTCGTGAACGACTCCGTTCTTAGACGTCATCACAATTTAGAAGTGATAGTGCGCCGCATGCGGCGAAAGTATAGCAAGTTTTCCAAAACCGAGGAAATTGCATCCATTATGTTAACAAATATAGAACAAAATTCAGAACAGTAAAAAAAACCGCACAACCATAGAATTACTTAGAATTTAACATTTGATATTATTACATCATTGAGAAAAAAATGCCTAAACCATTTTATTAGGTCTTTAAGTTGAGAAAATTTTATTACAGGTCAACGGATGATAATCATATTACATGAGTACATTACATTTCAAAGTATTCATTATTCAGATTATTTTTTTTTCACCATGTTGTTTTGCCAAGCCAAAGAATCTTTATTTCAGTTAACAAATTCGTTCAACTGATTATGTGACAAGAATTTTTTTTTGAAAGACAAATAAGGCCTCGACAGGTATTTGAAAATAAAAAAGCCAAAAACATGTAAATTTGTATTACATCAAAAATACATATTTTACATTCCTGTCATTGAGCACTTTCCATATGCCCCATTTGTTTGTTAAAGCGATAACATAAAGATGATTATCCTAATCATAGAAAATGGTCATCTGAAAGGATGCAAAACTCATACGTACACAAACAAACTTAATAATAAAGATATTAAACTGATGGCATGACAAACAAAACTTCACTTGACAAAGCAAAATACAGCATTGGTGGTTGGCAAAGAATAGGTATTCATAATTATGTATGTAAAATAAACCATGCTGTCTTGCTGGCATCATCCAGGTACATACATCTACTGTACATACACAGATAACACTAACAGCATCGATCATAGGTAGTGTTAAAAAAAGCGGCACCAAAATGGGATTGGATATTGTAGGTAAGAGGCAATGAGTAAAAAAGAAGAAGAGGAAAATAAACAAATAAACAAATTCATAGTCACATCATCATACAGAATAGATTTCAGTTACCAAAATGCTCACGAATGCTTGGCAGCTCATTTTATGTTAATTAATAGCCTTTCAAAAACATAAGAGAACCTCATTATGTCAAGGACCTAAATACCACGATTCACCTGTAATTACCTTGTTTGAGTGTATATCACCTTTCTTACTACACATATATTGTAATTATACACAGCCCTGTCCCTTTGCTGCACACAGCATTTAGTTGGACTAGTTTCTTTCTATAATAGGTTCTTGTTCTGTCAGCTTGAAAGTGGTATGCACAATCTGTGAGGTTTAATGTCTAATAGTAGTCATAGATTTTTCACATGTAATAAGTCAAGAGTCTTCACCTGGGACCTGATAAAATCATCCATTATCATTTGCAAACTGGCAGGTCTGTAAGTTGCAAGGTTACACTAATTTAATTAAAAAAAGAAAGAAAATGCATCAAACTGAACATTACCCATTTGACTAGTTAAAAGAAAAAATACAATGTACACCGTTGCATGAATCAATTACACAACTTTGAGCACAAACAACACAGCATGGACGTGGAAGGTTTTGCACTTCAGGCTCACACCCATAAGTCTTTTTATCCGATAGCAAGTACAGCTACAGGGAGTATACTGTTATTGCCCAAGTTAGTCCTCACCTAATCCTTTGCCATCAGTACAGCACATGAATCTTCCCCTCCTCTACCAGCACAGCAACTCTCTTGTGCAAAATCAAAATACTGCACATGAACTAAGTATATGCTGACTTTCTTGCAGTTTATACTTGTACCCATCACGAATGTAAAGATACACAGAAGATACACAGAAGATACACAGAAGATACACAGAAGATACACAGAAGATCACCCAAGCCCAGTCATCTGGTTTTGACATACATGTACGTACGGTACTAAACTTGTACATTGTACATTACGGTACTGTACAAGTATTTCCTCATTTACGCTGTCACCAGTGATGGAATAACACAGGACATAGTGACACTCCTTTTCCTCCAGTCAATCTTTAAAGTACATTGTAGCTAACAAATCTCTGCACTGATGATGATGAGTCTGGCTGAATATGATGGTTCTCTCAGTTTTACATTTCTTTCGCTCACATTTTCTTTCACTAATTAATGTGAAAATATCTTGAAATTTTCCTGAAGTGACAAGCTGACAACATACACTTTCTGTAACAGCAAATATTTTGCCAAGGCTCCCTGGTTGGGCCAATCTGGTGCTTGTATGACGATTTCAAAATGCTGAATGCCCAAACTCTCAGTGAGGTCATCATTCTCTGAAGGCAAGGGAAGATGTAGGGCCCACTCGTGGCCGTCAAAATACCAGGTACGTGGCATAACGGACTACAGCTCCGCAAGTCGACCTTAGCTGGCTTCTTCTAGTCGTCATCGTCTCCTATAATACTTAAAGATAAAACAAACAGAAAGAGAACTTCGAGTAATCAGTTTTCAATGTTTGATGTTAAAGTGATACATTGTACTACGTAAATCTTGCCAAATTGAGAACATTTGTCAAAAAAATCAGCACATTTTTCTTCTTCATTGGAGATCAACATTCAACAATCGTATCATTATGGTCAACTAGTGTTTCAGTTTGAACTCTTTATACATATGTACAACATATGTTACGTTTGCACGCCTGACTCTGTCAAGGGCATGTTGTAGTTAACTTCACATATTCTGCTCAATGCACAAACCCGCCCCCACCGATCGATAAATCACTAGCACAGGGTAGACAGTGTTTCTGGCAATTCCATTTCTCTCACTAACAATGTACCGGGTAACCAGTATAGCCTGTTTTTTACTTGGTGATTGACTAGCAAGTGGTGTTCCCTACGAATTGTTCTTACTGGCTTTTTGTGTCGGAAAATGGAAAATTGACGAGATTAAACTTTTAGTTTGTGCAAATAAATTCCATGATATGGTAATCATTATGGCTGATTAAGATGCTTGAAATAGAACACTTCCCTACAGCGCATAAACGGGATTGAAAAGGGATTTGAATACAGTTTAATGCATTCGTATTGCTGTTTTTGCCTCAAAAAAGCCGGAGAATAGCTTTAATCGGGGTGTATTTCGTAGAAAACCGCTTGACTTGCGATGACATCATGTGGTCATCCGCGAGCAAGCAAGTAACTCTCCTGGAGAAAATTATAGAATAAAAACATCGGCTATGATAATTTCAGATAAAAGTAGTTTCTGGTATTGTGATTCTCGAAAGGTATATTCATGTTTATTTCGCTTTGTGTAAAACCAAGATTATTTTAGAGTAAGAATAATAATTTGGAAGAAAAGAGTGATTGGGTCAGAAATCTTCCTCTGGTCAGCTCGGAGAGACCGCGTGAGTTTCATTCGCTCTAAGAACGGCCAGAGGAAGAGGACACGTTTTGCGTCGGAGGAAAAGTCAAAGTTTTGGACAATCATCCCGATTTTGGAGAAAATCGTAAGTAAATTCAACATTTCAATTTATAAATGGATAGAGAAACGTCCAATAATGAATTGTGTCTCCGCACGTTGTTTTAGAGAATTTTCTTTAGGGAGAATTATGACGTTGTTAGGTGATAGTGGTCCACCGTGAAATAGTTGCGTTTTCGCTGGACATTAGTCTCGTATATGATACCACTTTCCTTCTTTGTGTGAATTCCACATACTGTATGGAAGACAGAGATTAATTGCGATGAAGTTGTTTTAAGTTGTTGACCGTAATTGTTGATATTGTGTTTGTAATTTCGCATTACGAAGTAGTAATGGTGTTAGAAAGTTTCCGTTAACGATGATGGGTGCTAGGAGTGAGCGACTACCATCTTGGTTACGACTCATGCTCTGTGTACTTTATCGAGTCGCTTTCGGTCAATGGGAGAGGGAGAAAGAAGAGAAGGAGGGAGCGAGCGAGAGGAGAAGAGAGATGGAGGGAGAAAGGGAAAGAGAAGTTTACACCAGCCTTATCGGAGGTGGTATGTCGAAGTAAGAAGAGAAAAAGTTAGGTCGCGTGGCAACGGTCACAAGAGTTGATTCATGTTTTATGTCCAGTTATCCACAAGGGATTTGCCTCGCTCAAGCGACTGACCTTAGACAGGCAAAAGTACAGATTTCGGTCGGTATTTAGTCAACAAATCGTAGCTCGTTCATTTTGCCGATAAAAATGTTACAGCGAGCCGTAGTTGAGGAGTTTTAGAGGAACAAAGAGAAACAAAAGACACTGACTCTACGTACAGTGAGGGGCACGTTTGTTTCGCTGCTTTGGCGGCTTGTTCACATTTATATTCGACATAGTAGTTATAATTTTGATGCACCGTATTGTATTGTAAGATGACTGATTTGTGTTATCGTTGTATATTGCAGCGGGTTTGTACGACGTGTTCTGACAAACGGGAACTCGTAACACAACAGAGATTCCTGTGTTGGATTCAGGTATGAGTAATGTATAGATGATTTGTGTTATGGAAAGGATTAAATTAGATCAAATTAAATAAGCTGTTTACGCAATTGAAGGGAGATGTGATTCCTCCTTGGAAACATTACTTTGATTAGTCATGCACGAGTTTGGATTGGTTTAAATAGTACAATGTACCATCAACTAAAGATTGGGCAGTTCGCATGACGGGAAGATAGATTGATTGTGCATGATTGTTCAGATTAAAGAGAATATATTTGATGTAAGTAAATTGTCATGGTTACTAAGGTGACAAGAACCCAAGGGGGGGGGGATTTGGCAATGGTTAACGGTAGCTTCGCCGTTGATGGCTGATTTGATCGTATGATCATCACTTGTAAATATTATTATAATGCTTGTGCGTGCGTAGTATGATTATTATTCCGCTTGCACATCATACTTGTATAGGATTTTTTGATCGCCAGTTGAGAGGCGTACATTGAGTTAGAAGATTATCGGTATATGAGATACATGTAAATTGTCTGTGTCATAGTAAGCTATAGTAGATTCATTCGCATAGTCAAGTGCTTTAAATATTTTATGCAACATTGATAGATGGTATCGGATTTTGACGTATCAGTTAATAAAGAATTATTGTATCAATTTATTGGCTTTTTGACGCATGTTGAGACAAAAGAAATTAATTGAAAGATTATATCGATAGACAATTTAGAATATAAAAACAGTTTGTTGCATTGTGATGAACAGACACATGCCAAAGGTATAAATTGCAGATTTTGTTTGGTTTACGTATTTCGGACAACATAGGAAACGAGAGGAGTTTATTTAGAGCGAAAGCTATTCCACAGTTAAATTTTGGTCAGGTAATTTTAAGTTTCTTTAGCGAAGAAATGTGTTAGTTTGATTTATATCAACCTATGCTCGTTGTTGTTGTCGTATTAATATAACAGTGCTAGTAGTATATTGCGTGGTTCAGTATATGTATTGATTATCGTTTTGTTGTTTTTTCTCTGCTTTGCAGGGGTTTTTCTTTTGGATTTTTTCTTTTGGTTTCTTGAGTCATTGAGAAACATTAAAGGCCCAAGTTCCTTTAACTGAAGTCTCCCGACATCCTCATTGGTGTGAACCCCGTGGACCTCAACCGTCCATATACCCCGTGAAGTCGACCCACTTCACGACAGAATTTCTGGTGGCAGCGGTGGGATGATTCTTCAGTCGGACGGACACCATCGGGCATCTTGAAACCCCTGAACTCCAAGGTCAACGAGGGCTTGAAGGACTTCGTCAGGGCCGGGGCTTGAAGGACTTCGCCAGGGCCGAGACTGGACTGCGAGGAGTGCAAGTTCCTGTCTGAGAGTGAATCACAAGAGGCTACAGGAGCATCGTAGCAAGGAGAGTTCCGGAGGGAGCTAATAGAGAACATTGTTCAAGAGTAGAACAAAGGTGGTTTAATGTTGGACGGAGTATATCCAACGAGTTAGCCTTGGAAGTGTAAAAGGAAGTTTTACCTATTCTAAAGCGTGTTTGTTACATAAAGTGTGTGTTTGTTTTGTTGTATCGTTATATTTTATCTTGTGTAGGAGGTATTAAATATGGCAGCAGACGATCAGGGGACGGCAGCGATGGCTGACATGCTGAGGGCGCTGACCACCACACTACAAGGCCTAAGTGTACAGCATGCACCGCCTGCTGTTAAATTGAGCAAATTTAAGGGGACACCTCGTGGGCCGGGAGATCCAAGTGTAGGTGAGTGGGTGGAAGATTTTAATTGTTATGCCCGTCGTTATAAGTTAACAGGGAGTGCCAAAGCAACGGCACTCATGGAGCACCTAGCTGGGCCAGCAAGGGATGAGCTCCTTTGCAGGGATGAGTCGGTCAGGGAGGACTGTGATCAAATAATCGAGGTGCTCCGTTCGCTGTTTGGAACTACCCCGTCAGTACCACTGTTGAGTGCCAACCTGCATAGCCGGATGCAAGCAGAAGGGGAGACGCTGGCAGATTATAGTCGAGCTCTTCTTCGACTGTATACATCCATGGAAGATGCAGCCAGTAACCCGGAAGACAAGGAGGCTTTGAGGCGACTGCGAGACCAGACCCTGAAAGACCGCTTTGTGCGTGGCGCAAGAGAGAAATGGGTTCAAAGGGAACTTAGGAGGATTGAGATGACTCACAAGTCCAAGAGCTTTTTGGACATGAGGGAAGAAGTCCTCCAGTTCTTTCAGGACCAGGAACATGCTCCACGCCGCAGCAGAACAGGGGTAAATGAGCTGAGCGAGGCACAGGGCTCCGTCCATGCTCTACAGGCTGGAGAAAAAGAAGTTCAGGGGCTGCGGTCGGAGGTGAGCGAGCTTCGAAAAGAGTTTGCAGCACTTCGCAGCTGCTTACAGGGACTCACGGGTCAGCAGTCGACTAAAGACGGAAGGCGGGGCCCTAAGGAAATGACCTGCTTCAACTGTGGGGAAAAGGGTCACCTGGCCCCTTCGTGTCATAAGGAACGCCGTTGCTTCAAGTGCAAAGAAGAGGGTCATCTTAAAAGGGACTGTCCTCAAAACCTTGGACGACCGGCACCCTCCTCACAACCCAGTCCTCAACCAGAGAGCACCGGGGCACCAGCGGGGCTACAAGGAGTACCTGGTGCACAGGTACGGAGCGCCAGCGGTGCAGTGCACGGGGATGCCGTTGGAAGCTGGAGGAGCAGGTTGCTCTCGAAAAGTCCGACGGCGATCATCAAGTTGGCAGGACTGGAGATGGGTTGCGTCTTGGACACTGGTGCAGAAACCTCCCTCATCCCGGCCTCTGTATATGAAGGGAAGCTCCGCAATAACCTTGGGGAAGTGGGAGAGGTGGGTACCTTTCTCAGTGTGGTTGGGGCGAGCGGATTGGAGCTTCCTATTAAGGGTTGCATAGAAGCCCCACTGAGCTTAGGGTCAGCCACTATTCAAGCAGCTTTCTTGGTGGTGGATGACCAGCAGGCAGTGAAGAGTACCAGGCAGGAAGAGTTCCCGATACTTCTGGGATGTAACATCCTGCGCCCACTTCGCGAGCAACTTCTCCCGCTGGTTGATCAAGCAGGAGGAGAGCTGGACCTGGTCTTCAGTACTCTACAGGGAGGGGATTGGGAGGGGAACGAGGAAACTAGGCGGCCAATCCCAGTCATGCCGGAGCAGGAGGAAGTGATCCCGCCATTTACGGTTCGTCGCATCGCCTGCCGCACGACACCTATGGATGAGACCTTACTGGTGACGGCAGTCCCCATCTGCACAGAGGGAGACCAGGCAGTGGCAGCCTATGATGGCTGTCACAATACAGCGGGAGGGAAGCTCAACCTGTATGTGGCGAACAGAACAGAGCTGTTACAGGTTATCCGCCCTGAAACACCTGTAGCAAAGGCAATTGCAGTCCATCCCAGAGAAGAAGTGATGTTGTCCTTGAGGGGAAGCCAAAGGATTGTAGTGTCTGTGGAGGAGGTCATTACAGACACGGTAGACTCTCTAGTGTACCAAAAGGAGAAGACCCAGGTATCCTCAGAGGATCTCCCTCAGGAAGGAAATAAAAATGAAAATTTACTTCCAACTGGGGTGATGCTAGAGGGACTGGGTGTGGCAGAGAGGGAGGCTGCAGAAGCACTGCTTCAGAAGCACAAGTCGGTGTTTTCTACCGGGAGTTTTGATGTAGGAGAATGCGACGTCATTCCGCACATGATCGACCTCACGGAAGGGCCTCCCATCCGCCTTCCATATCGAAGAATTCCACCCCATCTGATGCCGGAGGTTAAGCGAATGCTGCAAGAAATGCTGGATCAAGGCATAATCCAGCACTCTAAGAGTTCCTTCGCCAGCCCCATCGTTCTCGTGAAAAAGAAGGATGGCTCATTGAGGCTATGTGTTGACTACCGGCAACTCAATGACCGGACCATCAAGGACTCCTTCCCACTTCCCAGGATTGAGGAGACTCTGGAGGCAATGGGGGGTGCACGGTTTTTCTCTTCACTAGACCTGTCACACGGATATTTTCAGGTGAAGATGGATGCTGGCTCCGTGGAGAAGACGGCCTTCAGGGTGCCGTGGGGACTGTTCGAGTTTACCAGAATGCCACAGGGTTTGACTAACAGTCCAAGCACCTTCCAGAGGACCATGGAGTTTATTCTGGGGGATCTCAACCTCTCTCAGATTATCCTCTACCTGGACGACATCCTGGTTTTTTCTTCCACTTTCGAGGAGCACCTTGAACGGCTGAACAGTGTCCTCCAACGCCTGGGAGATCATGGATTGAAGGTGAAGGGCAAGAAGTGCCAGTTTTTCAAGGACAGGGTTAACTACCTAGGGCACGTTGTTTCTGCGGAGGGTGTATCAGTGGACGAGGAGAAGGTGGAAAGAATTAAGACATGGCCAACTCCACAGACTTCAGGGGAGGTGTCCTCCTTCCTTGGCCTTGCATCCTACTATCGGCGCTTTGTTCCGCGGTTTTCTCATATGGCTGCACCACTTCATAAGGTTGCAGGAGGCAAGACGGGTGCAGCAGGGAAGAAATTCCAGTGGGGTGCACAGCAACAAGAAGCATTTGACACACTGAAGAACGCCCTCACTCAGACGCCAGTCTTGGCATATCCACAATTCGATCGCCCCTTTGTCATAGAAGTGGATGCGTCCTATGGCGGTCTAGGGGCATGCCTTCTCCAGGCTGATGAGGATGGGAAGATGCACCCCATTGCGTATGCAAGCCGTACCCTGCGTGGGGCAGAGAAGAATTACCCAGATCTGTCTAGTTTCAAGGTTGAGTTGCTAGGGCTCAAGTGGGCGGTGACAGAGAAGTTTGGTCCGTACATACTTGGATCCAAGTGTACAGTTTACACCGACCATAACCCTCTAGCTCACTTGAAGACGGCGAAACTTGGGGCAACGGAGATGAGGTGGGTCTCCCAACTTGCTCCATATAATCTAGAGATCAAATACCGTCCTGGTAGGAACAACAAGTGTGCAGATGCTCTGAGCAGGCGGCCTGAGGACAGCACATCCAAAGTTGAACAGGAACTAGTGACCAAGGACATGACAACGGAAGACGTCAAAGTGGCCATACGAGAAGTAGGTGGGTGCCTTGCTGTGGGGAGAGAGGTGGGTGTGAGGGATGGGGTCACGTCAGCTCCCACATGCCAAGGAATCTGGCCAAGCGTACTGCCGTCCTTCACTCATGCAGAGTTGGCGGATGCACAACAGGCAGATTCTGCATTGAGGGAGGTGAAGGAGATGTTCCAGAATGCCTGGCAACCAGGAGGTGACTACAGGCAGGAAATCCCAGGACTGAAGAGTTGGCTGAGGGAGTGGCCGCGGATAACTCTACACAAGGGGGTCCTGTACCGAGAAGTCACAGACACCATCTCAGGAAAAGAGCGCCAGCTGCTGGTACCATCACAGCTGCAGAAGATGATGCTTGAGGAGGCCCATGACAAGTGGGGTCATCAGGGAGTTGGAAGAACGACCAGCCTCCTTCAAAAGCGATGTTTTTGGCCAGGCATGCACCACCAGGCGAAGGAGCATGTGAAGGGGTGTTTTCGTTGTGTGACCTCGAAAACGCCCTCGCCAACGGTGAGACCCCCTTTGAGACATCTCCTCGCATTCCAGCCCTTGGAGGTCCTCGCAATCGACTTCCTGAAGATTGATCCCGGGAAGGGAGGCTACGAGGATCTCCTAGTTCTTACTGATGTATACAGCAAGTTCTCGATTGCGGTGCCTTGCAGGAACCAGACCGCGAAGGTGGTGGCCGCTGCCCTCCGAGAACACTGGTTTGCCCGCTACGGAGTTCCCCTTAGGATCCACTCGGATCAAGGGAGGAATTTTGAGAGTGCGCTGGTTAAAGAGATCTGCCAGCTGTACGGGGTGAAGAAATCAAGGACAACACCATACCATCCGTCCGGGAATGGACAGGTTGAGCGCTTCAACCAGACGCTTTGCTCCCTGTTAAGGTCTCTAGACCCAAGGGATAGGAGGCGATGGCCTGAAATGGTAACCCATGTTGTCTTCATGTATAATACCACGCCCCATCGAGTAACGGGAGTCACTCCCTACCTCTTGATGTTTGGAAGGGAGGCAGTCCTTCCCCTGGATCAACTCATCCTAAACACGGACAGAGACTGGAGCGAAGATTACTCCCAGACCCAAGCCGAGTTACTGAAGAGGGCACACGCCGTCGTGTCGAACCGTCTTCGGAAAGTAGCTGAAGAAGAGGAGAGGCGTCATCAGTCTAGGACGTCGACCCCGACGATACCTATCGGCCAGAGAGTTTTGCTGCGTCGATTCGATTTCAAGGGACGACATAAGCTCGCTGATAAATTCTTCCACTCTCCGTACGTAGTTGTAGGCAAGAACAAGGAAGAGGACGTGTACGAGATACGGCCTGCACGCGGGGGAGAAACTAAATGGGTGAACCGGCGACTTCTGACGGTAGATCCCCGTGAAAGCGTCGAAGTAGGATTGGGACACGACGAAGAAAACGAGGAAGTCCAGGACCACACAGAGTTCGGATACCAGGTGGAGTCAGGAGGTGAATCCAGCGACTCAGAGCTCGACGAACTTCGCATTGTCCACCGTGTGCCAGAGATAGATGACACACCAGTTGCCGCTGACGAAGAACCACGGAGGTCCACAAGAAGCAACAAAGGGGTGCATCCAAACCCAGCTAGGTTGCCACGATCCGTGATAACGGGCCTCCCAAGTTAATTAACACGTGGGCAGTAACATTCAAAAGTCGGTTATTATGAGCTGTTTACGAGGGCGTAAACAACCATAAGCGGGGAAGATGTCGGAAAATGGAAAATTGACGAGATTAAACTTTTAGTTTGTGCAAATAAATTCCATGATATGGTAATCATTATGGCTGATTAAGATGCTTGAAATAGAACACTTCCCTACAGCGCATAAACGGGATTGAAAAGGGATTTGAATACAGTTTAATGCATTCGTATTGCTGTTTTTGCCTCAAAAAAGCCGGAGAATAGCTTTAATCGGGGTGTATTTCGTAGAAAACCGCTTGACTTGCGATGACATCATGTGGTCATCCGCGAGCAAGCAAGTAACTCTCCTGGAGAAAATTATAGAATAAAAACATCGGCTATGATAATTTCAGATAAAAGTAGTTTCTGGTATTGTGATTCTCGAAAGGTATATTCATGTTTATTTCGCTTTGTGTAAAACCAAGATTATTTTAGAGTAAGAATAATAATTTGGAAGAAAAGAGTGATTGGGTCAGAAATCTTCCTCTGGTCAGCTCGGAGAGACCGCGTGAGTTTCATTCGCTCTAAGAACGGCCAGAGGAAGAGGACACGTTTTGCGTCGGAGGAAAAGTCAAAGTTTTGGACAATCATCCCGATTTTGGAGAAAATCGTAAGTAAATTCAACATTTCAATTTATAAATGGATAGAGAAACGTCCAATAATGAATTGTGTCTCCGCACGTTGTTTTAGAGAATTTTCTTTAGGGAGAATTATGACGTTGTTAGGTGATAGTGGTCCACCGTGAAATAGTTGCGTTTTCGCTGGACATTAGTCTCGTATATGATACCACTTTCCTTCTTTGTGTGAATTCCACATACTGTATGGAAGACAGAGATTAATTGCGATGAAGTTGTTTTAAGTTGTTGACCGTAATTGTTGATATTGTGTTTGTAATTTCGCATTACGAAGTAGTAATGGTGTTAGAAAGTTTCCGTTAACGATGATGGGTGCTAGGAGTGAGCGACTACCATCTTGGTTACGACTCATGCTCTGTGTACTTTATCGAGTCGCTTTCGGTCAATGGGAGAGGGAGAAAGAAGAGAAGGAGGGAGCGAGCGAGAGGAGAAGAGAGATGGAGGGAGAAAGGGAAAGAGAAGTTTACACCAGCCTTATCGGAGGTGGTATGTCGAAGTAAGAAGAGAAAAAGTTAGGTCGCGTGGCAACGGTCACAAGAGTTGATTCATGATTTATGTCCAGTTATCCACAAGGGATTTGCCTCGCTCAAGCGACTGACCTTAGACAGGCAAAAGTACAGATTTCGGTCGGTATTTAGTCAACAAATCGTAGCTCGTTCATTTTGCCGATAAAAATGTTACAGCGAGCCGTAGTTGAGGAGTTTTAGAGGAACAAAGAGAAACAAAAGACACTGACTCTACGTACAGTGAGGGGCACGTTTGTTTCGCTGCTTTGGCGGCTTGTTCACATTTATATTCGACGTAGTAGTTATAATTTTGATGCACCGTATTGTATTGTAAGATGACTGATTTGTGTTATCGTTGTATATTGCAGCGGGTTTGTACGACGTGTTCTGACAAACGGGAACTCGTAACACAACAGAGATTCCTGTGTTGGATTCAGGTATGAGTAATGTATAGATGATTTGTGTTATGGAAAGGATTAAATTAGATCAAATTAAATAAGCTGTTTACGCAATTGAAGGGAGATGTGATTCCTCCTTGGAAACATTACTTTGATTAGTCATGCACGAGTTTGGATTGGTTTAAATAGTACAATGTACCATCAACTAAAGATTGGGCAGTTCGCATGACGGGAAGATAGATTGATTGTGCATGATTGTTCAGATTAAAGAGAATATATTTGATGTAAGTAAATTGTCATGGTTACTAAGGTGACAAGAACCCAAGGGGGGGGGATTTGGCAATGGTTAACGGTAGCTTCGCCGTTGATGGCTGATTTGATCGTATGATCATCACTTGTAAATATTATTATAATGCTTGTGCGTGCGTAGTATGATTATTATTCCGCTTGCACATCATACTTGTATAGGATTTTTTGATCGCCAGTTGAGAGGCGTACATTGAGTTAGAAGATTATCGGTATATGAGATACATGTAAATTGTCTGTGTCATAGTAAGCTATAGTAGATTCATTCGCATAGTCAAGTGCTTTAAATATTTTATGCAACATTGATAGATGGTATCGGATTTTGACGTATCAGTTAATAAAGAATTATTGTATCAATTTATTGGCTTTTTGACGCATGTTGAGACAAAAGAAATTAATTGAAAGATTATATCGATAGACAATTTAGAATATAAAAACAGTTTGTTGCATTGTGATGAACAGACACATGCCAAAGGTATAAATTGCAGATTTTGTTTGGTTTACGTATTTCGGACAACATAGGAAACGAGAGGAGTTTATTTAGAGCGAAAGCTATTCCACAGTTAAATTTTGGTCAGGTAATTTTAAGTTTCTTTAGCGAAGAAATGTGTTAGTTTGATTTATATCAACCTATGCTCGTTGTTGTTGTCGTATTAATATAACAGTGCTAGTAGTATATTGCGTGGTTCAGTATATGTATTGATTATCGTTTTGTTGTTTTTTCTCTGCTTTGCAGGGGTTTTTCTTTTGGATTTTTTCTTTTGGTTTCTTGAGTCATTGAGAAACATTAAAGGCCCAAGTTCCTTTAACTGAAGTCTCCCGACATCCTCATTGGTGTGAACCCCGTGGACCTCAACCGTCCATATACCCCGTGAAGTCGACCCACTTCACGACATTTGTATGCTTAAATGGTCACAGATTTGTTATACAATTTACACACACACATGAAAGCAAAGCTTGGCATTTTTTTTTACAACTTTGCTCACTGCATGTCCAAAATACGATTCAACATAAATCTACAAGGTAAATACATGTAGATGAGAAAAACTGAATGTACATGTATTCTCAAATCATCACTTGGTACCATTTGTTGGTGTCTAATGTGGCAAACAGAGTGTTTCCATCATGGCACACAAACTAATATCGAGTGATAAAGAGCCAACTTAAATCCAACTTTGTAGTTAGCGTTAATAATACTTTAAATCTAGGTTAACAACAGGTCTAAGGCAAAACACTCACTAACTGGCCAACACCGTAGCTCTGTTTGTCTCAGTCGGGTTCCTCATGCACTTGCACTGCAGACGAGTACAGCATGGCTATGCATATCTGTGAACCTACTGCGTACTGTGGCTGTAGCTGTTCCAATGTCTCACAGTCCATTATCGGGCATTGTCAGTCTCCGACACGTACCACCACCACAACGGTAGTACCAGATACAGTTTGGATTCACAGTGGATTGTTTTGTCAATTTTCACGATGTCACTAGCTGGCACATTTCAAATCGTTTGAACATACATGTAGTATGGTGTACGACATTTCTGAAACATACCGTAGGGCGTACTAGTACACCGAAAAAAATGTAGCGTTCAAATGTACGGCTTCGATTCCGATCGTCATCATGATCAGCTATGGTTGAATACGGCCTGGAAGCAAACTCGACATCAAAGTCACTCACAAATGAAATAAAACGTCAATGTTTACCGCTAACTAAACCTTAGATTCCGGAGCTCATTGAAGATTCTCATTCCGAAACACAAATACAATCGTAAGTGGAGTTTTCTCGGTAAAATTGGCTGCTGGATGACAGAGTTGAGCGGATTGCGATTGGTGCGTTGATGTGTGTACGACAGTTCAGTATGACGTACAGCTCAAATATGCGCAGGGCCGGGGAGCGGACGGCGGATTGCGCTGCCCGCCAAAAGTAGCTCGTTTGCATAACGGCTAGCTGCGCAGTAGTATGACGTCATGTTGCCGTTTGAATCCCAGGGATTTATTGATGAGCATAACGAGTTTAAAGACAATTAAAACAAGTTAAAACATTATAACAAGTATAATTTTATTTCAAAATATTCGGCTTATATTCTAATTTTTTTTTGCAATTGTTAATATCCCCATAATAACAAAATTAACAAAATTTTCCGTAAAAGTTGTTCATTGTAATGACGTTCTGTTGTTTGACAACTTCTAGTAGAATCCACCGGTTTCTATTGGTTTCTGCAGGCACTCGGTTGGTTTCTTTGACTTGTTAGAAGTATTTTGACACCCCATTTTAAACCAGTAGAATCTACTGATTTCTGTCGGTTTCTACTGGTATTACTTCACAATTTTACAACCCTCTTCAAACTTAACCAGTAGACTCTGCAGGTACTCGTTGGTTTCCACTGGTTTGACTTGATATTTTTACATCCCATTTCAAGCCAGTGGAATCTACTGGTTTCTGTCGATTTCTACTGGTATAACTCTACACTTCTACAACTCTCTTCAAACCAGTAGACTATCTACAGGTACCTGTTGGTTTCTACTGGTTTGACTTGTTTGTTTTTACATGTAAAGGAGATGACTGGTTTGTACTGGTTACCACTGGTTTAATTGACATGATATTTCGACACCCCATTTTAAGCCAGTGGAATCTACTGGTTTCTGTCGGTTTCTACTGGTATAACTTAACAATTCACACTTCTACTAATCCTCTTCAAACCAGTAGACTATCTACAGGTACCTGTTGGTTTCTACTGGTTTGACTTATTTGTTTTTCCATGTATATGAGATTGACTGGTTTGTACTGGTTACCACTGGTTTGACTTGATATTTTGACACCCCATTTCAAGCCAGTGGAATCTACTGGTTTCTGTCGGTTTCTACCGGTATAACTTCACACTTCTACAACCCTCTTCAAGCCAGTAGACTATCTACAGGTACCTGTTGGTTTCTACTGGTTTGACTTATTTGTTTTACGTGTATAGGAGATTGACTGGTTTGTACTGGTTTCCGCTGGTTTGACTTGATATTTTGACACCCCATTTTAAGGCCAATGGATTCTGCTGGTTTCTGTCGGTTTCTACTGGTATAACTTCACACTTCTACAACCCTCTTCAAACCAGTCGACTTCTACAGGTACCTGTTGGTTTCTACTGGTTTGACTTATTTGTTTCTACATGTATAGGAGATTGACTGGTTTGTACTGGTTACCACTGGTTTGACTTGATATTTCGACACCCCCATTTTAAGCCAGTAGAATATTCTGGTTTCTATTGATTTATGCTGGTATTAATTCATCACAATTGTATGACCCTCTTCAAGCCATTAGACTACTGGTACCTGTTGGTTCACTGGTTTGACTTAATTCTTGTTTATACATGCAGAAAAGTGACTGGTTTGTACTGGTTCATACTGGTTTTCCCTTCTTTTAAAGCCATCTTCAAACCGGTAGGCTGCACGGGTACCTGCTGGTTTTTACTGGTTGACAAGTAATGTCTTAACATGTAAAAAAAAATGCTGGTTTGTATTGGTTTCTACTGGTCTGGCTGGTCTTTTTTCAACCCAGTTTTGAAACCAGTCGACTCTTCTGGTTTGTACTGTTCTCTACAGGTTTCCCTCTCCACTTGAAACCATTAAACAGTACTGATTTCTTCTGGATTCTACTGGTCTGACTTTGAGTGAAAACCAGTAGACTCTACTGGTTTTTATTGGTTTGTTCTGGTCTTTTGACCAGTTGAATCTAATGGTCTCTATGGGAATCCTACTGGAACCCTCGGGAAATTCCCATAGAAACCAGTCAAATCCGGAAACCATCAGAAACCAGTAGAAGGTCTCTACTAGTTTCTACTGGTTTCTATGGGAATTTCGACCTGGGTCTTTTCTGCAAATTAAGCAGAGAATGCGATTAGCCGTGTTAAATTTGACATTCATGATTTCTGAGGGGTTATATCTGCGATAAAATGTGGGTAGAAATTAGATAAGAGGAAAATCGTTTACCCGTTTATGCGGAGAAGCAACCCGATTATCAGGTAATTTTAATGTGCATTGGAATTGTTTTTGACATTACTACCCAATTAAGCGGAGTACGCGTTTAAGCGATACCCGATTACGCGGAGAGTACTGATACCATGCAATACCATTTCATTGCCATGTATTTGAATATATTTTGTCTAATTTTTTTTTATGCTAGATGATAATTGATAAACACATTGAAACACAAAACACAATTTTAGTTATTTTTTTTCTTGCTTTATGTAATGCAGTTTTTTATGTGTTCTGTAGGACAAAGCAACACTACTACCAACTCACACAAAAGTAGGACCAATGTGATTTCATGCAACTGCTCAAAAATAATTATAACTTTTTATCTATTAAAGTAAATTAGAGATGGGATTAAATTTATCAGAAAGAAAATTTATTCAGCTTTAATATGATACCAAATATACATAGGGCCTACTGTTGTGTTGAGAGCAGAGAATGATGAGACAGAGGAGAGCAAGCTCAGGTGTACGATCTGTGACTGACTTTAATGGAACTGCCAGATTCAGCCTTATGGCAACGTGGACAAAATACATGTTTGCTGATGATGTAGATTCACACGCAACATTTGTGGAGTGACCCTGTGGATTGTGTGGCTAGTCTCAGCAACTAGACCAGTTGTACGAGTACATTGATTGTACAAATGTGTACTAATCGTTACACCTATATTTTGAAAAATCTACCTTTGATAAATACGTTAGTATGTATGTGTGTAAATACTTTTAGTACATTGCAGTCAGTCTGCAGAGCAGAACAAGAGGAAGATTTATCGGTCTAGACTTAGACCAGCTGGAAATAAATCAACCCAATGCTGCTGTTGTTACCAGTCATTGGTCCATGTTTTGTGGCTCTTCAGAACATCATGCATGCATTCGGTTATGCCGTAGCCTAGCCACAGCTAGCTCCAATATAGAAACTTCAGCACTCTGATATAGCGAGTGAAAAGGGCAAGTAGCAATTATTTTACGTAGATTGTCACTGTTTCAATGTCAGTAATGAAATGAAAAATAACAGTGGGATATATGTTTCAGGACTGGAGAGGACAATTGTATGTCAGATATTGATCATTCTGGCAATATTGAATCGTTTTGACAGTATAGAACTGACATCCACTCTACAGAAATTTGTGTGTAGATCGCATTATTCGTCTCCTACTGCGTATGGTCAACTTCTGGCTGTGACATTACACAGAAAGCCAATTTTCCCATTGCTGATTTCATTGAAAGGAGAGAGTTAAAAGTGAAATTTGATTTTCATAAAACTCAAAGCTGACACACTTTCACAGCATGTTAGCTGCATGAATTTCGTAACTAATTGATTAAATTATGAAATAAATATCTTTTAAAAATTCTTTAATTCTCAAGCTTAGATTGATGAAAGAGGGTGGTATCATAATATTTACTTTGTTTGCCAGCGGCCACACTTTTGCCTGGTAGTTTGCTCTTTCAATGTGAAGTTTTACTGCATCTTTTGTTGCCATTTCAAGACTCTTCTTTGCTTTACTTAAAAGATGAAGCCTTACTGAGTGTACATGAGTCAGATTAGATGTTCTATACAAGTGACAAACTGTTCAATCGGTTCAAGTTCTCCATCATAACCAATTCCTTAGACAAGAAGAGGATTTTTTAGGAAAACTTTCCAGCATGATTTCTTGTCATAAACACAAAAATATGATATCACTAATAATATCACAGCCAGTTAATGCATGAAAACCAATAACCAATCAACATTCTTTTGCACTTTGAGACGGTATGTTTGACAATTCATGGAGTGGATATAGCACTTCTGCCAATTTCCAGAGATCACCCAAACTTCTAAACCTTCAAGATAAAATGAATCAGAAGCACCAGGGAATCAGTATCATGGCACGAAACAAGGATACTTTCAAAGCCTTCCCTAACAGCCTCTAATGAATGGAGTATGAACTGGGTGTCAGCCTCTTCATGGTTAGCTTGAAGTGGTATCTTGTTCCTTCTGGATGACTGCCTCAGTTCCACTGGAATATTTGCCTCCTGTTACCAGCTCATGTTGTTCTGATAAGGGTTTCTTATTCATCATCGATGTACACAGGAATGCTGCAAGATCCACCTTGTTTTCATCTAGTGCAATGAACTGACTCCATGTCTGAGGAAGTAGGGTGTGAGGTCCATTGATGAGCTTTCGTATTGGCTTCTTCTTGTCCACTGACCTTTCCTTCATAGCCGCCTTGATTGATGATCCGTCAACATAACGATCATACACTGTATCAATTCTCTTACTTTGTAGATTTTCTGAAGTTCTGTGTTACTATGCTTATGAAACATTGGCATAGTCGCCAAATGTTTGACCTCCACAGGGCTTCCCTAAGGTTTAGATGAGGGCATGACCATCTATTAGTAGGCACATATTCAGGTTGGTATCCGGAACATTTGATGGTGTGTTTTGATGGTGTGTGAACTCCAGCCATTAAGACATTGATAAACACTGCCTTAGGTGAGTAAATTTCCCTGCCAACTTTGCTGAAGACAGGGAAATAAATGACATTTTATGTTAACATTTGCCTTTTGCAAAGATCACCCTCTAGTGACAGCATTCCGCAAACACTACATAAGTTTTCTATGGGCTTTGATAGTCTAATGAGTTTCAAGACTAGTCGTTATCCTAGTCTTGTAGAGATTGGCAAAGGTGTGTGAGCAATTTTTCTTAAGTGTGTCCTGAAAGCCAAGTGTGCCTTCCATTAATCGCTCCATCACAACTGATAACACTTGTTGTTTTCTGCGTTGTGCTGCTGTCATTATACCCCCGCCAAACGAAGTTTGAAGGGGGTATATAGGAATCAGCGGACGGTCGGGCGGTCGGTTGGGCGGTCGGTCGGGCGGTCGGTCCGTTGCAAATCTTGCGTCGCGAACTACTTCCTCAGTTTTCAACCGATTCCCATAAAACTTGGCACAGATGTGTGCCTTGGGTTGTAGATGTGCAAGACATATTTTTTGACAGTACCCAAAAGTACGTTGCCATGGTAACGGCATATTATGGGCAAAAATTGGTACAAATCTTGCGTCGCGAACTCCTCCCACAGTTTTTGATCAATTTTTATGAAATTAGGTACAGATGTTCATCTGAATATGTTAATGTGCAAGACACATATTTCCGCAGTGGCAAAAAGTGCGTTGCCATGGTAACGGCATGTTATTGGTAAAATATAGGGCAAAATGCTTCATGGCAAAACTGCTTCATCAGTGTTCTTCCAATTCTCATGGAATTCATATTGAATGTTTGTCTTAGGATATAGGTCAGCATGACACATTTCTTGACAGTGACAAAAAGTATGTTGCCATGGTAACAGCTCACATATTATGAGCCAAAATGATGGAAAATTTTGTGTTGCAAACTACTTCCTCAGTTTTTGCCCAATTTCCATGAAACTTGGTACAGATGTGTGCCTTTGGTTGTAGATGTGCAAGACGCATTTTTCGACAGTACCCGAAAGTACGTTGCCATGGTAACGGCATATTAATGGCAGAAGATCAAGGAAAGATCTTGCGGATTTAACTACTTCCTCAGTTTTTTGACCAAAGCTTATGAAATGTTGCTTTGACCAAAGCTTATGAAATGTTGTTTGGCGGGGGTATAATCAGTCGCTGTAGCGACATTTCTAGTTAGATCTGTGATTACATCAAAAGTTGCAACATCTCTTGTAGTGTGTGACACTAAGCATTTTTCCCTGTCAGAGAATGACAAATCACTTCTAGAGCAGTCCCCTCCAGCTTCTGTTTTTGTTTTTTTGTTTTTTTGGTAATATCAATAATGCCACTATGCATTTTGCATGTGCAGTTAATCCATTCTGTTGCAGGATCTGGAGAGACTTGATTTAAGCACCTCTTTGACCTTTTCACTACAAAGTTGCCTTCTTCGAATTCGGTGTGAATTGCAGGGGCAGTTACTTAAATCATAGGAGTCTCATGTCCAACAGATAAACAGGACCCCATCTTTCAAAGTTGGGATGATCATAGACTTTTTGCCAGGGAAGCATTGCTTCACAGATGTCTAGATGTAGATTCCAGTAACCGTCTTTCTCACCTCTGATGAAATTTAGCAGTACTTCAGCCATTTTCATGTACATGGACCATCGCGCAAAGTTTGGGTTGTCAGAGAAGCTCCTTTCAAATTCTTTTATTAGACAATGGATCTTGTTCTGAGTTTGACATCTGACAGCACTAGTTACTGATCCACATGCATTTTTACCATTTTTTTTTTTCTGTTCCTAGAACTTCCTTACAACATCTTTGGCAAGTCCTTCATGACCCACTTAATGCTCTGGACAATTCTCAGAGAGCCAATTTTGGAATAGTGGCCACTTGCTCCCCCAAAGTGCTTCTTATGCTAGTTGGTACCCTCAAGCAGCATGGTAATATGTGACCCGCGACAACGGATTCAGGCAAAAGTCGAAAGAGCAAATTCCCTCCTTGGCGGGGTACAAAGATTTTGACCATGATTTTTGTCGATTTTGAGTTTTTGCAAAAATAGAAGCTTTGATATGTTTTCTACATCTACACTGAATTTCACAGCATAAGACTAAGTTTTTCCCATTGCAAATGGAATTTTAAACACCCTATGTTGGATCGCACTCGTCAGCTTCGATCTTCTTTCGAAAGCCACGCCAATATGCCCGGTGTTGCTACGGCGCAGCATCTCGCATGCGATTGGCTAGTGTGTCGCACACATACATAGTTCGGCTTTCGGAGACACGTCTCACAGCGTGTCGGCAATGTTTTGTCCACACGTGCGTGCTCCATTGTTGTTTAAATTGCTACAATAGATACCAGTACGCTCGCTCTTTACTGTATGCTCTTCATTTGGCTTTCTATCCGAGCATTTCTACCGCAATGTTCGACAACGGAAGTGAAACAAAAAGTGAACAGCAACACTAGGTAGCACTGACTTCCAATGTGAAAACAGATAAGATAGGGGACACGGTTTGAACGTATCAGAGTCACAAATTGCCACACAAATCGTGCAACACGCGATCGGAAACTCACTTGTCAATTGTGCTTGTAGTAAATATGACAGCAGGTGGACTCAAAAAGACAACAGAAGAGAGGAAAGGACCGGTCTTAAATGACCAATATTCAAATACACTGTACTATAAAACATCAAAATTGCACCAGACTAAATAAAGTCGTGATTGTTTGTTTGTTTGTTTGTTTGTTTGTTTATCGCACAAGGCGAAACATGCAAGGCTTGAAAAACAAAACAGTGGGTCCCAGATGATGAAATTTATAAGACAAATCAACCGCTATGAAAACGTGATTTGTAAAGACGTGGGAATGCACCACCCGCTCCTGTGATGTGTACACTCAGGCATAGCATGTGGATGCCATTGGGTAATACGTGCACATACACACGTAACCAGCAAGCTTGCAATTATCGTATCCGCCATCTTGAAAGACATTGTGTACGTACTGGTAAACAAACCCGAGCGAAACGCATTGTGTGTTCAGCTCCATACGCTGAGTTTCGAGGAAGGTGCCCGGGAAATTTGACTCTCTCAGTGAGCCAATCAGAAGCCGCTGTGGTTGCTAGAGGTGGAGCTTAATCTCGATTGGCACCGTTGTACGGGTGGGTGATTCTCAACTCGCATCGCCGCTTGGCATTGTCTTCGAGCAATAGGTGAATCTTAAAAGCCTGTTTTCTCGCAATTTTGTCAGGCTAACAAATCAAAAAGTGCATTATATTTCACTTTATATAACCAGTTACAATGCCGGAGAATACAAGTATTTTATATCAATGTAAAGCTTAGAAATGGGCAATGTGATTCAATGAAAAAATGAATTTTCAAAATTCCCGACTATTGCCTGAAACCGTTGTCGCCGGTCACATCATGCTTTTCCATGGAGCATGGACTGTGCATAGACTCCTGCTTCTGTCCACAGATCATCAAGCCCAGCACTTTCCATAAGCTGAACATTTCTGTACTTCAGCTGTACAAGGTTGGTCAGCTGTTCAGAATGTTGTGATATATGGCAATAAATCTATTGATGACTGTTGTGAGTGTGTCATCGTCATCAGCTGGTGCTTGTAGGATAGGTACAGAGACTCCAACTCTCCCACTTTCGACGGGAGATCTCCTGCCGAAAACCCATTTTCACAAAATCTCGCCTTCTCCCGCTTGAGATTTAATTTCTCCCGCCCTGGCTCTGTATGCGTATTATGAAATTGACTGGCATCTACATAACTGTACAAGTGCTTGTGTAGCATCTGCAAATTATGAAATGACGTTTTATTAACTTAAAGCCAAAATATATGATTTGATTAATTGAATTTTTACTTACTTAGTGCCATCGTATGTTGAAAATAAGCCTGAGATAGCAGGAGAGAGCATCTATAGCTATAGAAATTGATTTATTGAAATTGATCAGGTTTATTGCAATCACAAGCAGACAGACGGGTGAAAAGTCCGAAGACTTATAATTCCCATTTACAAAATACAAATTACCCATAAATACAAAGAGATAGGTTTTACAAAGCAAAGAATATCATTATCAAAAAAGAAAGATTAAAATAACGAAGAATCGTCGTAAACACTTCCGAACAACCAAAAGAGACACATCATCAACAACCACATTCATCATAAATTGCACTGTGTAATACTCTTTTTACACAAATCTCTTCATCTCTTTTTCGTTGTCTATTTTCATTTCAAATCAGCCTCTCCTTTTAATCAATTTGAAAAAAGAATAAAAAAATATTTGACGACCTACGTAAATTTCAAATAAAACAGATTAATGAACATTTATAGGTTTATATCCATCAAAAATATTTCGTCAATTATACAAAATTGATATTACCAGGCCCTACTCATCAGTAAAAACTTTAAATTTTCATGGTATAACATTATGACACTGCTGAGCATTGAGACCAGAAACAGACATACACACACACACACACACACACACTCTCTCTCTCTCTCTCTCTCTCTCAAAACAAGCACACCCTTAAGATTATCAGGACACAAGCACTCAAATAGCCACGCATGCATTGCAAATTGCACATCCTGAACTATTAAATAAGAAAAATAAAAATCATACTCATTCCATTGGAAGACAAAAATACACAAGCAATATATACGTCTAAATCAAAATCAACAACTTAATCAATATTTAAACATAACCAGCACTAAATCTGTGGAGTGAGTTGAATGATCATCAATCAAAACTGTGAGATGTATTAGAAACACACAAAATATAATGTAAATTAAGAAAAAAAAATCATTCACAATTTACCTTTAAAATTCACCAAAATTCAGCAAGTTTCTTACTAACATCTTAAGATATTATACCTGCTATGTGAAATTAAGATTCAAATCACAAAACTGTGGAAAATCATTAAACATGCCACAATGCTAAGTATGTACTGCCCAACAAATAAAAATCATTGACCATTATGGCCTTCACCCCTGGGAGATTCACCGAGATTCAAAAATCCCTCCTCTCAGGCAGAAAATGACGATGTTTGGAATTCAGCAATGACTTTGCAAAGTTTGTAGCTAGCTCAAGCCGTCTTTCCTCAAGGAAAGGGATGCCAGCAATTTCCAGAAATTCAGTATACGGTCTCAAATTTGGGTAAAAAAATATTCTCAAAGCCCTCCTTTGAACGCATTCAATGTTGATAGACTTTGCGTTGGTGATACCGGATGTCCAAACAGGGGCAGCAAAATCAAGGGTCGGCCGAATGTAGAGCAGATCGACAGTAACCAAATCATCAGTATATACGCCATTTCTTTTGAGTGTGGTGAGAATGAAAAGTCTCCTGGAAGCATTTGAAATCATACGCTCCACTTGTTGATCCCACTTTAAATCATCTTGGAGAAGGACCCCCAGTAATTTTACTAACGGAACGCTTTCCAACCTTATTGATGAGTTGATTTCCAGATAAAGAGGTTGTGGCTCCGTCCGCAGGAACGATATCTGCATAGCTTTACATTTGGAGGCATTGGGAAGTACACTGTATGTCATTGTCATGACACCATGAAACCAGTGAATTAACATGAGCTTGCATGTCAGATAATTGTGTCCTCTTCAGTACTTCGACTAGGGTCAAATCATCAACATATTTCCACCTGTCGGTTGTATTAGAAGCAACATCATAACCAATACCAAGAAGAGGATTGGCCTGAGTCATGTGCCCTGGGGGACCCCACAAGTGATGGCCTTCTGCTGTGAAGTTTTGCCAATTGTTGTAACGAACAGTTTGTGATCTGTTGAAGAGAAAGCTGCAGATCGTTGGGATGATAGAATGGTCAACCTCCAAGTCAATCAATTTCGGGATCACAATCGTATGATTGACATGGTCAAAGGCCTTGCTGAAATCAATTGTACGCATGTTGACGTAAGTTCCAGACTTGTCAGTTCCACTGTGGATGGTGTCCAGAAGACTGACTAGATAGTGCATGATTGAAGTACTGCGTAAATTGCCAAACTGTCTTGGATCAATTTTCTCACTGATGTCTCTAATTATCCACTCGGCAAGAAAACCTTCAAATATGCGTACTATTGTAGGAGTTATGGATATGGGACGTAATTGGTCAAAACTCGTGACGGTGCTTACTGTCGGAATGGCACACACGGATGCATTTTTCCAGATGTCGGGGAAACAGCTTTCCTGCAGGCAACAATTGAAAATTCACGTCATAGGTTCAGATAACTCATACGTAAATTCCTTCAGCAAACGAGTCGGTCATTCATTTGGCTGGCGTGCTTTGGAAGTGTGATGCGACGAAGTCTATTATACACTTCAAAGCGTCCAATAACCGGAGGAGATGCTGCTGGAAGATAGGTTGATAGTGCCGATAGGTCAAGAGGAGAAAGCGATTAGAAGATGGCTACGAAGCGTAGTTCAAATCCTCTGCTACTTCACCATCAGTTTTGCTAACAAAAGGAAGACTAAGCTGTTTCTTACGAAGCCCTGCAAGATGACGTACTTGCTGATGCCATTTACCAGGTTCTAAAGACAAGTGTTGTACCTTACGCAGATTGAAGGTGCTTTTCACGTGTTTGATGAGTCTTTGCACAAGGTTCCTAAGTTGCCTGAAATCATAAAGACCGTTGACAAAACTGTTTACGATTGCCGTTCGAATGCGGTCAGACATCCAAGGCTAATAGATGATATAGAACCCTATAATGACCCAAGGGACTTTGCGCTTGGCGCATATCAAGTTGGAGACTCCCGTTTGCGAGGGGTTCAGGCGGGAGAATCTCCAGATCAGAAGGTGCTTGGGGTTGGAGTATCTGTAGGTAGCATTCCTGCTGTTGTCACAGGAGGATCAACTACACTTGTAGTTTCATTCAATGCTCTTTATGAAGGAACAGATTGATTCTGTGCATACTCAGGTATCTCTAAGCTATCCCTCTGAACAGAGTATGATGTCTGCTTGTCAATGTGTCCCGGAGTGGCTGTAGAGACCAATCCTTGATTTACATTTCTTCTGACAGATAGAACAGATGAAATTATCAGTCTGGTCATGGGAATTAGGTTGCTGACGGAGTTTTCTGGCTGCTTTTATGTCATCAAGATGCTTCATTCTTTGAGTTTCAAACTTCTTTACACCCCGATATACAACCGATCTCTATCTCTTTCTCTCCTTGGCACAGTCTTCCCAAGATTCAGGGTTCATCTGGCACTGCTTCAGACTGGATTTAAGATTATCTTTGAAGCATTTCCTTTGACCTCCCGAAGAGCGTTTGCCATCCTGAAGCTCTGCAAACATAATCTGCTTGGGTAGGCTGTCATTTTCCATACGAAGAACATGGCCAGCCCAGTGAAGCCTATTTGGATAATAAGGGCTTCAATACTGGTACATCCACTTTCCTCCAGTACGCTATTACTGGTCCATTTGTCAATCCACTTGATGTTTAGTATTTGGCGAAGACATCTCTGATATCTTTCAAGACATTTCAGATGGCTACTGCAAGTTACCAAGTTTTGGCTCATACAGCAATGTTGGCAGTATCACAGTTTTATATACTTTGATCTTAGTTCCAGTACATAGGTTCTTCATATCAAAGACTCTGTTCCTTAGTCGTCCAAAAGCTGAGCTGGATGCATTCAGGCGCTGGTGTATTTCATCATCAATATCTACATAAGATGAGAGGCAGCTTCCAAGGTATGTGAATCACTCCACATTGTTCAATGGCTGTCCAGAGACTGTGATACAGGGCAGATGTCATTGTCCAAGTGCCAATCCAGGTTTTTGTTGGTACAGAACCTGTGCTTTCTTTGTGTTGAGTTTAAAGATAATATAAAGTTTTGGTACCTCAAAAGTTTCCCTGAGTTTCCTTGTCTTAGTTTGTGTTTCAGGTTAAAGTACCTTTCATATTACTAACACTGTGAGACTTACTTGCCCCAAAGTGCTCTCATGTCTTAGTAATCATGCAATAATGGTTTCGTATCAGAGCAGAGTGGGCTCTGAAAAATTCGAACGAGCCGTTAGTTTGACTTGACGCGGTACCACGACAATCAATATACATGTATTGTAACACAAACTAAGGCAAGGAAACTCAGGGAAACTTTTGAGGTACCGAAACTTTATATGTGACCCTGCACCTCAAAACAAACAAAAAGTCGCCAGACATGAATTTTTAGTTAAGACCATATTCTCAAAGAGCAGACTTTAAGCTTTAAAATGATATATAACTCAATTCAAATGGACTCTCCTAACCTATCTAGATATTGGAAAGAAAGCACAAACTCAGGAAAAGTGTGAACTGAGAAAAGAGGCTCTGAAGTACAGTGTCTATTCATTAAGCGCTTAATCTTTACCAAACCGTGCTGGCTGTGCGATGAATGGGACAAAAATCAGGAAGTAAACCACCAGAGTAACAACAATGAAGAGATTATCAGATTAAACTGAAATTAAGCATGTCTCATTAACACATTCTGTCCCTAATTAATGCCAACTTTCCAAGCAGTAGCACTATCCTTTCAAAAGTTATTAGAGTTGAAAGTGAAGAGTGTGGACAAGGTTTTTCAGAAATGAAAAAGGGATTATAAAGACACACCTAATCACACTATTCTACCAAAAATGTTCGAGATAATCTGCTAAAAAAACACACTTTCCTGCCCGTTTTATGATACCAAATTTTAGCATAATGTAAAAGAAGACCCGCTCTTTCAGAAAATATGAAAAAGTCAAGTTCGGCTAGGTTGACCCATTTCACTTATTTTCAGTCCTCACGCAAAATCAGTGTGTGCGACTTTATGTTCGTTTTGAGGTGCACGGTCACATATTATCTTTAAGTCCAAGTGCAGAATAAGCATAATTGAAAGCATCCATTGCAGCTTGTACAAATGTAGATCTTCTTCACAACAGGCAACTATGGCATTATCATGTGCATATTGAAGTTCATTCACTGTAAAATGTATTGTCAGTGATGTGGCTTTCAGTCAGTGCAAGTTGGAAAGTTGTCCATTTATGTGATCTAAGATCTACTCCTGGTGGTAGTCGCTGCTTAATAAGGTACAGGACTGCAGAGATGAATATTGAGAAGAGGTTTGGAGCAGTGGCGCATCCCTGTTTCACCCCTGTCTGTACTTCAAAGCTTTCTGGTACTTCACCAGCAACAAACTCTGAAGCAGTCATGCTCTTGTAAAGTAGTGTTATGATCTTAATAAATTTGTTGGGGCATCCAATATGAGTGAGAACTTCCCACAGGGTCTGATGGTCTACGGAATCAAAAGCCTTAGTGAGATCTATAAAGGCTTTGTACAGGTCTTGATGGTGTTCTCTACATTTTTCCTGTCTCTGGCGGATTGAAAATATCATATCAACAGTTACTCTTCCAGGTCTGAAACGGCACTGTGATTCAGGTAAGACTTTCTCAGCAACCGTTGATAGGTGTTGTGACAGGATTTTGGATAGAATTTTTCTTGCCACTGAGAACAGAGATACTCCATGATTGTTATCACACGATGCATTTTTCGTGTAGACAGTAACAATCAGAGCATCTCTCAGTTCTGATGGGATAGATTCCTTTTCCCAGATGAGTTTATACAGATCAAGGAATTTCGTGGATAGCTCGAGGCCAGCTGATTTGCAGTCTTCAGCTGTAATGCCATCTAATCCAGCTACTTTTCCATTTTCCATAGCATTGATAGCACTGGTGTCTTAGTTGATCGTAGGTGCATCTGACAGATTCTCCTGAGTTGTTAACTGGGGAATATTTTGTTCTATCACTGTGGATTCCACTGAGGAAGGTTGGTTAAGGAGGCCTGAAAAGTATTCTCTCCATTGTTCTTTAATCGTGTCCTTGTCCTTGAGAGGTCCATCCTTTCCTAAGGCCGCATATGCATATTGCTCAATGACTGGCCGGAGATGAAAAGACAGATCCGGTCATCATAGTGGAATGGAAGGGAGTAGTTGTAGATATCATTTTGTTAGGCACAGGACCGGTATGAAATCACATTATTGGTACCTGTTAAACCTTGACATTTACTCAAGTCTCAGATCTAAGTTAGATATCTGACTGTTACATCAAAACATATCTAAAAGTTCCCTTGTGAAGTTCAGCAGAGAATTGCATCTCTCTATTTTACTAATTTACTTCATACATTCTGATGAAAAATTATCCTTAAGTATCAGTAACCATGTCTCCAACTCCATGACCGAAAACAGCTCGAGAGATAATAGATATCACATAAGCACATTCCCACGCACACTTAGGCACAAGCAGAAAGGGGTTACTGGAAAATGCTCAAAAACACGTTTTCTGTGTTTCTACATGTTCAGAATTGTGATGAAAAAGAACTGTCTTTCAAGGAAACCAGATATGATATTGTACATAAATATTTTCAGTGTCAAATCTGAACCCCTATATAAAGTTTGGTACTGCTGGCCCCCAAGGTTCTGCCTTTTATGGGGTCTAATGTCATATTTTGGATGGTGTCCTTTGTGTGGCATATGGGCTGCATTTTCTTCTGGACTTTATTATACCCTACATACATGAAGTATATAAGGGGGTACATGTATATATAGGTTCGCCATCAACGTGTGGTCGGTTGGGAGGCTAGGCGGTCCGTTGCAAATGTTGCGTTGCAAAATCCTTCTTCGGTTTCAAAGCACTTTCTTTAATGAAACTTGGGGTACATGATGACATTGAGGTGTAGATATGCAAGACATGTTTGTTTGTGTGTGTGTTTGTCGGAGAAGGCGTTGCCATGGTAAGCACAATTTTCTCAAAAACTTGTGAACTACTTCCACAGTATTTAAGCAATTTATTTCAAATTTGGTATATGTATAATAATCTATAGGTGTAGTTATGCAAGACACACTTTTGTTTGTACCTGACAAGGCATTGCTCTGGTAATGGCATATTTTCTTGAAAATC
This sequence comes from Diadema antillarum, assembly GCF_040938485.1. Taxonomy (NCBI): domain Eukaryota; kingdom Metazoa; phylum Echinodermata; class Echinoidea; order Diadematoida; family Diadematidae; genus Diadema; species Diadema antillarum. Next base: position 1,062,915 of record NW_027271014.1, on the reverse strand, counting down.
TTTTGGAGTGAACTACCACCACAATTTTGAAGCAATTGAACTCAAATTTGGTGTTCATAATGGCATTGAGGTGTAGATGTGCAAGACATGTTTTTTGTGTTTGTCAGAGAAAGCATTGCCATGGTAACCACCATTTTCCCAAAACCTTGTGGAGCAAACTACTTCCACAGTGTTTAAGGGCAATTCCGCAGTTAGGTGGACACGACATGGATAAAAGAAATGTGCCTCTTTATCTTACTCTTTAATTTAGGTATCAACTAATGCCATGGATGTTCACCAATCGTTAAAGGACAAGTTCACCTTCATAAATATAAGGATTGAGCGATTGTAGCAATATTAGTAGAACACATCATTGAAAGTTTGAGGAAAATCGGACAATCCGTTCAAAAGTTATGAATTTTTGAAGTTTTTGTGCAGTAAGCGCTGGATGAGAAGACTACTGCAGTGTATGAATAACTCAGATGTCACATGCGTACAACAATATAAGGAAAATATAAAGAGAATTTCACAAAATTTCATCTTTTGAAAAAAAGTACACATTCCCTTGACTCGTTACCGACATATGTTATTGGTAATATTATTCCCCCTGCCTTTAGAAAGAGACAAGTCAAGTGGTCTTTTATTATGCGAAAAAAAGTAAAAATATGTTGAATTTTCTTTACATTTTCTTTATACTGTTGTACGCATATGACTCACAAGCTGCAGTAGTCTCCTCATCCAGCGGTTCCAACACAAAAATTGTAAAAATTCATAACTTTTGCATCGATTGTCCAATTTTCCTCAAACTTTCACTGATGTGTTCTACTTATATTGCTGCATTTTCTCAATCCTTATGTTTATGAAGGTGAACCAGTCCTTTAAGCTCTTTCAAATTCAGTAGATTTTATTTTTCATATTCATTGGTTTTGCGAGATCTAAAACCATCATTTCAAATGTACTGTGGGACTGGGGACGCTGAAATTCACTTAAATGCACATTACAGTGGGTTCCTTTGAAAATTTTACTTAAAAGTTTTGCTAAAGGGTGAAAGATGAATTATATACTCCAGAAGTCATGTGACATTTTGTCAATTACAAAAGGGTGGAATAACCTGCGGAATTACTCCGGACAAATGTAACGTTACTAACGGTAATGTTACTAACCATGCTTTGGGGGGTCTAGCTAACAAATTATCAGTCGAACTGCTAAAAATATTTGCGTGTGCATTTGTCATGATGCAATAATTGAAATTAATGCAACACTTTGTTTGAAGTAACTTGAATTTTTGCACACTTTTTGTCTCGCCCACCGGAGGTGAAGGCGAGACTAAGGGATCCAAATGGCGTCCGTCCGTCGTCCGTCCGTCATCCGTCACAAATGTTAAAGTTTACCTGCAAGACTCTCTTATGATGCATAACTTGGCAACTGTTACAGCAATGGCAGCCACACTTGGGTGATAGAAGCACTAGGGGTATCTTCATGTTATGGTGTTGTCGGAGGTCATGTGATGATGTCAAAGGTCATTAGAGGTCATATATTAAAGAGTATGTGCAAGACTCTCTTTTCTATGTTAAAGTTTACCTGCAAGACTCTCTTTTGACAAATAACTTCACATAAGTTGCTTGGATTACAACCTAACTTAGGTCATAGATGCACTGGGGGTACCTTCATGTTATGGTGCCGTCAGAGGTCACAGGATAAGGTCAAAGGTCATTTGAGGTCATACGTTAAAGTTTACTTGCAAGACTCTCTTATCTCACGTAACTTGACACATGTTGCGACAATGGCAATCAAACTTGGGTGATGGATGCACTGGGAGTACCTTCATGTTATGGTGCCGTAAGAGGTCACATGATAAAGTCAAAGGTCATTTGAGGTCATATGTTAAAGTTTACTTGCAAGACTCTCTTATCACATGTAACTCTGCACATGTTGCTACAATGGCGATCAAACTTTGGTGATGGTAGATGTCTCTTGGGATGTTGAAGGTAACCACAAGGTCAAAGGTTACAGACGGGGGTCAACGAACTTTTAGGGCCCAATGTTAAGTTTTTAGGGCGTATTTCGTTTATGGCTCATAACTTTTGATCCCTTTGTCCGTTTGTGACCAAACTTGGATGGAATATGTCCCTTGGGGAGGTGAAGGTCGTCACAAGGTCAAAGGTTACAGACAGGGGTCAACAAACTTTTAGGGCCCAATGTTATGTTTTTAGGGCGCGTTTTGATTGTGGCTCATAACTTTTGATCCCTATGTCCGTTTGTGACCAAACTTGGACGGTAGATGTCCCTTGGGGAGTTAAAGGTCATCACAAGGTCAAAGGTCACAGAAAGGGGTCAACAAATTTTTAGGGCCCAATGTTAAGTTTTTATGGCGCATTTCGATTATGGCTCATTACTTTTGATCCCTTTGTCCGTTTGTGACCAAACTTGGATGGTAAATGTCCCTTAGGGTGTTGAAGGTCACCACAAGGTCAAAGGTCATAAGCAGGTCAATTAACTTCTGGGAGTTATAAAAAATATCAATTTCTTGTACGCGAATGGGCGAGACACAATTTGGCGATTGCCTTGTTATTACAAGACATTGATTTTTTTTGTCATGTCCTGTTTTCGTAACGTTACTAACCAGCCCTTTTAGTTGCCATAGCAATTTTAATATTTATTGCATTGTATTCATTCCTTTCCGTATAAACCTGTTAAGGATGAACATGTTTTTAACAAGATTTTGACTTGAAATGAATAAATGGTGATTTTATACTAGTAAAAATGAATATCTAAATTTGTTTAAATGTAACGTTACTAACCGCGGAATTGCCCTTAAGCAGTTTATTGCAAATTTAGTATGTAGGGCCTGTGATGATCTGTAGGTGTAGTTATGCAAGACACTCTTTGTGTTTGTACCTGACATGGTGTTGCCATGGTAACTGCAAATTTTCTCGAAAATCTTGTGGAGTGAACTACTTCCACAATTATGAAGCAGTCAACTCACAGGTACTCACAAGGTACTACACACATAACATTTTATCAAACCCTGGTTCAATTCTTTTTCCATAGGAATCTGGGCTGCGGGAGTGGGGGTATTAATCACCTTTAGTGATACTTCTAGTTCAAATTTGATATACAGATATATCATCAGAAAAAAAAAATCTAGTTGGCTATCACTTAGGTGGTAGCTCATTCTGTCTTTATACACAAAATGGTTGATTTATTAGGGACTCTATGTCTGCACTGTCCTGGCCACATTTCTCAACAGATTTTGTTGTAATTATTGTACAGAGGTGTATCATAGACAAATCTTCTGTATCAGTTTTGGAAATTGCTGCCCCCAATAGTCCATCTTTCCTTGGGTCAAAAGTCATTCACATTTCTTGATGGATTTTTTTTTTTTTTTTTTGTTTCAAAATGCATTTATGACCCTGCTTCACAAAGCCGACAAAAAGATGTTAGGTACATGTAAAGATTTAAGATAGATAGGGTAGATTCTGACAAATCAGACTTTAAGCTGTAAAATGACATATTACTCAATCCAAATGGACTTTCCTAATTTATCTACATAAGGGAAAGAAAGTACACCCTCTGAAAAAAAAAAAAAAAAACTTACTAAGAAAGGAGGCTTTGAAGTACAAGTTCTATTACAAGTGCTTTTTAAATCTCACCCAGCAATGTGCCATGCAGTGAATGGAAAAAAAAAAGAAGAAAAGATGTGGTAGCCTCTGGGAATTCTAAGTTCTGGTTATTGTGAGATTATTCTTGGGCCTAAAAGCAAAAAAAAAAAAAGCAAAGACGAATATGTGCTGATATAACAGTCTTTTTTTTTCAAACCGAACTAAACAGTGGGCAAAATGACACACTATTTTAAAGACCAGAAAAGGTCTGTGATGTCTCAGACAAAGAATTCAGTCTTACTCAGTCAGCGTTCAGATTAGGAGTGAGGGTTTATTTCGGTAAAACAAAGAAAGTGCTGATAGGATGGTGACAAGGGTGCATTACATAATAGTACATAGTAGTAGACAACAGAGGGCGTTGTACCCTCTTGGTTTCTAATGCAGTTTGACCATTGTAAACTTAACATATGTCACATCTCCCCCTTTAGTAGAGAGGATTGATTTTAAAAAATTCACATACTTAAACGGTTAGCCTTAACTTAAATTCAAGCATATTACTTTGCAATCATGTGTTTTCAATAACTCCATCCTGCAGGATGTTTCAATACTTACCGGTAATTGTAGTTTTAAATTCCAAAAGGGTATTGACACTTTTGTTTTCAGAAGGGACATTTTCTTGTTCTTTTTTTTTTTTGTAATCATTCTGATCTGTAAATTAAGATGTTAAACCAATAGTAGTCCCAAAAGTGATCATCATGATTTTGCTCTTAATATGTCATTGTTTTCATATATAACTTCTTATAACTTGCTTGCTTATTTTGTTGCATGTTGGTCAATACTTTATGTGGTTCTCTTTACACTTTTTTTTAAGTTAAGATATTATATACACACATTTTTTTTTACATTCCGTATATATACAAATGATATTTTGTTGTTTTCTCTTCTTGTTTTTTTTACTTCAAATAATAGTATGATTTTCTTATCATACAAGTAAGCTCTGGCTTCTTTTAAAAAGCATCATTACTATACAATTTAAATTGACTGCGGTTAATAATCATAACAAATGAGGCATGTGAAATGATGCATGGATAATGACCAAATGCTCGTGATACATATGAGTGTCTTAAAAAAAAAAATAACATTCATTAAGTCATACACTGCAAAAGCCAATAAACTCCTTGTTTTAGTTTTAATGAGTGTACATTAAACTAGCTTTAAATTTCCTTTTTGAAATATGATTAATATCAAACCACGGAATACCAATTTCCTTGTTCAATTTATTATGGTTGTCAATTACCAATTCATTGTAACACTATTTTAGTAAACAACAATTCTGATGTAATCAAGTCTGTTTAAGGAAATAACAGAAACAATACAAAGCATAGAATATTTTACAAAGAAAAAAAACGAGCTTGTCTTATCATAAGCAATGTAATAAGCTAATACCACTTGAGGGACTATTACATCGCTACGGAAATATGCAGTTTCTGTCTCACAACTGTAAACGTTCTGGGGGTTTGGATACTCTCCCACTACGTGTTGTGGTTGGATGGGTGAGTGTGATGTTTTGATATCGCTGAGATTGTGGTTGGCGTTGGTGACATGGCATAGCTGCGCGGGCTTGCTGGTTTGGAGGGGTGGGGGAGGAGGGAGAGGAGGGAATTGATCTGATGTGCTTGCGGTTGCGGCGATATTCGCCCTGCTCGGTCTTGATGATGTAACTTCTTGGTGTCTCCGCTGCGCTTGCCACATGGCCAGTACGCCATGTGCTGTCTTTAGCGCAAAACACTACATCCTGATTGGTGCGCAAGGCAGGCAAGGGGGTAGAGCGCGCATGTCTGTCAAAATATTCTTGCTGATTCCTTTGTCTTGCCATAAGGTGCTCGTGGATTGGAGGAATGTTTTTGGGCGGAGAAGCTTTTCTGATACGGGAATTCGACTACGTAGTAGTCTACAGTTCAGAAGCTGTGCAGGCGCGTATCCACGGGTGCCATCTAGGGGTGTGTTCCTATATTCGAGCAATGCGTACTCTGGGTCTCGCTTGCATAGCTTGGCCTTTTTGAAGAGCATTTTGACTGTCTGAACACAGCGTTCGGCTTGTCCATTGCTCTGTGGGTAGGTGGGACTAGATGTATGGTGATTTATTTCCCACTCCTGTGTGAATTGACTGAATTCGCTACAGGTGAACTGTCTGGCGTTATCTGATACAATCGTGTCAGGGATTCCGTTTCTAGCAAAGATGCTTTTTAGTGCTGAGATGACGTGGTATGCCGCCATTTGAGGGAGGATTTCGACTTCGGGAAATTTCGAATAGAAATCAACTACAATCAAGAAATTGACACCGTCGAGGTGAAAAATGTCGATACCTAGCTTTGACCAGCTTCGCTCTGGTATCTCGTGTGAGATGACTGTTGAGCTTTTCGCGTTGTTTGGCATACTGAACATCTAGCGACTTTGTCTTCAATTTGGGCGTTCATGCCTGGCCAGAAGAAAACCTGTCGCGCTCGAGATTTTAGCTTCACGATTCCCAAGTGGGACTGATGCAAAATGTCTAGCATCTCGCACTGTAAGCTTCGCGGCACCACTAGTCTACAGTCTTTCAGTATGAGACCGTCTATTTCTACCAACTCATCACGGAATGAGTGGTATGGGGTTACTTCACACGGGAGTTTGTCTTTGTTCTTAGGCCAACCATTGCGTATGAACGCGGCTACCGCCCAAAGGGCGGGGTCTTTTTTTGTTTCTTGGCAAAATTGCTCTAATCTTCGCGCTGACATATGCATAGCACATTCAACAGTGTCAATATCAACGCTGATGTATGGTTCTGTGGGCATGCGTTGGCTGCTCACTGGCAGTAGGCGGCTTAATGCGTCAGGGACAAACATCTCTTTGCCCGGCTTCCAGTGTGGCTGGATGTCGTAAGCCATGAGATGTAATCTCATCCGCTGAAGTCAAGGGCTAAGCTTGTGTAGCGGCTTCGCAAATATGCCAATCAGCGGCTTGTGATTTGTGCAAACAATCACTCTCTGTCCGTATATGTAGTTGTGAAACTTAGTACACGCGAGCAATATCGCAAACATTTCCTTTTCGATGGGGGCATAGTTATGCTCTGCATCATTGACCCGTCGGGATGCGTATGCAATAGGGCAGTTGTCTTGAAGCAGCACTGCTCCAAAGCCTTCGTTTGAGGCGTCGGTTGCTAAGGCAACGGGTTTGGCAGCATCATATAGTTTCAGCACAGGCGCAGAAGTGATCATGCTTTTTAGTGCAGCAACGGCTTTTGCGTGTTCGGGCTCCCAGTGCCAAACCACGCCCTTTTGCGTTAATTCGCGCAAAGGTGCAGTTATCTCAGATAGGTTTAGGATGAACTTTTCCAAGTATGTGATCATGCCTAAGAAGGTTTCAACGTCCTTCCTTGATGTCGGATAAGGCATCTGAGTGATCGATCTCACTCTCTCAGCGCTGGGCTTCACGCCATCACTCGTGATCACGTGACCTACGTATTCGATCTCTCGTGATCGAATGATCGATTTGGCTTTGTTCAATTTGAGTCCAGACAATCGCACTTTGTCTAGGAATACAAGCAGTCGGGCGTCGTGTTGTGCGATATTTTCTCCCCAAATCAAGATATCATCGGCTACGATTTCTACTCCTTCTAGCTGACCAAATTCATCAATCATCGCGCGCTGCCAGATTTCACTGGCGGAGGAGATGCCGAATGGCATCACCTTGTATCGGTACCGGCCAAATTCCGAGTTGAAGGTTGTGTAATATGAGCCTTCTTCAGTTAGCGGCAGCTGCCAGTATCCGCTCTTAGCATCAACTTTCGAGAAAACCTTCGCGTTCGGCATTCGCGCAGAAATTTGTTCGAAAGTTTGCATGGGATAGTGCTCTCTTCTTATTGCTTTATTCAAGCCGCGAGGGTCGAGGCAAATACGGACGCCTCCGTCTGGTTTATGCACGACCGTCATCATGCTGACCCACTCTGTTGGGCCATTCACACGCTCGGTTACGCCCATTCCTTCCATGCGATCAAGCTCTGCTTTGATTTTATCTCACAGTTTATGAGGAACCGTGTGTGGCAGACACTTGACTGGCTCAACATCGGTTCGTAGCGATATGCTGTACTCATGGTTATGTAATCGCCCAAGCCCTTGAAGCAAATCTTTGTACACCGCAGGTGGGTCGGCGGTTTTGCGTGGAGGGGCAGAATTTGCCTGATCTTGCCTAGGTGGGGCATGCGCATTTGCTGTGGGGGTCAGGGGTGCACTCGCAGGGTGTGGGGTGGGGTGGCGATTCCTAGCTGTGGTTTTGCTTGTAAGATCACGCGTTGTCTCGCTTGCCACATCATTCACGCTCTCACATCGTTTCAGCAAATTCAAATCATTACATGCTTTCATACCCAACAGGGGCTTCACATTACCAACAACCACCTCAAAAGTGAGAGAATATTTTTTCTTACCCACCAGCACGTCACATGTAGTTCTTCTGATAGGCTTCATGGTATGTCCAGAATGTGACCAATGACTTATCAAGACTAAGGTTAGCGTTCCTAGATACATGTTCAGGCAAAATGTTCACTTGTGCTCCAGAATCTAATTTGAAGTGTACATCAAGTCCATTGGTCATACATTTCTGCGTCCATTTGTCATCTCGTTGAAGGTCGAGGTCATCAACGATAATCACCTCATGGATGTAGAATTGGTCCGCGTACTGCTCGTCATCGCTCATGGTTGTAGGCGGCTCACACGTCTCTCCGTCGTCATAGGTCGGTGCATGGTCGTCGGCTTCCACCTCGCGTACATTCCTGTGTTGTTGTCGACTATAGTAGATTTGTTTTCTTCACTGGTTGTTCTGTCGTCGATACTGGCATCGTGGAGAATTACTGAAATGTCCAATCTCCCCACATGCTCTGCATTCCTGGGTTTTTGCTGGGCAAAAGTGTCCTTGATGAACATACGTACAGTCAGGGCACGTCTTTATCGAGTTTTCTTTCGAGCGGTTCTCGGCAGTGGGGTTCGTTTGTCGTTGCGGGTCACGATCTCAGTTTTGGTGTGATCTGAGTCTGACGATTTCGACGCACGTGGTCGATGCGGTCAACGGCTTTGGTTTTATCATTCTGCAAAAGTTGCGTCATCTGAATGGCACTGTTTTCAGACACTGCACACATATCAATTCATTTTTGCAGTGTCAATTTCTCAGTTTGCAGTAGTTTCTCGCGGAGACCTTGGTCGCGGATTCCGCAAACGATTCGGTCCCAGAGGAGATCGTTCTCCAGGTCTCCGAAGTCGCAATTTTTGACTTGTGCTTTGAGTTCAGTTAGGTACTTATTGAACGTTTCTCCGTCGTCTTGGTTTCTTGTGTTGAAAAAGTATCTAAGCACAGCGATGTTCCTTTTGGGCTGGCAGTACGCTTCAAATTTGCTCTTCAACGACGAAACCTTCCCTACCTCATCGCTTGAGAACGTAAATGTTGTTGCAATTTGCTGCGCCACAGGTCCCGCCACGTGTAAAAAGGTTGCGTATCGCACACCGTCCGATTTTGTCGATAGTTCAGTTGCAGTCTCATAAAATTCAAATGCTCGAATCCACTCTGTCCAATTTCGGAATACGTTCCCTTCAAAGCATAAAGGTCCAGGTTGGCGCAGTCCTGCCATCATGCAAGTCTCAGCTCATCAGTTCATATCAATCAGATTCAATTAAGAGTTGACTCCTGACACCATGTGATGTCTCAGACAAAGAATTCAGTCTTACTCAGTCGGCGTTCAGATTAGGAGTGAGGGTTTATTTCGGTAAAACAAAGAAAGTGCTGATAGGATAGTGACAGGGGTGTATTACATAATACTGTAAAAGTGGATATTTTCGCGTGACTAATTTTTCGCGCTTGGCCTGGTCGGAAGAGTTTCGCATGTTTTTAATTCCGCGGAATCAAGACATCACGCACAGGCACATATGGCTAGCAAAAATATTCGCGTGCTTTTATTTTCGCGCTTGTTTCTGGTTGCGTGAAATGCGCGAAAATTTGAACACCGCGAAAATTTCCACTTTTACAGTAGTACATAGTAGTAGACAACAGAGGGCGTTGTACACTCTTGTTTTCTAATGCAGTTTGACCATTGTAAACTTAACATATATCACAAGGTCCATTCTCCGTGCAATTGTCTGAATTATCATTGCGTGCGAGCAGAGACCAACATCTGCCAGTGCCAAACAGAACGTAATCAAGGAGCATGTGCCGCAAGTTCATAAAGTCTCTTTCCAAGGGCCATGATGGAACAGCACCGCAATATTTAGAAGCCATAGCCTTCATTAAAGAATCTATAGGCCTAAATGTTATTACAAATGCTACAATTTGAATTAGTGTTCTTTAATGGCTTACACAAGAAAAATATAGTGTACATGTATTTATGTATCCGAAATGTTAAGCTAACCTTTCAAAAGATACGTAAAGGGGGTATCAAACTGTGAGCGGTGAAAGTTTGTGAACGTAGCGAATTGTGGGTTTCGGGAGAAATTTTGAACATATTTAACAATTTCTTTGCAATAAGAAAAAACTAGTTGCAACAATGAAAACTGTTTTCGAGTTTGATTGCATGACGATTGCATACTTTAAATGCTGTTGCATCATCCTTTCAAAAGTTATCATAGTGTAAAGTGAAGAGTGTATAAAGGGTTCTAAATGAGAAGGGGTATCTCAAACATACTTAATCACACTATTCTACAACAAAAAAAAGTGTTCTGGAAAAACTTCAAAAATCACAATATCCTTATCGTTTTATGATCCCAAACTTTAGCATTATATAGAAGAATTGCTCTTCCAGAAAGTGAGAAAAAAAAAAAGATTGAATAGTTTGACCCATTTCACCCATTTTGAGTCCACACAGAAACTCGGGTCATGCAACATTTTGTCAGTTTTGTGATGCATGGTCACACATATGGACTTACATCATGTTGAAATTATGACCATCATTTCTGGTAATGCTGCTCCCAGTGTTCTGCCTTTTATAGGATCAAAGGTCATATTTTGATGGGACTTGTGTGTGACTTGCGGGTGGCGTTTCATGATCGATATTTGAAAAAATGCTTTACTCAGGTGTGTGATCGCCAAATCTATAGACTCCTTTATTTTTGGTGATGCTGCCCTTAAAGCTGCATCTTTTTTTAGCATCAATGGTCAGATTTGGGGTTGCTGACTTGTATACATTCTACTAGCAACACCTTTTGATTATCTTTTTCTTCAGTATGGAGGTCCATTATGGTATATAATATTCATTTTATTATTATTATTAATTCACTATTCTTTACCCCCATCAGTGGTTTAAACACTCTGTTCTTGGGGCTTGGCAACAAAACAGCAAAGTCACAATCAAGATAGGCAAGGTAACAAATCAACGACATCTAGTTCTACATAACAGCATACAAACCTTAGCGATACTGTGTGTATGTAGTGAAAAATAGGTCTTTGATGATATGATAAAAACATACATTACAGTATTGTTAAAAAGAGGGTGATACCTTTACACAATATAGGGATATTAAGTTGACCCATTTCTACTCCAAGAAAGATATGTACGCTGTTGCTATGATTTTTTTTTGATTTTTTTATTATTTTTATTATTTTTTTTTTTTTTGGGGGGGGGGGGGACATTCAGCATAAGGCAGTTAATTCCCAACCATCTATTTACATTGTGAAATTCAATGTTCATCACTGATTCAATTTCATGTACATCATGTCCATTGTAGAACTGGACCTTGTCATCTGCACATAACTATACTATGCACTTGTTTATTGAATTAGGCAGATTATTCAACACAGTGAAAATAACACTGGCCCAAGTATCAAACCTTGTGGGACACTCACACATTATACTTTTAAAGAGATGCACTGTGTACTACCATTGATGTATGTTTGGAACCATCTCAATGCATTTCTTTTGACCCCATACATGCACAAATCTTAGTCCCCATAATTTAAAGGCCAATTTTTTTTTTTTTTTTTTCACTCAGAGAGACAGATTCTACATCATTGGTAAGTTTAGAGTCTGGGGAAGTGAAAATAGCTACAACACAAGGAAACCACTCTAAGATGGATCATTCTGGCTTTTGTGATTTTAGGACACATTTGTACTTCCAGCAGAAATCAAATCTCCATTTTCAGCACCACTGCTGCATTAGCCAAAAGTTAAGGCAAAGAGACATGATATTCTGACTTTGTGGCCTTCCATTTTCATGCATACTCTTTCCTCACAGATGTGAAGGCCCTTTCTCAGCCATCGCACATCACGCAATACCAGGAGCAAGTGCAGGGGAACCTCTTCAATCTTGGCATGGCTCAAGAGGGTGCATCAGGGGGCATGAAGACGGGTGAGCTCCTACTGCGCCTTTCGGAGCTAGAGCGCCTCTCTCATCTTATTAGAGAACACCTACTCTTCAAGCGAATATCCGGCCAGCTAGGTTCTGGCCCCAATGCTTATCCCAGTTTAGAAAACTGGCTGGACCAGTAATGATGATGTTACACCTTGAGTGCCTTCCACCAGTAGTGCTCTGTGCTTAGAATACCACACCAGTGATTTGCCTGCTAAAGTGTTAAATGTACATGGCATGCACAGTAAATTTAGCTATATTTACATTGGAGAATACAGTAAAATGCCCAGAATGAATTCTCAAACATTAATGATAGCACAGCAGGACCAACATGACATATCCAATTCCAGCACAATCAAAGTTTCTGCTGTGCACTCTCCAGCCTCTCAGTTAACCACTAGCAATGAAAGTGTAATGTAATATCATTGTTAACTCTTTATGTGCCACGTTCACACGCCCCACTCAGTCGACAGCATGCCAACTTCACATATTCTGCTCAAACGCACAAACCGAAAAACCGATCAAAAAATCGCCAAATGCCACAGTACAATTAAAGCGTTTGTCGTGATTCCGTTCCTCCTATATTTAGCTTGCATTTTATGTGGTGATTGACGAGCAATCAGTGTTCCCCACTGGATTTGCGCGTGAATTGTAAGTTTCTACCACTGTTTTGTTTGCAAAAGTCAGTCCTTGACAGTAATGTAGCTACAGGTCATTTGAAAGAAAATAAATCATAGATTTCACATGCAAGTTACATCAGAGCAAAGCTTGGAATTTCCTTTATAACTTTGCGCTCTGCATGTTAAGCTCAACAGAAATGTGTAAACGTTATATAGATTTTAAGAACAAAATGTTTTTAAAGTATGACTACCTTAACTGTCTCGGAATAATGTGGCACTCAGGGGGGTTCTCCCATGGCACATAAAGAGTTAAACTAGTAGTCTGTATTTTGTTATTTTTTCTGTCATTTATGTGTTGGCATTTTGTGTTTTTGTTTGATATTAAAATCATTAGAACTTTGTAGACGTCTTTCTGATTGGTTTTTTTTTTCATATTTCTAAAGAATACTTTGTTACTTTGAATGTGTGTGCCCATCAATGCTCTTGATTACAAATCTTACCTGGTGCAATTTATCCATTGTGAATTCTGTTGATATTGTTAGAAGTGTTTGCTGTTGAATTAAGCTGACATTTGCAGAATTTTGTAAGTACAGTTAACTTTCCATTTCCATTCCAATATTTGCCAAACTAGAAGCTAACAAAATGTACCATCACTCTTCTTTGCATTTACATTTGCAAATTTCCACATTAACCAAAGTCTGCATAGCTAAATTTCAGCTTTCAGAAGTCTAACAAAATTTTTCCAGTTACATGTATGAGGCAGACTGCAGATGATCTTCTTACAGATCTCATTGCACAAGCATCCATGTGTCACAAGACATCAACAGTCACACAGGGGAAATGCACACATGTACACAAACACAAATGCATGTAACACACACACACACACTCACATGCACTCATATTAGCCATTAGAGAAGTTTTTCTCTGTGTCCCAACAATCAAGAAAAAAAAATAATAAAAATCTTGTTCTAGTTTACACATTGTTCTCATGGAACACATGCATGTATGTGAATGTTGTGTATACCGTTTGTGAACAACAGCTGGTCCACACACACAAAGAACTTGGACTTACAGTTGTAAATTCAAACAACGCAAATGTTCCAGTAATCTTGAGAAAAATGTTCCAATAATTGCGGGCGAAGTGTTTCCAAGGAGAGTTAATGGGCCGAATGCATAAAACAAGCAATTGCTTGTAAGCAATTGCTTCAAGCAAAAGCACAAGCTCGTCTAGCTAAAGGTCTAGCTCAAGCAATTGCTTGGATCCATATTCATAACCTTTTGCTTCTGCCCATACCTTTTGCTTGTCCCGCACAAGCAATTGCTTGCGTTTTCAACAAAAGGGACGTCACACCTGTGCGAACACAAGAACAAAGGCGAGTGTGACAGCATGTATTTGAAAGGGCGTGTGTGTGCGAAACATTTCCTGACATAGCAATAGAGCTAGGAAATGGCACTCATAAATGCACACACAGACGCACACACATATCTATATATACACACACACACACACACACACACGTACTGGCTGATAGCCTGGATCTGACAGATCTCATGTGGAGAGAGGTCTCCTTGCTCTCCACCAAAGTCAGACATCCTACCTGTTTTTCATCACATTTTGCATGCTGACCACTGGACATTCCCGTTGTTGAAAAAAAAAAGTGTCTTAAACTGCTAAAGAGTAATTTCTTGTAGATTTATACAACTTCTTAACAAGTGTGGTCTTTCTTGTATGAATGTGAAAATGATACTTGAAGGGAACGTCCCAGTTAAGCAAAAGCTCAAGCTCATTTTACAGAGCTTGGAAAATCGCATGCAATTGCTAGCAAGAACAAGCAAAAGGTATGTTTTATGCATACGTTTTTAAGCAAACGCTTGGTCTCTAAGCAATTGCTTGCGGGCAGCAAGCAATTGCTTGTGCTTGCTAGCAAAAGCTTCTGCTCGCAAGCAATTGCTTGTTTTTATGCATACGGATTCGAGTAAAAGGCTAGCACAAGCAATTGCTAGCGTTAATGCATCCGGCCCAATAGCTGTGTGGAGTTAAAGTCATATATTCTCTCCTCTTTCTCCTTTCTCTCTTTTTCATTTTAATGTGTTGTTTCTTGGTTTGTGCACACACATTTGTTGCGCCTGTATGTGTGTGTCGACTTCTTTTAAAGGACCTTCTGCTTTTCTGTAGGTCTCCCCACAAATTATCTTAATTTTCAATCGTGGATATAGCATATACTCTATGAGTGATTTAAGTGTATTACAGGACTTTAATCAATATGAAAATTTTGTCCTCTATACAGGTTTTTAAATTTTTATGACTATTGTTTCATGTGAAGATTTTTGTAACAGTTTTAATTTGTAGACAAACCTTATAAGTGAAATGAAATGAACAAAGTCAGACACCTCTGCCATACATTTTTACAGAGGTTGAACATAACGTGGTGGGGATTTGCCCCTCAATATGCACCAAGATGAGAATGTCTCGAGATATATACGAACAGTTTGCAGATATGTTGTAAAATGATCCTAAGAATTTTGCTGCTTTTTCAAAACATATGTGAGACATTCTCATAACTGTCAGGATCTCCGTAGGGTTTCACCAAGATTTCTGAATATTGCGCATGAGTAGTAAGTAGAAGTAAGTAGTAGTCTTGAGTAGGTCTCGTTAAGTATGATGAGGTTTTCCAAACATTTTCTGGAAGAAGTAACAAGCAAATTACAACCCAGAAAGCATTAGCAAGAACTTTTCAAATTTTTAGCTCACCTGAGCCAAAGGCTCAAGTGAGCTATTGCAATATTGCGATCACTCTTCGTTCGGTGTTCATAGTGCGTCGTTCGTAGTGCATAAACTTTTGAAGCATAAAGCCTCCTGCGACACCTCGTGGTGGAGGCATTATGTTTTCGCAACGAGAGAGAAAAAAATATATGCATTCAAAAATTTTTCATGTAGCGACACTCGTGGCCAAAAATGGACAATTGGAATGCAAGTCTAATTCGTCATTATATCCTTTCCATTTTTAGTCATGACTTACACTTGTTTTACTGGTTTGTAATAGTAAATATGAGTGTGTATGATTAGAGTCGAAATAATTAACGAAATCATTGCGATCCCGACAGGTGACAGTAGCATAAAAAATAGTTGAATAAGGCTTGTTAATCTACTTAAAGGACAAGTTCACCTTCATAAACATAAGGATTGAGAAAATGCAACAATATTAGTAGAACACATTAGTGAAAGTTTGAGGAAAATTGGACAATCGATGCAAAAGTTATGAATTTTTTAAATTTTTGTGTTGGAACAGCTGGATGAGGAGACTACTACAGCTTGTGAGTCATATGCGTACAACAGTATAAAGAAAATGTAAAAGAAAATTCAACATATTTTCACTTTTTTCGCATAATAAAAGAGCACTTGACTTGCCTCTTTCTAAAGGCAGGGGGAATAATATTACCCATAACATTTGTCGGTAACGAGTCAGGGGAATGTGTACTTTTTTCAAAAGATGGAATTTTGTGAAATTCTCTTTATATTTTCCTTATATTGTTGTACGCATGTGACATCTAAGTTATTCACACACTGCAGTAGTCTTCTCATCCAGCGGGTACTGCACAAAAACTTCAAAAATTCATAACTTTTGAACGGATTGTCTGATTTTCCTCAAACTTTCAATGATGTGTTCTACTAATATTGCTACATTCTCTCAATCCTTATGTTTATGAAAGTGAACTTGTCCTTTAATTGAGTCGGTGGTCAGAAAAAGAAACAAACGCATTTAATATTTTGAATAGATCTGGCTTTGTTTATTATCATTAACAAATGAGAATGTAAATATGAGTATGTATGATTAAAACCGATATGATTAACAAAATCAACGCAATCTTGCCAGGTGACAAAGGCATAAAAATAGTTGAATATCGCATGTTAATCTACTTGAGTCGGTGTTAGGAAAAAGAAACAAGCGCATTCAACAGTTTGAATAGATCTGTGTTTGTTCATTATCATTTAACACTGAATTTCACAATGAAGATTTTTCTTTCTTTCAGAATGGTCTTTTCTTCATAATGATTTTTCAAGAACGGATGTACAAAATGCAAAGAGATTTTTAGGAAGAAAAGTAAAGAACGCATTTCATCGATGAAATGATTATTTTGTAACGAAATTACAAATTTTGTAACTAAATAAACATTTTCGTAACAAAATATTCAGTGCGACACTTGGCGCTCCATGGTGTTTGTCCATGGTTTAAACCATGGTTTCATTTGTACCACCTTCGTGAATTCGGGCCAATGTGTAACTATTATGCAAAGAGATTTTCAGAAGAAACATTAAAAATTAACACATTTCAACCCCAACTTTTTTCATCTTTTGTGTTACAATTCACTAACAATTTCCCTTTATTCTCTTAATAATAATGAACCATAATTGTGTAATAACAACGCAAAGGATGTTCTTATGTTTGATTGATAGGTATATGACGTCGTGCTTATGCTTTTCTTTGTTTTTGATGCGTACGGTTATAACGAGGTACTGGTTATAATGAGGTACATATTGCCGGTCCCTCAGACCTCATTATAGCCAGTACCTCATACCACATAAAGATTCCCTAGAGAGAGTTTTGGGTCATGAGGTCAAAGTTCAAAGGGTAAAGGTCACATGAAAATGTTAAGATTGCACTTTTTTTCTCCATACCTTTCCAGTGGTTTAAGGTTTCTTCATGGAACTTAGTACATATGCATGTACTGATTGGCAGTGATTATCTATGTAATTTGGGGTCAGGGGTCAAAGGTCAAGGTCATCTCCTTGAATTTCACTATTTCCCTCATATTTGTGCAATGCCAGCAGGATTTTTCTTCAAACTTGATGTATACATGTATTACCCAATAGAGATTTTCTGGGAAGTTTCTTGCCAAAAGGTCAAAGGCCAAAAGGTCAAAGCTCAAGTGGAGGAGTTAAATTTCACTTCCTCCTCCATATCTCAAAAGCAACTCAAGGTATCATCATAAAACTTAGTACTTAATGCATAAGTGTATAAAAAGGTCAAAAGTGAAGTAAAAATCCTCAAATCCCCAAATACACGTACCTGCACTCAAAGACAATATATCAAACCTAGTTCAAGGAAAGTGAACATTCAACACATTTGTGACAAACCTGTCTTTTCAATATTTTGCCAATTATGTGAAACTATCCCACATTGTCAAAGCATTGTACTATAGACCTACTAGGAGAACCATGCATTATGGTGGAGGCATACAAGTCGCCATAGCGACATTTCTAGTTTCATTTTCATCTTCTCCTTGAAAACCCCATGACCAATTTTCACAAAACTTGGCAGGTAGCATCCCCAGGGGGATGGAATCTCAATTTGTTCAAATGGACACCATGCCCTACCTGAGGGGCCCCCAGGGAGGGCTCAAACCCCCCAAAATTTCTTTAGAACCAGAAGTGATAGAGCCAAGTTAAAATTATGAATTACTGTACGAGCTGAAATTTTCGTGTACAATGTACAGATATTTTCGCAAATTGCTACTTGGAGGACATTTTCGAGGTTGCGAGGCTCAAACTGTACTTACTTATTCGCGCGTTGTTATTTTTCGCGTGTTATTTTCGTGGTTCAAAGGCGATTCGTGAAATTCACAAAAATATGACCACCGTGAAAATTCAGCTTCTACAGTAGTACATTGATGACTGTAGTTTCAAGTTTATTCATGGTGGAATCAGGGGTGCCCCCCCCCCCTTGGGACCCAGGGGAGGGGGTATGAGGGGTCCAAATGGGGGCCTAAATTGTACATTTTCATCTTCTTTTTGAAAACCCCAAGGCAGATTTTCAAAGAACTTGGCAGGTAGCATCCCGAAGAGGATAGATTCACAATTCCTTAGAATTGGCACCATGCCCCACCTGGAGGGCCCAGGGGGCCCAACCCACCCCCATTAAGGAATCCTTAAAGCTTTTGTCTAGAACCAGAATAGAGCAAACTTACAGTGAGTTAGTTTATTGATGACTGTTGTTTCAAGTTTGTTGATGGCAGAATCGGGGGTGTGCCCCTTGGGACCCAGGGGGTGGGATATGGGTCCAAATGGGGGACTTAAATTGTGCATGTTCATATTCTTCTTGAAAACCCATTGGTGTCACTAAACTTGGCAGGTAGCGTGCCTAAGGGGTAGGATCTCAATTGCTCAGCTGGGCACCATGCTCCCCTTTTTGGCTCCTAGGGGGCCCACCCCACCTCATCCCCCCCCAAAAAAAAGAGAAATATTTACATATGTTCTTCTCTATAACCAGAAGTGATAAAGCAAAGTTAATATCATGAGTTAGTACATTGATGACTGTTCCAAGTTTGTTCATTGCAGATCCAGGGCTCCCAGTGGGGGGGGGGGGGGGATCAAAATACGGGCCTAAATATATGAATAGCATTTCTAGGGGGATAGGAACTCAATGTGTTCAAATGGGCAACATGCTCCCCTTGGGGCCCCAAGGGACCCAAGCCTAAAAAGAGGAATATTCAATAATATTCTTCTCTACAATCAAAAGTGATAAACCTTTAAGTCTTTTTTTTTTTCAAAACTGCATTGTCCAACTTTCTAAGTACAGTGTACTTGGCCGAAATGAAATATGGAAATGGACACCATACCCCTGCTCCAAATTTCCAATTTTCTCAGGTAAGAGTCTGCAGGAATGCATGGAAGGTGAACTTGCGAATTCAGGTGAGCATGAGACCTCCAGGTCTCTTGTTTTTACAATTCTCACCAAGCTAAAAATAACAATGTTGAGAACAATTGTTGACACTTCCAAACCCCCATGCCAGTTTGGTAATTTTGCCAGTTTTTCAACAGTTGCATTCTTTGCGAATGGTTCACATACTCTGTGAAAATAGCCACATACTGGAGAGGATTATACAACTACCTGCCAACCAGGCACTGCAGAGTGTATGCTTGCACTTGCACTGTGCTTATATAACTGTGACAACAACATTTACTTTATTATTTGTGTGTGCACTGATATGTATGTATATTGGTGCAAATTAGTAACAGAAAAGCTGTCAATGACGTGTACACAAGACAAGATTTGCACAGGGATGTGTGTATGGAAGGAGTGGCAATTCCATGGATGCAAACACGTTTGGGTTCTACAGCATTACAATGAAATGTCCAACATTCCTGTTTGCTTTGAAGCCATGCTCGACACAGCCCTCAATCTCCAAGATCAAAATTTGAAAACCAAAAGGCTGAATGCATAACACTAGCAACTGCTTGTAAGCAATTGCTTAAATCCATATGCATAACCTTTTGCTCGTACTCATACCTTTTGCTTGCCTTGCACAAATACAGGGCAAGCATAAATGCACACACACACATCTTTATACACAGATAGTGGCTGTTTCCCATCACTGCTTACAGAAGCCCGGATCTACCAGGTCCGTGTGGAGAGAGGTCTCCTTACTTTCCACAGATGTTAGACATCCTACCTGTTTCTCATCACATTTTGCGTGTTAACCTTTAGACATTCCCATTGTTGAAACAAAAAAGATTCTTACACAACTTTTGAGGAATTTCTTGTAGATTTATACCACTCCTGCACAAGTTTGGTCTTTCTTTTGTGAATGTGCTCGTGCTTGCTGACAAAAACCTTTGCTTGCAAGCAATTGCTTGTTTTTATTCATACGGATTCAGGCAAAAGGCTAGCACTAGCAATTGCTAGTTTTTATGCATCCGGCCCAAAGAGTTTCACATTTCATTGAATTACAAGCTGTATTTCAACATAATTTTTAAATGAAATACTGTCAAAGTGGACATTTTGCACTCCATGAAACTAGTTCAAAAATAACACAATTTTCGTACATGTATGTATGTATGTACTACTTTATATTTTCATCAAGTAGAATTAAAAACACAAAATTGACCTTACCAGGCCAAGCACAAAGAAAAAAAAATCATGCTAAAATTGTTGTCCATTAATGTACATGTACTAGGTTAGATAAGAATTCAAAGATGTACATATAGTACCAAATATACCATTTATTTAGTGATTCTAAGTTTTCGCCAATCAGGACTTTCCAACAATTTCATGAATGGTTAAATTCAGGATTGTAGAGCGCAGATATCAAGAGAGAAAGGTATTCATGTGTGTTGCATTCAAGTCAAGATCAAAGTTAGTTATGTATGCATGTTCATTTCACAAATGGCATATGCAGTATATCTATTCTCTACTTAATGTAGCAATTGAAATAAAATGAAAGTAGCGTCCTCTTAAATACTTTAACATTTTTTCATGTTGCACACATTTTCACATGTTATAGTTCCCGATTTTTAACTGCACAATAATACTTCAGCAACAATAGGGTGGGTGGTGTCCTAAGATTAGAAAAAACTAGATATATCGCTATGGCTACTGATATGCCTCCGCCATAATGCATGGTTCTCCTAATAGGTCTATAGTACAATGTCTTGACAATGTGTGATGACAGTTTCACACAATTGGCAAAATATTAAAATGACAGGTTTGACACAAATGTGCTGAATGTTCACTTTCCTAGAACTAGGTTCAATTGGATGAATGATTAAAATGTCAGAGTGCAGGTATTTGGGGACTACTGATGATTTTTACTTGACTTTTGACCCTTTTATAAGTTTATGCATTGAGAAAAAGTATAATTTCAGTATCAAATGGGAAAATAGCATTATCTAAACCTCGCCTTTGACCTTTGACCTCACAGTTCCAAACAGAATCACTGTTAGGTTGAACATGCATAAATATGTAAGTTTCATGATGATACCTTGAGTTACTTTCGAGATATGGAGGAAAAAGTGCAATTTAGCACTTTCACTTGACCTTTTACCTTTTGACCTTTGACCTTTTGGCAAGAAACTTCCCAAAAAATATATATTGGGTAATACATGCCATACATCAAGTTTAAAAAAAAAAAACCTTCAGACATATTGCATTTTAAGGAAAGTAGTGATATTTTGAGGAGTTGACCTTGACCTTTGACCCCCTGACCTTTGACCCATGACCCCGAACTTCCCTAGATAATCACTGCCCATCGGTACAAGCATATATACTAAGTTCCATGAAGATACCTTGAACCATTTGCGAGATATGGAGAAAAACATGAAATTTCAATTTTTTTTTCACAAAATAACCTGTGACCTTTGACCTTTGACCCTGTGACCCTAAAATCCACACAAAGTATTATCCCCCAAGGATATACCCTCATACCAAGTTTGATATAAAACCACCACACGGTTCTTGAGATATCGACAAAAACAAAACGGGACGGACGGACGTACGGACGGACAGACGGACGGACGGACGACCCGAAAACATAATGCCTCCGGCCACTTCGTTGCGGAGGCATAAAAAGGTATAGACAAAAGTTGTTAAAAAACTCCCTGCCTTGCAGCTGAAAAGGCTAATTTTTATCTCACTTTCGTCAAAGGCTCAAGTGACCTGTTCTTTCGTTAGAAGACCTCTACAGCATCTAACTTGTGTCATCTGCCACGCGAAAACTTCAGCTTCTTCTTGAAAACTGCTTGATGTATTTATTTTGGAACCAGACATGAAAGAGCTATGTTTATAGTGCTATGAAAGTACATTGGTGACAGCAGTTTCAAGTTTGTTCATGGTGGATCCAGGTGGCCCTTTTTAGGACCAAATTGGGACCCTTTTTGCAATTTTTCATCTTCTTGAAAATGCACAGTCAAATGTTTTTACCATACTTGGCAAGTATTATTACTAGGGCTATAGCAGGGCTGCACACTGGCGCTGGTCCGACGGTCAAAGACCGGTAAAAGTCACTGTCGGACCGGTAACTTTTCAGGAAATCCACAAGTTACCAGTCCGACATGACCAGTAAAAAAAAAGCATTGGTGGGGTCAGTAGAAAGAAAAAGAGCATCCCCGATCAGGGAGAAACAGAATGCAAGATATCGCACTGTTCAACAAGTTTTACGCAAGTTTTTGTTTATGTCTACCAGTGCAATTTGTACAGTGAACATATATTAGTTTTGAGCACTAGCAGTCGACCAGTTATTCGCGCTCGCTTGCGCATATGGCGCTGCTCACGCACTGCCATGCAATGCAATACATGCAAAGCATGTACAGTGTAACTGCTTTTCGTTTGCTTGCGATCGGTGGTCATGCCAGACAAGAAACATTGATAGAAGCACATGCATTTCTGGGTCATTTTACTCTTGATTTTTTAACACAAGATCGATCCGATCCCAGCTTCGCAGCAGCGTGGCAGTTAACTAATTTGCTTGTGTCGATTTTTAGAAAAAGTAAAAAGACATTCGATATTCAGCGATACAGTAAATGGATCTGATTGCATTTATTTTCATTTTACACAGTCATTTCACAAATGAATATTTTCATTCGTTCAGAATGGTCTCATAATGAAGATAGGCGCAAAAAGGATCACGAAATCGGCCCTTCCGTGTACTTTTTAAGAACGCATGCACAAAATGTGAAGAGATAATACTAGGGAGAAAAAAAAAAAGCATGAAATCATCGCAGTCCCGCTTACATATTTGAGGTAGAAATCGTCCAAAAATGGATCATGAATTCGACCGTATCTTTCAAAAGCTTACTTACGAAATGCGAAGAGATTATAGAGGAGAAAAAAAACAAATAAAGGACACATTTGGTGAGTGCATCATAAAAGATAACAGCCGAATAACAATTCATAAAATCAACGCAATCCTGTTGAAATTTCAGGAACTGATAGGTGCAAAAAGGATCTTGAATTCAGTCCTGCATGCCGTGTTGGTTATCAAAAACGCATGCACAAATGCGACGAGATTATCGGGAGAAAATAAAAAAACACATTTTTACCCTTCTGGTGCGTGCATTACAAAAGATTACATCCGAAGTTATTCATGAAATCGCCACAATCCCGCTCATATTTGAGGTAGAATAGGCGCAAAAAGGATCGTGATTTCGGCCGTGTCGTATACCTTTTAAGAACGCATGTACGAAATGGGAAAGGATTAGCGGGAGAAAAATAAAGGACACATTTTCACCCCTTTTGGCGCTTGCATCATATAGATTACAGCCGAATAGTAATTCATGAAAATTTCGCAATCCCATTGGAATTTGAGTAAGCAATAATCGGCGCAAAAAGAATCTCGAATTCGGCCCTGCATGCAGTGTATAATTTTGAAAACGCATGCACAAATGCGAAGAAATTATCGGGAGAAAGATGAAGAACGCATTTTCAACCCTTCTGGTGCATGTATCACAAAAGATTACAGCCGAAATAATTGATGACATATCGCAATCCCGCTGATATTTGATGTAGAAATAGGCGCTAAAAGGATCGTGAATTCGGCCGTGACGTATAGGCATGTACGCAATGCGAAGTGATTATTGGGTGAAAAATACAGGACACATTTGTAAACCCTTTTGGCCCGTGCATCATAAAGATTACAGCCGAATAATAATTCATAAAATCATCGCAATCCCGTTGAAGTTTGAGGAAACGATAGGCGCAAAAGAATCATGATTTTTGCCCGTGTCGTGTATCTTTTTAGAACGCATTTACGAAATGCGAAGAGTTTATCGGGGAAAAATAAAGGACACATTTTCAACCCCTTTTGGCGCGTGTATCATAAAAGATTACATCCGAAGTAATTCATGAAATCATCGCAATCCCGCTGATATTTGAGGTAGAAATAGGCGCAAAAAGGATCGTGAATTCGGCCGTGTCGTATACCTTTAAAGAACGCATGTACGGAATGCATGCGAAGAGATTATGGGGAGAAAAATAAAGAACGCATTTTCAACCATTCTAGCTGGTGCGTGCATCACAAAAGATTACATCCGAAGTAATTCATGAAATTGCCACAATTCGGCTGATATTTGATGTAGAAATAGGTGCTAAAAGGATCGTTAATTCGGTTGTGACGTGTATAGGCATGTAAGCAATCCGAAGTGATTATTGGGTGAAAAATACAGGACACATTTTCAACCCCTTTTGGCCCGTGCATCATGAAGATTACAGCCGAATGATAATTCATGAAATCATCGCAATCCCCTTGAAGTTTGAGGAAACAATAGGCGCAAAAAGAATCATGATTTTTGGCCGTGTCGTAAATCTTTTAAGAACGCATTTACGAATGCGAAGAGTTTATCGGAGAAAAATAAAGGACACATTTTCAACCACTTTTGGCGCGTGTATCATAAAAGATTACAGCCGAAGTAATTCATAAAATCATCGCAATCCCGCTGATATATGAGGTAGAAATAGACGCAAAAAGGATCGTGAATTCGGCCGTGTCGTATACCTTTAAAGAACATATGTACGGAATGCGAAGAGATTATGGGGAGAAAAATAACGCATTTTCAACCATTCTAGCCGGTGTGTGCATCACAAAAAGTTACATCCAAAGTAATTCATGAAATCGCCACAATTCCGCTGATATTTGAGGTAGAAATAGGCGCTAAAAGTATCATGAATTCGGCCGTGTGGAACATCTTTTAAGAACGCATTTACGAAATTCGAAGAGTTTATCGGGAAAAAATAAAGGACACATTTTCAACCCCTTTTGGCATGTGCATCATAAAAGATTACAGCCGAAGTAATTTATGAAATCGTCACAATCCCTCTGATATTTGAGGTAGAAATAGGCGCAAAAAGTATCATGAATTCGGCCATGTGGTGCATCTTATAAGAACGCACTTACGAAATTCGAAGAATTTATCGGGAAAAAATAAAGGTCACATTTTCAACCCCTTTTGGCGCGTGCATCAGAAAATATTACAGCCGAAGTTATTTATGAAATCGTCACAATCCCCGCTAATATTTGAGGTGGAAATGGGCGCAAAAAGGATTGCGAATTCGGCCCTGCATGTCGTGTACCTTTCAAGAACGCATGCACAAATGTGAATAGATTATCGGGAGAAGAATAAAGAACCCCTTGTAGCGCGTGCATCAGAAAATATCACAGCTAAAATAATGCATTAAATCTTCGCAATCCAACTGACCACCAAGAGCAGGTTACGCAGCAAGTTCGTGCGCCAATGTTTAGAAAAAGTCACAAACGCATTTGATACAATCTGATTTTGTTCATTATCGTTTTACACTGTAATTCACAAACAAACATTCTATTTTGTCCTATCTTTTTTTTTATTTCTTGTGCAATAAATAATGCAAATTTTACAGAAAAAAATATTAATCTGTAAAATGTACATGGGTGGGGGGGGGGGTACATCCATAAAAAACAAGAAAATAAGTTTGCAAGTCATTTAATGTTTTTTTTAGGTTGTCGTTGTTGACCGGTAAATTTTCTGTTCAGACTGGTAAAAAATGGTAAAACAGAGCATTTACCAGTCCGACAGAGACAGGTTGGACCGGCACAAAAAATGGGTTAGTGCGCAGCCCTGGCTATAGTATACATAATTGTACAAATGGGCATTATTACCACCATGGTAGCCGCCATGTGGCCCTGAAGCTTCAAATTGAGGAATTTTGTGAAACCTTTTCAAAAACCAGAACTGGTAGAGCTATAGTGAGTGTCATGAGTAAATACATCCTGGTGACTTTAGTTTTATTGTTTATGGTGGATCCATGGATGCCCCCATCGAATGGTCTTGGGATGTACCAAATTTGGGCCCAAATTTCACATTGTCCTATTCTAATCAGTCACATTAAACCTTATTTCTATTGTTTTAAATTATTTGAAATACAATAATTACAACAAATCAATGTGATGTAATCCAGAATACATGGACATACATTTAAAGTGGAAAAAAACCTTGAGCAAGTGCTCAGCCTGTGGTAAGCTACATTTTATTTGTTCAAAGTCATTGTGTTATTGGTAAAAGAGAGGCCTTAGTGAAATACAGTGAAACCCTGTTATAACGAGGTCCGTGGGACCGGCGATATTACCTCGTTATAACCGTACGCATCAAAAACAAAGAAAAACATAAGCACAACATCGGAATATACCCATCAATGAAACTTGAGAACATCCTTTGCGTTGTTATTACACAATTATGGATCATTATTATTGAGATAATAAAGGGAAATTATTTGCGAATTAGACGAAAAAGTAAGGGTTGAAATGAGTTCATTCTTTATTGTAATTCTTGTTTGTTAATTTTTCCTAACAGCAGCACAAATGGAGTAAAATACAGGCGTTGTTTACCGTAACTTGCGAGGTATTTTTACGCTGTTTATGCCCAGCGGGATTGCGATGATTTCATGAATCATTTCGGCTGTAATCTTGTACAATATATATATATGATCGTTGCGCTCGAAGGGATTAAAAATGCGTTCTTTATTTTCTTCCGAAAATCTCTTCGCGTTTTGTACATCCGTTCTTGAAAAATATGCGACAGGACTGAATGTGGAAGGTTACGTTGTGATCCTTTTTACGCAAATCTGTACCTCATAGACCATTCTGAAAGAAAGAAAAATCTTCATTGTGAAATGTAGTGTTGAAATTGTGATAATGAACAAACTAAGATCTATTCAAACTAATAAATGCGTTTGTTTCTTTTTCTGATATAGGTTAACATGCGTTATTCAACTATTTTTACGCATCTGTCGCCTGGCGAGATCGCGATAATTTCAGAGTAACATACATGCGTTGTTTGCCGTTAACTTGCGAGGTATTTTACGCTGTTGGAGCCCTGCCGGAATTCGATAATTTCATGAATCATTTCGACTGTAATTTTACACAATGTATGATCGTTGCGTCCGAAGGGATTAAAAATGCGTTCTTTATTTTCTTTCGAAAATCTCTTCGCGTTTTGTACATCCTTGAACTGTTAAATGCGTTTGTTTCTTTTTCCGAACACCGATTAAGTAGGTTTACTTGCGTTATTCAACTATTTTTACGCTTCTGTAACCGGGCGAGATTGCGATGATTTTATTTATTATTTCGGCTTTAATCATACACACTCATATTTAAATTATCATTTGTTGAATGATAGGCCTAATGAACAAATCCAGATCTATTCAAATTAATAAATGCGTTTGTTTCTTTTTCTGAACACCGATTAAGTAGGTTAACATGCAGTATTCAACTATTTTTACGCTACTGTCACCCGACGATATCGCGATGATTTCTTTAATTATTTCGGCTTTAGTTATGCACACTCATATTTAACTTTAATATCAATTGTTAAATGATAATGAACAAATCCAGATCTATTCAAATTATTAAATGCGTTTGTTTCTTTTTCTGAACACCGACTAAGTAGGTTAACATGCGTTATTCAACTATTTTTACGCTACTTTCAGCCGGCGGGATCGCGATGATTTCATTAATTATTTCGGCTTTAATCATCCACACTCATATTTGCTAAGCAGCAAAAGAACTGGAAGTCGGAACTAAAAATGGAAAGGATATAATGATGAGTTGCACACGCATTCCAATTGTCCATTTTGGGCCAGAAGTGTCGCTACATGAAAGTTTTTGAATGCGTTATCTTTTTTCTTTTCTCTCGTTGCGGTGTGGTCTGCCCTAATATCACGCACGCGTATCTCGCCAAAAAGAACATCAAATGATTATGTTTAATGATTTATTAGTAACATCGGAAAGCATTCCTGTGTCTTATCGTGTGATTTAGAAGAAAACATGGAAGAAACGGTTCTCTGCAAAACAGAAAAAAGACGTGGATAGCGTGAATTCGGTTTTCAGTGTTTCGTTTGTCGCGTGTTTGAAAGCGGCAATTTAGTCAAGAAATGGAACCTCATTATATCCGATCAAATTGCTTATGTTTTTCTTTA
Source organism: Diadema antillarum (assembly GCF_040938485.1). Taxonomy (NCBI): domain Eukaryota; kingdom Metazoa; phylum Echinodermata; class Echinoidea; order Diadematoida; family Diadematidae; genus Diadema; species Diadema antillarum. Next base: position 1,034,629 of record NW_027271014.1, on the reverse strand, counting down.
TCATGATGCACCGAAATTGTCCTCGTTATAACCGGAATCTCGTTATAAGCGGTTCCTCGTTATAACCGAACTCGTTATAACGGGGTTTCACTGTACATGCTTGTAGAGATGTGGGTCACTCAATTAATTGGAAACTTATGTACAAAAGGGAAAAGATAAAGTATGTGTGATAGGAGCACTTGAAGCACACACACACACACACACACACACAGGCACCTGAACAAACAAGAAAACAAAGATGTAGATGAGACAAAACAGCAAGAGACATCAGGAAGTTCAATTTAGAGTGAAGGAGGGACTAATGGCAAGGAAGCAAAGGTCCACAGCACATACAAAGCAATTGCCAGACACTTTCCACTGGCATGGACACTATTGAGAACAGAAAATTATTCTTATTTAGAATGATACGTAAAAACAAGATTTAAGTTTAATTGGGGTTTTTTTAATACAGAAAAAAAATGGTGCATTTTTCAGATCATGACAAAATAATTCTAAAAACTTGGTCCCATGTAAACAAATGTAGTTTGTAAAAGAATAGTGTGGAGTAAAGGTGATTTAATTTCAACTAAATTGACTGTAGGGTATTTATAAACACTGGTATGTCTACTAACTATATATCAAAATGTTTATCAACTCTCTGTTCCTGCAGTTATCCTCTTAGAAATCCATGGTCAAATTTTTAGCAAACTTGAAAATATTTATTGTGAGGATTGTAGAATATATAGTTTCCCACTTATTAGGCCCCCAGGAACCACAGAACCCTGAAATTACCCAAACATCTTCACATAGTCTGCAGATGTAATGGTCCATCAAGGAGGAATTGCCCCCCCCCCCCCCCAAAAAAAAGAAAAAAAGAAAAAAGATAATAATAATAATAATAAATAAATAAATAAATGAACTCAAAAGAAAAAGAAAAAGATTTCACCAGTGAACATTCCAAAAATGACCAAAATCTGAGAAGAAATGAGAAAGTTGAATGAAACATTTCTTGACCAGTCCATATCAATATTCAAATTAGTGAGTTGATGGTGCCATGCCATCACAATTTCTATGCTTCCGTCATGAAGTGTTGCCGGAGGCATTATGTTTTCGGGTTGTCCATCCTTCTGTCCGTAAGCATGCAATTTTGTGGACAGCAAAACTTAAGAATAATTTGGAGTATTCAAATGAAACTTGGCATAATGAATGAGTGGATGAAGTTTTGCATATCAACTTTTGAATGCACATGCTCTAGGTCAAAGGTCAAATGGTCAAGGTCAAATGCTCAAAATTTCAATGTTTCCCTATATGCAATGCCTAAAGGTTTTTTCTTGAAACTTGGTGCATACATGTGCTACCCAATAAAGATGCTCTAGCGAGAGTTTTGAGTCATGAGGTAAAAGGTCAAATGAAAATGTTAAAATATAACTTTTTCTGCATATTTTGCAAATGGTTCGAGGTATCTTCATGAAACTTTGTACATAATTATGCATGTTCTACCTGATTGATTCTCTTGGGAATTTTAGGAGCATAATGTCAAGTGTCAGAGGCCAGGTTAAAATGCCAACAATTTACTCTGAAATTACACTTTTTCTCTGTACCTTGAAAATTACTCCATGCATAAACTTATGAGGGTCAAAAGTCAAGTAAAAAATACTCAAATCCCCGAATACCTGTACTCTTAGACAATATAGCCATTCATCCAATTAATACCTAGTTCAAGGAAAGTGAACATTCAACACATTTGTGACAAACATGTCATTTTAATATTTTGCCAGTTACATGTATGAAACTGTCATCACACATTGTCAAGATGTCCTATAGACCTATTGGGAGAACCATGCATTATGGCAGAGGCAATACCAGTTGCCATAGTCTCATTTGTAGTTCATGTATGTTGTATATGAAATTCGGAAAATTGTTGTTTTTAGCTGATACATGTATAAACATATTCCCATCCCAAAATATGTCAAAGGTAGCATTTATTTTGTTCAATTTATTTTGGGTGATTTTATGCCAAGTTTTATATTTATACAGCTGAAATACAAGATTTTTGTCATTTTTGTATATATGAAATGAATGAGAAGTTGTGACAGCATGACATCATCAACATGCTGATTTGAATATTCATAACTGGTCAAGAAGTGTTTTAAAAATTTTCAGAATAAAACTTACTTATTTGTTATCCAATTTGATATTTTTGCGCAGTTCTGCCGGGAATTTTTTTCTCTTATGAAATTGATTTATAAGATTTTGGAGTGGATTTCTTCTTTAAGGTGTATATGACATTTTGACACCTGCTGTTACAGAGAACTGTTAGCCTGTGTGGTAATGAAAAATATATCATTATCCCGGCGTTCAGACGATCCCCCTCTTCGCAGGTAGCGCGTAGAGAGAATTGCCGGGAATTTTTTTCTCTTATGAAATTGATTTATAAGATTTTGGAGTGGATTTCTTCTTTAAGGTGTATATGACATTTTGACACCTGCTGTTACAGAGAACTGTTAGCCTGTGTGGTAATGAAAAATATATCATTATCCCGGCGTTCAGACGATCCCCCTCTTCGCAGGTAGCGCGTAGAAAGATTGTATCTTTTTTACGATCGACCGTCCACACGTGTCTTGATATCCCCCGGTGAACGGGGGACAAATCACGGCTAGGCACCATATGTGCGCACAAAATGGCATTTTGAGCATGCGCACTTAGGAGGAAAACAGCTGCATGAGCTGCGCGCTCTGTCCCCCACCAGAATTTGTTGCCAGGCTCGACAAGCTTTCCGGGGGACAGGGGAATGTCCCACCGAGCGTCCACACGATGGGATTGCCGGGGGATGTCCTGGCAAACGGGAGATTCCCCTCGCAGCGGGGGATCGTCTGAACGCAGGGTATGTCTCATTAAAAAGGTAATTTCATTTTTTTTTTTCTCTCTCTTTCAGGTCGTAGGGCACCATCTCATTGTGGGTAGAGCTATAAACCTGTTCACATGAGTAAACTCCAGTATCATGCATTCCAGTCTTTCCTGCTACCTTGAGCAAGACTAAGTATCTGAAAAAGAAACAAGAACATACAAAATGTTGAGAGGTCATTCAGCTTTCCAACAAAGGTTTCGTTATAGAGATATTGCAAAATAACCATGAGGTCTTTATGTTGGAAAAAGAAGGTTTTGAAAAAAAAAATAAATTCTTGTTGTATACTACCTGCTCTCGATCTTGCAGTTGTATTTGAGATTTTGACATACTGTACCTATATGTGTTATTGCAATGGAAATTATGAGCCATGTCATGAAAATACATTGTGTCTTATTAAAAAGGTTTGGTTTTGAACAAATTCGTCTTGAGTCCTCTGTCTATCAGCTGTATAGTGTGGTAAACACATGAATAACAAATTCATAATATGCTATAGCGTTAAATAGGGTAAATACTGGAGATATCAAACTGCAGCATCCTTAATAAATTTACGTAAGAGGAAGAGAATAAAATACGGAAAATGTCAAGCCAACAATTCTCCAATTTTGTCAGACTTTCTAAATCAAGTATATAGCAGTATAGTGATCCAGATGTTTCAAACAGTCTTAGTATAACAAACAGATGTAAAATGCATGTCCTTGTAACATTTTTGTCATCCCAAATATGTTATTTAATGATACACATCTTTTTAAAGAAAAGTGAGCATCCCTTTGTATTGGTTGGTGCTATGCCTACATATGTTAAATACACAAGAATTGACAATATAGGTGGTTTTGGGGTAGCACACAGTGGATATGACAAAGTCCTTGGGACCGGCAATTTTCTTTCACTATATCAAAATTTCGCTATAGTAGAACTAATAAGCAATAAAGGACATAAAGCAGATAATGTTGTGGCCTATAGTTTTATTCCATTGTAACCCGAATTTGGTTATAATCTCGTTCGTTATAACAAGAGTGCACTGTACAATGCTTGCTATAGATCAGTAAGAAAATCTATATATTTCACCTGCATGGAATAAATGTAAAAAAAAAAAAAAAATGCTGTCAACATATATTGACTACCATGACAATTCTCAGATGAAAACATGTCTTTCTGCCAAAGTTCAAACATGTGTAATATAAAAAGCAAAATAAAAAATGACCTTTAATTCCTTCTATTTCACACACATGGAATAGCATTCACAACATGGTATAAAGCTACTAACAGTTACCAGCACTGATCAAAGGATCAAAATTGCAGAACATGTCACATCAACTAAAACTAAGTAGCCCCTAAAATCCTGAACTGTAAGGTCTCTATAAGTAAATTAGAATAGACATATAGCTATCTTCTGATTCAAAATCTCACTCCTTTATAAAAATGTACAGACCAAAGCAAATTGATTACTTTTAGGAAACATGCAATTTGTGAGACAGTACACTCCCATTATAACAAACATGGTTATATATATATTTATATATATATATATATATATATATTCAGTTTTTTTATAATAATGATAATGAGTTGAATTGAGATTATTGTGTGATATTGATTGAGCTTAATATCAGTATTCAGATCATTATCAGAAAATAATCTTGATTGTTATGAGAATAATTGAAATGTGAAATATAAATGAATGTTGTTATGTTTGTATGCTTATTGTATATGCGTGGGTCGCCCCCCCCCCCCCCCCTTTCGGCTTTTTGTATAATTTTGACCATTAATGGTACTGTATATATAATATTGTTAAAAAGATAGTACTGTTAAAAGATTATATGGATTGAAATGATGATTTTGATAGAAACATAAGATGAAAAAGAAATAGATTTATCATTTTATATCTCTTTGCACATCTCATTCTAAGTATTCTCTTCTGTCTCTTTCTATCTCTCTTGCTATCTCCTTCCTACCCCTTCTGTGTTTCTCTCTCTCTCCATCTCCACACACCAGTGTATAATATCTCTTATGTCGTTACTGCCTGCCTTATTTTTTTTCCAGTACATGTATTTAAACAAAATTTGAAAGTTGTTGGAGAAGTATAATGATTTGTGTATATTTGAAATATTTTAGTCTAAGTTTGTGTATGTTTATATGATGTTGACATGAAGATTATGTTTACTTTTTTTGCAGCTTTTTAAATGTGTATGTATAAGTGTATTTGATTAATTTTTATGTTTTAGTCATCAGGTATCTTATATATATATATATATATATATATATACATACATACATATAATTGTGTAGTTTTTATATTTTAAGTGAAGAATGATTGTATGATAATGAGTTATAAAATGAAATATGATATTGTACAAAATTCTGCAATTCAGCCATCTCCATGGCTGCAAATGAATTTGTAAATAAACCATTATCATTACCATTACCATTACCATTATAACAAAATTCCAGGTACAACGAAGTAAAGATTTGAGTCCCAACATTATCCCCTACTCGATGTTTATTGTTTATTTGTTCGGTTATATTTCGATATAATGAAAGAAAACGACCGGTCCCGAGGACTTTGTTATGATGGAAGTTGACTGTAGTACAATGTTAGATTTCTAAACCAGCCACCATAGAAAAGTAAAAAAAACATAATGCACCATCCATGCAGTATATGATACAGCACTTTAGTTTGCATGTACTGTATATGCTGGTTTCTTTTTTCACGTACAGATAATTTCGTGAATGAGGAGGTCATTTTTGCGAGATGTTATTTTTCACGAATTGACACGACCGGAGGCCTTCATAAGCGCACTGTTAGCTTGGTGCATGGTGACATTTTCGCATGTTGTCAACAACTGTGATTCATGAAATTTGCAAAAATTAAACCCTCGCAAAAGTAACAGCTTATACAGGTAATACAATCAATTAGCTGCATACCAGTACTCCTGCAATGAAAACATTTTAAAGTACAGTGTAGTTGTAGATGGTGATAATCATTCAATATCAACATCATATCATAAAAGAATGTAATGTCCTGTAAAACTGTGAGGTAGTTGAAAAAAATAAAACAAACTTTGGCAAATTTGCAAGCACTGTGAAATTTGGCAGGTTGGAAATACATGTAAACTAACATTTGGCAAAATTGCAAAATAGGCACAAGGTCATCGACTTCACACAAACAAAATGGCGTAATCATGGCTAGATGTGAATTCAAAACTTCTCATCATTTTAGCAGTGACAAGAAAGTGCTGATACATAATAATATACAGTGTACAGCAGTAAAGCACAGCAATAATTGCACAAGAATGTGATAATTGCAAAATGTTGGAGAAATCAAGCCCCGGATTGCCCACATCATGTAACAGGCAAGACAAATACGTATTGAGAGACATACTTGAATTTCGACCAAAAAAAAGGAAAATAGATGACAATCAAGTACAAATCTGTGGTGAGAAAAGTCCAGCAACACTAGTTGTTAAACACAAATCATGTTCAGTCAGTCATTTATTTTTAGAGCAGAATTAATGATTATGTAGGCCCTGTATGCATTTGTAGTAAATTATTTGTTATTCTAAGCTGATTTGTATGTTTGGTTGTTTAGCATTGTAAAGCGCTTAGAAACATGTTGTATTAAGCGCTAAATAAATATTTTATATTATTATTATTATTATTATTATTATTATTGTCAGTGAGTGTACTGAGCTCTGCCACCATCCCTGTTTCATCCTGAATGGAAGACACCGTTGATGTACAACTGTTACGAAGAAATCATTGAGACTCTGTCGGTGCTCAGTTCTTGAGCCACAGTGAAGACGTTGGTGGCAGGTAAAAATGTCAGAGGTAAAAATGTCAGAAGTAAAAATGGCAAGAGGTGAAAATGTCAGAGGTAAAAATGTCAGAGGTAAAAATGTCAGAAGTAGAAATTTCAGAAGTAAAAATGTCAGAGGTATAAATGTCAGAGGTAAAAATGGCAGAGTAAAGTTGACGGAGGTAAAAAAGTAAGAAGTAAAAATGTCAGAGGTAAGAATGTCAGAGGTAAAGTTGTCAGTGGTCGAAATGTCAGTGGTCAAAATGCCAGAGATAAAAATGTCATTGGTAAAAATTTAGACGTAGAAATGTAAGAGGACGAGGTAAAAGTCCCAGATATTTTTTCGTCATATTTCTGACACCCTTCTCACAGCACGCGCTTTCCGTGCCTTCTCCTAAAAAAAGTATAGGGGAGAAATATGGAACTCTCTTGTAACTTGAAAAATACTCGGCCAATCAACAATCCAATTATATCAGTAAAAAGATGAGCCTCGGTACACCTCAATATAGACATATTAGCCACTATATACAGTTCTACAGGTAAGCTGTTTAAAAAAAACCAAAAAAAAAAACTAGTTTTTATAACCAATTTGCAAACAAACCTACCATTTCCATACCATTTTGTTGTCATAGATAATATACAGGCATCTTCAACAATTTATTACTCTATCCCATTACATCTCTTATAAAAATCCATCTGTTCACAAATTATTCCCTTTTTGACTTATATATTAACTCAAAGGTGCTTGTTTAATCACAAGTCTATTCTTTGTGATAATTTTACGGATTCTAAAAGTTACAAGGAATCTTTCCTGATGACACAAAAATAATAACTCGGTATTTATAAAGCGCTTATCAATAAAATCCTCTAAGCGCTTTACATAATATATACCTAAACATAAACTACTGCATAATCCAAGATACTATAATTTACACAAATAATTAATCACTGAAATGATAATAATTACATAAATACACGGTTATTTACACTACAATGAAAAGCACAATACCCTCAACAGGCTGGTACCATTTACCTGAGCAACTAATTACGAGAGAGATAAGTCTTAAGTGCAGTTTTGAAACTGTTGAGGGATGGCTGATTTCTTAGGCTCAAGGGGAGTGAATTCCAGAGTGAAGGGGCGGCGACTGAAAAGGCTCTGTCACCATGGGTGTGGGAGACTACCTTAGGGACTTTTAGGAGATTCTGTTCAGCTGATCGTAGAGAGCGGGATGGTTGATATGGAGAAATCATGCTAGAGATATATGTGGGAGATTTTCCTCGAAGACTCTTAAATGTGATAACTAGGATCTTGAACAGAATGCGCTTATCGATGGGTAACCAGTGTAGTTGTTGAAGAGTACATGTATTAGATACATCATGTTTCCTAGGAACCCTCTGGGCAATCCTGGCTGCAGTGTTCTGGATTCTCTGAAGTTAGTCAAGGCACTAATTCCTGTAGGAGGCTTAATTAAGGAGTTCGTTCAACCCACCCCGCAGAAAAGGTTTGACCAGACAGGGTGGTAGATGGGACCTTCATGAACATCCCCAGGTAATATGTGGTTCCAAATTGTGGTGTCAGTAGAATTTTACTGGCCATTTTTCATCATTATTTGTTGGAACAAACGCAAAGGGGTCTGCGCACGCCAAGACTATTACACTCACCACTAGCACTGCTACATGCGCCAGTGCAGTGGTACGTGTAGTAGTCTTAGCGCACGCATACTTTTTCTTCGACAAACAAGGGTTTTGCCTGCAAACTAACTTTTCACACCAACCTGGGGGTCGGTATAGTGTAGTTTCTAGACGTTTTTATTTCGTCTTTATTTCTCCGAGTTGAAGTAAGCAGAGTGAGAGCGCATACCCAGTGATTGCGACGCCCGAATCGCAATCACTGCGTATGTGCGCCCACCCGGCTTAGCGCAATACAGCGTGGCAGTTGCAGTGGCGTATCTAGGGGAAAACGGCGCCCAGGGCAAGCGCGAAAATTGCGCCCCCAATTTCTGAAAAAATGTTCAACCCCAACCCCATCCCGGTAGGAATAAAAAAAAAAGTCCACATGATATGCTTTTCAGGCACTTAAAAGGGGTCTTTTGAGGGTGAATTAAATGTTATAAATTTTTGTATTTTAGCTGACAAAACATGGAATTCTTGCCCTTTTTTAATTTTTTTTTGGTTATTTAATCTTATAATTCTAATCAAGATATAGTCACGGCCTTATAGAATCCACGATTTATGCCAACAAACTGAGGACTTGAAAAAATACTCTAAATTGGTACGAGCGAGTGAGCCGAAATAATTTGTATATTTCTGCGTCATCACTACGTTTTTTTCTTATCTTGTTCGATTTGGTGGTTTTTTTTGCGCCGCCCCCCCCCCCCCCCCATTGGCGCCCTCTTTTGATCCAATCGACGACCGCTTCAGAACGAAAGAAATTGCAGCCGTTGCTCCGTGCAACATTTTGCCTGCTAAAAATAAAATGACATGTGTGAACACAATAGACATTGTCATTTTGTCCGTGTCATCAGCGTGTTTTGTTCTTATCTTCTTCTTTTTGATATATAAATTTTGGCGAGCGCAGCGAGCGAGCCGAAAATTTTTGTATTTTATCTTACAAAGCATGGAATTCTAGTGTGAACACAATAAACATTGTCATTTTGTCGGTGTCATCATCATGTTTTGTTTTTATCTTGTTTGATTTGATTTTCTGCCCCCCCCCCCCCCCCCCATTCTCTCTCCCCCCGTCCGGGTGAGGGGTTTTTTTTCTTCTTCTTCTTCGTTTTTCCCCCCGTTTTTTCGTTTTTTCGTTTTTGGCGCCCCCAAGGAGTGGCGCCCGGGGCACGTGCCCCCCTTGCCCCCCCCCCCCCCCCCCCAGATACGCCACTGGGCAATTGACATGTTAGAACTAATTTACTTGTGCCGATTGTTAGAAAAAGTAAAAACATATTCAGCAATACAGTAAATGGATCTGATTGCGTTCATTTTCATTTTACACAGTCATTTCACAAATAAATGTTTTCATTCGTTCAGAATGGTCTCATAATGAAGATAGGCGCAAAAAGGATCCCGAGAAATCCGCCCTTCCGTGTACTTTTTGAGAACGCATTCACAAAATGTGAAGAGATAATCGGGAGAAAAAAATTATGAAATCATCGCAGTCCCGCTGACATTTGAGGTTGAAATCGTCCCAAAAAGGATCATGAATTCGGCCCTACATGCAGTGTGTAATTCAAAAAATGCATGCACAAATTCATGCGAAGAGATAACGGATTATCGGGAGAAAAATAAATGACGCATATTCAACCCTTCTGGTGCGTGTATCACAAAAGATTACAGTCGAAATAATCAATTAAATAATCGCACTCTCGTTAATATTTGATGTAGAAATAGGCGCTAGGCCTATATAAAAGGATCGTGAATTCGGCCGTGTCGTACAGGCCTACCTTTTAAGAACGCATGTACGAAATGCGAAGAGATTATTGGGAGAAAAATACAGGACACATTTTCAACCCCTTTTGGCGTGTGCATCATAAAAGATTACAGCCGAAGTAATTCATAAAATCATCGCAATCCCGCTGATATTTGAGGTAAAATAGGCGCAAAAAGGATCGTGAATTCGGCCGTGTCGTATACCTTTTAAGAACGCATGTACGGAATGCGAAGAGATTATCGGGAGAAAAATAAAGGACACATTTTCAACCCGTTTTGGCGCGTGCATCATAACAGATTACAGCCGAAGTAATTCATGAAATCGTCACAATCCCGCTGATATTTGAGGTATATAGAAATAGGCGCAAAAAGGATTGCGAATTCGGCCCTGCATGCCGTGTACTTTTCAAAAAGCATGCACAAATGCGAAGAGATTATCGGGAGAAAAATAAAGAACCCCTTGTGGCGCGTGCATCAGAAAATATCACAGCTAAAATAATTCATGAAATCATCGCAATCCAACTGATAATCAAGAGTGTGAATTACGCAGCAAGTTCAGTAACGCATACGTGCGCCGATGTTTAGAAAAAGTCACAAACGCATTTGATACAATCTGATTTTGTTCATTATCATTTTTACACTGTAATTCACAAACAAACCTTCAATTGGTTTTTTTTCTTATTCTTTTTCAATTTCTTGTGCGATAAACAATGCAAGTTTACAAAATATTAATTTGTAAAATGTCCATTTCTTTGGGGGGAGTAATAGTAGTCCATAAAAAACAAGAAAAATCAAGTTTGCAAGTCATTTAATGTTTTTTAGGTTGTTGTTCTTGACCAGTAAATTTTCTGTTCGGACCAGTAAAAATGGTAAAATGGGGCATTTACTGGTCCGACAGAGACAGGTCGGACCGGCAGAAAAAATGGGTTAGTGTGCAGCCCTGCGTACTGTACCGACAAAATGTATCATGTACCAACAAAATCATTGAAGGAAATTACATTTTGGCATTTTGGCAGCTCGCTCGCTCCGCTCGCACCTACACATATTCATCCGTTGCCTAGCAAAGTTGTATGTCAGCAACAGTCATTATATTATACACATAACATTTTGTTGGGATGAACGAAAGATGCAACTTAAAATCTTCCAACACGATGTGACCAATCGCCAACCCCCGTTATACATTTTTGAAAAGTTCGGTCAGAAAATTTGATATCTGAAAGAAATATCAAAGTCGCATTTATAATGAGCCAAAACTTATTTTCATTTGAAATAAACCAAGAAATTTACGACGTTATTGTCTTTGTCGGTAAAACAAATAAAATGCATGTTTCTCTTTCTCTGATACAAATTAACACTCTTCCCAAATAGCCAGACGGAGAATATGTTTTTTATAGTCACTAGTGGGCATAGTGAGTGACCACTGACCAACAACACAACAGGAATAGATACTGTAATTCCTTTCCCGAAGCTACAGTATACTATTGTCGAGAACAGCTATAAAGATATGCTTGGTTTGTATAGTGATTTACTTTGATCAAATTATCAAACCAATTATTGAGTGGATATTCATTCAGTGTAAAGAAGATACTTTCAAGCCATGCAACTGATTGTTTATGACAGTGATAACGTATTTCACCGGGTAGATGAAAGGCCTCATCACAGAAAATTATAATAACAATATAACAAAAAAAGTCATTACTAAAAAATCAGCGTAATAATTAGTACAAGAAGTTCATTTAAATCATACAATTTTATAGGTAAAATTGTTCAACAATAATCTACATCAAAATGAACTTCTACCTTAATTAATTGGGATAAACATATTATTTAAGAAAGAATACAGCAAAAGATATTTATTTATTAAAATGATTAAGACCGTATGTTACACAACAAACTGCATTAACATTTTATAAATCTTTAATACAAAGTAAGTTTGATTATTGTAGCAAATAATATGGGGGAATGCTGGGAAAGGGTACTTGGAAAATTTACAACGAATGCAGAATAGGGCACTCCGGGTGGTTCTCAATGTCGAGTGGAGATTTTCTAGTAGAGATGTGAATGTTTGAATATTGATAATCTTTCAGCAAGAAGAGATAAACACGTATTGTATATTATGTATAAGACTGTCTATGAAATGATGCCTGGTGAGTTTATGAAGTATTTTGTATTCAAAGAATATTATAAATTGAGGAATATATGTAAGAATTTAGAAATATCAAGACCGCGTACGAATTTCAAGAAACGGAGTTTATCAAATAGAGGAAGTATAAGATGGAATCAACTCCCTGTATATATAAAATACCAGAATGATAAGACATTTGCTGGTCTTTAAGGTTATTGTTTAGGTGAAAGGCTGAAATGGAAATAATTATGAAACATATACTTGAAGGATAAAGATATTATGTGAATATTCAGTATTATGTTATGAATGGACCGGAGGGGTGGGAGAGGGTAAACGTTTAGTGGGTTTTGGGGGGATACTTTCTTATATTATTGGGTATTTTTTGTTGTTTTAATCAATGTATTGTATTTTCTGTTTTGTTTGTTTTATATATGCTTGTTATTGTACAATGTATGATGATGTATATGTGATATATCTGATTTTATCAGGCACAGACCAGCTGAAGAACAGCCATTGGCTGAAGCAGGTTCCGTGCTAAAATAAAATAAACTGAACTGAACTGAATCATGTGGGACTGTTTCAAGTCGATAAAACACGCAAAAAAATGCATCAAATTGCACCATTTACAACATCAAAATGCAAAAAGTTCTCACCGTGGGAGGGGGAATCCCTCGTTCCCTCGCATCTGACCGCTCCCCCTAAGATCAAATCCTTGCTACGTCGGTGATAGGCCCCACTGATTAGTAGGCCTTCACAGTAATGTCGCACATAATATCCTGTGGTACTGTCCTGTGGTACGTCCCAAAATACCACAGGACAATTTCTGTGGTACTGTCCTGTGGTATGTCCCAAAATACCACAGGACAAGTCGTGTGGTACTGTCCTGTGGTACTTTCCTGTGGTACTGCCCTGTGGTACTGTCCTGTGGTACGTCCCAAAATACCACAGGACAAGTCGTGTGGTACTGTCCTGTGGTACTGCCCTGTGGTACGTCCCAAAATACCACAGGACAAGTCGTGTGGTACTGTCCTGTGGCACTATCCTGTGGTACTTTCCTGTGGTAATGTCCTGTGGTACTGCCCTGTGGTACTGTCCTGTGGTACGTCCCAAAATACCACAGGACAAGTCGTGAGGTACTGTCCTGTGGTACTATCCTGTGGTACTGTCCTGTGGTACGTCCCAAAATACCACAGGACAATTCCTGTGGTACTGTCCTGTGGTACTATCCTGTGGTACTTTCCTGTGGTACTGTCCTGTGGAACTGCCCTGTGGTACTGTCCTGTGGTACGTCCTAAGATACCACAGAACAAGTCGTGTGGTACTGTCCTGTGGTACTATCCTGTGGTACTTTCCTGTTGTACTCTCCTGTGGTACGTCCCAAAATACCACAGGACAATTCATGTGGTACTGTCCTGTGGTACTGTCGTGTGGTATACGTCCCAAAATACCACAGGACAATTTGTGTGTATACTGTCTTGTGGTACTGTCCTGTGGTACTGCCCTGTGGTACATCCCAGAGTACCACACGAGCCTGTGACACAGTACCACACAGTTCCTGTGTTAACATATATTTGTGTGGTACATTGTGTGGTACCAACCAGTACCACAGGGAGTACCACATGAACCTGTAAAACAGTACCACACAGTTCCTGTGGTAACATTTATTTATGTAGTACATTGTGTGGTACTGACAAGTACTACAGGGAGTACCCTACAAGCCTGTGGTACAGTACCACACAGTTCCTGTGGTAACATTACAAGTGTGTGGTACATTGTGTGGTACCGACAAGTACCACAGGGGGTACCACAGGACTTTTTTGTTAGGGTAATGTCGGTCTCGTGAGCCTACTTTGTCTAGTGTCGGTCTCATGAGCCTTGTTTGCGTAGTGTCGAACTCATGGGCTGTAAGACTCGTGAGCCCATTTTACTTCATGTCGAATTCATGAGCTTTGCTCACTTAATTAGTGTCGAACTCGTGGGACGTAAAACTAGTGGGCCACGCCGTTAATACTAGGGGGGAGGGGTCAGAGTCATACAGCCCACCCTCCCCCTTTTTTGTGTTGTTGTTGTTTTGTTTTTGTTCTGTTTTTTGCTTGTCAGCTGATTATACCCGGAAGTAGCACCTGAATATAAACTTGAACTAAAAAGGTTAAGTTATATCAATTCTGAATCCTCCCATAAAAATCCTAGTTACGGACGTGTGGGCTGTATGCCTCGTGAGCTGTATGACTTTGTGGGCTGTATAACTCGTAAGCTGTATGACTCGTGGGTGTCAGTCTCTTGACGTGCATCCGGTATGACATCCTTTAGTGACATACCAAGACGAGTGCGGAAACAGCCGATGGCTCAACGATGTCCATGCTGTCAGTTGAAACCACTTTACGAGGGGAATGTTGTCGAACGAGGCGTACAGACTTTTCAAAAAGGCCGTGTTCCACTATCACCTTTTGGACACCGATCTATCCCGATCTATCACATTGGTGGAGAGCGCAAAACACTACCCAAAAAGGCTTTTGCTGTAATAGTCCTTTAGCCAGCCAGCTCACGAGGCCGACACTCAATAGAGGTTCAAGAGACCGACACTGGGCAAAGAAGTCCCACGAGACCGACAAGATGAACAACGCCATCTATAAACCAATGAAGCGTGCGTAGTTATAGGGCCTATAGGGTGTCCTAATAGTGGCATAAGAAAGAAATGAGTGATGGGGGAAGGGGAGTTGTCAATGTGTTACCGCGTCAGTTGCCCTGTCTAACCCCCTTGAATTGTCAAGATCTTTACATTAGTGTGTGCATGTGCGAGTGTTTGTGCAAAAATTGATAAAAATCAAATCAATTCAGTTCAATTCACTTTATTGATAATCAGAAAAATAGAAATATATATATACAGTGAAAAATGTGTCGGGGAGTTCACAAAGAAAGCCAAAGGCTTGAGACAAAGTGATCCTCTTTGGAGAGTTGACTACATAAGAATGTGCAAATGCAAATTCCGTTACACTCAGAGTACTTAATTACAGTTACAGATTACATAGGCATATGAAATGAAATAAAAGACATATGCTACTAAAACATTAGCCCTTTCTGTGCCAATGAGTCAGATGTGCACGATTTCACACACATACCTATTTACTAAAAATGAACGTGGCAATTAAAGCAGAGAGTTAGACAAATACCAGTAAAACAAACAGACCGAACAAAACTAACAAAGATGGACTGATGCATTAGATACAATTCAATAGGCATTTAAAATATATTCTTTATATCTAGACTTAAGAAAGCATTTTGAGTGGATACACTCTTCAAAAAATGAATCTAAATCATTCCAGAACTATGAAATAGATTTTTTTTTTTATACTCAGACAACAAAATGGCACCACAATATGATCCTTATTTCGATTTTCAATGTTATGTAATGTACGATTCATTGTGAAACAACCATAAAAAATATCAGGTAAAATTCATTCGAATATTTATACATAAATAGACCAAGTTTGACTGAGACACTGTCAGACAGTGTGAGAGTATTCATTTTTTTTTTTATGAATCGGTGTGATCAAAATGGTTGCCGTTTGAACAAATTCGAATTCCTTTTTTCTGTAAAACAAATGAACAACGCAAATTAGTTAAGCTGGTTCCAGACCATACAAGACTACAGGGTATAATCAAAATGAGGCAAGATAAAGGCATTATACAACATAAAGAGTATGTAACGGCAGTATTGAACGGAGCTTCTGCGTTATACCGATAGAGATACTAATCTTCCCATGAATACTATCCACATGTTTAGTCCAAGTCAATTTATCATCTATAATAACTCCTAAATAATCAATACTGTCGGCTTGATCAATAATTCGTTTAGTCCAAGTCAATTTATCATCTATAATAACTCCTAAATAATCAATACTGTCGGTTTGATCAATAATTCGATTATCTATTTTAATTTCTGAATACGAAATCAATGAAACATCTTGTAGAAAACTTCTGTCAGAGCGGAATATCATATATTTTGTCTTATCAACATTCATCTGTAGCTTACTTAGATCGGCTCGGAGCCAGTCACAAACGCACATCGTTTCAGTGTTAACACTACTATACAGAGTATTTACATCTTTATGTGAAAACAATTATATTTGTATCATCTGCGTACAGAATGAATCGTAAAAATTTTGCTGTATTTATTGTATCATTAACGTATATCTAGAAAAGAAGAGTTCCCAAATTACTGCCGCCAGGCACCCACACGTTAAAGGTAAAGCAGTAGAGTTTGTACCATTAACACATGTGAACTGTTTACGATCTGTAAGATCAGGGAGGTGTTAGAAAAGGAGAGACAACTCCTGCTCTCCTTTAAAGTCATGCGCGGCACCCACCGAGAAGTTATGCGCTTATAACTACAGGTGGAAATCAGGTGCTTTGACAAAAGAGAGCATCAATACTCGGGACCAGCGCTCTCACATCTAGAAATACTTGCCCCTACTGCATTTCGCTCTCTCTCTCTCTCTTTCAATGTGATGGCAACAATGAATTTGTGTACCTTGAATTGGAGCAGCGAATCAAAATGCAGTGTATAACTGACAATTTTAACAGCAAATATTTAAAAAGCACGCTGGTGCACGCTTTAGCGGAGTACTTTATTAAGAAAGATCAAAATGTCCCAGATTAAAGGATAGAAAACTAACATGCGAAAATGTGCGCATTATAGAAAAATATTAGGTTTTTAAGATGGCCTAATTTGACCTTTTACCTTTTGACCTTTGACCTTTTGGCAAGAAACTTCCCCAAAAATATATATTGGGTAATACATGCCATACATCAAGTTTAAAAAAAAAAAAAACTTCAGGCATATATTGCATTTTGAGGAAAGTAGTGATATTTTGAGGAGTTGACCTTGACCTTTGACCCCTGACCTTTGACCCATGACCCCCAACTTCCCTAGATAATCACTGCCCATCGGTACAAGCATATATACTAAGTTCCATGAAGATACCTTGAACCATTTGCGAGATATGGAGAAAAACATGAAATTTCAATTTTTTTTTTTCACAAAAATAACCTGTGACCTTTGACCTTTGACCCTGTGACCCTATAATCCACACAAAGTATCATCCCCCAAGGATATACCCTCATACCAAGTTTAATGTAAAACCACCACACGGTTCTTGAGATATCGACAAAAACAAAACGGGACGTACGGACGGACGGACGTACGGACGTACGGACGGACGGACGGACGGACGGACGGACGGACGGACGGACGACCCGAAAACATAATGCCTCCGGCCACTTCGTTGCGGAGGCATAAAAAGAAGAAGATAACAACAAAACGCGATGATGACACGGACAAAATGACAATGTCTATTGTGTTCACACATGTCATTTTATTTTTAGCAGGCAAAATGTTGCACGGAGCAGCGACTGCAATTTCTTTCGTTCTGAAGCGGTCGTCGATTGGATCAAAAGAGGGCGCCAATGGGGGTGGGGGGGGGGGCGGCGCAAAAAAAAACACCAGATCGAACAAGATAAGAACAAAACGTAGTGATGACGCAGAAATATACAAATTATTTCGGCTCACTCGCTCGTACCAATTTAGAGTATTTTTCCAAGTCCTCAGTTTGTTGGTATAAATCGTGGATTCTATAAGGCCGTCACTGATTAGAATTGTAAGATTGAATAACCAAAAAAAAAAAGACAAGAATTCCATGTTTTGTCAGCTAAAATACACAAATTTATTACATTTAATTCACCCTCAAAAGACCCCTTTTACGTGCCTGAAAAAGCATATCATGTGGACTTTTTTTTATTCCTACCGGGATGGGGTTGGGGTTGAACATTTTTTTTTTCAGAAAATAGGGGCGCAATTTTCGCGCTTGCCCCGGGCGCCGTTTTCCCTAGATACGCCACTGTAATGGTAAGGACACGAAGATGCGCGAATGGAAATCGCGCAAAAAATGATGAAATAAAAATGAAAATTACTCGACTGGGCATGCCTTTGCATTAATCTGGTATTAGATATCAATAAAGAATTATGCTTGAAGATTAATTCTTTATAAGTTTTGTAAATGGGAATTAAGTGGAAAATGATAAAACTGGCTTTCTAGTATGGTACAATTTTAAACACTTTCCCATGATACAGTTCTGATTTGCACTTTTGCAAACATTTTGGACGTGATTGACTTTTGTTTCATATGCTTTATCATTAAATGAGATTTCATTTCATTTAATAGATAAACAAGCAAAATATTGCCAACAGTTAGTTAAAGTTCAAAATGAATCTTCAGATTGCTCGGCAAGACGGCGACATCGATCATCGATCATCAACGGCACAAGTGCACCTGTGGAATTCTTTTGTACATCAATAGAAAACTGACAACTGTTTCAATAATTACGGCCAGTTTGAACTCCAACTCTTAAACCTTCTTGGTAAGATACTTCCTGAACTAACTGAGGGGTACACCTCTGACACCAGAGTGTTCCAGTTCGTGCAGCAAAATTCTATGGTCGAGCGAATCAAAGGCTTTACTTAGTTCGAAGTACACGGCGATTACGGTTTCTTTGTTGTCAGGTGAAGCAAGGATTGTTCGAGGGTATGTAAAAAAGCTAATTCAGTTGAGTAAAAAGGTCGATATCCAAACTGTTCTTTGGCCAGTATTTTGTTCTGGAGCAAATGATCATACAGTATTTTATAAATAATGCGTTCCAGGATTTTGGAAAATGCCGGGAAAAGAGTGATAGGACGGTATTTTTCTGATGCTTGTTTGTATAGCCTTTCTTATAAATTGGGATTACTTTCACTACTTTAAATGCGTTTGGTACAACACCTGTGGTTGCCGACGAATTGAATACAGTGTATAATGGAAAGAGGTTTAGCAATTGCGAAAATTGTTTTCTTAACAAATGCATAACTTATGTCATCATGTCCAGCAAACGAAGTATTTTTCAAACGTTGAACAACCTTGATGATTTCATTTTCATCAGTAGGAAAAAAATAATACTGATTCATTTCGCCCAGATAATCCGAAAAATGGTTTGAGGATTTGTTGACATCTTTGGAAATACGAGATCTATTGATGCAAAATAAGAATTGAATGCATTGGCAATCATTTTGTCATCTTCTATTAATCTATGACATTTCAGAATACGTTTAGGCAAATCTTGAGGCATTGCTTTGTCTACCAAAAACTTCATTCATGACTTTCCAAGTTTTACAAATATCACTTTTGTTTCGTTTTCTTACTCTTGCTTCCGTAATCGAATAAGTATATTAAGTCTATTTGTTTGTTTGATAGATACTTTATTTTCTGCAAATCAATACACATAAGTTACATAATCATGAACATGTAGGAAATATACAAAGTAAATTCAACACAGAGTCGTTTGACTTGCATAAACAACGATATACATAAGTTACATAATCATGAACATGTAGAAAATATACAAAGCAAATTTAACACAGAGTCGTTTGACTTGCATAAACAACGATATAAAAAGAAATTAATGATATAATATACAGTATACATGTCTATGCAGCAGGGACT
Source organism: Diadema antillarum (assembly GCF_040938485.1). Lineage (NCBI taxonomy): Eukaryota > Metazoa > Echinodermata > Echinoidea > Diadematoida > Diadematidae > Diadema > Diadema antillarum. The sequence continues at coordinate 1,014,866 of NW_027271014.1, read as the reverse complement.
ACAATAACAATTGTAGTTAAGAAGCGATTATGCAGAGGGCCGCCATTATAAGCATTGCTTGAAAAGATGGCCGGCCCGAGGAAAAGATACGTACTAGATTCGTAACAATACAAATTCTGCTACGAAGATAGCAGGGGAAAAAAAACTCCGATGTGTGATGGTGGTGAATGTGCGTGCAGGTGCTTGAAAGTGCATAAGGGCAGATGGGCTGGAATTTAGAATAATAGAATCGGTTTGCTGGAAGAAGGGACGATATGCGATGTTGCTATCGGGAGACCAACATTAGTCATATAAATTATTTGTTTTTAGTTCGTATGTGAAGTGTACTGTAATAGAATGTACTTCTTTAAGTTTGCTTTGAATGAAAACAAGCAGGCACACTGTTTTAACTCCTCAGGAAGAGTGTTCCATGTATCCGGACCGTGATGTCTGATCGACTTTTGAGCAAGTAAAAGCTTTGGATTAATTAAATGAAAATCATGGGAACGACGGGTAGGGTATGAGTGAATATGATCATTGGTTACTAGGGCATTATGAAAAAATTGTTATAAATTTCGAGTGTGTTTATACATAAATATGGCAGTTAGGTATAAATGTATATCATGGGCCTTCAAAGTTTTTAGGCGATAAAATATGGGATCAGTGTGAGCCAAGAAATTTGAATGTGTGCATATACGAAGAGCCTCTTTCTGGAGAAGAAAAATTGTGTTCAATTTAATTTTGCTACAGTTGCCCCATACGATATTGCAATACATTACATATGGTAGAAATAAAGTGTTATATAACATCACACTATAATTCGAGCAACGTTTGTCTGTCTGTCTGTCTGTCTGTCTGTTTGTTTGTCTATCTGTTTGTTTGTTCCTCTACTCCTCCCAGGTCCTTGGTCCGATCTCCATCAAACTTCATGGGTGGATGCAGGTTGACCGCGAAATTGCCCTTGAGGGATTCATTTTTTGGGAAAGGTCAAGGTCACGGGGTCAAAGGTCAAATAACTTCTAATCTTCGTCAGCTGCAATAATCAGACACCCGAAAGAAGGCGCTATATTGATTTCTTACTTTTCCTATATACCTTGGCTGCATTGGTACATGCGGTGGCACCTCGGTATGACATATTTCCCCCAGAAATATCCTCAATGGGGATTTCCCAGGTGTAGGCCTACTTATATGGGGATTCCCCCAGAATATCCTCAATGGGGATTTTCCAGGTGTAGGCCCACTTATGCTTCCTGCAAGTTTGGCCAAGATCGGACCAAGGAGTAGCGCAAAACAGTTATTTGACCTCCGTTGACCCAGTGACCTTGACCATTTATGGTGGAATCCCCATAGAGGATTTCTGGGCACTGGCTGAAGCCAAACAAGCATGATACATGTACTTCATCATAGCCCCCCCCCCCCCCCCTCCCCCCTCCCCCATGCCCCACTTCGGCTGATTCAGCACTCCACGGGTCCATTGACTAGTTATTAAAGTTTGATCATTAATTATTTTATTCTTCTTGAAACACCACTTGCTGTAGATATTGCTGTTGTAATATTCTGGACATGAGTATTCCAAGTTAGATTACTATCTAGGGTCACTCCTAGGAACTTGGTTGAGTGTTTCTCAACAATGTTTGTATCATCAATAGAAATACTTTGAGGAAGGGTGGGTTGGGATTGAAGCGTATGAAAGTGTATAAAACATGTCTTATCAATATTCAATGAAAGCTTGTTACTTCTAAACCATTTTCGAAATATTGCTTAATTCCGTATTTAGTGTATCAACCAGTGTTACAATGTCCTTGTGGGAATAAAAAAAAAACAGTTGTGTCGTCTACAAATAAGATGAAGTTTAAACGAGGAAAGGAATTGATAATATCATTAATGTAAATCAAAAAAAAAAGTAGGGGCCCGACTACAGATCCCTGAGGGACACCACATGACACGTTAGAATATGTTGAGTGACTGGATTTAAATGCAACATATTGTTTTCAGATAACTTCTGAACCACGACAGAGTAATCCCTCTCACGCCATAATTATGTAATTTTTCAAATAAAATGTCATGATCAATAGTGTTAAATGCTTTACGAAGATCCATAAAGACTCCAATTATGTGCTCCTATTTAGTAAGCGCATCAATAATATTATCGACAGATTTAATTATAGCATGATCTGTAGAAAATCCTTTCCTAAAACCAAACTGATTCGCATTTGATATTTCATTTTCAATCATGAACGAATAGAGACGCTTGTAAACTACTTTTTCTTAAATTTTCGATATTGCAGATAACAATGAGATGGGTCTATAATTTTTCACCATTGAGGGATCTTCTCTTTTATAGATGGGGATAACTTTGGCGATTTTGAAGGAGTCTGGATACTAACCGTTAAGTAGGGATAGATTGAATTTATGGGTAAGAGGGGCTGCTAGGGGTAAATTATTTTGTTCAACAAATTCACACTTAAATTATCAGGCCCACAGGATTTACTACATTTCAGAGATCGAACAATATCAATAATTTCCGATTCATTAATTGGAGTAAAAAAACAAAGAATTGTGATTACTTTCAGATAAGTAATCTTAATAATTTTTATATCATTTATGGGAATAGATGCTGCTAAAGAAGGACCAACATTAACAAAAAAAAAATTGTTAAAAATATTTGCAATTTGGTCAGAAATTATGACATTATCATTGTGAAAATGCTGTCAGGACATTCCGTAGGTTTCTTTTTGAGTATTTCATTAACGGTCCGCCAAAGAGTACTTTTATCATCCTTATTAAATTCGAGTTTATCTGAAATATATGATTTACGCGAAACTCGAATCAAGGCAGTTAGTTTATTTTTATATGTTTTATACCTTTTCATGTTTTCAGGAGTAGGTTTTCTCAGAGATATTTTATAAGGACGGTTTCGAGTAAGAATGTAATGTATAAGACCTTGAGTAATCCAGGGTTGCCGAGCTTTTTTCCTTCCATTTGTTTTGGGAGTTCAAAAAGAATATGTTTATCATAATAATCTAATAGTTTTTGTAAGAAAATTTCGTAAGAAGAATTAACATCTTGGAGTTCAAAGACGTCATTCCATTGTTCTTCGAATAAATCTTGATTCAATGAATCAATATTTTGTGGCGTTTCATTTCTATGCATTTTCAAGTATTGTTTGGGTTGGCGGTGCATTGGGGTTGTTACAGATTTATCGTTAATCATAAAAATCGGTAGGTGATCGGATATATCTGAATAAAGAATGCCGTTCGTGCAGGTTTCATTTATAACGTTAGACAATATGATATCTATTAATGTTTTACTATGGGTGGTGTTGTTTATTCGGGTGGGTTTATTGATGTGGGGATGCAGTGAGTTGGAAAGTAATATGTCGTGGAAATGGGTGGGTTGTAATAAATCTGTATTGTAATCTCCCATTAAAAAAAATGGATTTTCTCTCTCCAAGAATTTTGTTAGCACAATGGTCGAAGTTATCAAGAAAAGATTGAATGTCATTTTGTGGAGGTCGGTAAATGGTACCAATTATAATATTTTTTGTCAATAAATAAACTTTCTGCTCACTGAATACGCAAGTCAGTTCGAATTTTGAATTTAATTTGATTATGAACGTACATGGCCACCCCACCTCCTATGCCATGCTTTCTGTCATTACGAATAGAATTTTAATTTTCAATGCCAAATAGGTCCGGGGAAATGGTGTGCAACCATGTTTCGGTAACTCCTATAACGGAAAGTGGAAAATCATTGAGGGAACTTAAAAATAATTCAAACATTTCAAAATTTTTTATTCAAGCTTCTTAAATTGCACAAATCTGATTTGCCTTATTGAAAGGAAATTGACTGTTAAATTCATTGATAGTGAAGTACTGGCTTGTGTGGTTGACTAGTTGCTGGTCATCTATTCCAAAATCAGAATCCATTTACAATGAGTGCCATTACGTGATACGCAGCATATCATGGTGCAACGGGAAGTGCAGTGTACATCGTATACACAGGGTGTATACGATGAGGTGCATCGGTGCGTGATGCGCTGTAACAGACTACATAGGAGTGATTGAAACGAAATACTTGGAGCCAGAGTCAACATAATAATTACCTGCTTACTAATCATTAAAAACACGGGAACTCAGCTATAAAATCAGCCTATAAATGCACATTTGACCATTATTGACCTTATTGAGTCCTCAATGTCCCATACAAGCTCTACCAAAACTCATGCACTGGATTGCGCTATCATAAGAATAGAACATGATAAAATCTGGTTTATCTGTAACATAATTAAATGAAGAGGTATTTAGCATTCAGCGACAACAACTAGATATTAAATTAGCTTCTCTCGCAGCTCTTTGATAAGGGGTGTGGAACGCCAAAATTCGGTTATTTCAGTTCATCCTGAATAAAGATTGCTTTCGCAACTACACTGCATGCATACCAATTAACCACCGACATTTTCTAAGGTCTCAGCCTTCGATGTAGTGCAGGCGCCTAGTCAAGGTCCAACATACAAAGCGTCATGCATTTTTATTTTTTTTACAACCGTAGGATTGTGTGACATAATTACTAGACGCGATCTCCGATTCTATACTTGTGGTAGTTTGTAAAATGGATCACCGATTGTCTGTTGACCTGTGAAGAGGCCTACAGTCAAGGTTAGTGACACACACTGGAGCACACTGCAGGGCCAACACGGCCAACCACCAGACCCCCCTCCCCACATGGTACCTAAGGAGCGGAAGGGGGTCCGGCAGCCGACCATGCCGACCCCACAATGCACTCTAATGAGCACCATAACTTGACAATACATTTCACCAGTAGAGGAAAAAGAAAAAAAAAATGGTTACAATGCGCTGAATAAACTGAGGCACCATCACTTTCTATATGGTTTGTACAATAATTCATTTCTTTTGGAAGGGGGAAGTCACATGTTTGTGATATAATCTCTGCTGTTTTGCAATTGATGACATGATCCCTTTCGTCATCCATGGTTTTCTAGGAGTGTATTTCTTTCCCCTATAAAAAAGTGCCTCATTGCGCTCTACCGTATGTTTTTCACACCCGGACTCAAATTCATTTATAAAAGCTTCATATGCAATGGGGTCTTTACAGTTTTCAACACATGACCAGTTGTTTTGTTAGAATACAATTCACGTAAGAGATCATCAGTCATGATTTTTTTCAAGGTCCGTTTACAATGTCTCGGGCAGTGGCTATCTTGAGCACAATGTGACTTATTATGAAAGATCGTGGTAAGGTGATCTGTTATGTCTTCGACAATGCTGAGATTCTTCTTAAGCTGTTTGATCTGGCTGTCTCTCTTCTCCAGCTCCATCATGAAGCAACTGTGTTTACTCAGGGAGGTAACACCTCCCTGTAGTGGTATACTGTAAGGCTGGGGCAAGAGCGAGGCCCAGGGCAGGTGCTAATCGCTCTTCCGTCAGCCGCTGGTCATTGAAAGCTGAAATGATAGCTTCCACATAATGGGTTGAATGTCTGGTCTTGCACCAGTGGTCAGCAATGGCGGACTTGAAGAGGACGTGCTGTTGGTGCTATCCAGTGGCGGATCGACCCAGGGGAGAACCCCCCTTTATTTTTTTGTTAAAACAAAAGATATAAAAGGGGAAATTTGGGGGAGGGGTGCGTGCGCCCCCCTTTAATTTTGTAAAGGCGCCCCCTCTTTACGCAATTCCTGGATCCGCCCCTGCTATCGGTGTTCTTCGTATTCCCCCCAGTGAGTCGGTCCGCGGATTAGGGTTAGGGTCCGTAGGGGCGGTTGCACGGGTCCAAACCATCGTGACAGGATTGGGCCTAATTGGGAAGGTTCCGAAATACGCCTCAAAATTCGAAATGGTGGTTTAAAATCAGCTTAAATGTATTTCAAGAGGATTAACAGTAGTGTAGCCCGTCTATATGTCAATAATTCGACCTTGATTTTTCCGAGAAAATGGGAAAAAATGAGAGTAATAAATATAAAAATAGTATCGCTATGTATTTTGTTGAAAATCAGGTCACGTACTTTGGAGAGGTCAGAGAGCTTATAGTAATAATGTAGCCTTGAAAATAGGGAGGAGCGGGCAAATCAGAAAGTGAGAAAAAGAAAATTATGAATGTATCGATAAATTTATAGTATTGATGCTGAGTTGATAAAAATTTGTTTTGACGGGATAAAGCCCGTAGAGCTGCTGGAGGAACGAGAGCAATGTGAGGAAGAAATGTGCGGGTACGAAGTGTACACTGATGAGCGCCGGACATATCAGACAGTGACCGACGGTCAGAGCAGACAGCGAGTGAAACAGTATATCATGACTGGACGAAGTCTACTGTGAAATGCGAGGGTACGAAGTGTACTCTGATGACCGACGGTCAGAGCAGACAGCGAGTGAAACAGTATATCATGAATGGACGACGTCTACTGTGAAATGCGAGGGTACGAAGTGTACTCTGATGATCGATTTGCATATCAGACAGGGAGTGAAACAGAATATGACATGTAGTATGGAGGCTGTGTCGATGAACATTTGTTTTGACGGGATAAAGCCATAACTGTGAGAGGTACTAGGGTAATTAAGACATGTGAGGGTACGAAGTGTACTCTGATATGGTCAGAAAACTTACAGTAAAAATATGACATTGAAGAGGACGTAGTTGTACAATAGGAGAGGAAGGAGATGTTTGATAGAAGAGGGATAATTATGCAAGAGTGAGCGAAAAATACTCTGATGAGGTCAGAAAACCGATAGTAAAAATATGTCCTCGAAGAGGAAGGAGTTGTCTGATAGAAGAGGGCTAATATGCAAGAGTGAGCGAAAAGTGCACTGCTGAGGTCAGAAAACTTATGGTAAAAATATAACCTTGAAGCTGTTAAAAATAGAGGAAAACAATGCAAAATAAGCCGATTGTGATGAGCTCTGATACATTTATAAAGAGTGAACATGAACAACATCGATCATTCTACAGGTAAAATCAGTATTGCGATCTTTGTCTTGAACGTGTAGCAGTTTGAGTTAACTGAGAAAATGGCCTCTTACAGTTATTCTGATGCCAGTGCCTATGTGAATGATGAGGGGGATGTTGTTGGTGTTTCCAAGGGACGAAATGAGGACGGTGACAGTTCGGCATCAATGGTGAGTACATTATCGTTTTTTCGATGGATATGTTTAACACAGATGATTTTAGAAAAGTTGATTGCCACAAAATTAAAATACAAATTAAGTATAGTTTATCACGTCTATCACTTAATTACAGTGCCGTAGGGACATACTGCATTATTATGAGTCTACGTTTCAAACGATCCTACGTTTTAGTTATTTCTATTCGTTTCATTGTTATTTTTGATTATGGTTTATTTTTTTTGTAGAATTCCTCCACGAGTGGATATGCTGGAAAGTCAGTGACGTCACCATTTACTTTCGAGGAAGGAGCCATTCCCTTTCACTTGGGTTCAAAACGCTTTGTTGTAGTGAAAATTTATCAAGGCACTGTCTACGTGAACATTCGCGATTATTATCAAAATCATCTTGGCAAGATGTGCGCAGCTTTGAGGGGTATAAACCTTACTGTGGAGCAGTGGGAAAAGATGCGTGATGCGATGTTTCCAATTTCGCGTGCGATTAACCAGTTGCAAAAAGAGGCCAAAAAGCAACAACTACAACAACAGCAGAAAAGGAAGAGGGAGAACAGCAACTCCCATTCATATTCTCGCAGCACTTCTTGGCAAGGTCCCGATTATTATCATTAATGGTCTAACAGAACTCGCGCTTCTATTTTTTACCCACCCCCTATAGATGAATATCCACTATGACTACTTCTACTGCTAATATTAATAATAATAATAATAATAATTTTTCGATAGGTCAAAGCTGAACTTACCCACCACAAGGAAATGAGAAGCATAAAACCATTGCCCGCTGCCAAACACGTGTCGGTAGATGAGATTCGGGAGATGGTGACATCGAAGAGGGCCAGTGAGACGAGCGGAAAGGACGAGAAGGAGATGGGAGCAGATCAGGACGGCGAGAAAAGGAGGGAGAGATCAAACCTGATTGATATTCCCAATGATATCCACTGCATCACCCGTACGACCTATGCCGGACCGTTCATCACAGCCACCAAAGTGATCATGAAAAAGATCAACGAACTTGTACTGGAGAAATGCTACGGTTGTCAAACGAATCATCCTAGTCAGAAACACCACGAGTGTCTGTGGTTAGACTGGGAAGCGAAGATAGACACATACATGGATTCAGCAATATCGCAACTGACGGAGTCGGAGTTCATAGAGAACTTGGACGCCGTGTACGACATGGACAATTTGTGGGAGGATGAACGTTTGATAGTCCTGTGCGAGGCTGTGGAGTTTTATCACTTTTACTTGCGTACACCAGAGGTGGTGGAAGAACTATCGCAATACATAAAGTTACACTGCTAGTCACTTTTGGCACGAGTGTATGATAATGTTACATTATCGCGATGCACTATGCATTGAATAACAACAATAATTCAATTGCCTATCTGATCTGTCAATAACGCATTAAAAATTGAAGCCGAGCAATCCAATTGGGATCGAATATGAAGAAGAACTACAGTTTCGACGTGTCATACTGTTGGTATTTTCTCGTCACATGAAAGGTTGAAAGAAAGAGAGAGAGGAGGGGAAGTAGAGAATGATATTTTGTCTTTCGTTAAAAATTGCACATATATATATATATATATATATGTATTGTTTGCCTGTACGAGTGTTCGGTGTGATACGTTCAACTAATTATCCAAACGGGATCTTGTGTGAGAACCTATTACACACACACACACACACACACACACACACACACACAAATAATGATTGATAGAGAGAGAGAGAGAGAGATAGGAGGGGAGGAACAGAGATGAGTTTTCGTGGTACGTTAGAAATTACACTGTATATTATATATATATATATATATATATATATATATATATATATATATTACTTGCATGTACGAGTGTTCAGTGTGATTTGTTTAATTAATTATCCAAAAGGGATCTTGTGGACATGCCATCCCATTACACACACACACACACACACACATACACGCAACCCTGAAAAATTATAAAGTACGATAGCCCAGGAACATCGCCCTTTGCTCCTTCGAAAATACAAAGTTCAAACGTCTCAGAGTGCACAAACAAGTTTTAAAAATAAGGGTATTACAGTAAGGTGACCGGCGGATGTCTCTTTGTCTTTCTTGAAAAACACAGCCCTCAAAAAATTATAAAGTACGATAGCCCATGGACATCGTCCTTTGCTTCTTCGAAATACGAAATTCAATCGTCTCAGAGTGAACAAACAAGTTTTAAAAATAAGGGTACTTCAGTAAGGTGACCGGTGGATGTCTCTATGTTTTTCTTGAAAAACACTGCCCTCAAAAAAATTATAAAGTACAATAGCCCATGGACATCGTCCTTTGCTTCTTCGCCGAAATACAGATCTCATACATCTCAGATTGAACAAACAAGTTTTAAAGATAAGTGTACTATAGTAAGATGATCGGTGGACGTTCCTTTTCCTTTTTTAAAACAGTCCTTAAAAAAAAAAGTTTACGCAATATGATGTAAGAAGCTAGTACCATAATCACTGTACATAAAGCCCCTTGCTCTGACCAGTATAAATATAACTTGCGAGAACTGGAGTACAACCGTTCGAAAAAAAAATGGACAGTCAAAGCAGTGACGGAGCTGTTGCTGGCTGAAGCCAGACCATATCCCCGCGGGGACTATGGCTTTTTCCTTACCCCCGGGAGTCCAAATACCAATGTTCCAAGGACTGCCCCGCAATGGGGATGGTGACATCATCATCCCCTTAGAGCTGCTAATGTCAGTTCAAACGCCAGATGAAGAAGATTACATTTGGTAACTCTTCTTCTTCATCACACACCACGTGAGTATACCCTTACCTGTGTTTTTTTTTTTCCTAGAACCGTGTACTATTTTTGTACCTTGCATGTTCACTCGAATATAAATTGACAGTCCGTGTTCTGACGTATCATCATTATCATTCTAGCAGCATGGATTCCAATACATTTAACGAGAGACTGACAATATGCAATTCGCTTGACGATTTGAATGCATTGTTAATGGAATATGAACAGTACCAGGGTAAGTGTCATACGTTCATTCATCCCTACAAGAAATGTATGGTTTCTTGCGTGTTTGTGTCTGTGTCTTTGTGTTTTGCCAGTCATTCTCTATTTTCTTTTTTATCTTTGTTTTTTCCTTCTTTTTTACCTTCACATATAGACCAACGTCTGCCACCAACACCACCACCACCATCACCATCACAACTCACATCACCCCTAGCGACCGAAGCCGGCCCCCGGACCAGCCAAACACATTTTCCACCGCTTTCCACCGAACCACCACTACCTGACATCTCTGCTGCTCCTGCCCAGCAAGGCGGCACCAACACCACCGCGGAGGAGGAGGAAAAGGAGGAGGAGGAGCAGGAGGAGCAGCAGGAGGAGAAGGAGGAGGAGGAGGAGGAAGCAGATACACCCAGCACTTCTCACGAGTCGCCATCTCCCTCATACTTTCTTCGACGAGTGAGTCAAAGAACCAATAAGAAATTTAAAGCCAATGTTGTTGATTACACCGTCTCTTTTCCTACTCATAACGAACTGACGCCACTGATAGATGCCTTGCCGCGTGCCAGTAGTTTGTTTCAACGTATAGTAGATGATATGATAAGAGATGCTCGTGATCACGACATGATTCGACTCGTTTTTAATACTCCCAAGTTAGACAAGCCCGTAAGTCTTCCTTTTGTGAGAAAAGATCAGCTAAGTCACGATGTGTTCATGCAAAAGTTAGAGGCAACCTTACAGTCCCACGAAGAAATAACCTTGGACGAAACGGTAGCTTTCAACGTGATACATATGGAAATGCCAGTAGGTGGTAAGAGGAATAGGAGAAAATGTTCGGATTACGATGAATTACTGAAAACCATGCGATGTGTGTTGCGCATTAATAATAATACTGACAATGACAGAATGTGTTGTGCAAGAGCGATCGTGACCATGATAGCCAAAATTGAAAATCACCCCCAAAAGCGATCTATTCAACTCGGTACTAGATTACAGAGACAAATGGCTAGACAGTTGCACGAAGCTGCTGGTATACCCATCGAGCAGTTGTGTGGTATTCCGGAAATTAAACGTTTCGAACAAACTCCCATGATGACCAATTACAGAGTAGTGGTTGTTTCCAGAAGAGCCTGTAACTACATCACCTATATTGGTCCCGAAGATAGAGATCATACGATTTATCTTCTGCAGACAGACGATCACTATGATTTAATCACCTCCATGAAAGCCTTTTTGAACAAAAGCTACTATTGCGAGAAGTGTATGAAAGGCTACGATCACAGGCGCGAACACTCTTGCCAACGCATTTGCAAATTGTGTTACGGTTCGACTTGTCCCGCAGTCAGCCGAGCGGACGAATATGTAGAATGTCACAAATGTAATCGTAGATTTAAGAACGCTACTTGTTTGAAAAATCATGTCGAAAATAAAGTGTGCGAGACCATGTACAGGTGCGTGACGTGTGACAGAAATGTCAGCGTGGAACTCTTAAAAAAACACAAGCGCGAGCATGACTGTAGCAAGAAATTTTGCAAACACTGTCAGGGCTTTTTTCCGTTCAATCATCAGTGTTATGTCTCACCCGAACCCCTCGAGAAAAATAAACAAAAAAGTTATATATTTTTTGATTTCGAGTGCACTCAAGAGAGTGGGATACACGTGCCCAATTACTGCGTGGCCCAAATTACCTGTTTTGAATGTCGTGACCAAGCTATCGACACTCCTTGTACGCATTGTGGAGAAAAGAGACAATTCATTTTCAAAGGACCCACGACTGGCGATGATTTTTGTAAATGGTTGATAGACGAGCATTCCAACGTCATAGCAGTGGCCCACAATATGAAAGGGTATGATGGGATGTTTGTTCTTGATTATCTCTATCGCAATTGCATCATTCCCAAGATGATTTTGAACGGTGCAAAGATCATGAGCATTGATATCTCCTTGAATGACATCAAGATCATCGACTCCCTCAATTTCTTACCAATGCCTCTGGCGAACATGCCCAAAACTTTCGGTATTGAAGAACTGCAAAAGGGATACTTTCCTCACTTTTTTAACACGACCAAAAACCAGGCGTACACGGGTCCCCTACCCGATGTCAAATATTATGGTCCCGATAGTATGTCTTGCGCCAAAAGGCAAGAATTTTTGAAATGGTACGAGAGCGAGAAATCCAAGAACAAGGAATTTATCATGGCAGAACAATTACACGCATATTGCGTCAGCGATGTCGACATCCTGCGCAAATGTTGTATGCGCTTTCAGGACCTATTTTTTCAAGCTACCAACGGCGTCATCCCCTTTGAGAAAAGCATCACCATTTCCTCGGCCTGCCACTATGTGTACAGGAGAAATTTTCTCAACGAGAATACCATTGCTGTTCTTCCCCCTAAAGGCTACAATCTCCGTTACAAGCACTCTAAAGTCTCAATAGAATGGCTAACTTACATGAGTGAGAAAGAGAATGCGTACATACGTCATGCGAGGAATGAAGGGGAGGTAACGGTGGGTAGATACAGGGTAGATGGTTTTTGCGAAAGCAACAAAACTATCTATGAATTCTACGGGTGTAAATATCATGGATGTCCCAAGTGTTACCAATTTGATACGCCTAGTCCAGATTATGAAGATAGGATTATGGGTGAATTATTTCTAGACACTCTGGCTAGAGAAGCGTACATTGTACAAATTATGAAGGAGTATCAAGTGGTCACTATGTGGGAATGCGATTGGCAGAGAATGAAAGACGAAAATCAGGTACCGCCCCACATCAAAACACTGCCCGGTATCGATGACTATGTACCACTTGACCCAAGAGAGGCTTTCACGGGAGGTAGAACCAATGCTACTTGTCTTTTGTACGATTGCAACGAACACGAAAAAATCAAGTATGTGGACTTCACCTCTCTATATCCATGGGTGAATAAGTATGGTGTATACCCCTTAGGACATCCCGAGGTAATTACGAGCAATTTCAAACCTGTTTCCAACTATTTTGGTCTTATCCGATGTAAAATACTACCTCCAACTGACCTCTTTCATCCTGTTCTACCTAGTAAGATCAATGGTAAATTAATGTTTCCATTGTGTAGAACGTGCGCTGGAGATTACAATCAGCAAACCTGCCAACATTCTGACGAAGAGAGGATGTTACACGGTACTTGGGTTTCTATCGAACTGAATGAAGCCATAAGAAAAGGTTATGAAGTTAGCTCGATCGAATCTGTCTGGCATTTCCCCCGTAGAACGCAATATCAGAAATGCGCGGAAGAGGAGGAGGAGGAGGAGGTAGAAGAAGAAAGAGAGGTCTGGGTTGGGAAGCCACGCGACGAATCAAAAACTGGTTTATTCCGGTATTACGTAGATCAATTTTTGAAAATTAAACAGGAGTCCTCGGGGTGGCCAGATTGGTGTAAGTCAGAAGCCGATCGAGATAAATATATCGCGGATTATCTTCGTCACGAAGGTATAGCGTTAGATAAAGAAAACATCAAGAGAAATGAAGGCATGCGCGCGCTGGCGAAATTACAATTATGTTCATTTTGGGGTAGGTGGGGTATGAGAAATAACTTGACCAAAATAGAGATAACTCAGGATCCTGCAGTATTATACGAGTTTCTCACAGCGGATGACAAGCAAATATTAGATTTAAACTTCGTTTCTGACGAATTGGTAGAAATAAGATGGCAAGTGGCGGAGGAATTTGAGGAACTATCTAAACAATCTAACGTGGTCATAGCTGCCTTCACTACCGCTCAGGCCAGGCTTAAGTTGTTTCATATCTTAGATCGTCTAGGAGATAGGGTGCTCTATTATGACACGGATAGCATCATTTATGTCGAAAGAGGACATATTCCCGACGAATGGTCGCCTCCCTTGGGAGATTACCTCGGTGATCTTACTGATGAATTGGATGGTCGTTATATTGTGACTTTTGTGGCAGGGGGGCCAAAATCTTACGCTTATCAATTGAACGATGGTAGTACTGTGTGCAAAATCAGAGGGATCACTCTAAATTACAAAAATTCCCAAGTCCTGAATTACAATGTCTTGAATCGCATGGTGAAAAAATTGAATACCAAAGAAACTTACAAAGTAACGGTCACCGATAATCATCACATCACGAGAGATATCAAAAGACAGCGCATTTTGTCTAAACCACTCAGCAAAGACTACCGCATTGTTTACGACAAGAGAGTCATTCAAGATAACCTGTTTACCGTGCCATACGGATGGGTTCCCCACGAATAATAATATAAATCATACCTCTTAACAACAAGAAAGGCCATTTCGGCGTATGCCTCTCAAGAATGATGAACGTGTCTGATTCTCGCGCACGGGTGAACGAGGGGGAGGAGGAGGTAATAGGGGAAGTGGAGTATCCGGTAGAACTCACGGAACGTGACATTTTGACAGTTAAGCGAAATATGCCTTGGAAATCAGTTTTTCTATCTGCTTTCCTAACCCTTCTTTTTGTAGTCACCTTTAGTTTAACTTATCATTCGGAAGAAAAAATCTTAAAACTCCTCCAAAATGGTGTAATTCCAGATACTGACCTCTTTAAGCCTTTACGTTCATTCTTTTTCAACGCATCCAACATCCTGGTTTAGCTATTAAGACGCAACACTAAATAATGTCCATCTCATCAGAGTATATAATAGACTGCGATGACACTAAACCGCGTTAGTTCAGACGCGATTTCTCGAAAGAAGAGGGGAAAAAACACTGTCATCGTCATGTCGTTAAAATTCATTCATCCATTTACCTGCATAGTGGCAGGACCCACGGGGAGTGGTAAGACAGTATTTGTCCGGAAAATTCTAAACTCTCACCGCGAGATGATCGATCCGCCTCCAGAAAAGATAATATGGTGTTACGGGGTTTATCAAAAAGCTTACGAAGAGATGATGCGAGAAATGCCTTTTGTACAGTTAATAGAAGGCATACCGGGCAATCTGGACGAGCTGATAGATCCTACATTTTGTAATCTTATTATCATAGATGATTTAATGTCGGAATGCGGTAATGACGCGCGAATCACCAATTTGTTCACTCGCGGTTCTCATCATCGCAACCTCTCCGTCATATTCATAGTACAAAATCTTTTTCACCAGGCCAAAGAACTCAGAACCATCAGTTTAAACAGTCATTATCTGATTGTGTTTAAGAACCCCAGAGATAAATTGCAAATTGCTCATCTAGGTAAACAACTATACCCGGGGCGTGGCAAATACTTGCAAGAAGCGTACCAAGATGCCACTCGTTATCCTTATGGATATTTGTTGATTGATCTAAAGCCCGAAACGCAGGAAGAGTATAGATTACGTAGTAAGATATTTCCTCCCGATTTGACCGTTGTGTACGTTTGTAAAACGTAAGATCAGAGAATTACTCTCTTTTGTGCATCACGATAATACGTGGTGGTTGATTGTGACTGGCAGGTAGCCATAAAATAGACGTTTGTAGCATTTTTGCGTCACTCTTTCAATATGTCTCGTAGATTAAAGAACCACTTGCCGGAGCTGCAAGTCTTGAATAAATGTAATTCTAAACAGAGAAAGGCTCTTTTAGAATACGCCAACAAAGATCTCATTTTATGTCTATCCGAATGTTGCGCAAACTGCTTAAAAGGTAACGTTCAATTAACTAAGAGTCAGAAGAAGGCATTATCGCGGCACAAGAAAGAGCTGCGCTTCGTAGGTAACAAACGCAATGATTATAAAGCTCGAAAATCAATGTTAGTCCAGAGAGGAGGTTTTCTCACATCTCTGCTGGGACCTATTTTGTCAATGTTATTAAAATGATGTATTTTCTAATCAAAGTGATACTAATAGATTAAGTTTAAGGTGTCGAACGAGTGTATGATTGTCAGAATCGATTCTCTTTGTTAAACTTGTTGGTACTTGTCATGGCTAATAGTAGTAGTAGTATGCAAAACACCAAGAAAATGATATTGGTGCCTCACGATTTTGCTAGTTCTTTGCAAAAAGTATCTCCACAGCGTGAAACACCTACGGGTAAAGCTCTGTCTATATTGGACGAGTCTATTCGTGATGTGCTAGAAAATCACGCCTTATCGGATAGAGAAAAATTGCAAAGATACAATGACATCTTGTATAGATACTTGCAATTGCAAAAGCAAAACAGTCGGAAGAAGCCGATCGAAGTGCTCTTAGGAGAGCGACACGCAGATACCCATGATCCGACATCTACAAAAGCACAGTCCGACGAATTGTCTGACCATCAATACGCTACCTTGAAGGAGGATGTGTTAAAGATTTTACCCCCCTCGGTAAAACATCGAGGGAGTTTGTTATTAGATCATTTACTGCAAAAGAAAGACAGCACCGACTGGCTGAATGAAAATAGAGAGTTGATCGTTGGTGATTCCATTGTACCAGGCTCAAATGTAGTAGATCTAATATACGATGTCATGAGGGTACGCAATACGCACGAACCAGCGGGTTGGAAAGAATTTCTTAAAATTCTGATCAATAGCAATACGCCCGAATCACTTATTGTCAATACGGCACGACGCAACGCAATGCAAGACATGAAAATTAAAGGGTTCATACCTACGTCTGTAGACAAGAGGGTTACTAAGAAAGGGTCTAAGAGCGCAAGCTCAATGATGATGATGACTACACGTGCAAAGAAAAAAAAGAAGAGAACTCTACCTTTCAAGTGGGAAAGTCTCTGAATTATTGTGACCTAATGCATTGAGATTTGAGAGAAATGTGTTTATGATAATGAATAGTATAGTATTTTCTTGACGATAAATGTCTAAGCTAATGTTACTGAATACGTTGATACATCAAGACAATTGTTGAATGTGTATTGTGTTATATCATTTTTATATTATCTTTCTCGTCTTAACCCTACCGCGTCTCGGTAGAATAAGAGGAAACGAATGGCCATGATAGGTCACACATATTGATACCATACATGTATCGCAACGTTTTTATGCTCCTTCGCCGTGTATTGTTTGGTGTAATGTTTTGTTATAGGATAGATTACAATTGATGCCTTACATGCATCGAAACGATTTAACGAGAGTACAACGGTACCTATTGACTTTTATGACACTTGTGTACGATCGTCAAGTTTTATGTGAAGACGACTGATTTTTTTTTTCAGCTAAGCTGCAATAATTCCCACAACCGAGGTTTTGCATGTTTGCGTGTGTGTGTGTGTGTTAGTGTGTGTTGATTAATACGGTTAGACTAATACATTATAAACGTGTAGCTTATGTGAAGTTGTGTGTGCGTGTATGTGTGTGTGTGTGTGTGTGTGTGCTGATGTGGTTAGGTTAATACATTATAGCGTACAAAAATGTAAATTTACTATATATATATATATATATATATATATATTGTTAACATGCAACACCATAAACTCTATAAGATAAAAAACAACTATACAAATAGTCTTCAGGTTATAACATTCACGCCGTAATTCTTAATAATATCAACTATCACAGAGACAGAGCTATACATCATACATTTTGAGCATACAATATCTACGCCTGACTTTATGGCACCTATGTACATAAAAATCTTAGCAATATAATCAGAAGATACATAGCGTAATATACCTACGTGGGTGTGTGTGTGTGTGTGTGTGTATTTGAGATTTTATTTTCTTGACAAGACAGTACGATTTATATTCTACGAATATACTTCTTACTGATACCATCATATCAGACAATGACATTATTCTGCACGCGTGTGACATTGCTAACAGAATGCAAGTTACTATATCGCGGTCAGTTAAATAGGATCAAGTCACGTCACGACATAATCATTACAGTGTACAAGACGACACAGGGAGAGAGAGAGAGAGAGAGAGGGAGAGAGAGAGAGAGAGGGGGGGGGGAGCTATATCTTATACGTACAAACTACGAACATATATGAACAGCTTCGCGGTACTTATGAGGGTACCAAAGACAACACGCTTCGTTAGGTTATTATGTAACAGTACAGTCAGACATCTAATTACTACGGCATGCTTTGACGTACCACGTTAGAACCAGCATATCTTTCATAGCATAGCATCTATTTCAACATCCACGACTTTGCTATTTGATTGTACAGAAAATTCGCATCTACTAGTGGTGGCGGAGAGTGTAAATAATTGTTGATGTAATGGTACACTCTCTGATCATTCTGCCCCCGTGTGCGAGAATTAAATTCAGACAAAATGCTACTCATCGAATCACCTCTGGCTCTACGTATAAGATAATAAAGACAGTACTGCCCGCACACTGTAGACCAGCTGGATTGTAGCGATTTTCTATTGTACGTCCACACATCGGCATTGGCATTCAAAAACTTGGTAAAGTAGGGCGAACATAAAGTAGGGTGTCTACCATATGAATCAAAAAATTCACCACGCCCTCTACTGTCGATGTAAATAGCAATCCAATGAGAACCTATTTCTCTGTGACCATCTACATTCGCAATCAATGACACGGTTTTTTTCTCAGTCTCTCTTCTTCTTTTTCTTCCATTCCTTCTTCTTCTCGTTGCTAAAACTGGTAATTTATCGGCGGGAAATACACCAACAAAAGTCCCGTTTAGTTTGGGTTCTTTCTGAACAACTCCCAAGAGTTCACGCGTGTTCATCTCGACAGATATCTAATTACCATAGTCGAGAGTGACATTACGATTACGATCAACTTCTAAGATAGATTCAAATTCGGAATAAACGACGACATTCACAGTTTCGGACAGGGGAGAAGCAAAAGTCAATTCCAGTCGAACTGATCCGGAAGTCTTGGGTTGAAAGTAATCGTCGGTCGACAGATCTGGGGTCAAATCAAAGGCGTAGAGGGCGTATCCCTTTCCGTAGTCGTCTCTAGTGATATGATTTCCCTTGTCGTGAAACATACTATTGGTACCAGAAAACAGAGTCTGATAGGCCAAGATGTAATTGGGGGAAGATCCAGTAAACTGAGGACGGAGCGGTTTCCACGGAACTTGTTCTGAATTAGCATACAACGCTATGTAATTCAGGTCATAATGATGAAAATTGAAGGGATTTCTGGCGTAAGATCCATTGTAAGCCGTGTTACTGACACAACCAATCACCATTCGCTTGGGAATCTGTCCTATAATCAGGCTCTCTCGGGTAAAAGACAACTGTCCTTTGGGAATTGAAAAAGAGGTTGTCACGACTCGTCTGATAGGATACTTGGCCGTTTCCGTTTCCAATGTTTTAGCGTGCAGTAGCGATGTGGTCGGGCTCAATTTCACGCGTCTCACCAAGAGACTGGCTTCGGTGATTTTGACTTTGTAGCTTGCTTCAGGGGTAGACGACATGAGACTAAATGCGTTCTTGCTGCGATGAAGTTTGAATTTAATGTCCACCCCTCCCATAATCAACCGATCTTGGAACGATGCATCCACGTGTAGCCTTCCTACCATGTCTACCGTTTTAGACAATTTGGTAAACTCGTGGCGTTTATTCAGCCCTTCGTTGGTATTACTCGAGGCCAGAGGGTCATTGATTTCCATATATCCCGCCGTGTCTTTGTAAAACAAGGACGAAGTTAGCTGCGACAATTTTGCATCACGACCGTAGGTGAGAAGATTTTCGAACATAGCTCTATAAGGATAGGTGTTCGTGGAAGGGGTGATGAGTGTATCGTTGAACATCACATCTACCTCGCTGAAGAGCGAATGTAGAAAAAGATTGACTGGTGCTACAGAAGATTCATCGGTGAGGGCGGTACCATCCGCATTAACAACTTTCGCCTTGAGATGTAGCAGCGTTTGAGAAAGATCGGTATACTCTTCCGGCGAACTTTGCAGATGAAATTGTATGGGCGTGGCATCGGCTATGCTCGTCACGGGGAAGAACTCGACCCATTTTCCTTGCTCTATGGTCGTCTGAGTCGGGGGGATGCTGAACAGGTCAATTTCCGATTTAGAACAGTCGCACGATAACTTGTGTAGCTTTTCCATTATGCCCTCAACTTTAGCTTTCACTCTCTGTCTTCGGTTAAAAATAGTAATAGAGTGATCAGGACCGATCAAAAATATCGTTGCTTCTTTTCACCGGTCGAGAGCCAGTGTAAATGAATGCCTTCTTCTTACGTCTGGTCTTTTTATTCACTTTCTTGTCATTCTTCTTCTTCGTCTTTCTTTTCACAGGAGGTGCGTCCATACTCTCGACCAATCGACGTTTAATTTTTTTCGCTTGTGCGGCCGAAGCAGTTTTCAAACTTTTTCCCGCCATGACATCTTGAGCTACATTAACACCTGTTTGCAACGCTCTTTTCCCCAAGTACTTTGTACCAGCTTTCAGGAGTGGTACGGCCGATTTCCAGATACCTTTAAGCATACTTCCCAGCCCATATCCCCGTTGCACTCTCGCCCCTCGAAAATAGGGCAGAGATCCACTCCCATACTGGGGATGAGACCACACTTGTTCTCGATGGCGCGGCATTACACCGTTAATGTAGATAACGACAAGCTCTAAAATGGAGTTTAATTACCAACTTTCCGGACTGAAATGGCACTTTTTCCCCAAAGTCACTTCTTATATCAACTTGTATAGTGTCTATGTATTTTGATTTTACGGGCAGATAGTGAGGGGTTTGATAAGTAAACGTAACGATCTCACCGGCCCTTCTGTGGGGAACGGGAACAATTCTCAGGAGAGGGGCACTGATGTCACCCACGGGCTGATTGCAAATCACGTCCGTATACAGATAAAGTGTATTGATCCCTCCATTCACGTTCGGAGAAAAAGGCGCCTGTGCGTGACCGCGAATGATGCCACGGGGAAATCCCAACAGGTAACCTAATCCCTCGCTTAACTGTATGGCGCTGACTTGATCGAAATCAAAAATAACTTTGCCCGAGCTCGAATCGCGTTGTACAGTGAAGTTGTTATGAAATCGTTCGGGTAGAGCAGCTGTCAGTGCCTCGCATATACTACCTATATCTTTGTAATGTCCTTCAGGTATAACGCAATGACTGACCACCTCTTCGGACAGTAGAAATTGAAATGTGTTGTTCGTAATATTCACGTTATACCAAGAATAGGGATAAATTATTTCCACCAATGCCACCTCCCACTGCGCGTGAAATATGAGCGGCGCGGCCAATTTAGTCTTAAAACTGGTGACTGTATTATCCGGAAAATAATCGAACGAACTATTACTGGGTAGAGTCACGTAAAATTGTTCCTCGCCTTCCATACTGATTCTTTCGTCAAAATGATGCCCTCCCTCAATTGCGATAGGTTTTATCGATGTTATCTACCCAAGCATTAAACGTGTCTGGATAGCCTAGAAATTTCACGAAATATTCGGTTTTACCCCCTCGCTTTCGCCGTCTCAGTATCTTTTCCACCCTATACATGTCTGCCTTGTCCTTACGCACCCTCTGCAATTCAGGTTCGTAAAATGTACCTTTCAATTGTTCGTTATTATCATCGGTTAAATGATAGACGGGTAAATCACGATGTTTACGACCAGACACTGTGTACACTTCCTCTGTCCAGTTGGGGAGGTACCCCTTTTCAAAAGTTCGTTTCATCTTACTGATGCGTACTCTTTCACCTTTTTCGTAGCGAGGTCTGTTTTGTTTACGTAATGCCCATGATTGATCACCATACAATCGCTGCCAGATGATACCTTCATTTTTCTTGGTGACGAGCACGGGTTTTGTTTTGATCGAACGGTGCTGGGCATTATTGTAGGCTCGGAGGAGTTTCGGGAGTATGCGGGTATACTTCAACGTGTTGGAGTGAGTAAAATATTTCCACATCTTTTCTTTCAACGTTCTGTTAAAACGTTCGACGACACTAGCCTTGGTTTCGTTTTCAGTTGTAAAAAACTCAATGTCTTTCTCTTTCAAGAAGGCTTGAAATATTCTGTTGGTAAATTCAGTGCCTTTGTCCGTTTGAATCTTTAGCGGAGACCTCTGCGTTTTGAAGATAATTTTCAGAGCACTGACCAAGCTTTTGCCACGTTTGTCTTTGATGGGCACTACCCAGGCAAATTTAGACAAAATGTCTATACATGTAAGGAGATACCTATACCCCGAATTGTAACGGGAGAGCGCAGACATATCTACCAAATCCATTTGCCACTGATCATCCATACCACCAACAATGACTCTGCTTCTACTAAACCGACGTCTGGCCGGTTTGTGCAACGTGTAGGTGTCAATACCCTCTAACCATTCTCGTATTTGTTTCCTACTTAAGCGATATCGACTATCTTCTCGCACGAACTTGTACAATTTTTCTACCCCGCCAAAACTGGCTTCGTGTTCTGGATTGAAATAAATGTCATTCAGATATCGATTCATGTTCTCTCGTGTCACTCTTAACGTGTCAGTGCGAGCACGTCCACAATACCTATATACTCCCACAAAAACAAATGTTTATCAACTCTGTCTCAATACTACGTATTTATCGTGACAGTCATATTCTATATTCAGTCACTGTCTCATATGCCCGTCGGTCATCAGAGTACACCTCTTACCCTCACATTTTACAGTAGACGATACTGTTTCACTCGCTTAGACTTCGTCCAGTCATATGATATACTGTTTCACTGGCTGTCTGCTATGACCGTCGGTCACTGTCTGATATGTCCGGCGCTCATCAGTGCACACTTCGTACCCGCACATTTCTTCATCACATTGCTCTCGTTCCTCCAGCAGACGATACTGTTTCACTCGCTTAGACTTCGTCCATTCATGATATACTGTTTCACTCACTGTCTGCTCTGACCGCCGGTCACTGTCTGATATGTCCGGCGCTCATCAGTGTACACTTCGTACCCACACATTTCTTCCTCACATTGCTCTCGTTCCTCCAGCAGCTCTACGGGCTTTATCCCGTCAAAACAAATTTTTATCAACTCAGCATCAATACTATAGATTTATCGATACATTCATAATTTTCTTTTTCTCACTGTCTGATTTGCCCGCTCCTCCCTATTTTCAAGGCTACATTATTACTATAAGCTCTCTGACCTCTCCAAAGTACGTGACCTGATTTTCAACAAAATACATAGCGATACTATTTTTATATTTATTACTCTCATTTTTTCCCATTTTCTCGGAAAAATCAAGGTCGAATTTTTGACATATAGACGGGCTACACTACTGTCAGTTATCAAATTTTCTAAATATAGCAAACGGAATAAGCACGAATTAATGTCAGCCGTACCTTCAGAAGGTTATTTCGCTGGCAAGAACTGAAGTAAACCTGCGTTGTCTGGATGGCTGAGTTAAATTCGCGTCCGGGGCTTCTTCCAGGGTGGTGGCTTGATTAACTGCATCACACACTGCTCACGGCACGGAAGCTAACGTCTGAAGGATCACGAAAATCATACAATCTCATTGGTTGAGAGCCCAGCATAAACTTTCATTTAATATGTAGGGCGGGCGGGTCTAGTTTGCAGGCACAAACCCTTGTTGGTCGTAAGAGAGTCTGCATGCGCCAAGACTAATACACGCTCCACTGAACTGCAGCCTCTCCCAACAAGGGTTTGTACAGACTTCTAAAAACAGTGTCTCACAGTGAAAATCAAACTCCACCCTCTACCCATGTGATTGGTTGCTTTCCAATGTCCATCACAATCTCTTGGGACTTGTCTGGCAGCACCCAATAACTGGATAATTAGGAAGACAGATTAGGCAGATATCACCAGTCCATGGGTGAAATAAAAACAACACTGGTCAGACAACCCTTCCTCTGTGCATGGAGCTCTATGGATACCAGTGCACCAAATTCCAAGGGGTGTTATCAGGTGACTTTTCTCCCTACGCTACACAGTAGTCAGTAAAGTCATCTTTCCCCCTTATATCTGGTTCTTCTGTAAACCATGGAGTAACATGCAGACATATGTGGATTCATGTGTAAACCATGAAATGACTAAAATGTAATGAGATATTTTGGGGGCATTATTTACTTTTCTGAACAAAATTTCAAGGCATGATTTAACTGTTTGCAACAATTATATGACTATCAAAAGAGCATACATACTACTAGTATTCTAAAAGGAATTAAAATTTTGTTTGACGAAAATCAAATTTGAGATGGTTGAGGTACCCCAAAACAAAGTGGTCCTAGTGAAATGTGGGAACTTTCTTTTATATGGACCACTTTGCTTTACTTTGTTTTTGGATATTTCCAAATCCGACTAATACATCAAATAGAATTTTAACTCCTATTTGATAATAATATGTCGAGTAGTTTCTATCTTGGAAAAAGTTAAAAGCTGAATCACCATCTCAACCAAAACTACCATCCTTTAACACCTACTTTTTTTCTTTTTCTTGCTGGTATACTGTGTAGTCAAGGGCCCACTAAATAAACACAAACCTATATAGGTTCATTGTAAGTGTACCAACATATATGACAATTTCAGATGAATAGCCTTGAATCTAATTATGTATAGATTCTGAAGAGAAAATCAATGTTGAAATTGAAAAGCAAAGAATAGTTCTTGTGCCTATAATGCAGGAACCAGACCCAGAAAAAAACATTTTATTTCTATTACAGTTCTAAGAGGTTCTCTACTTCCATCCAAGAGGAATCTTTAATAAGTGGAGTCAGAGATGGTCTTCTGTATAACTTCTCTTCCTAGTTTGATCTCTCTCCTTTTGTAAGTTCTGACAGTGTTTCAAATTAACTCTAAATTCCTCCCTATATTGGTCTGATAAAACAATACATTTCCTGAGTGAATGTATTCATACGTCTTTTAAAACTTGTGATAGATATCAATGTAAAATCTCCAGGATGCTGCAGTTGATCATAACTTGCAATTGATTGCAATCAATTGTTTTTCATTTTTATCAATTGCATAACACTGAAAGAGCTAATACTTAGTTGTCATGTGTTCACTCAAAATGAGTTGAATCTACTGTGTCGTAGCTGTAATAATCTAATGAAGTGCTTGAACAATGAACCTGCAGTCTGTTGGCAACAGAGTATTTGTCACTGTCGTTCAATGTTTTGCCATGATTTACAACATTATTCATATATTTTTTAATCATTTACAATTTTGTGGATCAAACTTTTTGCTCAGTTTTATTTTAGCATTTGAGTTGCAATTTGGGAATTATGACCACTCTATAGTAATGTTATTTTGCACGACACTTATATAATACATATATAGAATTTTCAATATGCCTCTTTCCATTGAACAATATTTTTATGGATAAATACAAAATCACATGAACTGACCTAACTCCCTCAATTTTTGAGCATTAGACTTGAAATTTGGCACATGACATTGTGGCCGCCATTGTAGGCCTATGTTTAAGATGTACTGTATACAAATTTTATCTTTTGTCATTGTCAACAGTATTTGCCATGGTAGCAGCAGTTTTATAAAAAAAAAAACATACAAAATTTTGGGGAACAAACTGCCCACTTTTTAAACATTTGATTTGCAATTTGAGAGACTAATGATCACTCTTACTTACATGTTAATAGGGCCTACTATGTCATTTTAGCAAGACATTTGTGTGTGTGTGTGTGTGTGTGTGTATGTGTGGTTTTCAGTCTATCTGTTGCCATGACATGAGTATTTTCTTATAAATACAAAATTATGTGGATTGATCTAACTCCCTCAGTTATTGAGCGTTAGAATTGAAATTTCGCATATTTGGCTGCTACTGTAAAGTGAAGATTATGCAAAATTCATCTCTTGTCATTGCTGACCAATGTATTGACGTGATAACAGCATTTTTTTCTTGTTTAAACATCATACAAATTACTAGTTAATTTAGCTAAATCCAGCAGTTTGTAGGATTTGACACATAATATCAATACAAATTAAATTGCTCAAAGTATTTCTTTCGTCAATATTGAACAATGCGTTCCCATGGCAACTTTTTTTTTCTATAAAAGGTGTAAACAAATATTGTGGATAATATAGATTTTCCCGGCCAATTTCGCACTTTTGTCAGTCCATCATTTTGATAAAAGGTTCATGATCAATTTAGCGAAAATCCTCGTCACAAAATTATGTCATTCAAAATTGCAACTTGTTCGTTAAATTTAGCATTTCGATCAACGAAATTTGCACATGTGCCTTTCGAATTCGTAAAACAGGCATTCAAACTGGAACGTGCTCTTCAGTCATTCAAGTTCGCCAGCACTGGCGGAAAATGGTATTTCAGTCATTCAGTTTCGTGTGTCGGCATTCAAATTCCAGACATGTTCATTCAAAATGCCGTAATATTATTTCTATTTTGAAAAGGTCAGAACCGTGATTTATACGTATTCAAACGTGATTTTTTTTTTTCGTTTCATCCACACACTGTTTAGTGTATAGTAAATGTATTTTGACTCTCAATAACTCAAGTTTGTTGTTCTGTAACGCCCCTCTTCTTTCATCCTCGTACATGCTAAACTGAATGAACGATTTGCGAAATGGTGCTTGTCTTACGAATTTGAACTGAAAAAGTGCTGATTGGAATGATGTTAAAGGTAATTTGAATGAAAAGATTATACAATTGAAATACTGAACATGTCATCTGGGCTAAATTGTGCTAAATTGACTGCAGCAATTAGGATTTGGACTGAAAAAAAGAGCGAAATTTGCCGGGAAAACCTATATTATAGAGCTTACTCCCTCAGTCTTTGAACATTTGACTTGATATTTGGTACATGTGACCACTATAGCATGTTGATACTTAAATTCTATCTTTGGAGTATGGCAAATCTGTATTGCCATTGTAACAGCATTTTTCATAAAAAAATATTCACTTCTTTCGTCAGGGGCAGACAGTATTTGCCACAGAAATTATTAACTTTTTGAATAAAAATCAATCATACAAAAACATTATGGCTTATGCTATTTTCCTCAGTTTTTAAAATGTTGTTAGATTTGGCACATTTTGGGGAACCATTATAGATTTTAGATATGCATATTGAAAAACACATCTTTGTCAATGTTAAATAATGCATTGCCATGGTCGCAACTTTTTTTTTCTGATAAGAAGCATACAAAAACATTGTGTATTGAGCTAACTCCCTCAGGTTGAGGTCCATGGGGTATTAATCACATTTAGTGATAGTTCCAGTCTGTATTGCATGTATTGTTGCTGCCAGTCCTCTGTGGTGCATTTTCATTATTTTCTGAGCAACACATTTTTTGCTTGTTTGTTTACATTTGTTTCAATGAACTTCTAGTAGGGCAGATATGTAACAAAAATTGGTCGAAATGCTCACATCCGGCGGAAAGTATGAAATTTTGCATATAGGGGTACTTTGGGGCGCTGATTTCAAATATTGCCGGATCCAAGAGATTTGACCACGGGGTCGGCCGCCATTTTGAATTCCAATATGGCCGCCATCACAAAACAAATTCAAAGATCCCTATCTTCAGTTCTGAATGACCTGTGGCACCAAAATTTGGTACACATGTGTGTTTTGACACATTTAATTTGATGACAGATTGATTCGGAGTGTCTGACAAACATCGAATGGCCGCCATTTTGAATTCCAATATGGCCGCCTCGACGAAATATTCAAAATCCCTATCTCGATTTTTAAGTGGTGAGTGACCCTGAAATTAGGTGTAAAGAAGTATTTTAACATACTGAGTTAAAATATTAACTGATGTGATGTGTCTGACAAACGCAATGCGTGCTATTTTGAATTCCAATGTGGCTACGAAGACAAACATCACGACTAACATTCACGGGCATGTCAAAAAGTGCAGCAAAAAGGAAGCATAATGCACATTTCACTGACGTCACAATGTAAATACATCAGTGCGCACGCTATCAGTTACAAACGCGCGCTCAATCAGGTAGCCAAATTTACAAACCCGAGTTAGAGATTTTCAACACTCCAACATGGCAAATATGTATTAAATTCAAATTGGCTGCCGTGCAGCTTGTCAGACATATCAAATAAGTTTGTTATTGAAGTCATCATATCTTCATGCTTTTATGTATCAAATTCCAATGGCTAATGTCATTCAGAACTGAAGATAGGGATCTTTGACGGCGGCCATATTGGAATTCAAAATGGCGGCCGACCCCGTGATCAGATCTCTTGGATCCGGCAATTTTTGAAATCAGCGCCTCAAAATACCCCTATATGCAAAATTTCATACTTTCCGCCGGATGTGAGCATCTTTTTCACATATCTGCCCCACTATTCTGTTGTTGTTTTTGAAAGAAATGTAGGTAGGCTATTGTTCTTTAAACTGTAACATTCTCTGTTTAAAAAAAGGAAAAAAATAGGCGTATATTCCTTGGCAATGTAGCCAAAATTTTGTGTGGGACCTTGATATTTTGACCTGGTTATAGAAACTTCGGAAATGCGTAACTTTTTCTTTTTATAATTTTTCTCATACTGTCACTGATATGTTCTAATAATGTTGCTGAATTCTCTCAATCTAAATGATTTCAACGTGAACTTGCACATATTACTTTTACGATATCATCAGAATATATCTAATCTCTTTTCTTTTACTAGTCCCCAAATTTAAATAGCCAAAAGCATTACAACATACTACAGTTATGTGGTCATGGTTTTATGACAATATAACACTGTTTAATAGAAATATCAAACAATCGCAAGAAATATTTTGATATCGTAAAAGGCAAGTTCACATTGAAATACGTACGGATTGAGACAATTCAGCAACATCATTAGAACATATCAGTGACAGTTTGAGGAAAGTTAGATAAAGAGAAAGTTATAACTTCGAAAATTCATAACTTTGTTATTAACCTCTATAATATTATCCACAATATTTGTAAGATACATGAACGCCTATTTATTGACTTGTTCAGCTAAACAGTTTGAATCCTTTTACGACCAACTAGGGCGGGTCGAGAAAGATACTGCTGTCTCACTGGTCGAGAGCATATCGTGTTAATTTTTAAAGGCAGCACGTTGCATCCCTGACGATAGCCATGACTGTCAACACGCTATCGCGCACTAGTTTGCAGGCACAAACCCTTGTTGGTCGTAAAAGGAGTCTGCGCCAAGACTACTGCATACACCACTTCGGCACTGTCCCATAGGCCCTGTGTTGTAGCTTCTCCCAACAAGGGTTTGTACAACCTTTGGGTCCATAAACACCTTTTCATGTTTATTGGGCGGAGCTTCATTCTGAGAGGATTGTCATGGTAACCGTGATTGACATGTCCTATGGGGGGCTGTCTGGTTGACCCCCACTGAGAGGAAGGTCAACCTGAGTAGAAAGCCAGATGATGGTTTGAACTGTTATGTAACACCTCGGAATTTACTTTCCAGAGCAAGAAATGCTCCCTTCTGTCTGCAATGAGTGACCACCTCCTTGCACTTGTGCATGAGGAACCAAAGAACATATCCCAGCCATTCCCTTTCTGTTTATTTCTTCTTTTCTCTCCGTTCAAGCTCTCACTAGATCTTTTTTCTTTCTTTCTGTCTGTCTACTCTTCATAATTACTGAATCATGTCAAGACCAACACGATTTTTCCCTCTATTGTTACCTTTCTCTCAATAAATCTCTTTATGAAAGAAATACTAAATATGCCTAAATCATTCTCTGTTTTTTGCACATTGAAAATGCACTTCCCATTTGCATTAGAGCAAGTTTGTAATTGTAGGTTGTTTTTTTTTTTTTGATCAGTCTACCTTATTGTAATAGTTTTCTTGGCCTCTGGCGTCCATACTTAATCCAATGTAACGTCTTAATCAAGATTGTACCAAACTATGTCTATACGGGCCTAACCTTCATCTGTTCAAAAAAAAAAAGGATAACTAGCTATAATAAGCTTTTACATTGTGTGTGACATTCTGATTTAATCGTGAATGCTAGTTTACATAAAACCTTAATTCACCTATTTATGCATGGTGCCTGCTTATCATGCATTTCATCAAATTTGCCTTCTTGAAAGTTTGATAATAAATCTACTAAGGCTTATTCATCTACAGTAATAGATTACTATACTTTATGATTTGGTGACTCTTCCCTTCAGGCCTACGTAATTTCTTGCTCGTGCTATTGCTAATGTGTTGTACATGTACCAAAATAAACCTGATTTCAAGTTTTCAAAATCTCAACGAAATATTTGCCAATAGGCCCATAGGAGCTGAGATGTCAGATTAGCTAACCTGGATCAATCCATTCAAGTAAAAATCTGACACCAATGTCAAATTTATAATTGTCATGCATTCAAACTGTTTAGCTGAACAAGTCAATAAATAGGCGTTCATGTATCTTACAAATATTGTGGATAATATTATAGAGGTTAATAACAAAGTTATGAATTTTCGAAGTTATAACTTTCTCTTTATCTAACTTTCCTCAAACTGTCACTGATAATGTTCTAATGATGTTGCTGAATTGTCTCAATCCGTACGTATTTCAATGTGAACTTGCCTTTTACGATATCAAAATATTTCTTGCGATTGTTTGATATTTCTATTAAATAGTGTTATATTGTCATAAAACCATGACCACATAACTGTAGTATGTTGTAATGCTTTTGGCTATTTAAATTTGGGGACTAGTAAAAGAAAAGAGATTAGATATATTCTGATGATATCGTAAAAGTAATATGTGCAAGTTCACGTTGAAATCATTTAGATTGAGAGAATTCAGCAACATTATTAGAACATATCAGTGACAGTATGAGAAAAATTATAAAAAGAAAAAGTTACGCATTTCCGAAGTTTCTATAACCAGGTCAAAATATCAAGGTCCCACACAAAATTTTGGCTACATTGCCAAGGAATATACGCCTATTTTTTTCCTTTTTTTAAACAGAGAATGTTACAGTTTAAAGAACAATAGCCTACCTACATTTCTTTCAAAAACAACAACAGAATAGTGGGACAGATATGTGAAAAAGATGCTCACATCCGGCGGAAAGTATGAAATTTTGCATATAGGGGTATTTTGAGGCGCTGATTTCAAAAATTGCCGGATCCAAGAGATCTGATCACGGGGTCGGCCGCCATTTTGAATTCCAATATGGCCGCCGTCAAAGATCCCTATCTTCAGTTCTGAATGACATTAGCCATTGGAATTTGATACATAAAAGCATGAAGATATGATGACTTCAATAACAAACTTATTTGATATGTCTGACAAGCTGCACGGCAGCCAATTTGAATTTAATACATATTTGCCATGTTGGAGTGTTGAAAATCTCTAACTCGGGTTTGTAAATTAGGCTACCTGATTGAGCGCGCGTTTGTAACTGATAGCGTGCGCACTGATGTATTTACATTGTGACGTCAGTGAAATGTGCATTATGCTTCCTTTTTGCTGCACTTTTTGACATGCCCGTGAATGTTAGTCGTGATGTTTGTCTTCGTAGCCACATTGGAATTCAAAATAGCAGACATTGCGTTTGTCAGACACATCACATCAGTTAATATTTTAACTCAGTATGTTAAAATACTTCTTTACACCTAATTTCAGGGTCACTCACCACTTAAAAATCGAGATAGGGATTTTGAATATTTCGTCGAGGCGGCCATATTGGAATTCAAAATGGCGGCCATTCGATGTTTGTCAGACACTCCGAATCAATCTGTCATCAAATTAAATGTGTCAAAACACACATGTGTACCAAATTTTGGTGCCACAGGTCATTCAGAACTGAAGATAGGGATCTTTGAATTTGTTTTGTGATGGCGGCCATATTGGAATTCAAAATGGCGGCCGACCCCGTGGTCAAATCTCTTGGATCCGGCAATATTTGAAATCAGCGCCCCAAAGTACCCCTATATGCAAAATTTCATACTTTCCGCCGGATGTGAGCATTTCGACCAATTTTTGTTACATATCTGCCCTACTAGAAGTTCATTGAAACAAATGTAAACAAACAAGCAAAAAATGTGTTGCTCAGAAAATAATGAAAATGCACCACAGAGGACTGGCAGCAACAATACATGCAATACAGACTGGAACTATCACTAAATGTGATTAATACCCCATGGACCTCAACCTGAGGGAGTTAGCTCAATACACAATGTTTTTGTATGCTTCTTATCAGAAAAAAAAAGTTGCGACCATAGCAATGCATTATTTAACATTGACAAAGATGTGTTTTTCAAAATGCATATCTAAAATCTATAATGGTTCCCCAAAATGTGCCAAATCTAACAACATTTTAAAAACTGAGGAAAATAGCATAAGCCATAATGTTTTTGTATGATTGATTTTTATTCAAAAAGTTAATAATTTCTGTGGCAAATACTGTCTGCCCCTGACGAAAGAAGTGAATATTTTTTATGAAAAATGCTGTTACAATGGCAATACAGATTTGCCATACTCCAAAGATAGAATTTAAGTATCAACATGCTATAGTGGTCACATGTACCAAATATCAAGTCAAATGTTCAAAGACTGAGGGAGTAAGCTCTATAATATAGGTTTTCCCGGCAAATTTCGCTCTTTTTTTCAGTCCAAATCCTAATTGCTGCAGTCAATTTAGCACAATTTAGCCCAGATGACATGTTCAGTATTTCAATTGTATAATCTTTTCATTCAAATTACCTTTAACATCATTCCAATCAGCACTTTTTCAGTTCAAATTCGTAAGACAAGCACCATTTCGCAAATCGTTCATTCAGTTTAGCATGTACGAGGATGAAAGAAGAGGGGCGTTACAGAACGACAAACTTGAGTTATTGAGAGTCAAAATACATTTACTATACACTAAACAGTGTGTGGATGAAACGAAAAAAAAATCACGTTTGAATACGTATAAATCACGGTTCTGACCTTTTCAAAATAGAAATAATATTACGGCATTTTGAATGAACATGTCTGGAATTTGAATGCCGACACACGAAACTGAATGACTGAAATACCATTTTCCGCCAGTGCTGGCGAACTTGAATGACTGAAGAGCACGTTCCAGTTTGAATGCCTGTTTTACGAATTCGAAAGGCACATGTGCAAATTTCGTTGATCGAAATGCTAAATTGAACGAACAAGTTGCAATTTTGAATGACATAATTTTGTGACGAGGATTTTCGCTAAATTGATCATGAACCTTTTATCAAAATGATGGACTGACAAAAGTGCGAAATTGGCCGGGAAAATCTATATTATCCACAATATTTGTTTACACCTTTTATAGAAAAAAAAGTTGCCATGGGAACGCATTGTTCAATATTGACGAAAGAAATACTTTGAGCAATTGAATTTGTATTGATATGTGTCAAATCCTACAAACTGCTGGATTTAGCTAAATTAACTAGTAATTTGTATGATGTTTAAACAAGAAAAAAAATGCTGTTATCACGTAAATACATTGGTCAGCAATGACAAGAGATGAATTTTGCATAATCTTCACTTTACAGTAGCAGCCAAATATGCGAAATTTCAATTCTAACGCTCAATAACTGAGGGAGTTAGATCAATCCACATAATTTTGTATTTATAAGAAAATACTCATGTCATGGCAACAGATAGACTGAAAACCACACATACACACACACACACACACACACACACACAAATGTCTTGCTAAAATGACATAGTAGGCCCTATTAACATGTAAGTAAGAGTGATCATTAGTCTCTCAAATTGCAAATCAAATGTTTAAAAAGTGGGCAGTTTGTTCCCCCAAATTTTGTATGTTTTTTTTTAATAAAACTGCTGCTACCATGGCAAATACTGTTGACAATGACAAAAGATAAAATTTGTATACAGTACATCTTAAACATAGGCCTACAATGGCGGCCACAATGTCATGTGCCAAATTTCAAGTCTAATGCTCAAAAATTGAGGGAGTTAGGTCAGTTCATGTGATTTTGTATTTATCCATAAAAATATTGTTCAATGGAAAGAGGCATATTGAAAATTCTATATATGTATTATATAAGTGTTGTGCAAAATAACATTACTATAGAGTGGTCATAATTCCCAAATTGCAACTCAAATGCTAAAATAAAACTGAGCAAAAAGTTTGATCCACAAAATTGTAAATGATTAAAAAAAATATGAATAATGTTGTAAATCATGGCAAAACATTGAACGACAGTGACAAATACTCTGTTGCCAACAGACTGCAGGTTCATTGTTCAAGCACTTCATTAGATTATTACAGCTACGACACAGTAGATTCAACTCATTTTGAGTGAACACATGACAACTAAGTATTAGCTCTTTCAGTGTTATGCAATTGATAAAAATGAAAAACAATTGATTGCAATCAATTGCAAGTTATGATCAACTGCAGTATCCTGGAGATTTTACATTGATATCTATCACAAGTTTTAAAAGACGTATGAATACATTCACTCAGGAAATGTATTGTTTTATCAGACCAATATAGGGAGGAATTTAGAGTTAATTTGAAACACTGTCAGAACTTACAAAAGGAGAGAGATCAAACTAGGAAGAGAAGTTATACAGAAGACCATCTCTGACTCCACTTATTAAAGATTCCTCTTGGATGGAAGTAGAGAACCTCTTAGAACTGTAATAGAAATAAAATGTTTTTTTCTGGGTCTGGTTCCTGCATTATAGGCACAAGAACTATTCTTTGCTTTTCAATTTCAACATTGATTTTCTCTTCAGAATCTATACATAATTAGATTCAAGGCTATTCATCTGAAATTGTCATATATGTTGGTACACTTACAATGAACCTATATAGGTTTGTGTTTATTTAGTGGGCCCTTGACTACACAGTATACCAGCAAGAAAAAGAAAAAAAGTAGGTGTTAAAGGATGGTAGTTTTGGTTGAGATGGTGATTCAGCTTTTAACTTTTTCCAAGATAGAAACTACTCGACATATTATTATCAAATAGGAGTTAAAATTCTATTTGATGTATTAGTCGGATTTGGAAATATCCAAAAACAAAGTAAAGCAAAGTGGTCCATATAAAAGAAAGTTCCCACATTTCACTAGGACCACTTTGTTTTGGGGTACCTCAACCATCTCAAATTTGATTTTCGTCAAACAAAATTTTAATTCCTTTTAGAATACTAGTAGTATGTATGCTCTTTTGATAGTCATATAATTGTTGCAAACAGTTAAATCATGCCTTGAAATTTT
Organism: Diadema antillarum; assembly: GCF_040938485.1. Classification (NCBI taxonomy): domain Eukaryota; kingdom Metazoa; phylum Echinodermata; class Echinoidea; order Diadematoida; family Diadematidae; genus Diadema; species Diadema antillarum. The sequence continues at coordinate 979,758 of NW_027271014.1, read as the reverse complement.
GTTCAGAAAAGTAAATAATGCCCCCAAAATATCTCATTACATTTTAGTCATTTCATGGTTTACACATGAATCCACATATATGTCTGCATGTTACTCCATGGTTTACAGAAGAACCAGATATAAGGGGGAAAGATGACTTTACTGACTACTGTGTAGCGTAGGGAGAAAAGTCACCTGATAACACCCCTTGGAATTTGGTGCACTGGTATCCATAGAGCTCCATGCACAGAGGAAGGGTTGTCTGACCAGTGTTGTTTTTATTTCACCCATGGACTGGTGATATCTGCCTAATCTGTCTTCCTAATTATCCAGTTATTGGGTGCTGCCAGACAAGTCCCAAGAGATTGTGATGGACATTGGAAAGCAACCAATCACATGGGTAGAGGGTGGAGTTTGATTTTCACTGTGAGAAGCTGTTTTTAGAAGTCTGTACAAACCCTTGTTGGGAGAGGCTGCAGTTCAGTGGAGCGTGTATTAGTCTTGGCGCATGCAGACTCTCTTACGACCAACAAGGGTTTGTGCCTGCAAACTAGCTCGGTCTAGCGATCACTGCTGTAAACGCGCACTGCGTTAGTCTATTTTCAGACACTGCTGAGAGGCAAGCAGCGCGTGAGGCCTTGTCCAAAGGCTACCAGGACGGGACGTTTCTCGGATTTGATCATGCGCAGAAGCAAATTTGCACGCGGCACGCTCAACTACCGGCCGCGCCGTGCTTGCGAAAGCTCGCTAGTGGTGCGGTGCGCACGCTGTTGTGATATGCGCTTTGAATGATGGGATATATAATATAGGACTCGGGATTACTTGGTCCAGAGTTAACACGGTTGCACATTGGCGAATTATCGGGACAATTCAGAAATACAGTAAGTGCAAGATTTCTCTGGATTTGCCTCGCGATGGCAAGATCGCAATAATTGGTGGGATTTTTGTGAGCACATCACGGGCAAAAATCTCGAGATTTGCGTAAGTGTGAATCCAACTAATATAAACAGGAATACCTTTCTACTTCTTGAAATAGCTCTATGGAGAGCAGAAACTCAGTCAAATTTCCATGTACAGAATAGTCGCATTAGCAGTCATTCAACGACATTTTCATGAGAATGTAAGAAAGTTCTCATCTAATCGGCAACTGTCGTCAGTGATTAATATCTGACATAAAAAGAAATCTTTAATTTCATATGTCACACAGTTTAAATAGCCAAAATACGGATTCGAACTCAGCAACTTCGAATAATTAAAATGGTAAAATTTATTTTCTATTTCTTCGATTTTCCACATTCGGTAAGAAAATCTATACGAATTATACATTTTGGCGGTCATTTTAGCGGCCATCTTGGATATCCTTAGAAACCGCAGGGATGCAAGAAGTGGATCATCTAGATACGAATTTAATACCCTTGAATAAGGTTCGAAGCAACATGTTTTTTTTTTCTTTTGATTTTTCACCATTCATAGGAATGTCACTCATAGGGTGCTATTTTGGTGTCCATGTTGAATTAAGTATGCAAAAGTTTCATCATTCATATTGTAATTCAGTACCCTTGAAATACCTCGTCCCCCCCCCCCCCATTTCGACCGTGTAATATGAGGAAATATTTAGAGATTTCAGATTTTGGAAGTCATTTTGATTGACTGCCGTTTTGAATATATCAAATTTAAAAACCACCAGGGATGCAAGGGTTACACCGTCCATATTTGTATTCATATTTCCTTCGAAATTGGCTAAAATCATACAAAACCCATTGCGCGTACGGTAAAACAAAGCATAGCCTCTGAAACACAGACTAGTTTGTATTTCATTTGGCAAATGATAAACCTTACACTTTCCCTTCCCTTATCCAACTTATGACGTCAATAGTGCAGTGTATTACACACAAGATATACAATGTGCATAATAGACGACTTTGAGAATTTTATTTGACGAACAAAATGATAACGTGGAATAAAAAAAAAAAAAAAAACGATCCATAAATTACGCAGTGTGATCCGGTTTGACATAGCCGTTATCTATCTACCAATACGATGTGTCTTGCCAGGGAGGTGTTGGTGAGAACACCTCCCTGATCTTGCGGATGAATGCGAGCGGACGAATGCGAAGATATAATCCGTTCAACTTTGCCTTAGACAATAAATTAATCATGTCAGTTATCAAATTTTCTAAATATAGCAAACGGAATAAGCACGAATTAATGTCAGCCGTACCTTCAGAAGGTTATTTCGCTGGCAAGAACTGAAGTAAACCTGCGTTGTCTGGATGGCTGAGTTAAATTCGCGTCCGGGGCTTCTTCCAGGGTGGTGGCTTGATTAACTGCATCACACACTGCTCACGGCACGGAAGCTAACGTCTGAAGGATCACGAAAATCATACAATCTCATTGGTTGAGAGCCCAGCATAAACTTTCATTTAATATGTAGGGCGGGTCTAGTTTGCAGGCACAAACCCTTGTTGGTCGTAAGAGAGTCTGCATGCGCCAAGACTAATACACGCTCCACTGAACTGCAGCCTCTCCCAACAAGGGTTTGTACAGACTTCTAAAAACAGTGTCTCACAGTGAAAATCAAACTCCACCCTCTACCCATGTGATTGGTTGCTTTCCAATGTCCATCACAATCTCTTGGGACTTGTCTGGCAGCACCCAATAACTGGATAATTAGGAAGACAGATTAGGCAGATATCACCAGTCCATGGGTGAAATAAAAACAACACTGGTCAGACAACCCTTCCTCTGTGCATGGAGCTCTATGGATACCAGTGCACCAAATTCCAAGGGGTGTTATCAGGTGACTTTTCTCCCTACGCTACACAGTAGTCAGTAAAGTCATCTTTCCCCCTTATATCTGGTTCTTCTGTAAACCATGGAGTAACATGCAGACATATATGTGGATTCATGTGTAAACCATGAAATGACTAAAATGTAATGAGATATTTTGGGGGCATTATTTACTTTTCTGAACAAAATTTCAAGGCATGATTTAACTGTTTGCAACAATTATATGACTATCAAAAGAGCATACATACTACTAGTATTCTAAAAGGAATTAAAATTTTGTTTGACGAAAATCAAATTTGAGATGGTTGAGGTACCCCAAAACAAAGTGGTCCTAGTAAAATGTGGGAACTTTCTTTTATATGGACCACTTTGCTTTACTTTGTTTTTGGATATTTCCAAATCCGACTAATACATCAAATAGAATTTTAACTCCTATTTGATAATAATATGTCGAGTAGTTTCTATCTTGGAAAAAGTTAAAAGCTGAATCACCATCTCAACCAAAACTACCATCCTTTAACACCTACTTTTTTTCTTTTTCTTGCTGGTATACTGTGTAGTCAAGGGCCCACTAAATAAACACAAACCTATATAGGTTCATTGTAAGTGTACCAACATATATGACAATTTCAGATGAATAGCCTTGAATCTAATTATGTATAGATTCTGAAGAGAAAATCAATGTTGAAATTGAAAAGCAAAGAATAGTTCTTGTGCCTATAATGCAGGAACCAGACCCAGAAAAAAACATTTTATTTCTATTACAGTTCTAAGAGGTTCTCTACTTCCATCCAAGAGGAATCTTTAATAAGTGGAGTCAGAGATGGTCTTCTGTATAACTTCTCTTCCTAGTTTGATCTCTCTCCTTTTGTAAGTTCTGACAGTGTTTCAAATTAACTCTAAATTCCTCCCTATATTGGTCTGATAAAACAATACATTTCCTGAGTGAATGTATTCATACGTCTTTTAAAACTTGTGATAGATATCAATGTAAAATCTCCAGGATGCTGCAGTTGATCATAACTTGCAATTGATTGCAATCAATTGTTTTTCATTTTTATCAATTGCATAACACTGAAAGAGCTAATACTTAGTTGTCATGTGTTCACTCAAAATGAGTTGAATCTACTGTGTCGTAGCTGTAATAATCTAATGAAGTGCTTGAACAATGAACATGCAGTCTGTTGGCAACAGAGTATTTGTCACTGTCGTTCAATGTTTTGCCATGATTTACAACATTATTCATATTTTTTTTAATCATTTACAATTTTGTGGATCAAACTTTTTGCTCAGTTTTATTTTAGCATTTGAGTTGCAATTTGGGAATTATGACCACTCTATAGTAATGTTATTTTGCACAACACTTATATAATACATATATAGAATTTTCAATATGCCTCTTTCAATATTTTTATGGATAAATACAAAATCACATGAACTGACCTAACTCCCTCAATTTTTGAGCATTAGACTTGAAATTTGGCACATGACATTGTGGCCGCCATTGTAGGCCTATGTTTAAGATGTACTGTATACAAATTTTATCTTTTGTCATTGTCAACAGTTATTTGCCATGGTAGCAGCAGTTTTATTTAAAAAAAAACATACAAAATTTTGGGGAACAAACTGCCCACTTTTTAAACATTTGATTTGCAATTTGAGAGACTAATGATCACTCTTACTTACATGTTAATAGGGCCTACTATGTCATTTTAGCAAGACATTTGTGTGTGTGTGTGTGTGTGTGTGTGTGTATGTGTGGTTTTCAGTCTATCTGTTGCCATGACATGAGTATTTTCTTATAAATACAAAATTATGTGGATTGATCTAACTCCCTCAGTTATTGAGCGTTAGAATTGAAATTTCGCATATTTGGCTGCTACTGTAAAGTGAAGATTATGCAAAATTCATCTCTTGTCATTGCTGACCAATGTATTGACGTGATAACAGCATTTTTTCTTGTTTAAACATCATACAAATTACTAGTTAATTTAGCTAAATCCAGCAGTTTGTAGGATTTGACACATAATATCAATACAAATTGAATTGCTCAAAGTATTTCTTTCGTCAATATTGAACAATGCGTTCCCATGGCAACTTTTTTTTTCTATAAAAGGTGTAAACAAATATTGTGGATAATATAGATTTTCCCGGCCAATTTCGCACTTTTGTCAGTCCATCATTTTGATAAAAGGTTCATGATCAATTTAGCGAAAATCCTCGTCACAAAATTATGTCATTCAAAATTGCAACTTGTTCGTTCAATTTAGCATTTCGATCAACGAAATTTGCACATGTGCCTTTCGAATTCGTAAAACAGGCATTCAAACTGGAACGTGCTCTTCAGTCATTCAAGTTCGCCAGCACTGGCGGAAAATGGTATTTCAGTCATTCAGTTTCGTGTGTCGGCATTCAAATTCCAGACATGTTCATTCAAAATGCCGTAATATTATTTCTATTTTGAAAAGGTCAGAACCGTGATTTATACGTATTCAAACGTGATTTTTTTTTCGTTTCATCCACACACTGTTTAGTGTATAGTAAATGTATTTTGACTCTCAATAACTCAAGTTTGTTGTTCTGTAACGCCCCTCTTCTTTCATCCTCGTACATGCTAAACTGAATGAACGATTTGCGAAATGGTGCTTGTCTTACGAATTTGAACTGAAAAAGTGCTGATTGGAATGATGTTAAAGGTAATTTGAATGGAAAGATTATAAAATTGAAATACTGAACATGTCATCTGGGCTAAATTGTGCTAAATTGACTGCAGCAATTAGGATTTGGACTGAAAAAAAGAGCGAAATTTGCCGGGAAAACCTATATTATAGAGCTTACTCCCTCAGTCTTTGAACATTTGACTTGATATTTGGTACATGTGACCACTATAGCATGTTGATACTTAAATTCTATCTTTGGAGTATGGCAAATCTGTATTGCCATTGTAACAGCATTTTTCATTAAAAAATATTCACTTCTTTCGTCAGGGGCAGACAGTATTTGTCACAGAAATTATTAACTTTTTGAATAAAAATCAATCATACAAAAACATTATGGCTTATGCTATTTTCCTCAGTTTTTAAAATGTTGTTAGATTTGGCACATTTTGGGGAACCATTATAGATTTTAGATATGCATATTGAAAAACACATCTTTGTCAATGTTAAATAATGCATTGCCATGGTCGCAACTTTTTTTTTTTCTGATAAGAAGCATACAAAAACATTGTGTATTGAGCTAACTCCCTCAGGTTGAGGTCCATGGGGTATTAATCACATTTACTGATAGTTCCAGTCTGTATTGCATGTATTGTTGCTGCCAGTCCTCTGTGGTGCATTTTCATTATTTTCTGAGCAACACATTTTTTGCTTGTTTGTTTACATTTGTTTCAATGAACTTCTAGTAGAGCAGATATGTAACAAAAATTGGTCGAAATGCTCACATCCGGCGGAAAGTATGAAATTTTGCATATAGGGGTACTTTGGGGCGCTGATTTCAAAAATTGCCGGATCCAAGAGATCTGATCACGGGGTCGGCCGCCATTTTGAATTCCAATATGGCCGCCGTCAAAGATCCCTATCTTCAGTTCTGAATGACATTAGCCATTGGAATTTGATACATAAAAGCATGAAGATATGATGACTTCAATAACAAACTTATTTGATATGTCTGACAAGCTGCACGGCAGCCAATTTGAATTTAATACATATTTGCCATGTTGGAGTGTTGAAAATCTCTAACTCGGGTTTGTAAATTTGGCTACCTGATTGAGCGCGCGTTTGTAACTGATAGCGTGCGCACTGATGTATTTACATTGTGACGTCAGTGAAATGTGCATTATGCTTCCTTTTTGCTGCACTTTTTGACATGCCCGTGAATGTTAGTCGTGATGTTTGTCTTCGTAGCCACATTGGAATTCAAAATAGCACGCATTGCGTTTGTCAGACACATCACATCAGTTAATATTTTAACTCAGTATGTTAAAATACTTCTTTACACCTAATTTCAGGGTCACTCACCACTTAAAAATCGAGATAGGGATTTTGAATATTTCGTCGAGGCGGCCATATTGGAATTCAAAATGGCGGCCATTCGATGTTTGTCAGACACTCCGAATCAATCTGTCATCAAATTAAATGTGTCAAAACACACATGTGTACCAAATTTTGGTGCCACAGGTCATTCAGAACTGAAGATAGGGATCTTTGAATTTGTTTTGTGATGGCGGCCATATTGGAATTCAAAATGGCGGCCGACCCCGTGGTCAAATCTCTTGGATCCGGCAATATTTGAAATCAGCGCCCCAAAGTACCCCTATATGCAAAATTTCATACTTTCCGCCGGATGTGAGCATTTCGACCAATTTTTGTTACATATCTGCCCTACTAGAAGTTCATTGAAACAAATGTAAACAAACAAGCAAAAAATGTGTTGCTCAGAAAATAATGAAAATGCACCACAGAGGACTGGCAGCAACAATACATGCAATACAGACTGGAACTATCACTAAATGTGATTAATACCCCATGGACCTCAACCTGAGGGAGTTAGCTCAATACACAATGTTTTTGTATGCTTCTTATCAGAAAAAAAAAAAGTTGCGACCATGGCAATGCATTATTTAACATTGACAAAGATGTGTTTTTCAATATGCATATCTAAAATCTATAATGGTTCCCCAAAATGTGCCAAATCTAACAACATTTTAAAAACTGAGGAAAATAGCATAAGCCATAATGTTTTTGTATGATTGATTTTTATTCAAAAAGTTAATAATTTCTGTGGCAAATACTGTCTGCCCCTGAGGCGAAAGAAGTGAATATTTTTTTATGAAAAACGCTGTTACAATGGCAATACAGATTTGCCATACTCCAAAGATAGAATTTAAGTATCAACATGCTATAGTGGTCACATGTACCAAATATCAAGTCAAATGTTCAAAGACTGAGGGAGTAAGCTCTATAATATAGGTTTTCCCGGCAAATTTCGCTCTTTTTTCAGTCCATATCCTAATTGCTGCAGTCAATTTAGCACAATTTAGCCCAGATGACATGTTCAGTATTTCAATTGTATAATCTTTTCATTCAAATTACCTTTAACATCATTCCAATCAGCACTTTTTCAGTTCAAATTCGTAAGACAAGCACCATTTCGCAAATCGTTCATTCAGTTTAGCATGTACGAGGATGAAAGAAGAGGGGCGTTACAGAACAACAAACTTGAGTTATTGAGAGTCAAAATACATTTACTATACACTAAACAGTGTGTGGGTGAAACGAAAAAAAAAAATCACGTTTGAATACGTATAAATCACGGTTCTGACCTTTTCAAAATAGAAATAATATTACGGCATTTTGAATGAACATGTCTGGAATTTGAATGCCGACACACGAAACTGAATGACTGAAATACCATTTCCCGCCAGTGCTGGCGAACTTGAATGACTGAAGAGCACGTTCCAGTTTGAATGCCTGTTTTACGAATTCGAAAGGCACATGTGCAAATTTCGTTGATCGAAATGCTAAATTTAACGAACAAGTTGCAATTTTGAATGACATAATTTTGTGACGAGGATTTTCGCTAAATTGATCATGAACCTTTTATCAAAATGATGGACTGACAAAAGTGCGAAATTGGCCGGGAAAATCTATATTATCCACAATATTTGTTTACACCTTTTATAGAAAAAAAAGTTGCCATGGGAACGCATTGTTCAATATTGACGAAAGAAATACTTTGAGCAATATTAATTTGTATTGATATTATGTGTCAAATCCTACAAACTGCTGGATTTAGCTAAATTAACTAGTAATTTGTATGATGTTTAAACAAGAAAAAAAAAATGCTGTTATCACGTCAATACATTGGTCAGCAATGACAAGAGATGAATTTTGCATAATCTTCACTTTACAGTAGCAGCCAAATATGCGAAATTTCAATTCTAACGCTCAATAACTGAGGGAGTTAGATCAATCCACATAATTTTGTATTTATAAGAAAATACTCATGTCATGGCAACAGATAGACTGAAAACCACACATACACACACACACACACACACACACACAAATGTCTTGCTAAAATGACATAGTAGGCCCTATTAACATGTAAGTAAGAGTGATCATTAGTCTCTCAAATTGCAAATCAAATGTTTAAAAAGTGGGCAGTTTGTTCCCCAAAATTTTGTATGTTTTTTTTTTTTATAAAACTGCTGCTACCATGGCAAATAACTGTTGACAATGACAAAAGATAAAATTTGTATACAGTACATCTTAAACATAGGCCTACAATGGCGGCCACAATGTCATGTGCCAAATTTCAAGTCTAATGCTCAAAAATTGAGGGAGTTAGGTCAGTTCATGTGATTTTGTATTTATCCATAAAAATATTGTTCAATGGAAAGAGGCATATTGAAAATTCTATATATGTATTATATAAGTGTCGTGCAAAATAACATTACTATAGAGTGGTCATAATTCCCAAATTGCAACTCAAATGCTAAAATAAAACTGAGCAAAAAGTTTGATCCACAAAATTGTAAATGATTAAAAAATATATGAATAATGTTGTAAATCATGGCAAAACATTGAACGACAGTGACAAATACTCTGTTGCCAACAGACTGCAGGTTCATTGTTCAAGCACTTCATTAGATTATTACAGCTACGACACAGTAGATTCAACTCATTTTGAGTGAACACATGACAACTAAGTATTAGCTCTTTCAGTGTTATGCAATTGATAAAAATGAAAAACAATTGATTGCAATCAATTGCAAGTTATGATCAACTGCAGCATCCTGGAGATTTTACATTGATATCTATCACAAGTTTTAAAAGACGTATGAATACATTCACTCAGGAAATGTATTGTTTTATCAGACCAATATAGGGAGGAATTTAGAGTTAATTTGAAACACTGTCAGAACTTACAAAAGGAGAGAGATCAAACTAGGAAGAGAAGTTATACAGAAGACCATCTCTGACTCCACTTATTAAAGATTCCCCTTGGATGGAAGTAGAGAACCTCTTAGAACTGTAATAGAAATAAAATGTTTTTTTCTGGGTCTGGTTCCTGCATTATAGGCACAAGAACTATTCTTTGCTTTTCAATTTCAACATTGATTTTCTCTTCAGAATCTATACATAATTAGATTCAAGGCTATTCATCTGAAATTGTCATATATGTTGGTACACTTACAATGAACCTATATAGGTTTGTGTTTATTTAGTGGGCCCTTGACTACACAGTATACCAGCAAGAAAAAGAAAAAAAGTAGGTGTTAAAGGATGGTAGTTTTGGTTGAGATGGTGATTCAGCTTTTAACTTTTTCCAAGATAGAAACTACTCGACATATTATTATCAAATAGGAGTTAAAATTCTATTTGATGTATTAGTCGGATTTGGAAATATCCAAAAACAAAGTAAAGCAAAGTGGTCCATATAAAAGAAAGTTCCCACATTTCACTAGGACCACTTTGTTTTGGGGTACCTCAACCATCTCAAATTTGATTTTCGTCAAACAAAATTTTAATTCCTTTTAGAATACTAGTAGTATGTATGCTCTTTTGATAGTCATATAATTGTTGCAAACACTTAAATCATGCCTTGAAATTTTGTTCAGAAAAGTAAATAATGCCCCCAAAATATCTCATTACATTTTAGTCATTTCATGGTTTACACATGAATCCACATATATGTCTGCATGTTACTCCATGGTTTACAGAAGAACCAGATATAAGGGGGAAAGATGACTTTACTGACTACTGTGTAGCGTAGGGAGAAAAGTCACCTGATAACACCCCTTGGAATTTGGTGCACTGGTATCCATAGAGCTCCATGCACAGAGGAAGGGTTGTCTGACCAGTGTTGTTTTTATTTCACCCATGGACTGGTGATATCTGCCTAATCTGTCTTCCTAATTATCCAGTTATTGGGTGCTGCCAGACAAGTCCCAAGAGATTGTGATGGACATTGGAAAGCAACCAATCACATGGGTAGAGGGTGGAGTTTGATTTTCACTGTGAGACACTGTTTTTAGAAGTCTGTACAAACCCTTGTTGGGAGAGGCTGCAGTTCAGTGGAGCGTGTATTAGTCTTGGCGCATGCAGACTCTCTTACGACCAACAAGGGTTGTGCCTGCAAACTAATCGCGCACCAACTGTAGTATTATAGCGAGAGTTCAGGAACTCAGCAAGCTTTCACGCACCCACTACCGATGCCTACAGCTGGCCAGCAAGTGGAATTACTGGATATAACATACGGTATGGCCAGCCTTGTACTTATTTCCAAACTAAAAAGAAATCCATAAGTGAGTTGATTTGACATTTATAAGGTTGCATAAGCAACAAATGGATTTCCGAAAAAAATGTCCCACTTTGTTTTTGAATTCCCGCCCTATCAGTATGTCAGTGCGTGAGTCGAGCAAAGATAAATATGCAAAGATCAGCTTGAGTTGAATTTCTGCCTGAAACTTTTCCGTAAGTGTTGCTGTTTCATGAGGTATAGGACATTAAAAGAAAAACAAAACTTTTTTAATACTTCGACTATTTCTTACTATATCATGTATGATTTATTTATTTTACTTATTTATTGCAAATCTTATACAGAGTATTCGGATCAGCATGAATTATTCATATTCAAACAGCATAAGATGGACAAACAAGTTTCAAAACGACATAAGGTAGACACACATCAAGCATTCAGGATAAAATAAAATTATACAATCATGCAGATTTAAAATAGACTAACTGTCGGTCTTCCTTCGGGCTCTGTTATTCGTTAAGATCCAGTGAGCATGAATAATGGTAACAACAAATCAATTTGTTGAAAAATATTATTCTCGTGACAAATTAAAAACGAGCAATAGAGTTAAACATAAAAATGAAATGAACGTACATGTAGGCCTACATATATCAAGAAATATAATAAATCAAATTAAATGAAGGTAAAAACATCTATAAGGAAAAAAAAAGGAAATGATTCAAAATCACACTATGGCGACTGCCGCTCATCACGCTGTCCATCGCGAGTAAAAGAAAAGAAAATGAGGGTGTTTTATGAACAGGGAGATCTCCTTAATTATCAATGTAATGTTTTGCCCATAACATATAAGCCACATTGCACGACCTCAACTGTCTTGACCCATTCATATTTAACGACTTTGTTACAACCTGCTTCATACTAATTCACTATTCTGGAGATCAACAAAGATTATGAAAAAAAAAATACTCACGAGTAGCAAACAAAACCGTAACACAAAGTTCGTCTTTGATACACGAATCATTCGGTGGAGCTTACATGACACTTACCTATTATGGTGTGCAAGACTGCGTCGAGGATATTAAAGACACAATACAGACAATTCCCTGGTCTGATGGCTTGCCGGGCTGGACTTTGGCCTACAACTTTAACTGTGCATTGTGCATATGCCATACGATAACAATAATAATAATATGAAGAAGACTATAATCTATTACATTTTAATTTGGAACTTCCTCGTATTCTTATTATGAACGTATACATATGGGGGGGGGGAACCTCTCATGACCTACGGGAATTTAAGGAAGGATTGCGAAAGATGTCACTCAAGAAACATAATTAATGATTTTAAAGTCAGGACATGAGGTTCGTTCATCATGATCCCTATTTGAATTCTGTGTTCTGCTAGACATAGCATTCTACAGCAGGGACATAGGGAATTTGTATCCATTCATTTCCGCAAACTACGGCCTCAGAGGAGTGTTTGGATTATTGTAAGTGCATGTTATTCATTCAACATGGATACAACAGAGAGAATGAAAAGCAAGTTGACACAATGAAATGTTCTCAAATGGCAAGACAACCGAGAGCTTGGCACACTCATGCTATGAAAAGGAGTTACTTCCTTTAAGATCTCATACTATTATCCTTGAGCCTAGGCGTTGTCAGATATAACTTGTGAAGAATTTGTAAGGAGTTAAGCTGTGATAAACAATACCTATGTATTGAAATGGCGCAACGCAGAGCTATATCGGTCAAGTATATACCTCCTTGTGCGTGTCAGAGTCACATTTGAGGAAGTAAAAAAAGCAGAGCACCAACACGGACTTGACAGAACACACACAACCTAAATTGGTAGGCAGGACTAATAAGAAGCTAGTCCAGATGGTGTCACCCTGGACTAGTGTTATTCTAGTAATGCTAGCTTGACTTGCTTATTGGACTACCGTGAAGTTAGTAATGACTACTGGACTTGGTAAGCCAAGGCAAGTAATGACTTCTGGACTTGCATAATGCTAGTCATGATGTTAGTTAACACTGCTGGACTAGGGAAATCAAGCTAGTAATGAGCATAAAACTACTCATCATGTTAGTAGTGATTGCTGGACTAGTTAGGCAAAAGATAGTCAAAGAGTGCTGGACTAGCACAAAGCTAGTCATGTCTGCTGAACTAAGTTACTAGCTTTGGATTTCCATGCTAGTCATGACTGCTGGACTAGCATGAGACTTGTAATGGATGCTGGACTATGCTGAGTAAGGCTAGTCATTGCTGCTTGACTAGAAAACGACTAGCTTTAAACTAGTGTAGATGGTGTCAAGTTACACTAACATAGAGCTAGTACAAACAGCTAGACTAGCTTATTGCTGGTCTGGCCCTTTTGACTAGCTTTCACCAAACCTAGTGCAGCATGCGTGACAAGCGAAAGCTAGTCAAGGTCTCGGAGATGAATTTGAAATGAAATTACATGTATGCAGATAATGTAACTGTGACGAAAATACATTAAAACAAAAGCAATAATATCAGGTTAAAAATCTCAAATTTTATTCATCCAACGAATGCAGCAAATTAATGTAGGCATCATGAATATCACAAATGAATCTTACATAATTGAAAAGAAATTGAATTGCAGCATTGAATAAACATATGAATATACAGGGTTACATAAAAACACTCAATGCACAATGGGAAGCATGAAATAAATCAAGAGTCGAGCTCTACAACTGCATATCTCCTTATATACAACATTTATATAAAATTGAACCCGTAAATGGCCATGTGTTGTGAACTTGCAACCCAAAAGGGTGGACCAAAAAAAAAAAATTATGTTATGATTCATTGTTATATGAGCTCATTAAGCACATAAAATTGTGACACGGCAAGTGATAGAATAAAAAAAAAAACGATGAAGGTGCGGGGGAGGGGAGAGGGGAGAGAAACGGTACACATAAAGTCTATGGGAGCGATTTTTTTAATTATGTGAATAACTTTGCTATACTAGGAACTAGGCAGTTGATTTTGGTTTTTTCTTACAGCTAGGACAGGTATAATAATCCAACTCCAAATGCATTATAAATTTCTCAATGATAATTATCTCAAATCAAGTCACAAAAGCTTTAATCATATGACCAAGTCAACTTAACACTATGAGAGCAAATTTATTATAATTCATAATTTTGGTATGATATGGGCTACAAACTTGATTTGAGTCTTTCTCATCCTTCTCATTATTTCAGCTTCATAACGCATGTTTTATTGTACAGTGTATTAAGAACTATAAATTATATGTGGCTATACAACTCGAAATCTGTGTCAAGGAGTAGCCGCAAGGCAAAGTGTGAAACTAAAGCAGAAATTCATTCCCAAGGATTGTGTACTAAATGTACAGTACATGTATTTTGGAATCTAATTAGAGAAATCTGACTCTGGTTGCTTTCTTACAAATGATTATAACATATGCATATAGTAATAACTCATTGAGATAATGTGTGTGGTTCCTATACAATTTCGTTATTACAGAGTATATTTCATAAACTTTCACACACAAACACATTACTGTCCATAAGAATAAGATGTAATGAGGCTTGCAGTGATGTAACATCCAATACAAATGTAGGTACATGTAATGTATTAATCTGATCTAAAAATACAACAAACGGAACAAATTCTCTAAACAATTTCAGATTTTGACTTTCTTTTTATATCATGCCATTTTGTACAGAAAGGATGCATTTCTGAAGGTGGTATCAAGGTATGAAATCAGACTAGTACAAGACCGATGTTAGTACACAAAACAGTCTGTCCAAAGAGGTTTTCCGAGGTATTGTCATGAACAACATTTCATGAATATTCTTTATCTTTAAAGGTAGGGGATACCTTTTACAGACCTCCCAAAATGCAGCAAAACATTAAATATGAACCTCAGGGGACTTGTTTAGGCCACTGCTGAGAAATTTGTAAGTCAACAGTTATCTACAATTTGAATAATGCACAAAACTCAACTACTCAGTAGTTCTGTGTGTCAGCCACACCTAAGCCTTTTTGTTGCAGTCTTCTGTATTTTTTATCTATAAACACAAATCTAAAAGTATAAGAGCTGATGTAATAACATATAGAGTGTGTGGCAAGAATGTATATAGAAATGTTTGTAAGTTTTGATGAACTTTCTTCACAAAATATACATGATGGACACACATGCAATGCATGGGTCTGCAAAGGTAGCCTAGTAATGTACTGGAATTTACGGTGAGCCCCGAAAAAAATTCAATTCAAAATCTAATGGTCAAAAAAATGTACTAAATGTTACCTTCCACTTTCAATACTTTATGGGAGTTTCTAAAATGATACTCTCTTCAACATACCACTGTATATATACAACTCTTCATTTAAGGCATGCAAATGGGATTCCCTACCTTTAAGGTATCTACTTAAAACGTATCTTGACTGTAATGCTTTCGGGTCTGGAGAGCAAGATTTTTTTTTTCCTCTCTTGGGGGCCCTATCCTCTGCCCCCCCCCCCCCCCCCCCCCCCCCCCCGAGCTCCAAGGAGGTTATCATAGGTATTGAGGCATTGAACGTATATTATACACCTATAAAGATATCCACATACACCATATCTTGCCTATAATGCTTTTGGATCTGGAGCACAAAAGTTTCTCCCATCTTCCCTTGCCCCCCCCCCCCCCCCCCCCCCTCGACCACATGCTCAACATGAACAACCTTGGGACCCTACCCACTAAAGATGATCCCAACCAAGTTTGACTGAAATCTGGACTCCGGTTTGAAGAAGATGGACATGTGTTTTTTCCCCTTGGCCCCCACCACCGAAACTTGGGTCTTTCCATGAACAAACTATATTCTTTATAGGTAAATGTATAGATCTACAAATAACATATTAACTGCATTGTTTTGGGGTCTGGAGAAGAAGATTTTTAAAGATTACCCCCTTTTTCCCCTTGGGGCTGTCCCCCTGGGCCACATGCTCCACATGAACAACTTTTGGTCCCTACCCCCTAAGAATGATCCCCACCAAGTTTGGTTGATATCCGCCCACCAGTTCTTGAGAAGAAGATGAAAATGTAAAAGTCTATGCACGACGCATGACGAACAAAAAGCGATCGATCGCAATAGCTCACTCAAGCCTTTGGCTCAGTTGAGTTTAAAATAGACACAGTGAACATTACCCACTTCACTAGCAGTTGTTAAGACCACATTTTGAAAACAGTACATGGATCGACCACTCTCTGTCCTAAAAATAGATCTTCTTTTTTTTTTCACCAGAAAGCCAGTTTCTGACTAAAGGCAGTTTATTGTGTTACTGATATTTGATCATCTAATATTCAAATTAAATATCAACTAGCACTAATTGACAAAATTTGAAACAGTTAACCAAAATAAACTAACAATTATACCTCAAATGACCTTGTTTTTTTACTTTTGAGGCTTTGACCCTGTCATGTGACTTCAAAGTGTGTCATAAGGGGAAAGTTACCATAGTGCACCTATTATCCAAGTTTGGTTACGATTGAAGTTCAAAAAAGTTACTGAAACTGTAACAGATGGACACATGGAAGGAAGCATGGATGAACATACAGAATTTGGATCGTTTTGTGTCATCACAATATTTGGTGAATACTGCCAGTTGTTTGGGAAAATAAAATCTTCCCTATAATAAGGTTGTTTTCAGGGCAGCTTGAAGTTTCAAAACAAACTCTTTTCATCGACGAGCCCTGTTCTACTTTTAGTGTTGAAGTGCTGCAGTACGTCCTGGTAACAGCTTCATGTTCAACTACAGACAAGGAAAAGTAGAAATTACGCGGTGCGTAACATATGCCCCCGCCGGAAGTAGCATTTTGTAACAAAATGTGCAATATAGGTAAAAAATCAAGGTCAAAGGTCAAAGAAGTCAAAGGTCAAAATTCTGTGTAGAAGTTTTGAAGCCCTCACCTAGTGCCATCACATAAAGCAAATGGAATCGAAATTGGGTTAGAAATGGCGAAGGAGTAGCATTTTGTAGCCAATGTACAATATAGGTCAAAAATCAAGGTCAAAGGTCAAAGAAGACAAAGGTCAAAATTCTGTGCAGAAGTTTTGAAGCCCTCACCTAGTGCTATCACATAAAGCAAACGGAATCGAAATCGGGTTAGAAATGGCGAAGGAGTAGCATTCTGTAGCAAAATGCACAATAAGGTCAAAAATCAAGGTCAAAGGTCAAAGAAGACAAAGGTCAAAATTCTGTGTAGAAGTTTTGAGGCCCTCAACTAGTGCCATCATATAAAGCAAACGGAATCGAAATCGGGTTAAAAATGGCGAAGGAGTAGCATTTTGTAGCAAAATGTACAATATAGGTAAAAAATCAAGGTCAAAGGTCAAAATTCTGTGTAGAAGTTTTGAAGCCCTCACCTAGTGCCATCACATAAAGCAAACGGAATCGAAATCGGGTTAGAAATGGCGAAGGAGTAGCATTTTGTAGCAAAATTACAATATAGGTAAAAAAATCAAGGTCAAAGGTCAAAGAAGTCAAAGGTCAAAATTCTGTGTAGAAGTTTTGAAGCCCTCACCTAGTGCCATCACATAAAGCAAACGGAATCGAAATCGGGTTAGAAATGGCGAAGGAGTAGCATTTTGTAGCAAAATTACAATATAGGTAAAAAAATCAAGGTCAAAGGTCAAAGAAGTCAAAGGTCAAAATTCTGTGTAGAAGTTTTGAAGCCCTCACCTAGTGCCATCACATAAAGCAAACGGAATCGAAATCGGGTTAGAAATGGTGAAGGAGTAGCATTTTGTAGCAAAATGTACAATATAGGTCAAAGGTCACGACTGAAATTCTGTGTAGAAGTTTCAAAGCTCCCATGTAGTGCTATCATATAAAGCAAACAGAATCAAAATTGGCTCATAAATGACAGAGAAGTAGCAAATTGAAGATTTTGATCACACACGGACCCACACACGGACACACGGACGGACGGACGGACACACGGACACACACACGTACGGAGCCCGTTTCATAGTCCCCTGCTCGAACTCGTTCGGCGGGGACAATGAGCCTGATGAGGCTGACTCTTCAACAAGAATGTAAGTTCCAACTTCAGAGGAGCATTTAATGTATCTCAAAAGAGGAAAAAGCAAGGATATGTACGTAGGCCTATACACCGATGGTAGCTGTCTCTTCTCGTTGGGCTTCTAATCTAACGTTGGAATTGTGTTCAGTCAGGGGCTTGGTGGGAGCTGCAACTACTCTCTCTCTGCCTGAGTTGATGAGTAGTGTCATAGCTCCTCAAGGTCTCCAAACGATACTCAATGAATCCCGAGATCCTTGTCATACAGGTACTCCTGAAATATAAGAATGCATCGTAGGTCAAAGCTTTTTCTCGAGTCTCAACAAATTTCACTTTGGCACAGAGTTGACTATAACTGATGAAGATCTGATAGCAGTAGAAATACATGTAGTGGCATTCTTATGGAAGAAAACGAGAATAGGTTTATGATAAATGAACGGCGCAACTGGCATGTTGGAGCTTACGTTACATTACGTTACGTTGGAGTTTACGTACATCCAACCTAAGTCATGGAATCAAACCAATCTGCACACAAAATTTATTAGACATCTATGAACATGTACATCAAAGATTATCAAAAGCCCCCAGATTGCCTGTATATTTGCCCAATGATTTAAATAGATGCAATTAATTTCCCTGTAAAGGCCATTTTTTTTTCTTTTTTTCTTTTTTTTTTTGGGGGGGGGGGTGGGGGGGGGGGGGGGGGCTCATGACCATATCCTGAACAACTTTGGGTCCTTGCCCCCTAACTAAACAAGGATGATCAACTCCTAGTATGGTTGAATTCTCGCTATCGCCAATGACGTAAAAAGTACCCGGATGTTGATTTAAGCGTCATTTACGGTGCATTATGGGATAGTCCGGTAGCAAAATCACTTCCGTTCGTACGCGCGTGATACGTGACTAATGCTATTTACACACAAAACCGACTGTATTCTACGTGTACTTCCTGTTTTCTCGACTTGAATTACAGCTTTAATATGATTTGAAATTTCTCCATTCTTAAGAAATTGCTGTTAATACGACTATTGGTTGTTGCTGCGAAGCTGCCATGTGTTGTTCGCACGACAATAAATGAAAAAAAAAAAATCTGCAAAAATAGGACCCTTACTGGCATGGGAGACGTGACGTGGCCGCGTGGGTGAAGTTTGCGGGTGACTCCACAGCGCAGTACGTGCACGCGCGACTAGACTTACTACAAAGAGATTATAACACAATCTCTTTGACTTACTAGTAGTGGTAGTAGCATAGCACTAGGTAGTAGGCCTAGTGCCTACGTACATTGTACGTACATGTACTGTACTTACTTAGGAGAAGTTGCTTCGGAGACAGGATAAGTACGAGATCACTGTTCGTTCCCGATTGTGTTCGCGACATTTCGAGAGAGAACAAATTAAAAAAAAGATGGGCATTCTATGACGATATCCAGGTGGGTGAATATTTTCCAGCATATTTTCAGCGTATGCAGAGATGACTGATCTGTGATGTGCACATCGATCGCATGATCAAGCAGCACGCTGTACCGGTATGTGTTAGCTTATGCGCTGCGTGCAGTGGTGCATGCTAATGCAAGGCCGGCCGCCGGCGGGGACTCGACTACAGTGTACGAGTATGACAGGCCTGGCCACTCGCTGGCTCGGGCGGTACAGCCGCCTACTGTATAGTCCGGGAGCCAGCGGGGGTCAGCCTAGCTGAAAAGGTTACCAATTTTTATGTATATAGCAATTTAGTACATATGCCCCTAAGTATGGAAATGCACGTCTGGCTGGTCATCGGTGGTGGGTGTGGCCAGGAGGGCCAAAAAAAGGACCCCTCAAAATTAGGCTAGCCTAGCTGGAAAAGTAACCCCATGAAAACAACTGGAACTTGTTCGTTACACTTACAGGATAGATGAATGACCATTGCCAGACGTTTTAAGTGGTGGGGGGTAGCCGCCAGACGCTCTTAAAGGTCCAACTCCAGCTAGGCTAGCCTAGCTGAAAAAGTAACCTCATGAAAACCACTGGAACTTGTTCGTTACACTTACAGGATAAATGAATGACCATTGCCAGACGTTTTAAGTGGTGGGGGGTAGCCGCCAGACGCCCTTAAAGACCCAAATTTTTCCAGCTAGGCTAGCCTAGCTGAAAAAGTAACCTCATGAAACCCACTGGAACTTGTTCGTTACACTCACAGGATAAATGAATGACCATTGCCAGACGTTTTAAGTGGTGGGGGGTAGCCGCCAGACGCCCTTAAAGACCCAAATTTTTCCAGCTAGGCTAGCCTAGCTGAAAAAGTAACCTAATGAAACCCACTGGAACTTGTTCGTTACACTTACAGGATAAATGAATGACCATTGCCAGACGTTTTAAGTGGTGGGGGGTAGCCGCCAGACGCCCTCAAAGACCCAACTTTTTCCAGCTAGGCTAGCCTAGCTGAAAAAGTAACCTAATGAAACCCACTGGAACTTGTTATTTACACTTACAGGATATATGCATGGCCGCGTTGCCAGACGTTAAGAAGTGGGGGGGGGGGGGGGGGGGGTAGCCGCCAGATGCCCTCAAAGACCCAATTTTACCAGCTAGACTATAGCCCTGGCTGGAAAAGTAACCTCCTGAAACCCACTGGAACTTGTTCTATGTTTGTATCTCACCTGATAAACACTGTCGACATAGTATTCTGGTGTTCTTTCAATAACTTTCCACACTTTTGAGCTATCCTTATGACCACCAAATTCACTCCTCAGATCATCTAATGATTGCTGTCAAGTGTTAATATTGGTGAAGTCTGACTACGTCAACAGTCAAAAAGTCAATGAACTAGGCATATGCCATTTGAAAATCTCTGTAATCACAAAGTCGATACGTGGACGAGACATCACTTCGCTTTTGCCTTGTTAGATGATGAATATTTGTAAGCTTCCGTTTCTAATTCATACAGCACCAGCATACATGTCTGAGAATAGCGGTAAAGAAGATTAGAGTCTTTGGCAACAAGTGCAAAATTAAATTCTGTGCCTTATTTGCTAAACAAACGTGGTATAGTGATAGGAGGACAACGACCTGTTAGGCAATATGGCGGACCAATAGCTCTATATTATTAGTGCTATAGAATAAATGACAATGATGTAGTTCTGAAGCATACTTTTCATTAGATGCTTTTGCAATGACTCAATGTATACTTTTAATCGAACTAATATATCCATGACTTGCTCGTGAATTACGGCAGAACGATTCGGTGAGGAAAGTTTTCTGTGATGTCATTACGGAAGAAGTGAACGTGTCAATATTTTGCTATTTGTTCCATAATTAATTCTGAAGTGGTTAAATGTATTTTCCTAAAACATTTTTTCTTTTATATAATACCTACGTTGCATCAAAATGCCTATTCGTTCAAAAAATGCGGGCCATGTATTCAAAGGTCAAAGATCATAGGTTAATGGAAGTAGGGCATACATTGTACAACATTTCACTAAGTTGTTGGTTGTTGTTGTTTTTTTTTTTTGGGTTTTTTTTTTTTTTTGGGGGGGGGGCATGATTCAAAGTGTCCTAAAACCTTGTATAATACATGTATTTAGTTTTGTAGTCACGACTCTTGCTATGTATGATGCAAAACTCTTCCCGCTCATACAAATGCAGCCGTTTCAGGGAAATAATTATGATAATGATTGGTAATGCTGAAGTGGTTCATAACATTCCATTGATACTATGTATAGAACAGAAAGTGAATTTGACAATGGTATATATATGATATCCGCAATTTACTCTTTGACAGGTTCTATCATCCGATTAATAATGTATAAATGAATATACAGTAGTCCCCTATTCAGTAACTACAGGTTAAGTTAGATAAGCTGCATTAATTTTGCACGCGACCATGGCGTTATAGCCAAATATGATTGAATTCTGTAAATCTGTGTGCCTGGACAGGATTGGAAAACGAAACAACTTTCTGTGTATAGAACAACGAAACAGAAACTGGTGCATACATTATTCTCAGTCACTTTGTTATGCATAATGATGGTTTGCTCATTGCAGTTCCGGAATCTCAGCTCGAGGGACTCGGATTGATCCCAAATCAGTCGGCATGCGTGTATCACCCAAAACAATATCTGAACACAATTATAACTGCAGTCCTCCATATGGTTGCCGATAAGGGCTGGTATCAAGTTTGATTTTCATATTATTTACAGTACCTTGCATTTAAATTTTTTCATCGAAATGCCCGTATACGGTATGCGTATCTCAGTTAACTCTTTAAATCATAGTGATACGTGCCAAGAATCTAATGTTTTCAATAAGCGTGAACTCCAAAACATGTCGTGATAAGGACTTTAAGACAATTGGCATCGTCATTATAAAACGAATTCCCCTTTTACAAGACACGTTTTAGATTTCAGATAGAAATATGGATTCGTTTGAATGCATACAAACAGCTTCTTAAATCCTCTTACATTTTGTTTTTAAGATATGGTGTATACTTTAGAAGTGTAAGAAGCATGCTCTTGTTTTAGAGGCTTTGAGTACTGGTAAGAAGCATATGTTATTCTTATAGATTATGTGAATAAGTACGCATTCAAGGACGATTTGAATAAAACGTATCCAGACAACTGCATATCATATTTTCACCTCTTCCTTTTAATTCATGCAGATGTATACTCTTGCCGAGAAGGTTAACTGTTTGATAGATATAGTGCTCACCTTATTGAAAAGGTAATTGGGTAAATTTTTGGTTTCAGTATATTATTCAAACACAACTAAGTTAACTTTTACATTAACATTTTCACAACTCACAAATTCCACACGCACACACATTTCATGATTCACAAGATCCAAGTAACACTAATCCTATTTACTTTGCAGAGTGCAACAACAACATAAGTTATATACTGAGCAAATAGGCTTACATCAGTTCGCACTATTCAAGGTTTAGAGTAGTTAAGGAACTAAATCGTACCCGATTATGTGATGCTAAGTTGCACCTTGAGATGATGGGCAATATTGCCCCTATAAAGGAGCGGGCAGTGACACTGACTTGCTCCTTTAAAGGAGCAATTTTGCAGCAGTCATGGAGCAAATAAGCACCACATAGGTGCAACATCATACCAATAAGGCACAAGATTGCACCCTCAAGAGAGGGTACATTCTTGCATCCTTCGGGCATAAAGTTGCACCTAAAGGTACGAGGTTGCGCCTTTTTCAAGGGGGCAAAGTTGCTCCCGAGGGTGTAACTTTCATCCTTTCTTGCGGGTACAAAGTAGCACCCAAAGTTCCAAGATTGCACCCTCAAAACAAGGCACAATCTTGGAACTTTGGGTGTTTCTTTGCACCCTCACGAAAGGATGTAAAGTTGCACCAAGATGTAAAGGCTACACGGGGTGCAAAGGTGCGCCGAAATGTAAAGGGTGCAAGATCGCACCCTCAAGAAAGGTGCAACTTAGCACCACTTAGTGTGGGTGGAAAGATGCACCCTCAAGAAGAGGTGCAATCTAGCACCACTTAGTGTGGGTGGAAAGATGTACCCAAGGGAACATTTTCGCACCCTCAATAAAGGGTTCAACTTTGCACCCTCTCTGCAGTATTATTTTATACACACGTGAATTCCTTGTTCCTGTGAGCTACGTTTAATATGAGCGTGACCCAGTATTAGACACGTGTCAAGCCTTTGCAGACACATAATTTTTTTCTTCAGATTGTTTAAAGGTCATTTAAAACAAATTTAAATATATATTTATTTCTTTTAAGTTAAGAGGAGCAAATGTGGAGATCATGACCTGTGATACATGTTACGGGAAGTCTATATCTTTATGTGTACTCGTTTTTTTTTTTTTCAACTACAAGGAATTACCTATGAGCTAATTGGATAAAGAAGCTGAGCATTCCTTTTTTTCACCAGTTAATGTCAGTGCTGGTGTATTATTCTTGAAAAGTTGGCATCTAAATGTCCTCCAAACCAAGTACTCACTGTATAAAATTATATTCTTGTGAGTTACGTTTCTTATGAGCATGACAGATCTGTAGACACGTGTCATAGTGGTTACAAATACTAAGTTTCCTTTGCTTTCATCGTTATCACGAAGCGATTTTGAACAATTTCAGATGTTCTGGTTTTTTCAATTTCGTTACGAGAAGGCAATAATGATTTCATGTAAAACATGTTAAGGAAAGTTGATAGTTTGGTTATTTTATCATTACTCATCTTCGTCTTCTCAACAAGAAGATGGTACACATGAGCTCATTTGCTAAAAAATTTGAAGGATGTTTAATTGCTGGTAGCCACGTAGGGGCTTTTGTCATAACATTTTGCATCTTAATCCCTCGAAACTAAGTACATGCAGTATTAGTTTATAGATAACATAATATTTTTGTTGTTGATGTGAGCTTATTCATATGAATTTTAGACATGTTTCTCATATGTTTCTGTCATATGCTTTACTGAAGAACAGCAAATGTTGAGTTTATTGGCAAGAGAGGTTGATCATTACTTTACATTTAAGTTCATTGAAGTGCCGGAGCATAAACTTGTCTCGAAATATTAGCATCCAAAACCCTCCAAACCAAAAACGTGCAATACTAGACACGACAGGAATTCCTTGTTGTTGTGAGTTATGTTTCTTAAAAACACTGATTTTTTCTGCTTTTGCAATGTACTATGTTCAAAAACACTCTTGAACAATTTTCAGATTTCGTTTCTTTCTTAAGAGAAGAAAACGATGAGGTCATGTGAAGCATGTTCCTATAAGTTTTATTTTGTTAATAATTTTTCTTTACCCATCTCCTCAACCGTAAGGTGATACGGTACCTAAAAAATCATAGGCCAAAGGTGTTGAGCTTTACTTCCCCTTTTTAAAGTAAATTTAAGAGCTGGGGCATTATTTTAAAAAAAGTTGCCATTTTAAGCTTTGTACACCGAGGACGAGTCTTACTGAATGGATTTCTTGTTGCAGTAGAATTGTATTTTTTATGAGCTTGATGGAGTATTAGACAATTGTATAAAGTGTTTGCAAAAACTGTTAATGGGTTTTGCTAATGTCCAAAGAGTTCATTTGCCAATTTTGATTGTCTTTTGTTTTAATCATCAGATGTTTGTTTTATCATGGTCATAGAGGAAAGAAACTTCACTGCAAAAAGTCCGGTGTTAAATAGTGAACACCGAGCTGGTGTTGAATTTTCGGTGCTCATTTATGGTGTTAAATTAACGCCTCCGGGTGTCATTTCCAAATTTTAAACTGTTTTTTGAAGAGTTTCTTAGTAACTGCACTTCTTGTTGATTTTTAATTTAAACAAGACGATCAAGAATTTTACATTAAAATACTAGATTTTTGAAAAAATGTGAAAATAAATTGACACCAAAGTAACACCAGCTGGTGTGGTCTCTTATTGAAGCTGGACGGGTGTTAAACCATTGATATTAACACCAACAAATATCAAATCAACACCATGTGGTGTCATTTTTGAATTAACACCAGTACAGTGTCAAAATAACACCAGGTACAGTGTCAAATTAACACCACGAAGTGTCAGGTGAACACTTTTCAACACCATCACAGTGCATTTTCAACACCTGTGGGTGTGGTCCTTTATTGAAGTTTGATCGGTGTTAGATTTAACACCCGCGGTGTTAAATCTAACACCGATGTTTTTGCAGTGTTAATTTTTTAAAAAAGCCTTCATATAAGAAGAGATACTGTAGGACACAATTTTATCAAAAGTTGTGATTTTCAACATTTCCAAAATGCAATTGATGAATATTTCTCCCCAGGGCACAGAAAGAAAGTAGTTTTTGGTCTTGTTTTTTTTTTTCACGTCAGTATGTTATAATACCCGCGGGTTTACGCCCATCCCACCAATTTCCATCCGGATACTGTGACCCGGCCCTGATTTTTTTTGTTTTTTGTTTTTTATTTTTGTTTTACACTGCAAAGAAAATGAGACTACTGATGTTTGAGAAAAATCCTGACATGTTTGATTGGGCAATTCTTTTTTTGATGTCTATTATCCTTCCCAAATAAGTTTTTTTGGTTATCACTGAGGACAAATACAGACACCCTATTTCTTCTACAAAAACCACAGCACTGTATATTCTCATATTAATTTCGTCTCAACACTTGCCCTATTGATATTTCAAAGCATGTTTCCCTTTGCGCTCAAGAAACTCCCCCCATTAAAGGAGACCTCCGGGTGATTCTCAGATTTGTACATTTGTACAACTATGAATTAGTTATACTGAGGACAGAGTTTCAGAATTTGTGATGATTGGGATGAAGAATAAGAATATGTTCAAAAAATAGAACAAATTGCAATGAACGAGGATGATGACATGGGAGAGTCGCCATAAGAATGCATGAGTTGGGGCTCAAGGAAGCAGAACAAAAGAATAAGGCATGCATAGATTATAGACAGGTGAACTTGCAAGCAAGCGGTATTGTTATGGAATTACACTGCTATCATTTCTGAAATATGTGAACCTTGTAGCTGGTAAAATTGGGTCTTTGAGAGCGTCTGGGGGCTACGCCCCACCACTTAAAGCGTCTGGCAACGGTCATGCATTTATTCTGTAAGTGTAAGAACAAGTTCCAGTGGGTTTCATGGGGTTACTTTCCTAATTTTCAGCTAGGCTATAGCCTAGCTGGTAAGAGTTTGGTCTTTGGGGCGTCTGGCGGCTATTGTCTGGCAACAATCATTCAATTATCCTTTGAGTGTATCACAAGAACAAGTTCCAGTGGGTTTCAGGAGGTTATTTTTCCAGCTATATATAGGCTAGTCTAGCTGGTAAAATTGGGTCTTCGAGGGCGTCTGGCGGCTACCCCCCCCCCCCCCCCCCCCCACCACCACCACCATTTAAAACGTCTGGCAACGGTCATGCATTTATTCTGTAAGTGTAAGAACAGGTTCCAGTGGGTTTCATGGGGTTACTTTCCTAATTTTCAGCTAGGCTATAGCCTAGCTGGTAAGAGTTTGGTCTTTGGAGCGTCTGGCGGCTATTGTCTGGCAACAATCATTCAATTATCCTTTGAGTGTATCACAAGAACAAGTTCCAGTGGGTTTCAGGAGGTTATTTTTCCAGCTATATATAGGCTAGTCTAGCTGGTAAAATTGGGTCTTCGAGGGCGTCTGGCGGCTACCCCCCCCCCCCCCCCCCCCCCCACCACCACCACCATTTAAAACGTCTGGCAACGGTCATGCATTTATTCTGTAAGTGTAAGAACAGGTTCCAGTGGGTTTCATGGGGTTACTTTCCTAATTTTCAGCTAGGCTATAGCCTAGCTGGTAAGAGTTTGGTCTTTGGAGCGTCTGGCGGCTATTGTCTGGCAACAATCATTCAATTATCCTTTGAGTGTATCACAAGAACAAGTTCCAGTGGGTTTCAGGAGGTTATTTTTCCAGCTATATATAGGCTAGTCTAGCTGGTAAAATTGGGTCTTCGAGGGCGTCTGGCGGCTACCCCCCCCCCCCCCCCCCACCACCATTTAAAACGTCTGGCAACGGTCATGCATATATCCTGTAAGTGTAAAGAACAAGTTCCAGTGGGTTTCACAAGGTTACTTTTTCAGCTAGGCAAGCCTAGCTGGAAAAAGTTTGGTCTATAAGGGCGTCTGGCGGCTACCCCCCACCACTTAAAACGTCTGGCAATGGTCATTCATTTATCCTGTAAGTGTAACGAACAAGTTCCAGTGGGTTACATTAGGTTACTTTTTCAGCTAGGCTAGCCTAGCTGGAAAAATTTGGGTCTTTAAAGGCGTCTGGCGGCTACCCCCCACCACTTAAAACGTCTGGCAATGGTCATTCATTTATCCTGTAAGTGTAAAGAACAAGTTCCAGTGGGTTTCATGAGGTTACTTTTTCAGCTAGGCTAGCCTAGCTGGAAAAATTTGGGTCTTTAAGGGCGTCTGGCGGCTACCCCCCACCACTTAAAACGTCTGGCAATGGTCATTCATTTATCCTGTAAGTGTAACGAACAAGTTCCAGTGGTTTTCATGAGGTTACTTTTTCAGCTAGGCTAGCCTAGCTGGAGTTGGGCCTTTAAGAGCGTCTGGCGGCTACCCCCCACCACTTAAAACGTCTGGCAATGGTCATTCATTTATCCTGTAAGTGTAACGAACAAGTTCCAGTTGTTTTCATGGGGTTACTTTTCCAGCTAGGCTAGCCTAATTTTGGGGGGTCCTTTTTGTGGCTCTCCTGGCCACACCCACCACCGATGACCAGCCAGACGTGCATTTCCATACTCAGGGGCATATGTACTAAATTGCTATACACATAAAAATTGGTAACCTTTTCAGCTAGGCTGATCCCCGCTGGCTCCCGGACTAGTACTACCGTGGTCGGCGCGGCGCTATAGGTAAGGTACACGTACGCGCACGCTAGCGTTGTGCAAATTATGCTCCGCGCCGGAAGTGCCCTTGCTACCAAGTGCACTAAATCTTGACGAAAAAGCCACATCCGGGTACTTTTTACGTCATTGGCGATAGCGAGAATTCTGTCCACTATCTCTGGAGAAAAGTTGAAAATGTTCAAGTTTTTAAAAGCTAGATGAATAAGATACCATGTATGTCACTTAAGCTTTCTGCTAAAGAGGGCTAAAGAGTTGTAGATCACATAAACTTATGAGTATAAACTTACATATCCTTGTGCACCTTGTGTGGTGTCTCACAAAGTGGGGTACTGCATCGCAACTGCCTTGGCTTCAACGCGTCTTTTGCTCACTACTTGGGTATCTGAATTTAAAAAGGAAGCAAGAAGAGTGTTAATCATATTCTACGAAGCAAATATATAGCATCAAAAAATTGACCCTCATTTCAATCTTTTAAGGGGCTGAACTATTTTCATTTTTTTTTCTTGGCATTAATTTCTATTGCTATTCAGTACCGCTGTTTCAAGTACATTTATTCATGTGCTTCTTACACCAAATATCAGTTAATACAAATGAAAATTTCATGCAGATGGGTTAAGTGTGGATGTGCACAGTTAGTAGAAAAATACAAGATGTGATTATCCATCGAACTTTATGGCAAATCAATTTCCATTTTTTTTATTCATCATTATTGTAATTATATCATAAGTATTAGGACTATTATCATTTACATGTGGCCCAATGGGGCTACCAAGAAAATAAGTCAGCGCGGAGTCTTGTAGGTACACTCTGTTTACATGTTTCATACAAGTATATCAGTCTTTATTTTTAAATCTATAACCATCACTTCATTTACAACGTTATACTTACCGGTCCCTTCATTTTTATTTTTATTTATTTATAATTTTATTTATTTATTTATTTATTTATTTATTTTTTTTTTTTGGGGGGGGGGCACATTTTAGACTGTTATTCTTTATATTTGAGAAGACAAAAACAAAAGTGAACAGGCAAATTAGATGGTGCTATATTGCATGGAAATGTATAGTACAAGACATGACAATGGGAAACTGGTTTTCCAGACCATTATTCAAACAATTGAACTTACGCTGTACAGTTTTCTGCTTCCATTATCAACAAGAAATATGCTACGATGATCTGGATAAGCAGGTGTCTCCTTGGAGCAGTCAGAACTCCTTCCATCAGCTATTGAAGTATCTCCTCCCCCTTGGAGTGATGTGTGTGTTGAATTCCTGGGCAAATAAGTAAAATTTAAAGGTTTTACAAATAATTAAGGGCGTCTGGCGGCTACCCCCCACCACTTAAAACGTCTGGCAATGGTCATTCATTTATCCTGTAAGTGTAACGAACAAGTTCCAGTGGTTTTCATGAGGTTACTTTTTCAGCTAGGCTAGCCTAGCTGGAGTTGGGCCTTTAAGAGCGTCTGGCGGCTACCCCCCACCACTTAAAACGTCTGGCAATGGTCATTCATTTATCCTGTAAGTGTAACGAACAAGTTCCAGTTGTTTTCATGGGGTTACTTTTCCAGCTAGGCTAGCCTAATTTTGGGGGGTCCTTTTTGTGGCTCTCCTGGCCACACCCACCACCGATGACCAGCCAGACGTGCATTTCCATACTCAGGGGCATATGTACTAAATTGCTATACACATAAAAATTGGTAACCTTTTCAGCTAGGCTGATCCCCGCTGGCTCCCGGACTAGTACTACCGTGGTCGGCGCGGCGCTATAGGTAAGGTACACGTACGCGCACGCTAGCGTTGTGCAAATTATGCTCCGCGCCGGAAGTGCCCTTGCTACCAAGTGCACTAAATCTTGACGAAAAAGCCACATCCGGGTACTTTTTACGTCATTGGCGATAGCGAGAATTCTGTCCACTATCTCTGGAGAAAAGTTGAAAATGTTCAAGTTTTTAAAAGCTAGATGAATAAGATACCATGTATGTCACTTAAGCTTTCTGCTAAAGAGGGCTAAAGAGTTGTAGATCACATAAACTTATGAGTATAAACTTACATATCCTTGTGCACCTTGTGTGGTGTCTCACAAAGTGGGGTACTGCATCGCAACTGCCTTGGCTTCAACGCGTCTTTTGCTCACTACTTGGGTATCTGAATTTAAAAAGGAAGCAAGAAGAGTGTTAATCATATTCTACGAAGCAAATATATAGCATCAAAAAATTGACCCTCATTTCAATCTTTTAAGGGGCTGAACTATTTTCATTTTTTTTTCTTGGCATTAATTTCTATTGCTATTCAGTACCGCTGTTTCAAGTACATTTATTCATGTGCTTCTTACACCAAATATCAGTTAATACAAATGAAAATTTCATGCAGATGGGTTAAGTGTGGATGTGCACAGTTAGTAGAAAAATACAAGATGTGATTATCCATCGAACTTTATGGCAAATCAATTTCCATTTTTTTTATTCATCATTATTGTAATTATATCATAAGTATTAGGACTATTATCATTTACATGTGGCCCAATGGGGCTACCAAGAAAATAAGTCAGCGCGGAGTCTTGTAGGTACACTCTGTTTACATGTTTCATACAAGTATATCAGTCTTTATTTTTAAATCTATAACCATCACTTCATTTACAACGTTATACTTACCGGTCCCTTCATTTTTATTTTTATTTATTTATAATTTTATTTATTTATTTATTTATTTATTTATTTTTTTTTTGGGGGGGGGGCACATTTTAGACTGTTATTCTTTATATTTGAGAAGACAAAAACAAAAGTGAACAGGCAAATTAGATGGTGCTATATTGCATGGAAATGTATAGTACAAGACATGACAATGGGAAACTGGTTTTCCAGACCATTATTCAAACAATTGAACTTACGCTGTACAGTTTTCTGCTTCCATTATCAACAAGAAATATGCTACGATGATCTGGATAAGCAGGTGTCTCCTTGGAGCAGTCAGAACTCCTTCCATCAGCTATTGAAGTATCTCCTCCCCCTTGGAGTGATGTGTGTGTTGAATTCCTGGGCAAATAAGTAAAATTTAAAGGTTTTACAAATAATACAAATTATGGCATGAGGATACTAAGTAATAGGTCCCTCCAGTTTACATTATAAACTTGAAGTGCAAAATCATTTAATATACATATTTGCCATAAGCAACGTTCAGCTCTACTTACACAACTCAAGACTGACCATAACATGGTTTTCACTTCTGTCGATACAGCAAGTACACATTTTTCTTAAATACGAGTACTAACCTCTCAAGGCTTTCATTTTCAGAGAGAAGGACAGCTCCAAAACTGCTCCATGAAGAATAATTAATACTTGAAAATCATTTCTTCAAACAAAACAAAACCAACAAAGCTTTCAGTCTCTTAATGTAGCCTCTTATGTAATTACTGAGACTCTAGAATGTAAAATAAATGTGAATCAATTTCAAACTAGTCTCCCTTCATTAATCATCGTGGAAAACAACAGAATAGCTTACAGCAGGGTTAGTGCAATGGAAGTCCATATCTCAGAGGCTCCTTCGCTGATGTTGGCCCGGTGTTTCCAGCATTCGTCAACCCTGCATTCAATGGCTCGTCGTTGGCCACATCTGTTACATGTACTTCTTCAATCTGGTGATCTGCACCCTCGTGGTGTGACAGAGACTGTACAGCTATCAATCTGTCTTCGTTCTCCAAATGATGACCCCTATACCGAGTTCCTTTAAATCACCATCACTCCCGAAGAACTGTCATGTTACGTCTTTTCATCTGGAGGAAAGCATGAAAACACAATGTTCAGAAATGGATTTAGAACTCATCTCCACAAGACAATATGCAGTTCCGTTTTGTTCACACAAATACTAAGTGTGCATCAATAGAAAAGCTAGAAATTACTTTTTAGCTACATCGATCAGCATATTTAGAAAGACCCAAAGATGAGCGCTCTGCCAAATTTCAATGCCTAAGGTCACCTGTAACTTTCATAAAAAACAATGTTCAAATATAGTACCCGTTGTCGTCTGCTAAAAAGGGGGATCGATCTCCATGATGTGTGAGCACGTTGATCTTCAGCTAGAAGTGTGATGTCACAGTGGACTAACACTTAACAGTGCATGCATCGTATTTCTTACTTTATGATTGCCACACATGACGTGGGAGTGCAATAGCACTATGGTATTCTCCCAGTTGTGTGGATGCTCGAATGTGGTGGCAAATAAAAGTCCTTTTTACTACATAGGTCATCACAATTATATAAAAAACCAAATTTCACCATTTTTTTTTTATTACCGTATCAATCGAGATCACCTTCTGGCAACACAGTGTCAGTGATTCGGCTGTCGTCTCAATAGCAATGTAGAGTTTCTAGACGCTTCTAGTCTATTGCATTAACCCTATTTCAACTGGGCTATTGGAGACCAAGTTTTTACGGGGGGCATATGGAAAACTTTCGCACGATTTCGCGCATTTAGGGTTGACAGACCAGAGTGCACGTAGTCGCCGAGAGCCAACAGCCGAGTGCACTCGAGCATAATATGGGAAGGAGCGGACTCGTCCATTGTAAGGGAATCGGGAGAACCGTGCGTGTGCTTACTGGAGGGACAGAATGCATGAACATGGAAGCCATTCTTTTTTATCTGACAGCTAATAATGAAATGATATTAGTATTTTTAGTACCGGGAATCTAGATTCCGTACAACGGCATTTCCGTTTCACCACACAAGTTGATCATTCACGAGCACACACACCAACGCGTACAGTATCTACATAATGGGTTCATTCACCCCTGTTGATTTAATGGGACTGAACCATGGTCTGTTCAAGCACGGCTTGTTGCAACCTCAAGTCATCTCTGCAGAGCAAAATACGCATGATGATCCTTGAATTTGGGAATATTTAGCTCTGAAAGAAGTTGTAATACACTCTGCAGGATTGTCAGAATATTAATAAAGACTAATCTGTTATAATGTGGATGAAAGACGATTCAAAAGGCATGATATCCAGCGAAAATTGTGAATAACTTGAACTCTCCCGCCTTCGTTTCACAGCACAAACACAATCGTTTGTTTACGCACACTCGTCCGTTGTCCGTAAGCATTAGGGGAATTGTGTACAATGGACAGCACAAAAGCTCGCACGCTTTAGCAAAGTCACAAGCAGTTTTGTAAAACATTCTTTGATTTGACAAGAAAAGTTCCCTCATTTCTCTCTGACCAATCAAAGCAAGTTATACATCACTGAAGAGCCCAAACATTCTACTTCATTTTGAAGTGCGAGGGTAAACAATTCCACTAAGCTTCCGTGGTACAGCCTGTGATTTATATGGGCATGTCCGAAAATTATGGCTTATTTTGGGTACTCCGCCATAGACAAACTCAAGATTTGGTGATTTGAAGCAGAATTTCAGAGGAAAAGTGCCCTAATTTCCCCAAACCTTTTTTTTTTTTTTGGGGGGGGAATACACGGAGTAGAAAGAGGGTACATTCTAGTTTCATTTGGAGTGCGAGGGTTTTGGATTCATAGCCATGTTTTTTGTGCAGAGCTATTTTTGTCCCAAAGGAGGGGGATATGACGCGTCTTTTCACGTGTTATAAGCACCGGTGCTCTCGCTCCGGAGCAAATGCGCGCAAGTTTTCCATATGGGGGGGGGGGGGGGGGGGGGGGGGGGGGGGGGGTCAATTTGACCCCCCCCCCTTCAGATCTCGGCCGCCGATCACGCGATAGCCGCAAAATTTTGCCTGAAAATAGAGCCGGATGTCAACTACAAGATTACACGGTCATACAATAGAAAAAATGTTGATTTTATATTTTTGAATAAATTAATTATGCAAATTTATGCATGAAATTATATTTTTACATATAACTCCAACAAAAAGACTGAAGGATTGCTAAATTTTTGTGTCAGAGTTCCTCAAGACACATCAATTTTCTTTTGAAAAAATAGCGCAGTCAAAATCAGTTTCCTTTGTTTTTTTATTGTTTTGTTAATTTTTCATGTATTTTACTGTTTTTTCGATCTTTTGTTTTCCATTGTTTGTTTGTTTTTCCAAAATTTGTTGCAGGCACTTTTTCAAGCTTATCTACATTAGAATTGATTAATTTCAATGGTTAAAAGTTGAAATAATCTAATTTATATCAATTAACCAAAAAAAAACACAAAAAACCACAATTTGCATAGGATTTGCACAGAAATCATGAATTTGAGCTGTTTTCAGGTTGACATGCATATGCAAAACATTGCGTAACTTCAAAACGGTGTACCCGGACGTCGCAAATTTGGTCTCAAAATATGCGGGAGACTTCAGACCATGAAAAAAAAGTCATGAAATGACGCGGCAAAATCTTTGCGCGTTGCGGAATCGTGGCGTGAAATGTCGAGAAGGGGGTCAATTTGACCCCCCAGTTAAAATAGGGTTAATTATAGCACAGCTTTATATACGTCGATCTCTAACCGTGGTCTAAACTCGACCAGACGTCTCCCTCTACATACTTTACAGTGATCATCTCTGTGTGCATGATGCTATGCTTGTAGTCCATGTAGAGTTCATACCACTGCACTGTAGGCCTAACGTTAGGTCTATAATACCGCAATGAGAACCGGACCTACGCCCTAGGATATAGCTTATCCTGGAAAACCGTTCAATGTAGGCCCTAGATGTTTAACAGTGGTCTAGGTTCTGCTTCTACTACGTTCTAGGGCTAAATCGTGATATCGGTCCCCTCTCATTCTGCGTGTGTGTCTCCACTAATGCGTAAAGTCTATGGAGGTTGAAAGAAGTCCCCAGCTAGCTATAGCGGTGAAGGGTGAGTGGGGACCTAACCGGAGTTCTAGACTACCTACTAGTACTAATACTAGTTGGGCCTAACCCGTTAGTAATAGTAGGCCTATTTCGCGTTAATGCTGCTCTAGTTGGAATAGAATAAATGAGTAGGGCCTACAATTAACGCCAACGGTTGTGAGACTTGTTTAGACTAACGGTTAGACTTTTACAGTTAGACTTAGAGTAAGCCCTACCTCGTTAGAACCCCAACTTAAGTACATGTAGACTAGACCGTGTCTAGTTCTATTAGTTTCTCTAAGATCTAACATTACACTGTTAGTAGTTAACGTTAGGCCTACGACTAACGTTCTGGAGAATTTAGACTCGAAGTTTAGTGTGTCCCAATATTTTCTGAAACGCATAATGTTAACGTTAGAACTTTTAGAACTCTATTAGAAGATAGCTCCTGATGATCGATGTATCATGAGAGGCATTTTTTCAACTTCGCTCTGTAGGTGCCTACAAAAGTACAAGTAGCCCCCTCACACAGTTACAATGTCAGATGTACAATGTCAATGACGGTTACATTCGTCACTCATTTTTGTTAATTTTGGAAATCATAACCTGGTCTAGACTCTATTTTGTTTGAAAAATGCGTTTCTAACGTTAAAAAGTTAAATATCGACTTATGAAATAGTCCGCGAATAGGCCGAGCCCCATCCCAACATGCACAAAGACTCAAAGTATTACTGTAGTATTAGATCCTAACACCTAACAGTTGAGTTTCGGCCTCGGATTCTAGCTGTTTTCCTGCACTACGGGAGGAAAAACCACAGGTATGACTACACACTGGATACTGACTCAAATCCCATCTCAATAACATGTGGAAGTGAAGAAAGAGATTTGGGGGTGCTATTTCAGGAGAATTTGTCTTTCAGTAAACACTCAGCAGATGCTGCCAATAGAGCCAACAGTAAAGTGGGAATGATTAAGAGATCTTTCACAACTCTACAGAAGAAGGGCTTTCTCTCACTCTACAAAACAATTGTGAGACCAACATTGGAATACTGCAACTCAGTATGGCACCCAACACTGAAGAGGGATGAGGACATGCTAGAAAAAGTCCAACAAAGGGCAACAAGGCTTCTTCCTGAACTGAAACAAATGACATACCCAGAAAGACTCAGAGAACTGCACCTTCCCACTCTGGCTTACAGAAGACAGAGGGCTGACTTGATACAGATGTTCAAAATTCTGAAAGGCTTCGACAGAGTAGATCCCTCTAAATTCTTCCAACTGGCCAGCGGTTCAACAACAAGAGGTCATGGTCTCAAACTTGTCAAACAACGTATCCATTCTAGTCTGAGGCAGTCTGCTTTCTCAATAAGAAATGTTAACAATTGGAATGCACTTCCCAAGGAGGTCATCAACGCTACCACCATAAACCAATTCAAGTCGTCCCTAGAAAGACACTGGAGAAACAACCCAATCAAATATGAGCCCTACCTGAGACGGGACAGAACTGTAACGAGGGACAAATAAGCTTAGCTTCCAGTCTCTACACCCAAGTATACCCAAGTAAGCAAGTAAGTTAGGTGTTTATAAGGTAACTGCGACCAGCCCCATAGCTAACTGTGTACACTAACGTTACAAGGAGCGTCCCGGGCGCGTGTTTTTTTTAGACGGCACAGATTGGGGAAACTAAAAATCTATCGGGGACCCTATCCCTAAACCTAACCCTAATCCTAATCCTAACCCTAACCATCAAACCCTAACCCTAACCCTAACCCTAACCATAACCATAACCAAAAACCCTAACCCAACGTTTTTCCCATAGGTTTAACACGCGCCATGCCCCAATCTGTGCCGTCTTTAAAAAAAACGCGTCCCGGGCCCGGGGTTATTCGTAAGGTAACTTAGATGGTCGTTTACGGAGAGGTAGTAGCCCATAATACTGGAAAAACTCAACAAGTTATAATTAGATCGATCTATGGTTTGCTTACCTTCAAAAATGTGAATAATATCTCCGCCCCGGATATGCATAGGATTTACGTGCGTGTGCAATCGTGAGAATCAGAGCCTGGATGTAATGGACGTGAGAAAATTTCTGTCTTCAAATTAGTCCATGGGCCAAGACCCGAAAAATGGGTTGTTGGTACCATCTGAGGTGGCACAACCTTTTTGGTGTCATTTTGTTTGTCGGGCATAGATATGCTTATCAAGCTATGATAGCATTTCCAAATGAGTAGCTTAGTCATAATAAATGAATTTTTAACCAATTTGGTCGCGTATTTATATCCCTATACTTCTGAATCGAAACTAAACCGCTATACAAAGAAGAGCACTGCCTTCTGTATGTCCACAGGTGTTCTGTTGTAAACGCGGTGCGCTTAGTCTTTATTCAAGGCAGCGAAGGGAATATCCAAAGGGTTATGATATCCACAGCTGTCACGCGGTGCGCTTAGTTCTTTATCTAGACCAATGTACCGTTATCATATCTAAAGTTCCTCATAAAAGGGATTATCCATACTGTTTTTATACAACCCTATCAACAAATACATCAGTTTTAAACAAAAATCACTCTGTTCATTTACAATATCATTCATTATAATGTATCGTAGTGTACCGGTACATCGTTTTTGCATTATCTTTTATTGTTGGAGGGAAATAAAGTGACATTGGCGTGGTATCAGCGTTTTCACCGTAGCGTTTTCACCGGAAAATTATAAATGATTGAAAAATACGGTAAAATTCACTAGGAATTGCTTTTGTTGTTGTTGTTTTTAGATAAAAGGACATACACTGTATCATACGCTTTGGATATTCCCTTCGCCGTCTTAGAATAAAGACTAAGCGCTGTGGACATCATAACCTTTGGATATTCCCTTCGCTGCCTTGAATAAAGACTAAGCGCACCGCGTTTACAACAGAACACCTGTGAACATGCCATAGAGCTGCATTTTACAGCTCTATGGAACATACAGAAGACAGTGCTCTTCTTTGTATGGCGGTTAGTTTCGATTCAGAAGTATAGGGATATAACAACGAGACCAAATTGGTTAAAAATTAATTTACTATGACTAAGCTACTCATTTGGAAATGCTATCATAGCTTGATAAGCATATCTATGCCCGACAAACAAAATGACACCAAAAAGGTTTTGCCACCTCAGATGGTACCAATATCTGGCCTGGCCCATGGACTAAATGGAGTGGCCACTCCATTTGAAGACAGAAATTTTCTTACGTCCATTACATCCAGGCTCTGATTCTCACGATTGCACACGCACGTAATCTTCAAATGGAGTGGCCACTCCATTTGAAGACAGAAATTTTCTCACGTCCATTACATCCAGGCTCTGATTCTCACGATTGCACACGCACGTAAATCCTATGCATATAATACACGCACAGCACATCGTATACACATGCACACAGTACGTCCACGCACAGGCGACAGACGCGTCGCTCAGGTAAACCTTCCCGCGCCCAAACCAGGGGAAATTGCGGCTGGTGATTGGCTTAAAGTAAACACATGACAGGGGAATTCTCAATTTCTATTGGCCTAACCAAATGCATTCAAACATGTATTCACTGGAATTCACCCTAGTTCTGCCAGCTTGACTTACTAGTTCACGGTAGTTCCTTCAGTTTTACTAACATGCGCTGTTTTCGTAAGATCAACGAGTTTATAGTATGATAGTTTCTCCACTTCGACTAGCTTTACACTAGTTCCTCCACTTTGACTAATTTTTGGCGTATACACTGCAAACTAGTGCAGCATACAATTTTATGCTAGTCAGACTTGATTGACTAGCTTTGGGTTAGTAAACCATGGCCTGATTTAATCCAGCAGAGCATTACTAGCTGCATTGCCGCATTTTACTATCATCATGTTCGTATAGCAATTTTTACTAACCGTGCTCGACTAGTTTAATACTAGTCAGGCCAGGAATTGACCCATTTAGGTTGTGTGTGAATGGACAATAATATTAACCTTCATAAATGGTGAAAAATGAATCAAAGAACGAAGAATCAATATATTCACGAAGAATTCTGCCTGCTTTAAGATGTTGCGAACATTTTTCTCTTGGGCACAACTTGGTGTGATATACCATATAAACGGGAATAATTTATTTTTGTTCTTCGTTATAAAGAAGTCACTGCCACTGATTATAGTGAATCTTCTAGTCCAATTCACTCTGATTCTTGTTCTACTTCTTATGATAAACTACAATTTTTTGATGCATTTGCCCGTGTTTATAGGTAGGCCTATATGGATTTCAGTGAATCAATTCACATCTTACAGTACCGATTGTATAGCACAAAGTTAGAAAAAAAAAGTACGTAAATGGTGTGTAAACATGTGCTGCTCTCACTGCATTATGACTGATACTTGTCATGGATCTGCATAAGATTTATTGCAGTAGGGCATTTTTTTTTTTTGGTTCTTAGTATTCAAGGATTAACGATCATTTTTCTTTTTACAGCATGAAAGGAGTTGTTAGTAAAGTTTACACATGACTGTGGTAAACATGTAAGAAGTGAAATAAAAAAGTGAAAATGTGTCCGGGTCCGGTACTTTGTAGTAAAGCAAATTTTGTTTGCCTTCAAAAAGGAAGATGCTTACCTGATAAACAGTGCCCAAGAGTAACATTACTGCATATATTTAAGTAGGGCTTGTACTTTGTTAACAATGACATGATAAACCTCATAGAAGGGGGTATTTAACCAGTGTGACACTTTTTGTTGTAGAATTAACCATGTTCATCTATTCATTTCTTTCAAACGGAACCAAAGTAGTTTCTAATTGTGTGCGACTGGAGTATAGCACATTCATAATCCAGTAGATTTTCGTGTTTGTCTTGGCTTGTTCGGCGATTAACGGGAAATTTGACACGATCGACATACAACGCAAAATAATTATCAGGCAACTGGTCAATAACTTGTAACAGAATAAGTATATAGCGCCTGTCTAGGTAGTTTTAAGGTTCGGTGTAAAAATGGCAGAGGTAAAAATGGCAGGGGTAAAAATGGCAGGGGTAAAAATGGCAGAGGTAAAAATGGCAGAGGTAAAAATGGCAGGGGTAAAAATGGCAGGGGTAAAAATGGCAGAGGTAAAAATGGCAGAGGTAAAAATGGCAGAGGTAAAAATGGCAGGGGTAAAATTGGCAGGGGTAAAAATGGCAGGGGTAAAAATGGCAGAGGTAAAAATGGCAGAGATAAAAATGGCAGAGGTAAAAATGGCAGCGGTAAAAATGGCAGAGGTAAATAATTATGTGGTAAAAATGTCAGAGGTAGAGTTGTCAGTGGTCGAAATGTCAGTGGTCAAAATGCTAGAGATAAAACATGCCATTGATAAAAATTTAGTCGTTGAAATGCAAGAGGACGAGGTAAAAGTGACAGAGAATTTTTTTTTTCTTCATGTTTCTGACACCTTTCTCGCAATACGCGCTTTTCGTGCCTTCTCCTGAAATAAAGCACAGGGAGACCGGGGAGAAATGGGACACGGGGAGAAATATGGGACACTCATGTAACTTGAAAAATGCTCGACCAGGCAACAATCCAATTATATCAGTAAAAGATGAGCCTCGGTATACACCTAAAATGGACATATTAAAATATTATACAGCTCTATAGGTATCTTGTCCGTAAAATATCAAACTTACTTTAGATCTGGTAGGTCCTATACTAGGTTAATAAGTATTTTAAAAAGTGTGCGAACTTCTGAAAATAAAATTGCTTGATAACAGACATGCAGGTATGAAAAATTGGCAGGGATCTTTTACTGTTTCTGTTACCACTGGGAGAAATTTAAAAGGGCAGTGTTACATTTCTCCCCGCGGCAGATGTAAAGAGAGTCTTGCAGAGCTTCAGCGATCCCTGTGTAAATTGAATCGCGATCATAGTGTCATAGGCGGTGATTTCAATCTATACCTGGATGGGGTTGGATTGGATTTTCTTACTGTTGTTGCATAAGGAGGGAACAACGTCATTTTCGGTGGCTGAATCTACCAATCTTTAGCAACACACCATGTTGATAACATAATGGAATCTGACTTTGGAGCAACAGCTAAGTTTGAAAGGCATCAAACATTTACATTTTTTTCGCCTGCGGATTCATTCAACAATGATTGAAAGAAATCCCGTGGCAAACTATCAGTTTTTACTCTCACTAGAACAGTTTATTGCTAAAGTTCGTCTCCAGTTTTAATAGGCATAAGTTTGTAAAGTGACTACAAAGTGTTCATTAAACTTCGAGATATTTGTTTTTGCGCCATGTGATGCTTGAACAATGTAATAAAATATTTTGCAAGAGCTTATTTATTTTTGCGCCATGTGATACTTGAACAATGTAATAGAATATTTTGCAAGAGTTTACTTATGTCTGCCGATACATCTGCTGTAGTTTATTTTTTGCGTTTTGTATTTTTACTTCTACGTTATGTCGTGATCAGGCCTTGTGAGATAAACAGGCTCCTACGAAACCTGAATGTGAGAAAATAATATTGAACAGGTGAAAAATTAGTGGTTTGCTTCGACTATGTCTCCTTCACTTCTTTACACTAAACAGTTCAAAAAATGAAAAGTAATGACAATATACTAGCCTGGACGTGAGCGGAATTCGTTTGTGTAAGAGTGTGTATGTGAGAGTATGTATATCTGCGTATATGTTTATACCAAAAGTGGGTTCGTGTGTGTGTGTGTGTGTGTGTGTGTGTGTGTTGTGTGATAACTTCATTGGGCGAAACAACGTAGGATTATACTGTTTAAGGGTTTTGCATCATTGTTGGAACGCCCTTATAATGATAAATGATAATAATAATAATAATAATAATAATAATAATAATGATAATAATAATAATAATAACAATATTACTGAATAATGAAAATAATTTCCCATAGGCCTACTAGGCTCTTAGCTGGTTTATTATTTCTCTGCACACAGACAGATTACGCCACTGCACTTGAATCAAACTCAGAATAATGAGAGTGCTCTAATCTTTTTAAAACATAATTAAATCAATATTCTTCAAATCTGCAATTTGGATTTGTTAATTCGAGAAATACATTTTGCTCTGACAAGGATATCATTCAAGACCTCTTCATACGTTTATATCTGACGAAATCGCTCTCATTACTTCTGACATTTTACCTCTGCCATTTTACCTCTGCCATTTTTACCTCTGCCATTTTTACCCCTGCCATTTTTACCTCTGCCATTTTTACCCCTGCCATTTTTACCTCTGCCATTTTTACCCCTGCCATTTTTACCCCTGCCATTTTTACCCCTGCCATTTTTACCACTGCCATTTTTACCCCTGCCATTTTTACCCCTGCCATTTTTACCTCTGTCATTTTTACCTCTGCCATTTTTACCCCTGCCATTTTTACCCCTGCCATTTTTACCTCTGCCATTTTTACCTCTGCCATTTTTACCTCTGACATTTTTACCCCTGCCATTTTTACCCCTGCCATTTTTACCTCTGCCATTTTTACCTGGCACCAGTTTTAAGCTATGTAGTACTAATGATATGAGTGCTACATTCATGTCAAATGTAAAGGATATGGGTCAACGTCTAGCACACTAGATCAATCTGCTTCATTTCATTTTTTTTTTCACCAAAGGCCGTTCTGTATATATCACAAAACCCACCAATTTCATAGATGCTGCTATACATATCAAAGGCACGGCCTATCATGCACGTCTTAGCAAAAGTACAACGCTCTCTATGCGTCCTTCACTCCTGAAAAATTTTCAACAATGGTTTTTAGGATGAATGCACTATTTCATCAAAAGCAATGATTACGAGAGAAATATGCTCCATGAGACTGTGTAGAATCAAATCAAAGCCTACTTCACCAGGAAGTGATTATACAAAACACAAAAAGAAGAAGAAGAAAAAACCTCACACTCAGATAAAAATGATGCTGTTGTGATAGTTTGAGCATGTTAT
This sequence comes from Diadema antillarum, assembly GCF_040938485.1. Classification (NCBI taxonomy): domain Eukaryota; kingdom Metazoa; phylum Echinodermata; class Echinoidea; order Diadematoida; family Diadematidae; genus Diadema; species Diadema antillarum. The sequence goes on along the minus strand of NW_027271014.1, from coordinate 936,643 downwards.
TGTTCACCATTTTCTAAAGTCGAAAGCAGTGATTGTTCCTTTTGCGTGTTTTCATTTTATTGTAGGTCAACATTTTCTCTGGGCATACAAGCTCTTGTAAGCTGCTGATGTGTCTTCTACTTCTTAAGTTCTTTGTTTTCACAGATTATACGTGGACCAGAACACTTTCTGTTAACATTCTGCGTAAAAGACAATAATAACAAAGGGGTATACTCTCATAGGCTTCCTAGAGAATGGATAAAAATTCTTCAGTTTTTATTAGTTGATTTTTTTTTTCATCAAATATGATCGTACCCTATATACTTTCTGCGTAAAATTAAGCATTATGGGGGGCAGTAATTGCCCAGTCGAAGAGAGAGTTTTTGTCTTTATTTTTGTTTGATAAACTCATGATTAATCTAACAGGCACTCAAACAGTAATGCACTCAATAAACATTGTGAAGCTACTGGAAGTTACAAGGACCTTTGTTTTTGTGAGAAAATGTTTTCACATCTTAAATTGAAAGTTACTCAGAGATAATGAGAAACATTTATATGGTAGGTGTGTTTAGTCACAAGTAGAAATGAGGTAAGATAAATTTTTCAAGAAAAGTGATGTGTGAAACAATCTCAGATCAAAACATCTGATGATGTAAGTCTCATGAGGCTCTTTTCGATTTTTTCGTCTTAAATCCGGTCAATGTAAAATATAGTGTAGAAGGGTCTACAAAGTATACTTAATAATTATTGGTCAGCATACCACCGATGACTAACTCCTAGCTCAAATTTTCTTCTTTCACATTTATAATTATACCTCTGCTATCGGGGATACTCTGATGATATATTTAAGCATACAATGTGCTCACGAAGTTATTAGACTGGGGAAGTCACATGCCATGCATCTAACACAGTAGCCTTACTCATCAAGGACAATCGATACCAGTAATTGCTATTAATATTGTCTACAGCTTATAACTTATACGCAAGATTTACAACGACACTGCCAAGATACTCTCTTTAACCAAGGAGGAAGCTCCTTGCTTTAACTCTGTCAAAGGTCGCTCTTTTAAAGGAGGCCTCCGGATGATTTTCATATTTTTACATTTAAACAACTATAAATCAGTTATACTGAGGACAGGGTTTCAGAATTTATGATAATCCATACGAAAAATAAGAATAATTTCAAATTTTAGAACAAATTGCGATGAACAAGGATGATGACATGGCAGAGTCACCATAAGAATGCATGAGTATATGGGTTCAAGGAAGCAGAACAAAAGAAGAAGGCATGCAGATATTATACACAAGTGAACTCGCAAGCAAGCGGTATTGTAATGGGAATTACACTGCTACATTTCCGAAATATGTGAGCCTCCTATGTCATTATCCTTGTTCAGTGTAATTTGTTTAAGGTTTTTCAAAGTATACCGTTTCTCTGCTCAAGAACCACAATACTATGTACACATGTACTACATGATGTGAAATTATGAAAATCGTCTGGAATGCCCCTTTAATGCAAGCATCGTGCGACCGCGTATTGCTGATCTTTGAATCGGTCCATTACATTTGGGGACGAATCGCAAAGTGATAAACGGCGATTTTCTTTTTTCTTTACTTACAGGTTTAGTTTTCCGGTGTGCGTAGTTACACGGATTCTCACATATTAAAAGATTATTAGGGCCTTCATACTGAATTCATTCTTATATGCATAGAAAATTGCATTTCATGGCATTTCAATGGTAGATCATCACTCTGATATCAGTAACGATGGCGGTATAGATAATCAACAGGAATACGATATATAATTACTCCAAAAGAGTTTATGAACTAAATTGGATGCTGGCACGAAAGGAACCTCAAAATTTCCTTTTCAGAAGTACAATACACAATAACGAACTTTTCGTCTTTTATTTCGCAAATTGTTGTACTATCGCACGCTGACCATTCGAGAGATGCATTCTATAAATATGTAACATGGTAACAGGGAAAGTGACTCAACTGAAACTATATTGCTATCAGAGCTGACAAGCCCCACTACAAACAAGAAGGAAACAAGCTGAGAGCACGATGGTGAGTAAAGAGAGAGAGAGAGAGGGAGAGAGAGAGAGAGAGACAAACAGACAGAGAGACAGACAGAGAGACTGGGGGGGGGGGGTAGAGGGAGAGAGAAAACGTATTTCAAAACACTGAACATTGTTCACTTATGTCTTTATACTGGGCCTCGAGTAAGCGCCATGTCATTACAAGGCATGCAGACACGTACCGACTGAGCCACCTAATCGTCATTTCTTATCTATATATGAGATCATAAAAGAAGGACGGCATTTTTTCAGAGCTTAAGCAATCATTTGGGATAAAAGAAACGTTAGAGATGTCTGACACCATTTTCAGCTCGACTGCATCCACACTTGTGGAAGCTATGTCGGGTGTGCATTCGTCCAATCTCGTCCCTGTGAGAGGCTTGGCCGAAGCCTCCTGCTGTAGGCCGGGTCATATCGTCGTGAAGCGGCACAAGCGGTGGTTTTGGCAACGGGAGCAGACTTTTCCGACCGATTTCAAGCTCTCCGACATACTGAGCGATGAAGACGCCGCCATTGATTTGGAGTCTTTCCGCCTTGCTCCGAAAGACAGCGCATCTATCAACAGAACACTGAAGTTAAAGTCCAAAGGTGGGTAATTAATGCCATATGTTCGTGAGTATACTCAAAATCATTCTTGATAATATGATACACCGCAAGAGTTTGATCCTCTCTGATATCACAGATAGAAAAATTCATGAATAAAAAATAAACATTAAGAGGTCTGTAACATCATGCAATCAATGGGATAAGATGAAGAGAATCTGGAGTGAGTTTCTCTTGCATTCTCCGTTTTAAACACAAAACGCCTGACCTAGCTACTCAATAGGGAAAATACGTAAAATGGATGAAATTGAAACTATCAAGAGTTGGGGTAGTTTTGTAGTGAAATCATTAGCTTGACTTCATGTACAGTAAGTCAATCACACCTATACAAATCTCCAAATTTTCTACAGTGAAAAACACAATATTCCTACAATCCTACACCTACACGATCTACCTCATGTTGTCCATCATTGTAATACGTGGTCACATATACACAGATGATATACTGTTTATACGTAGCAACTAAAGATCCCTATGAGCTCGAAAGAATGGTAAACGATGTGTTAGCCTTAGTAGTGAACTGGCTTAGCCATAAAATTACTTTTGAATGTAAAAAAACAACAACAAAAAACGTAAAGCAGTGCTGATGGGATCGCAAAGGAGATTATCCCGCTTTCGTAAGGTATCTTTCTTTATTGAAATTGGAGAGCTGGAGTTTGTCTTGGAATGTGAATACCTTGGCGTCATTCTCGATAGTCATTTGTCCTGGGTTCCACAAACAAGCCACGTATGAAAAGTCAAAAGCATTATAAGTAGTTTACACGGCCATTCACTGAACTAGATAACACGATACATTGAATAAAAACATGATACAACCCCATTTTGATTACTGTAATACAATTTGGATCTTGTGTATTTTTATTGTACTACAAGTTTACCATTTTGTGCCAAGTATCAAAGTTATCAGATGGAATCATTTCCGACAGGCATTAAGTTTTCTCTTTTGTCTTGAACTTTAAAGGTACTGTTTACAATCGGGAACGGTGCCTTCAAATGTTTTCAAGTTATTACATTTGATGCATCATATGAAGGACAGTTGTATCACAAAACATCTAACCTTATAAAACTTTTGCAATAAAGCCTAAAATATACCGAGCTATCCCTATTTTCTCACTAAACCGTAACTATACTGTAATTTTTTCTCGCTCACATTTTAGAAATATTCTAAGCCCAAAAACTGTGCTTTTGTTTCGTCTACAAATGGTAAATTCTGCCTTTAATCGTGCAAAACTTGTGATGGTCTATTCATTTAATGTTGGTGCTCCTCCCAGGAAGGCCTAGATCCACACAGTGGGTCTTGCAGAATACTTATTTCTTGCTGCTTCTAATTCTTCTATAGCCCATTTTTTTTTATTTGCGTTGCCATGAATGGAATGGTACTTTCCTGCGTTCCGTGTATTATAACGGTTCTAAAACTATCACAAATCATGCCCAGGAGAATTTAACACTTGAATTAATATCTAGACAAATGACTTTATTCGATACAGTACACTCCCATTATAATGAACATGGTTGTAACCAAATTCAGGTTCACAACGAAGTAAAATTTCAGGCTGCAACATTATCGGCTCGTTGTTGTTGTTGTTTGTTTGTTTTTACTGTTTATTTGTTCAGTCAGAAGAAAATTTTTGTATAAGAAAAGAAAACTGCCGATCCCGAGGGCTTCGTTATAAAGGGAGTCCACGTTATAGTGCCATTACGTATTCCTTATATCTCTTACATTATAGGGCCTATTTTTGAAGACATATTGGGCCCAAGCGAGGCCCGCTTTTTGGTCTACATGACGCATGATGATTTATTGCGTGCAACAATACTGGTAGAAAAACAAAAGGACGATCCGTTCAAAATTAAAAATCATGATAAGTTTATAGTGCCACCATAGCTAGATAAAACACCACCTCAGTTCGTGACGTCACATTCTGAAAATGATATTCCAAAAATATAAACTGATTGACAATTTGACCTTCATAGGCATAAACAACATCCAATTATTCGTTTTCAGTGGTCTTAGCCATGATAAAAAAGAAAGAAAAAAAAAACTACGATTGGCATACATCCTGTGGTGGTAAGTTATAATCATTATAACAATTTTGAAATGGCATGCATCTGTAAATGACATGCTGCATGGTAGCCTTTCCGGAGAAGTCATGATAGCTATCAAACATTAACCATAAAAAAACCCAACCTATTCTTGAAGCTTTGTTTCCTATTTTGTTTTTCCATAACGCTTAATCAATTGCTCTGAAATTTGGCAAAGCTGCAAAATATGTCATGTTTAACAAAATGCCGGTATTGAAATTTCACTAGAATCCCACATGTGGGCACGATGTTCAACCACAACAAAAAGAGAGAAAATCTTATGAAATGATGTTTAGTTCATTAGTTTTAATCTACGAAATATCTTACGTTATTTCTTTTCCAAAGTAGGTGCCGACGCACCACTTTATTTTTCTTTTCGGATAAACGAACCTTTGGAAAAACAAAGCTCATACAAATTATACATAATCGAACCTTCGAATTAAGGAACTATTTATTTTCTGATTGGCAAACCTTGGGAAAAGTAAAATATATTATTTTTATTTTCAGACTAATTAATTATTTGGAATAACGAGCTTTACGTACTTGTAGGATAAACGAACTTTCGAGGTAAAAAAAAAAACTTTAATTTTCTTATTAACGAATCTTCAGGATAATGAGCCCCTCTTTACTTTCAATGTGTGTTCATGAAGCAATACCTATTGCATTCTTCGAAGAATAGGATCTACTTCTGTTCAGTGAAACCTTGGCCTACACATTGTATTTTGTCGAATAAGATAAACTGGAGGGTATTGAGCCTTGCCTGAACCTATTGAAAGATATTGTGCGTGTGCGTGCATGAGTACAGTTTCATTTCGTGCACATTGTTCTCATCAGGGTGTGTGTGCCTGTAATGCAGGAGCAGACCTGTTACATCTATTATATTCTATTCCTAAATCCTAGACAGAGGAAGATCGAAAAGGTTGCCTTCCAATATGTGACATTGATGTATGGATTTAACGTATTGTTTGATCATTCATGATGTTATGATGTTATGAGCATGACCTGGGGTATCATGCTTGTGATGGTTTTAACATACGCTTATCTTAGGATGCTGCACCCATGTCAGCAACAACAAGCTTGCAAACAAATAACGATGCCCTTTAATAGGTCGTTATTGATCTACGATTAGGAAAGTGTTTAGAATGGCACTTCTGAGAAGTCCCCAACACCCAATAAAAAAGCAAAAGTGTAATTCTTTTAGACAATGTTTGTAGTGGTTGATGCTTGGTTGAAGGATGGTTAAAGGTCTCTTTTTGTTTCGAATTACATGAATAAACAACAAGTATGAAGCGTTGGTGTAGGCCTATAGAGGATATGAAAATTACTCTTTGCTGAGATTAGTTTTGCACTATGGCTTTATTCCAATTATGATTAATTTCTAAACCTTTTCAAAACTCCACTTTCGTAGACTCCCAGTTGCACATATATTCTCTTAAGAACAAGGAACCTGATTTCAGGACAACCAATGTATAATCGCAGCCCATAGCTGCGAAGATTAAGTGCATTTGTTACGACCAAAATCAGACTGAGAATGATCGCACCATGGACCCTAGGGTCCATGATTGCACATAAAGTCCTGAACCAATATTCATTCATTCATTCATTCATTCATTCATTCATCCATTCTTTTTATTTCATTCTTCGGATAAAAAAGATTGGAATACAACAATCATGCATGTATACACAGTATGTACTGGTATAAAATGTTAAAAAAGTATTTCAGCGAACAAGTACAATAGAACAAACAGAGTGCACTATGATAAAGAAAAATGAAAAAGGAGGTATCAGTAAAAGCCTATGAGACTTCACAGGTAGATTTACCCATAACGTATGACATGAAAATAACTGCAGCACAGAATTACTCAATGTGCGTTTCTGTGTGAGCGTGTGTGTGAATGTGAGTGTATGTAGGAGATTGCGTTAAACATAAAAAGACAACAGATGAAACTTACACTTAGTTTTAAATGAGTTTAGAAATAAAATATTGCGTGGAGATGGAGGCAGAAAATTCCATATATTTGGCCCAGCATACCGAATCGATTTATACAGGGAATGGGAAGTTACGCTAGATTTGTAACAAAAGTTGTCTATTTTTAGTATCATTATGTACATCCAGATTCAAAGAAAACATTTCCATCAGATAATACTCAGGTAATGTATTGGAAAGATAACCACGCAATATCATATAAATACTTATCTATAAAAAAATCATACACATTTAAAGTGTTAAAACTATAGAATAAAGGCAAAGATGGAGCATAAAATGCGACATTAGAACAGATACGCAGAGCCCGTTTTTGAAGACGATGCAGTTTGCAGAGTTTGGACGGGTATGAAGCAGTGGCCCACACGGTGTTGCATATAGAAGAATGAAGGCATTGTACATCGTGAAAAATACAAAGGGGGACAAAATGCTTTAGATATTGAAGTATACCAATGATCCTGGATACTTTCGAACGGCATTGATTAATATGAGAATCCAAGGCAAAATGTTAATCTAATGTCACTCCCAAGTATGTCACTACCGAGCAGTGTTCAATTTCAGTGTCATTTATATACAATGCTATGTTGTCATAATTTTCATTCAAATTCTGCGAATAACGAAATACAACATATTATGCTTGGAGAACACTCTATGATAACTTATTACAGAGAAGCCAAGTATGAACTAAATTCAAATTTGCATTGATGGAATCAATCAAAACTGAAAAATCAGAATGGGATGCCACTAAAGTAGTGTCATCTGCAAATAATAGGAACTGAAAAAACGATGCACATTTTACAATATCATTTAAATAAATCAAAAACAAAAGTGGTCCTAATAATGGACCCCTGGGGTTTTTTCTTTTAACAGTGAAATTCCGAATAAAAGGGCACAGGTTACTGTAATCCAAGGTTTAAATCAGCATCGATACGTGTAGAATCCAGACGTTGTGACGACCGGTTCCAGTAAATAAGTGAATTATAGTCCAGAAAATCATATCCAGTTATATAGGAATTCAGCCAGTCACCGCTTCGATGTAGCAATGTCTAGAGACACAAGAATGGAGTTGGTCACCAATGTAGGCGAATCTTATATGAATTGTCTCCCAGGCTTATATTTTCACAAAACCGGTCAACAGGTAACACAGGACTGACTTTAACAAGTCGCTTCAGAGCCAGATGTGATGTAACGTTCAGTCTAGAGGTGTGTTAGGTACTCTCTGATGTCGTGTGTTGCATTTCCATGCATTTACTGCATGGTGTCACGAATTTCACTTTTAGAAATTCGGATTGAGAAACTATATAGGAATAACGGACGGTAATTCCGAAACGTAATTCCGAAAGTACCCGTAATACGTAACAGGCCCTACCATCCTTTTCTTTTGATTTTGTGTCATTGTGTTTTATTCATTTTCATCATTCAAGCAAGACAAAAAGAAGCATAATTAACATATAAACAAAGCAAAACAACAATAACACGCTAGGCTACGGATTAGTACAAATTACACAATAATATCAGCTAACAATAACCGCTGAAAAAAAAATGGAATGTACATAAGGAGGCTTTTATACGGCTTGCAAAAGCTTACATACCCAATGGAGTCCGAAAGAAACTATGGGAAACAACAGAAATTATGAAACAGTCATAATAGAATACAGGTAATCCTTTATCACTTAAGGGTTAAAAAAACGGGGTCATCCCACGAGACTGACACCCGGGAGTCACACAGCCCACGAGTTCGACGTTGAAAAAAAAGTCCATCAAACATGTCAAATCATCAAAAATGGATATCAAATCTAAATTTTGATATCCAGAACATGCTTAGGCGCAGTTGCCAAATCTAACTGCCTTAGTTGAATCCCAGCAAACACAGAACGTTTCCTAAACGGTTTTTTTTTTTTTAGGGTCCGTACGTCATCGTATAAAATGGACGTTTTCATAACGTACATAAAACGTCAAATTTGGGACTTAGCATTTACCGCAAAGCTCAGGTATTTTTGGAAAGCGTTTTAGAAACGTGAATGGACGTTACAAAACGTTTTTATTACGTCTGCAATGTCTTCGTCCTTTTAAACGTCCACAAAACGTTTTTATTAGGTCTGCTAAGTCGACTTTGTCTTTAATGAACGTTTAAAAAACGTTTTTATTTCGTCCTCTGTACGTCACTTTATCATGAATATTCATGCATATAATTATTGATATTCCAATTAATGTGTGTGTGTGATCTAATTTTAGTAACCATGTCTTCATGCATCACAACATTTTGGTGATATATACAGTAAAAGAATGTGATACAGATTCATCATTTTGGAATAGGGTGTAGTATAGGAAGTAGGACATTAGGAATAGGTTAGGATATGATTATATAGGTTAATGATTAGGATACATTAATCTTAGATTGCGTCTATAATCTCATAACTATATATTTTTTAAATACCCTATAAAATCAAACAGACATTTTTAAAAGGTTTTCTGGACGTTTTAGACGGATATGGAAGGTTTTCTGAACGGTCTGGAAAGGGTCATAAGGCTTTTTAGACGTTCTTAAAACGTTTTTTGAACGATCTAGATGGTTTTCAAAGGTTTTCTGGACGTCTGCAAAACGTCCAGAGAATATTTTGAATATTCTTAAAAGGTTTTACTGACGTCCACAACGTTCAAAAGTTTTCTGCAGTTCCTTAAAAATTCCGACAGGTTTTTTGTTGGTTTTCTAAACGTTTAAAAATCGTTTTTATAACGTCCATTTGAAACGTTTTAAATACGTCGGAAACCTTCCACAAAAAGAAGTTCTGAAAACGCTTTGACAAAACGCCAGATAACGAACTTGGAATGTTTCAAGAACGTTCAGAAAACGTCCTTGTGTTTAGCTGGGATATACGCCCCTATTCAAATTTTGAATCTAAGTTTATTTCTTGTATAACAGAATTCTGTATGAATTCTGATATCTTACCATGCATTTTATTGTTATTTTGTTCTCTGTATGTGAACCCCTAGGGAAACGGTTACAGTTCGTTTTTTTCCGTAGGTTCGTTATTCCGAAGATCGTTAATCCGAAAATGTGATCAGATTTGTTATTCCGAAGGTTCATTGATCCGAAAATGAAATAAGGTTCGTTATTCCGAAAATTAAACAAAGTTCTTTATTCCGAAGGTTCGTTACGAACCCTATTTCATTGTGGGATCAATGAACCTTCGGAATAACGAACCCTATTTCATTTTCGGATTAACGAACCTTCGGAATAGCGAACTCCTTTTCATTTTCCGATAAACGAACCTTCGAAATAACGAACCTTCGGAATAACGCCACAAATGTTCGGATTTACGAACCCCTTTTCATTCTCGGATTAGCGAACCTCTATAGGTATAGGGAATTTGCGTGTTTCGGATCAACGAACCTTCGGAATAACAAACCTTTGGAATAACGCACAACAACCAGGGAAACAAGCTCTGCTGATCAGGGCGTTCCACTCCATGATGTAGATGTAGTAAGTCTTAACAAGGCAAGGTCCGAAAGAAACAATGATGTTCGTAATAGCAGGGATCTGAAAATCTGAAAATCTGAAAATAGAAGCTTAGTCAAAAATGAAACAAGTCCTGGCCTACGGACAACCGACAATCCCTTATGTCGGTACAGGGAAATGTTGGCCTATACATGTTGTTCTGTTAAATACAATAAGAAGGAGGGTTTTGAACCTTGACTGAGCCTACTTTCCAGGCCTATTTAAAGACGTTGCATATTTGTGTTTGTGTGTGCGTGTGTGTGTGTATGTGTGTGTGTGTGTGTGTGCGTTTGTGTGTGAGTACAATTTCATTTCATGCACTTTATTCTCATCAGTATGTGTGTGCCTATTGTACTGAGCACACCCTGCAATACACTTATCCTATTCCAAAATTCCTAGCAAGAGAAGGTTGAGGAGGTTATCTTCCTATAATGACATTGATGAATGGATATAACGTATTGCTCGTTTGATCATTCATGATCTTATGAGCATGGTCTTGGGTTAGGGGTGTCCAAGCAGTGTCATGAGTATGATGACATTCTCATAGGATGCAGTACTGACCCCTGCCAGTATCAGCAAGCTGCCTGTTTGCAAACAAATTGTGTCGTCTTTTATAGTAGTTGTTACAAGGCACTTTCTAAAAGTCCCACCCAATGCCAAGAAAGCAAGCGCAATATTTTCAAAAAATTCCATATGGATGGCAAGATTTCCTTTTTTTTTTTTCTATGAAATAACAATATCTAAACCCTTCTTTTACCATTATGCTTTGGGGACACAGTCACTTTTGTAAAGGCTACGGATTTTTTTCGCTTATTTGCTGTTATCAGTTTTTTCTAAACTTTTCAAAAAATCCGCTTTCATAGACAAGCTCAGGGGTAAACTCTCCGAGATGAAAAAAAAGGAAGACTTTCCAAAACCTTAATAGGTTGATAATCATAGGTTTGGCCGGAGAGTAATCGTCTTGGTTCTCAAGTCGAAATTTATTTTTAGTCAGAATTAGTTTTTAGTTAGTTAATTTTTAGAAATAAGTTTTAGGAAACCAGGGGCCCGTTGCATAAAAGTTACTATTATGGTAACTACCATGGCAACAATACTCAACAGCCAATCAAAATTAAGAATTCCATGGAAGTTACTACTGGATGGCAGTTACCATGATAGTAACTTTTATGCAACGGACCCCAGGAAAGTTTTTTGTTTGATTATTTGTTTGCTTGTCTGTTTTGTTTGTTTCTTACTCTTTGGTAATCTTACACAAACATACATTTTAGCCTAAAATGAGGTGCAGGAAAAGATGAATTTGTCAATTTCTAAAATTCATTAATTTAATTCACTACCGTTTCACACACACACACACACACACACACACACATCCCGTTACCACCATACCTGTGTTTACACTGTCATTAGTTCCTTCACTTTATCTTTTAATGAAAATAAAGGCAGAAGCTTACCTGCTCAATCTAAGAATATGAAATCTAGCAAGTAGTACACTCATCTTCTCAAGTATCATGACAAATTGCATACGGATTGATGAAATGACATAAAATTGACTTCTGTTGGTACCATTGCAATTAGTGTGATTTCTGTGTGATATTACCTGTATGTTGCTTTATGCTCTTGCCTTCCAGGAAAACTCAAAGCATCTTTTCCTGGTTCGTTGCTTGATTGGTTCGGATGCGTAGGGGTGGGAGGCAATAAAACCTTGGAGATCAACCTCGGTGACATAGTCCAAGACTCTCTTAACGTCCCCAGTCTCGAGCGCGCCATTCGGAACAGGTACATAAATGAAAGATTATGAGAAACATTGAGGAAACAACATATATTATTATTATGAAAAGAGGAATTAAATGCTTGCTATTTTAACAGTAGTTTATCTGCTTTATAACATGCTTGTGAGGAAATTGGCTGATATCGTACAGAGTCACCCTCTATGCAGGACATAACAGTAACGAGCACTAACTCTTTAAATACTGTGGAAGAGTTTATTTTTTTCCCCCCATCTCAATCAATTTTGAATGAGTTTATCATGATAAATTCCAAATCGGGTCTAGGGCAATGACATCACCCCGGGCCCTTCCCCTTCTCCTAACCTACATTCTAATCCTGAACCTTAACTTTAATCCTAAAACCTAATAAAAATCTTTACTCTAACCTTACTAACCGGTATTTAGCTGAGGGGGGGGGGGGGGGTGGGGGGGGGGGGAGGGAGTTGCCCTGATACGCTCCGTATCAGCAGGCAAATGGTTGTCAGTAGACGGCAACCATTCGACGATAAATTTTGAAAGGCAGGAAAATGTTGATTCTTCATAGATTTTTTTCCCCAAATTCGTCTTCAAAAGATTTGTTTTGTTTTGTCTTTAATCGGAAAGGTCGCAACCTGTCGCCCACTAGTCGCGAACCTGTTTAGGGCTCTCCTTCATTACTTACTTTTTTTTTTCCATGGGTAGCTTAATTCGCTCGAAAGCTATTGCCGACCAATTAAACACTGGTAGTCGACCGGTCGTCAAATGCTTTGCAAACGGCCGGCAGCCGCTCGGCAACCGGTTCTAGCAACCGGCCAACCTGTCGCCTATCAACACCTTTATGGTGTGGTTGCCGATAATTTGTCGATAGTCGCCAGAAACGTTTGGCCGTTTGGAGGGTCTTGACGTAGGCCTATGTGTGAACAGAATCCTTGATAAATTCAGAAATTCTACTCTATGCAGGTTTGCAAGTTTTAGTTGCTTCTTTTTTTTTTTTTGTATTCATAGCTTATTTTACAATTATCCATGGTATCTTGTTCAAGTGCGATTTTCCAAAATGAGAATTTCCTTGTTTTTGTATCATACCCTACCGCTTCGTTGCATTTGCTTGTAGTTACATTATTGCATATCAGATTGCTTTTTGTCTATGTTTTGCACTCACAAATTCCACATGACCCCCTTTTTTTTGGTTGGCGGAATGCGTATTCATTTCACAGAAGAGTAGACGCTTCGCATTGCGTCGTTCGAAAGGCATTGTCGGATTCTCGGAATTCCATTTACTTGGTGACGACGTCATTCAACAATAAAGTGGGAGTTGAGGTAAAAGCTGTGAAGAAAGCAGATAGTGGAGCCAATTTTGACTTGGATACAGCTGGCGCTTCAAGGACGGTATGGGATATCATATTGATAATTAATATTTCAGTTATTTAGAAGTAATCAAAGCCATTGTATAGTGGCTACTCAATTCAAATTAAAGCAAGGCATTTAAGATGGGCGACCATTACAGGCAGGCTGACTTATGGTGTCAAGTCAATGTGACATCTGGAATAGGGCCTACATTTCTCCTCAGTTTTTCTGCATTTATATAACTGCACAAGATACAGAACCATAAGACGAAAGCGTGTTAATAAAAATCATTGTTTTTGGTTTCTTGCATTAGATTTGGTCACCCATCGCATGATGTAAAGCAAAATTTCCTTATATTGGTTGAAAAAACAAAATTTTCTTTTTGTAGGAAGTTGGTAAATTTGGTTTGTTCCCAGGTATGTCCTAACATGAAACGAATAATAAATAAACAAGAGGTAATGCCAAAACACACTGCTCAACCTAGGAGTCTATTTTTTTATTTCATTAGACAAATTTGTATAGCGCAGCTACTATTAGTCCATGGGCCAGGCCAGATATTGGTACCACCAGAGGTGGCAAAACATTTTTGGTGTCATTTTGTTTGTCGGGCATAGATATGCTTATCAAGCTATGATAGCATTTCCAAATGACTAGCTTAGTCATAATAAATGAATTTTTAACCAATTTGGTCTCGTTGTTATATCCCTATACTTCTGAATCGAAACTAACCGCTTTACAAATAAGAGCACTGTCTTCTGTATGTTCACAGGTGTTCTGTTGTAAACGCGGTGCGCTTAGTCTTTATTCAAGGCAGCGAAGGGAATATCCAAAGGTTATGATGTCCACAGCACTTAGTCTTTATTCAAGACGGAGAAGGGAATATCCAAAGTTTATGATACAGTGTATATCCCTTTATCTAAAAACAACCTAAAAAAGGCAATTCATTGTGAATTTTACCGTATTTTTCAATTATTTGTCATTTTCCGGTGAAAACGCCATACGGTGAAAACACTAATACCACGCCAATGTCGCTTTATTTCCATCCAACAATGAGAGATTATGCAAAAACAATGTACCGGTACACTACAATACATCATGATAAATAACATTGTAAATGAACAGAGTGATTTTTGTTTAAAACTGATGTATTTGTTGAGAGGGTAGTATAAAACAGTATAGATAACCCCTTTTATTAGGAACTTTAGATATGATAACGGTACATTGGTCTAGATAAAGACTAAGCGCACCGCGTGACAGCTATGGACATCATAACCCTTTGGATATTCCCTTCGCTGCCTTGAATAAAGACCAAGAGCACCGCGTTTACAACAGAACACCTGTGGACATACAGAAGACAGTGATCTTCTTTGTATAGCGGTTAGTTTCGATTCAGAAGTATAGGGATATAAAAACGAGGCCAAATTGGTTAAAAATTAATTTATTATGACTAAGCTACTCATTTGGAAATACTATCATAGCTTGATAAGCATATCTATGCCCGACAAACAAAATGACACCAAAATGGTTTTGCCACTTCAGGTGGTACCAATAACCCATTTTTCGGGTCTTGGCCCATAGACTATAATGTAAATATACTCTACTGCGCTGTGATGTAACAGAGCTCCTGATATTGTTACTGATTAGACACACGAAAAATAGATAACAAATTAATCAAAGGCTTCTGAAAAAGGTAGGTCTTCAATAAGCATTTGAAGACAGCAAGTCTATCCACTGTGTATATATAATTCTGAATCCTAAATTCTAAATTTTTCCAGATCCAGAACCTTGGTGACTGTAGTTACAAAATTGTCCATGGTGGGTCCGAGAATGCTTGCCCCTCTTCCCCCACTCCGTTTGGGGGAGGGGATGAAGTAACGGTGCTTCCTTTGCTAGCCTATTTTCGCTGTCGTTCACAACTAGAGAACATAACAAATGTTTCATGCTCACATGGTCAAATTTATCCAATACCTCACTGGTAGTTAATTCCTTGTTTTATATCAGGTTGAAGTTGACGGGAACGTGGTAAAGCAGAGCAAAGATACTCTCAAGATTCCAGCCGATACGGCCATCGCATTCTGTATGCTCAATTTACGCATCAAGCCTGACCGAGCCATACAGCTAGTTCTTTTCCCGGACAGTGAGGACAATTCTGAGGAAAGTAATCTAACATCAGCGGGAAATGGGGGTAAGAAAGTATTCCCACCACTCTCAGTTTCAAAATACTTTCGTGTTTTCCTTTTTTCTTCTTATTATCGCACCCTGGGGGAAATCATGCTGAAGGAATGAAGGACTTTCTAAACCTGTCTATTGGTATATAGAGATGTAAAGCGTAAAGTTTTTCCGTCTAATCCGCTCTACCCTGTCCACGATATGCATTAACAGTTTCAAAGCCATCACCTGTGTCTTACAGATGTTGTTATTTTTTGAGTAATTAATCTCTTGGATCCATCTTTCTGTTTGTTTGTGTTTAAACGTATCCATGTAATGGCTTAATTCGTGAGTGACTTGTCGGTTGATACAACTGAAGTAAATGCAAGAATGTGGTCGATGAAAATATGGGGATCGGGATGGAAGGAGAAAAACTTGTAACGAGCGTGTGAGCTGCTGACTATAAAAACCCCAATAATTTTAACCTTGAATCCCCCATGTCAAATTGATATTAAAAGGACACATTTCTATTGCTATGAGCAGTGGCGTATCTAGTGAAACGGCGGCGCCCGGGGCAAGCGCGAAAATTGCGCCCCTAATTTCTGAAAAAGTGTTCGACCCCAACCCCATCCCGGTAGGGACTTTAAAAAAAAAGTCCACATGATATGAATTTCAAGCGCCTAAAAGGTATCTTTTAAGGGTGATTTAAATGAAATAAACTTTGATAAATTTTGGCAAGCCGAAAATTTGTGTATTTCAACTTACAAAAACATGGAATTCTTAGATATAGTGACATCTGTCCGTAACGCTGCAAAAACTTCAATAACTCTTTACTCTGGGCTTCAATTGCAATCAAACTTCGAGGGAAGAGGGGTCACACAAAGTTTCACATTTTACCATATATGAAAGGTCTCCTCAAGGTCAAAGCTCACAGGCAGGGGTCAATGAACTTTAGGGCCCAATGTTAAGTTTTTATGGCGCGTTTCTATTATGGGTTATAACTTTTGATCCATATGTCCGTTTGTGACTAAACTTGGATGGTAGATGTCCCTTGGGGAGTGGATGATCACCACAAGGTCAAAGGTCACAAGCAGGAGTCAACGAACTTTTAGAGCCCAATGTTAAGTTTTTATGGCGCGTTTGTATTATGGGTCATAACTTTTGATCCATAACTCTATTTGTGACTAAACTTGGATGGTAGATGTCCCGTGAGGAGTCGATGGTCACCACAGGGTCAATGGTCACAAGCATGGGTCAACAAACTTTTAGAGCCCAATAATAAGTTTTTATGGCGCATTTCTATTATGGGTCATAACTTTTGATCCATAACTCCATTTGTGACTAAACTTGGGTGGTAGATGTCCCTTGGGGAGTGGATGGTCACCACAAGGTCATAGGTCACAGGCAGGGGTCAAAGAACTTTAAGGGCCCAATGTTAAGTTTTTATGGCACGTTTCTTTAATAATCATAATAATTATTGACTTTCCATAAAAAATGTCTTCTATGTTGGACACATTTTGGCACTTGCCTTATTTCGTGCTTTTTTTTTTTTGCGCCCCCAAGGAGTGGCGCCCGGCTCACGTGCCCCCCTTGCCCCCCCCCCCCCCCCCCCCAGATACGCCACTGGCTATGAGCGTCCTTGTGAATAAGCCTATATATATTTAAAACACATGCTGTTTGTGTGCATTAGGCTTATATTCCGTAAATGCAATACTAAAACTTTAATTTTCTTTCATAAACGAAAACAATAACGTGGTAATAGCTTTTACCTGGTTGAAAAGTTATAAGAATTTTAGGAAATGGCGGTCATTTTGGACGCCATCTTGAAAATGATTTATGAGGACTTTTAGTATGTTATTCTAGACATATGCCTGGAGCTATCCTGAAAAAAAAATCAGCTTGTTACCAAAAATGTCCAGGTTAAAACTATGATACTCTTGGCCTATTAGTTATTTCATTTTCCCGCAACCGTCCACTTTTAGTCGTAAATTTAGGAGTAACATACAGGTACGCGTAATACACACACACACACACACACACACAAATACAAACACACACACCTATGTTTGAGACACGATTAAAATATTTTGATACATACATTGTCCGTAGATTACAACTTGCTGAAAAGCGTTGAAGTGCTGCCTAGTTTAGCCGCCAGTGTTGAATAAACGCCAGTTCGAAATTTCTTGTCAACAGGGGCAATTCATTCTTTGTATAATATGTAAACCTCTTTGTCACTGATCACAGGACTACAGGAGCTTCTGGCTAAAATCAGAGAAGGAATGACGGCCATCTTTGATTTGCCAGAAGACGGACTGAATACCTTAAGAAAGTCTCTTCTGGAACTAATGACGACACCGCTTACTCTTAACAAGCTGAATGTCGTGGTAAGATGTGCTCTATATTCATGAACATAAACTATACATCGATTTTCCATAATATAGACTATCCTTTTACAATTCAGTTCCTATATAGGAAAATTATCTCAACATACTTTTATACCTTACGTCCAAAAGAGCGCTTACTTTGTAACTCTGAGACAGTATCGGAAGGAGGTATTTCATGCCGTCATTTAATTTCAAGTTATTTTATCTGAAGTTCTAGAAGTTTTAGCCTTTTTACAAGCCCCTATAGCTGTATGATGGGATATAATGGGCGAGCGAAGAGAGTCCGGCCGAGCGCGACTGCGTGAGGAAACTTTTAAAGCTGATTTGACATCATAGAATTACACGACTGAAATCCTTTTCGTTTTTCGTCTTAGCTCGCCTCATGTGCAATGGCAACCGATTAAACGTATGCAATTATTTCCATAGATTATCTTGTTAATATCAAAGTGAAATGACAACATGATGCTTTTCTGCAATTCTTATCATCTCTTTTTTTTTTCTCAGCTGCAATCGGCTGTTAAACTTCGCTTCATTGGCGAGGAAAAAACAGAAGTGTCAGAAGATGCCCTGGACGAGATGCTTGGACGAGTCAGTCTCAACACCGCTAAAGATCTTCTGAAAATGACGGGATTTCGTTTTGCGGTGAGAATATAATATCGTCTGAGTCATCCCATTTATTCAATTCAATTTCACTTTATTTTCATTCATTCCAGCCCCTTGCTGAAACGAGTATCGTATTGCACGGTAGACGTTAAGAAGTATTGCTAGAAAGCGTTGATAAATCAGATGCAACAAAACCTAAGCATCTTACAGTTTGGGAAAATGGGAGTTCCATATTCTCAAATGCGTAGAGAATCTAATATCGTCTGAGTCATTCATTTATTCGATTCAATTTCACTTTATTTTCGTTCACTCCAACCCCTTGCTGAAACGAGTATCGTATTGCACGGTAGACTTAAAAGACAAGTTCACCTTCATAAACATAAGGATTGAGAAAATGCAACAATATTAGTAGAACACATCAGTGAAAGTTTGAGGAAAATTGGACAATCGATGCAAAAGTTATGAATTCTTAAAATTTTTGTGTTGGAACCGCTGGATGAGGAGACTACTACAGCTTGTGAGTCATATGCGTACAACAGGATAAAGAAAATGTAAAGAAAATTCAACATATTTTCACTTTTTTTCGCATAATAAATGAGCACTTGACTTGTCTCTTTCTAAAAGCAGGGGGAATAATGTTACCCCTAACATATGTCGGTAACGAGTCAAGGGAATATGTACTTTTTTCAACAGATGGAATTTTGTGAAATTCTCTTTATATTTTCCTTATATTGTTGTACGCATGTGACATCTAAGTTATTCATACACTGCAGTAGTCTTCTCATCCAGCGGTTACTACACAAAAACTTCAAAAATTCATAACTTTTGAACGGGTTGTCCGATTTTCCTCAAACTTTCAATGACGTGTTCTCCTAATATTGCTACAGTCTCTCAATCCTTATGTTTATGAGGGTGAACTTGTCCTTTAAGGAAGTATTAGTAGAAAGCGTTGATTAAACAGATGCAGCAAAACCTAAGCATCTTACAATCTGGAAAAGTGGGATTTTCATATTCCAAAATACCGTATTAAGGTCGGTTGGCATGGAAATTCACTAGCATAATAAAAACTACAGCAGCTGATCTTCACGTGTCGTGACCTCTGCTCCAGAAGAGCATGACAACAAGATTATTGCTCGCGTACAGACTTGCTTGCTTCACTTGATTGCTAGACACTCGTGATATGATTAATCTATTTTGTATGATCGCGGAGCTACCTCCATCGGATACGATTCACTCAGAGAAGTTGACAGTATAGTCAGATAGTCGCTACCATTTGATTCCAACCACCGCTTTAACGTCACTTAATCTTGTAAACAAGTCAAAAGAACTTTATGTCTTGAAAGATTTAATTGAAAATGGACAATGCTAATTAATTTCTCAATAGATATTCGTTCAAAAAAAATTATTTTGCGCTTGAAGGCTTTTTTGTTTTGTTTTGTTTGCTTGGTAGCTGATGAAACCCGGAAGTGGCACCAGAAATACAAACCGTCCCCCTCTTAAAAGACATTTTTTCAAAATTTGATGGAAAGTGCAATGAAAAAGGATGATGACATAGCAGCCTCACCATAAGAATGCCTGAGTTGAGGCTAAAGGAAGTAGAGCAAAAGAAAAAGGGCATGCGTAGATTCTACACTGGTGAACTTGTTAAGCAATTAGTGGTATAACATTGTACCGTATTGTTAATGGCATTACACTTCTACATTTCTGAAATACGTGAGGCTCTATTCCATCAAAATTGTCCGGTATATTTAAAAAAAAATTCTTTCAGAGTATTGATTTCTCAAGGACCACAACAAATTCCACAAAGCTAAACAGGGAGCTGTCGATTTATGTACTACATGATGTGTAATTTTGAAAATCGTCTGGAATGCCCCTTTAAGTTGCTTCTGGCGGAGAAATATAAGTGATGAGGATAATAAGTACCTTCTTCAAGGGCACTCTAATGATTGATAGTCAGTGCTTTTAAGTGAGTTAAAACAGCTCCTCGATCAAAATGAAACAGGAGAAAAAAATTAAAAATGATTTTTTTCCAATTCACAGAAATCTGAAGTGACGTATCCAGATTCATCAGACAGGAGTCACCGCGGTGTGCTCACTTGTTTAGCTGACCTTTTGAATATCATGTCGGGTGAGACTGCTCTATAAGTTCTTAAAGGAGAAATCCAGTCCAATAATATAAGTTTCTATGATAAGAAAGAAGAAAATCTTACGAGTTCAACGGTAAAATTTTGAGCGAAATTGGGTGAAAAATAAGGAAATTATGACATTTTTTAGTTTTGGTTATTGATGGCAACATGATCCCCAGTGGCTGATTTGTGGATGATGTTGTCTGCCGATTGTTTTCTAGATAGATTGAAAGTTAGGAATTTGGCTGATGTTTCTAACTTCGTCCTTATGCTCGTCTCTTCTTATGACAAATTGTCGGCCTGCGTCCCCAGTGTGCGTGTATGTAGCTGAACGATCACTGCAGGGAATGTCATATATTTTGTACGACTCCTGCATGCTATGTCGTCTACATTCGTTTGTCTTTTGGGTGGACCAGTAGACCTCTGATGTGGCTTGACAACAGTGGAAACTTCAAACTCCTTGAAGACTCGTTGAAGGGCTCGATCAGTCTGAAGAAGCCACCAGTAGGAGGCGAAAGTACTCACTACAAAATAATGTTCGTGATGTGAAAGAAGAATATATTTCTCTGAAATTACCAATTAGATGAACCTCATTCAGATTATCTGTCTCTTTCTTATATATATAAGCCCTCAGTGAAGACCAGTGTCATAAACTGCTGCAGTGTTCAGAGACCGAGAGGACAGCATTCATGAAGATGGTAATACAATGTACTTCCTTTCCTTCATGACGTGTGTGTTTGTGTGTGTGTGTGAGCGCCCGTTATTTCAACCCGATGTAGTGACATATTTGGAGAAGGAAAAGGAGGCTTATAGGCGGTTTTTAGCATAATGAAACTGGTATTTTGTTATCAACGTCTGCATTCGTGCATGTGTGTGGGAAATATAAAATGAGAAGTGCAAAATTCGTGGAGAAGGGGTAACAGAAAATGTTCTTCAGCAACTTGTTTTCGATGAATTACGCAACATTTGAATTTTCATAAAGTTTGCACTTTAAACATTATGCAGTGAATCGATCAATATTACGTCAGTTGTAAAGTAACCATCTCGGTCATGCGTAGCTGACGTTGACTGTGTGATAATTCAAGATATGATTTGAAAGAGTCAACTTCCCCTATGTAATGTTTCGGGGTGATACGTTAACTTTGTTGTATCACTGTCTGTATGTTACTACAGAATACAGATAATTGGATACTCAGAAGCAATGGATATAACTTCACTCAGTGGTAGTTGGGAGGATAAGTGAGACTTTATTGTTGAAACTGGGAATATATACACAGTCTGCAGCAGGAGCTCATTTAACAAGTTTGTTTGGGTTTGTTTGTCAAAGTGGAGACAGTTAATCTGTGTGGTCAGCTTGGGAACGGAAAGAGGGGATTGCGTTATCAGTAGAAGTTAGTGAGGGGGGAAAGCTTGGTGGTTAATGTAAACATAGAACATGTTATTAGAAGACGGGGTGTAGGTTGTGGTCTGGTAGTATGAACATTACATCTCTCCCTTGTTTTTTTTTTTTTTTGATGATGACGATGATGATGATGAAATACACTGAACAACAGTGGACAGGGAGAATGGCTGTGAACAGAACAGAGTAATGAAAAAGGAGAGGCTGAAGAGTGCATGTTGCAGATCAAAGTTTATGAGTCATGCGTGGTGGCAAAGAAAGGTTCTGGTGTATGGAGACAGAGGGATAGAAAAAGGTGGGATGCAACGGGTGTGTATAGGAAAGTTGTGAAATGACAGAGGGGCAGTGTATGCAGAATAATGAGGGTGCCAAGAGAACTTATGAAAATGATGAAAATGAAATGGACAAAGGATATTTACATTTTATACAAGTTCTTATCACATGATTAAAGGTGTCATGATAAAATGAACAAAAGATATTTACATTTTATACAAGTTCTTATCACATGATTAAAAAGTGTCATGATTTGTTGCTACAGTATAGGCTCCGCTACATAATTATTATCATTTTTGTTTTATCTTTACTCTCTCTTTTCTTTTTCTTTTTGCAGTGGTCATAAAAAAAGAAATAATACTCAAACACTATATTTTATGTTTTGTCATGAGTTGCTTTACAATTGCAGGTCGGAATAATAATCAGGCAAATTGGTTTTAGGAGCCTACATATATGAACAATGTTATGAAGAATTTAAATGCAAAACCTACACATTTTGATCACTTTGAAACAGCTGAAATAAAAAAAAAATAGAAAAAAGCTGATACACTCGACGTTCTTGGCTTGACGTCCTCACAATTGATCACTGGATCGTCAGTTACATTGTAATTTGCACATGTTATCATTTGACGCTTGACGCATAGATGTATCTCCGAAATTGTCACAAAGTTGTTCGTGTAGAAGGATCGACCATAAAACTGAGTTCAAAGTGTCCGCTATTTGTATTATACATTTGAGTCTTAAATTGTGTTCGAGCTTATCAATATGTACGTCCATATTGTTCCACAAATTATGCGCGCCAAGTTAAATTAGGAAGTGATGTCCAGCTCGCGGAAAGACATGCAATCACTGTGCGAAGCGACATCACTTCGCGAAAGTATGCCGCTCTCGGATTGCTGGGAAGCCGCCATATCGTCAGCAGCCCGACAAATCCGACGACGACTCCCGATCATCTCACTTTCGCTCACATCATGGAAATTCGCACCGTGACCGGAAGAGCTCTAGTGAACGCTCTCGTGATTCGGACCAGCATCGCCGCAGTGAGTGGCGATCCTCATTCTCGAATAGCCGACATCGTCGTCGTGGAAAGGAACGTGTCCGTCACCTATCCCGTGACTCGTCATCGTCATCGGAATCCTCGCAATACAGTGATGACAAGGCTTTCTTTGTTAACTCAGTTCGCGAGAACACCAAGTTGCCGAAAGCCACAATAACAATCAGTGGTCAACCGATCGATCTCATTGTTGACACGGGATCGAGCATCAATATTCTCCGTGAGCAAGACTTCGCCAAACTTTCTTCGAAACCGCGGCTGCACCGCACACACATTCAGTTATTCGCTTACGGCTCTAAGCGCCCTCTCCCAGTCAGCGGGAAATTTCGAGCTTTCGTCACGGCCGTCGACAAGCGCCTCGTGGAAGCTCAGTTCTATGTTGTGCCCGGACACTCATACTCAACATCTCTTCTGAGTTTCAACACAGCAGTTGCACTCGGACTCATGAGATTCCATAAGTCGGTACAGATCGTCAATGCCGCAAGCCCTAACCACCGCGACCACGTCAACCATCTACGTGCTGAGACCACTTCTCAACGCACCGACAACGAGAGCTTCCGCACACACGATACAGTGAAGACGCAACGCACCGACGACGACAGCTTCTGTAGACGCGACACAGCGATGAAACAACGCGCTGATACAGTGAAGACACAATTGACGCTGCTGAAATCACCCAAGCCGCCAGAAAAAAAAGCTCTCCTTCTTCATCACATGGGAGCAGCTGCCCAGGGCATCTTCACGCAGTCAATAAGGCCGCAACTCGCCGCCCAAACGCCTCCCTTGGCAGAGACATATGCCAATATTACCAGTGCATACAAGGCGTACTTCGCACCGAGCATCAATGTTGACTTCGAAGTCTACCGGTTTCGCCAGGCAAGACAGCTTGAAGAAGAAACTGTTGCTCAATATGCCGATCGTCTTCGGTCATTAGCCGCCCGATGCTCCTTTCCCGACATGAACGCGGAAATAAAATCGCAAATCATTTGTAGCTGCCTGGACCCCGGACTTCGACGTCGTGCTCTTCGCGACACCACTCTAGACCTCGCAAAGCTGCTCACCCTAGCCAGAACATATGAAGCAACGGAGCAGCAGGCGCGAGAGATGGAAAAAGGACTGAGTAATCTGAAAGTTGACGGTCTAGCGGCAGCTCACCACATCGGTCGATCACGCTTGACACCGAAACAGCAAGCGTCGACATCGTGCTCCAATTGTGGTAGGAAACACACTGACAGAGATACATGTCCAGCTCGCGGAAAGACATGCAATCACTGTGCGAAGCGACATCACTTCGCGAAAGTATGCCGCTCTCGGATTGCTGGGAAGCCGCCATATCGTCAGCAGCCCGACAAATCCGACGACGACTCCCGATCATCTCACTTTCGCTCACATCATGGAAATTCGCACCGTGACCGGAAGAGCTCTAGTGAACGCTCTCGTGATTCGGACCAGCATCGCCGCAGTGAGTGGCGATCCTCATTCTCGAATAGCCGACATCGTCGTCGTGGAAAGGAACGTGTCCGTCACCTATCCCGTGACTCGTCATCGTCATCGGAATCCTCGCAATACAGTGATGACAAGGCTTTCTTTGTTAACTCAGTTCGCGAGAACACCAAGTTGCCGAAAGCCACAATAACAATCAGTGGTCAACCGATCGATCTCATTGTTGACACGGGATCGAGCATCAATATTCTCCGTGAGCAAGACTTCGCCAAACTTTCTTCGAAACCGCGGCTGCACCGCACACACATTCAGTTATTCGCTTACGGCTCTAAGCGCCCTCTCCCAGTCAGCGGGAAATTTCGAGCTTTCGTCACGGCCGTCGACAAGCGCCTCGTGGAAGCTCAGTTCTATGTTGTGCCCGGACACTCATACTCAACATCTCTTCTGAGTTTCAACACAGCAGTTGCACTCGGACTCATGAGATTCCATAAGTCGGTACAGATCGTCAATGCCGCAAGCCCTAACCACCGCGACCACGTCAACCATCTACGTGCTGAGACCACTTCTCAACGCACCGACAACGAGAGCTTCCGCACACACGATACAGTGAAGACGCAACGCACCGACGACGACAGCTTCTGTAGACGCGACACAGCGATGAAACAACGCGCTGATACAGTGAAGACACAATTGACGCTGCTGAAATCACCCAAGCCGCCAGAAAAAAAAGCTCTCCTTCTTCATCACATGGGAGCAGCTGCCCAGGGCATCTTCACGCAGTCAATAAGGCCGCAACTCGCCGCCCAAACGCCTCCCTTGGCAGAGACATATGCCAATATTACCAGTGCATACAAGGCGTACTTCGCACCGAGCATCAATGTTGACTTCGAAGTCTACCGGTTTCGCCAGGCAAGACAGCTTGAAGAAGAAACTGTTGCTCAATATGCCGATCGTCTTCGGTCATTAGCCGCCCGATGCTCCTTTCCCGACATGAACGCGGAAATAAAATCGCAAATCATTTGTAGCTGCCTGGACCCCGGACTTCGACGTCGTGCTCTTCGCGACACCACTCTAGACCTCGCAAAGCTGCTCACCCTAGCCAGAACATATGAAGCAACGGAGCAGCAGGCGCGAGAGATGGAAAAAGGACTGAGTAATCTGAAAGTTGACGGTCTAGCGGCAGCTCACCACATCGGTCGATCACGCTTGACACCGAAACAGCAAGCGTCGACATCGTGCTCCAATTGTGGTAGGAAACACACTGACAGAGATACATGTCCAGCTCGCGGAAAGACATGCAATCACTGTGCGAAGCGACATCACTTCGCGAAAGTATGCCGCTCTCGGATTGCTGGGAAGCCGCCATATCGTCAGCAGCCCGACAAATCCGACGACGACTCCCGATCATCTCACTTTCGCTCACATCATGGAAATTCGCACCGTGACCGGAAGAGCTCTAGTGAACGCTCTCGTGATTCGGACCAGCATCGCCGCAGTGAGTGGCGATCCTCATTCTCGAATAGCCGACATCGTCGTCGTGGAAAGGAATGTGTCCGTCACCTATCCCGTGACTCGTCATCGTCATCGGAATCCTCGCAATACAGTGATGACAACGCCTTCTTTGTTCACTCAGTTCGAGAGAACAACGAGCTGCCGAAAGCCACAATAACAATCAATGTAATGTTTCGGGGTGATACGTTAACTTTGTTGTATCACTGTCTGTATGTTACTACAGAATACAGATAATTGGATACTCAGAAGCAATGGATATAACTTCACTCAGTGGTAGTTGGGAGGATAAGTGAGACTTTATTGTTGAAACTGGGAATATATACACAGTCTGCAGCAGGAGCTCATTTAACAAGTTTGTTTGGGTTTGTTTGTCAAAGTGGAGACAGTTAATCTGTGTGGTCAGCTTGGGAACGGAAAGAGGGGATTGCGTTATCAGTAGAAGTTAGTGAGGGGGGAAAGCTTGGTGGTTAATGTAAACATAGAACATGTTATTAGAAGACGGGGTGTAGGTTGTGGTCTGGTAGTATGAACATTACACCCTACCTCGGAATTATAGCAGAATTGAACCAACTTTTACACATGTCTCGTATGGGCCAAATGAAGAAACCAACTCTCCAGAGAAGTTACCATGCAGTGATCACATCAAATTCATGGATTTTGTGCATGAGCTCAGTCGTATTTTCGATTACTGAAGACGCAAGTCTGCTCGTGCTCATCATATCACCTTCCTGCTAAAAGACAAACATCGCAAAGGATTATCGACCGACACTCTACGTCTGTAATTAAAAAGTATTCTTTGATTCCCCCTCTCTGTCTTAAGCTTGCTGACTCGGTAGACAGTCTTCCCTTGGATCAAGCCCGGGTCAACAGTCTCATCGAGGAGTTCCCCCACGTAGAGACTCTGCTGGTCAGCGTTGGCTTTCAGCGTGAGGAAGAGAGTGGAGACTGGTCTCTCTGCCAAGACAACCAGGAGAGAGGCGAATTTGTGTCTGTTGGTGAAATGTTGGCAGTGATATTCGCCCTCTGGGGCAAGTAATGGAATACAGTCACTCTGCAGGCTTAACCAACGAACCTTGCTAACTCCAATATCTGTGCAGCAAACATTCTTTAAAAAAAATCATATACCATATGGTGTTTAATCATATGTTTGTTCATCATAAATTCATTCACATTCACAATCGCAATCCATATCAAATGAATTGTGTGCATGCACAACAGAAACTCACTATTGCTAACATTTTTTTAAAGATTGTTTTCTTTCTCACTTTCTCTCTTCCAATTCATGTAACACCAAAGAATATTGCAACTATAGCTGTGCAGATGAGTGTGAACTTTATAAGCCCTTTCTGTACGGATTCAGGTGTAGCCAGGGAGGTGAGCCCCTCCCTACAGTGTTGAGGCTGTGTACAAGGATGCTTCAGTAAAATGCTTGCACGTACTGTTTATATTCAAGAGTTACGGTGTACTGGATGTACCAATTATGACGTGTGCACACGTCGAGGATTCGCCGTGTAAGCCTAAGTGATATTAATCTGGCCTCGCATAACATGGTAAAGTCGCACAGCCAATAAGTTCCTTGGTAGGCATTGGATAGATATTCTTGGAAAATAGCATGGATTTCTGGTAGACAAACCATTAATTCTGCTCTATTCCGGTCTGATAACATGTAAAAGAAAAAAAACACAACCAACTTTTTAACAACACACCATGAAAGCAATAAAATATACAAGTTTGAAACATACTATATTCAGCGATTCCTGATTGAATATAGTGCATGCAAGATGGTCTTGTGTACCACAGTCAAAAGTCGCGATTGTGAAAAAGAATAAGCTGACAATGAAATGCGAATGAAAGCTGATATCTATACTGTTTAACTTATAACGTTTACCTGTTTGTTTCTGTTCTGCTCTTGGTATACCCATGTTTTTACCCCTTGTGTTTTTTGTTTGTTAAGATTAAACATGTCTCATTCAGTAAGATAAGTGTTTTGCATAATATATCGGTCAGGAAAAAAATTGAGTGGCCTGCATGTATAAGTTATTTCTACGTCTTCCAAGGTCCATTTTTGTTACAATAATGAAGAGGGGTGAGAGAGCTAAACAGGAGCAAGAGGAGTAAAGTAAATTACATGTATTGTCATCCGTATTTCTACACTGTCGTCAATATCATCATCATTAAGAGTAGCGGAGTCTTTATAGAGTACATTCCTGAAAAAAAAAACCCAGCTGTCTGACGTCTTGGTGTACATCAATTCTATTTCAAATTGATTTTTTGTATTCTTTATGGAAGTTATTTGTATGTACTTGATGGCAAAGTTCCCTTTGCATTTGTTTTCGAAGATTGGTTAGATCATTTCCCTCCTTTTACAAGACTTCTCTGTTAGGACTTTTTAACTGTTTGACCAGTTGGTCACACAGTTGTTTTATCAAAATTGACTTTCTCTGAATGACGAGATATCATTGAAAAACACTTGGCCTTTGGAATTTGATACTTTCCCATGAACACGATTCATGCCAGGACTGACTTTCATGGGGAACGGCTTAACTTTTAGGAAATGACGGAGAATATTGCGGTAATACTGTTATGGAACTTGTAATGTATAGATGAATACTCAGAGTATTATGGATTAATGATGAATATTTGAATATAAGGCAATGTATAAGAATTCAAATTTGTGGCGTGAATGGTATGGTTTCATATTGCTTCGGATAGATGAAACCCAGACTCCTAACAATAATTAGTTCATTGAAGTGAATCAATTTTGTGCAAATCAAGGGATTTCAAGAACTCCTTCTGGCATGTCGGGGGGAAAAGACATTCGAGGAATGTTGATCTTCAGCCTGCGAAATTTGATAATTTTTCCAAGTATTATAGATATCACATCGGGGTTAACATTTAAAACCTGTAAGTCGTAGTTTATACCGTCGAAGTAAAGGTGAATGGGGGAATTTGATCTTGAAATTAAAAATAGCCGTGAATACCGTATAGCATGGATGACGTACTTAGACTGACGGCAGTGATAAATGCAAATGTACGTTTTAATGCACATTTTATACATGCATGTAACTTACGTTAATAAATACAAATAGGTGTATGTTATGAGCTGCACTACAAAACAAACTGTCCAATATGATTATTTATCCTGATTTTGATTCTTTTTTTTTTTCATGCCTCCGCCACGAAGTGGTGCCGGAGGAATTATGTTTTCGGGTTGTCCGTCCGTCTTTCAGTCCGTCCGTCCGTCCGTACTTCCGTCCGTAATGAATTTTGTGCCAGCGTAACTAAAAAAAAAAAACGTTTAAGGTATCCTAATGAAACTTGGTACGTATATGTGTGAGTGGGCGAAGTTGTGCCTATCAACTGTAAGGTCCACATGCTCGAGGTCAAAGGTCAAAAGTTCAAGGTCAAATGCTCAAAATTTCACTATTTCCCTCATATACATGCAATGCCCGAAGTATTTTGCTGGAACTTAGTGCATATGTACTACCAAATAAAGATTCGCCGGAGAGTTTTGGGTCATGGGTCAAGTCAAAATGTTAAAATTGTACGTTTTTCTCCATATCTCGCAAATTGTTCAAAGTTTCTTTGTGTAACTTAGTATATATATGCATGTACTGACTGGCAGTGATTATCTAGGGAATTTGGTGGTCATGGGTCAAAGGTCAGGGGGTCAAAGGTCAAGATCAACTCCTCAAAATGTCACTACTTCCCTCATATTTATGCAATGCCTGCAGGGTTTTTCTTGAAACTTGATATGCACATGTATTACCCAATAGATATTCTGTAGGAAGTTTCTTGCCAAAAAGTCAAAGGTCAAAAGGTCAAAGGTCCAGTGAAAGTGCTAAATTTCACTTCTTCCTCCATATCTCGAAACTAACCGAAGGTCTCATCATGAAATTTATTACATATTTATGCATGTAATACCTAACAGTGGTTCTCTTTGAAACTTTAAGGTCAAAGGTCATGGGTCAAAGGCTAGGTTTAAATACTAACATTTTATCATTTAATACTGAAATTACAATTTCTCTCCATACCTTGCAAATTACTCAAATCAGTGCGTAAAATCCTCAAATCCCCAAATACCTGCACTCTGACAATTTAGTCATTCATCCAATTAAACCTATGTAGTTCAAGGAAAGTGAACATTCAGCACATTTTTGACAAACCTGTCATTTCAATATATTGCCAATTATGTGAAACTGTCATCACACATTGTCAAGACATTGTAGTATTGTATAGACCTGATGGGAGAACCATGCATTATGGCGGAGGCATACTAGTCGCCGTAGCGACATTTCTAGTTATAGTGTTTCATTATCTGTTACAGTACATAACTGCACGTTAGCAACGTGGCATCAGTGTAGATCTTGGAAAACACTATAAGAATTCATTATGAGCTGAAAGACATTAAACACTTTGGAGGCCAAATTGATGTATACATACACAGACCTTTCATTAATTTGTTTATCAATTCATTTCCTCTATGACAATCAACTTGCAAACAGTGTTTTCGACGTGAAACGTATATTGAGCGTTCATTATATTTTCTAAACACGCATTTGCCAATGTTTACATTTTTATACAATGTATAGCAGAAAGACACAAATGAATATAAACTTTTGCAGTATATTATGACGAAAATAACTTTGGCTTTAATAGCAAAGCAACTTTCCTTTTAGATTGCTGTCATTTATCGCTGCTCAAGTACTGAAGTACCATCTGAAGCTGACTATATAAATATGTATTTTTTCTATTGTGATATTTTAGAACAATCAGATGATGCAGAATAATAAGATATAACACTTGAGAGAATTAGATGTCATGGATAGTACATACATATGGGTGCTGTTCGTTATTCCGTAGGTTCGTTATTCCGAAGGTTCTTTATTCCGAGGGTTCGTTAATCCGAAACACATAAATTCCCTATACCTAGAGGTTCGTTAATCCGAAAATGAAATAAAGTTCGCTATTCCGAAGGCTCGTTTATCCGAAAATGAAATAGGGTTCGTTATTCCGAAGGTTCGTTGATCCGAAATGAAATATGGTCCGTGACGAACCTTCGGAATAACGAGCTTTGTTTATTTTTGGATTAACGAACCTTCGGAAAAACGAACCCTATTTCATTTTCGGATTCATGAACCTTCGGAATAACAAACCTTATCACATTTTCCGATAAACGAACCTTCGGAACAAGGAATCTTTGGAATAACGAACCTTCGGAATAACGAACCTTCGGACTAACAAAATCTTCGGAATAACGAAGCTTCGGCTTATGTAACCCATTCATATTGCGAAAATACGGTAAGGCTGCACAAAGATAATGACGAAGTCGTTAAACAAAAAGTGTAGGGCCTACTGTATTTCGATGAGAGACCAGTAAACAGTAAGACTGTGTTCCGCGTGAAACCCGATCTCCCCTGAAAAAAAAAAATGCAACCAAACCATGAGTTAAACAACTATTAAAAGAAACGATTAACCCACTGAAGACAGCCCAGTAAAACAACTCACAAGACATCTCATGCGATGTCTCGCTCCCCCCCCCCCCCATTGGTGATTATGTTACAGTGTTTTCAATATAAGTTCATTGACTTTTTGACCTGTGACCTCATCTGACTGATCATTATTCGAACTTGACTGGCATCTTTAGGTGATATCCCAGAGGTGTGAGTTTTGTGGTTAAGCTCAAAGCTATGGAAAGTTAACAGGGTTTGACAGTTTGACATTTTGACTTTTGACCTTGTTGGACAGCACCTATATTTGAAGTTGACCGGCATCTTTTGGTGATGTACCTGTGGTGTGAGTTTGATTGTCATAGCTCAAAGTTGCGGAAAGATACGGAGAGTATACACTAAATTATTGATGAAGCAGACGACGACTGACGGCGGCGATGGAAAAGTGACGCCTATACAGTGTATTATGTCAGGCCTCAGTTTGGCGGGTGAGACAAAACTCATCATCGACATGCCATGAAAACACGCTGCCGCCAGTAATGACGGAGTTATAACCATGGTGGGCTCCGTACCGTTCTCAGGCCGTGTCACACTACTAGAGCGTGTCGAGCCAAGGAATGGCCAATGAATTCGAAAAATTTTAAGACACGTTAGCCTCCATTGCTAATACTGGAATAGTTCGTAGCATGCTTGGCGTTCTCTTTAAATTCATTAGCTTTTCATAGGGACTCGCAGAGACCTGCTTATAGCCGATTTTGGATATGTCCCCCCCCCCCCCCAAAAAAAAAAAAAAAAAAAATAAAAAAAAACAAACAAACAAACAAAACACACACACAAACGACCAAAAAAACGAAAAAAAAGGCTTCAAACAGCTTTTAAAGAGAATGTAACCGCAATACAAATTCTCCGATTTGAAGTTTTTTGATTTACGAATACACGTTTTGTATTAGTACAACACATCAGCGAAGTTAGAGGAAAATTGGACATTCCGTTCAAAAGTATTTATGAAATTCTAAAGCTCTGGTGCAACCGTCGCTTGATGAGAATACCGCGCCTTTTGGCGTCAGGTATGGACAACGGTGTAATGAAAATATAACTAAACTTCAACATTGTACAGTATGTCAAAAAAAAAAATTACAACGGGGCCCTCCACAATGATATCTTTAAAAATAGTGAAGCAATCTAAATACAAATTCAGGGTATGAAACTATAACTCATTGCGCACATCTTACAGAAAACCCCATTCGATTTGCTTCAGTGGTCAAAGAGAAACAAGGAATTTTGTAGAGGATGTCGGGAATCTCTTCTGTCCAAATTCTGTCTATTATTCACACACAAGAGCATTGAATTGCTAAAATTGGAAGAATCAGACTCATGACATGCTTTACAACAATCCACATTTCTCTGTGACCGCTTAACCAAATTGAATGGGGTTTTCTGCAAAATAGAGCTAAAATGTTATATTTTAAGACCCTGAAGTACCATTTAGACAGGTCGATCGTATTGGGTGTTATCAATTCGAAAATCAAATTGTAATTTTTGGGCAACTTACTGCAGTATGTCCCCCAAAAATTACAATCAGATTTTCGCATTGATAACACCCAATATGATTTATTCTTTTTAATGCTAAGTAGAAATTACGCGGTGCGTAATATATGTCCCCGCCGGAAGTAGCATTTTGTAACAAAATGTGCAATATAGGTAAAAAATCAAGGTCAAAGGTCAAAGAAGTCAAAGGTCAAAATTCTGTGTAGGAGTTTTGAAGCCCTCACCTAGTGCCATCACATAAAGCAAATGGAATCGAAATTGGGTTAGAAATGGCGAAGGAGTAGCATTTTGTAGCCAATGTACAATATAGGTCAAAAATCAAGGTCAAAGGTCAAAGAAGACAAAGGTCAAAATTCTGTGTAGAAGTTTTGAAGCCCTCACCTAGTGCTATCACATAAAGCAAACGGAATCGAAATCGGGTTAGAAATGGCGAAGGAGTAGCATTTTGTAGCAAGATGCACAATATAGGTCAAAAATCAAGGTCAAAGGTCAAAG
Organism: Diadema antillarum; assembly: GCF_040938485.1. Lineage (NCBI taxonomy): Eukaryota > Metazoa > Echinodermata > Echinoidea > Diadematoida > Diadematidae > Diadema > Diadema antillarum. The sequence continues at coordinate 902,891 of NW_027271014.1, read as the reverse complement.
AAGTCAAAGGTCAAAATTCTGTGTAGAAGTTTTGAAGCCCTCAACTAGTGCCATCATATAAAGCAAACGGAATCGAATCGGGTTAGAAATGGCGAAGGAGTAGCATTTTGTAGCAAAATGTACAATATAGGTCAAAAATCAAGGTCAAAGGTCAAAGAAGTCAAAGGTCAAAATTCTGTGTAGAAGTTTTGAAGCCCTCACCTAGTGCCATCACATAAAGCAAACGGAATCGAAATCGGGTTAGAAATGGCGAAGGAGTAGCATTTTGTAGCAAAATGTACAATATAGGTCAAAGGTCACAACTGAAATTCTGTGTACAAGTTTTAAAGCTCCCATGTAGTGCTATCATATAAAGCAAACAGAATCAAAATTGGCTCATAAATGACAGAGAAGTAGCAAATTGAACATTTTGATCCACACGGACGCACACACGGACGCACGGACGGACGGACGGACGGACGGACACACACACGTACGGAGCCCGTTTCATAGTCCCCTGCTCGAACTCGTTCGGCGGGGACAATAAAACATTACCAAGCATTATTCATTGTCGACATGTATCAGTATTATCATTATTACGTGTAGTACTGTTTTTGTTGGCTTGTTTTTGCTTTTCCGAAATTCCCAATTATAAAACCAAGTTAGAAGTACAATACGTGTAAAGAGATTCATAACAGAAATGTAACAGTATGCAATAGCTTTATCACAATTACATTAAAAAAAGTGCCTTCGACTCGTTATGTTCATGAAGTAGCACACCACACACATATTCAGGGGCACACACACACATACCCTCAAATCCTCATTTAAACCATGCACATTTGACAGAACTCATACAGGGGTAAAGACGCTAAAATGCACGCAAATTGCTTTTACATTTGCTGATTCGAGTTTATTCACTTGAGCAATATGTAGTACTATATAAGACATCTGCAAGACTGTATGCAAGAGTTAATCGATATTACAGATCAGAAACAAACACCCAATAGGAATAACAAAATTCTACAAAAGTAAGTTAAACTTGCGTTACTACCAGTGAATATTTTGGAATACATGATGGCATCCACAGGAAGCAATACACAGTCATGAATTTGTATCGAAAGAAAAAAAACAGAAAATCAAAAGAGACAAAAAAAAAAAAACCCAAAAACGTCTGGGACGCAAAGACAAAGAGTGAAATTCGCAGCATTTTCAGACATGATTTTAAGGGGAAACATTCATATTACGAGAGTAAATTATTCAAGCATTTACATTACTTACTATTACAATGACTGTTTGGACAAACAGATGAAACATTAATGAAAGCAAGGTACAATCATGAAGTTACATATAAAAACGTCTGGGACGAATTGCAGATTTCCAAAGAAAAAAAAAAGAAAAGAAAAGAAAAAAACCAACAATGCATTTTCAGACATGATTTGCAGGGAAGAATTCAGTATTATTATCAACAATTTGTTTACAATGTTCAAATAGGCTTCATGATTAACGCAACCATGATTTATTGCAATATATACTCCATTCAATGATTAAACATTCAAATTTAGTGTGTCCTCTCGATCTTTTGAAGATATTCAGGCACAATTAAACATTTATGCATTATGCGTACAAACGTATTTGAGATCTTAGACAAGAGAGTAATTCCACACGATTAAAACAAATAATGTAACAAAGAATAAGACATGATGATAGATTTTAGTGTACCCAATCTACAAACAAATCACTTAGTGCAAAAATTCAAATCTTAGTTTACACGTTAATAAATTACACAACATCATTACGTCACACACAAAGACAGAAAAGTACATGTTTTTGGAAATGTGTATGTGTAATTATGTCTACCACAGCTGATCTGGTATATAATATAAAAAAATGCGTTTCTACATATTTCCTTTCAATATTTACAGCGTCATTTTAAAAATGCAATAAAATCAATTCTGAACATATTTCATGAATTTGCTTCTAACTTTCAAGCACATGAAGACAATACGGGGGGGGGGGGGGGGGGGGGGGGGGGGATGACAAATACAAAAACATAAAACCAACCCACTTCCAGATGCTCTCCTTCTGCTGACATGTTCTAACTAAGCACTCTGTATACACATGATGTAACAGTGGTGTCATTATCCACAGCCATCACTGGCAGTCTTGCAGAGAAAATGTATTTGCAGAATATTCACACAAACAGGGGCCATAATGTGTGTATCACTCTTCTGCTGATTCAGCGACATACACATTCTTAAGCGTATTTCACATGTGAGGTCTGTTTGGTATAAGTTATCAAACATTCCTCTGATGCTGAATAATGGCTGGGGATTCCAGTTTGAAAGAAATCATAATTCAGTGAAGGTCACTGTCTCATACTAAGGGTAAAAACACAGTAGCAGTTTTTTTTTTTTTTCCAGTAACTCATATTAAATTTACCCGTAATGTTTTTGCTTTGTTTTTTTTTTGGCCATGTAAACTTATGATATATCATCCTACATAAGTTATGGATTGAGACCCCACCCCCATTTTCATGATGACTTCGGTCAAGAGTAATGTTAACCACTACACAGTGACAGTAATTTCTTATAATATTTGACCTATAATAAAATGATAATTGTAGAAATGAAAATTTTCATACATTCTCCTGAAAACGTTCATATCAGCCACAATTGAGAGATAGAAAATGAAGCTAAACCCTGCAGTAATTGTATAGGTGTCTTGTAAATATAGCTCATCTAGTGTACTGTCATCTACAAGTAAATGGACTGTACATCAATGAGGAGTCAATTCAATACTGAATAATCACTACCAGACAGTAACAAACAGCAACCATGCTACTAAAAGCACAAAAGAGTGAATAATGAATATCGTGCTAGATGCTGGAATACAGTGGACTCCCGTTATAACGAAGTCCTTGAGACCGGCAATTTTCTTCCATTATATCGAAATTTCGTTACAACTGAACACATAAACAATAAAGAAGAAAGAGCGGATAATTTTGCGGCCCAAATTTTTACTCTTCGCTGTAAGCGGAATTTCGTTATAACCATGTTCGTTACAACGGGAATGCACTGTAGAAGCAAGATCATAACTGTGCAGGCAAGAAAGATATGAATTCAATGAAATCAATGTAGACTGACCGCATGAGTGTCCCCACATTGTGATGAAGACATTGGAGGGCTTTTATTATCATGTGTATTAAGCTGTTAGTGCAATCTAACCACAAAAAGAGGGTATACATGTGAACATGTCAGAAAAAAAATTCTCTATAGATTATCTCCCATTTGCTAAAATTTGTAGTACTGCAGAAGTTTCAAGGAATAAATAAAACAGAATATGTAGCTGGTATATATTATTACTACAAATGTTAACCAATATAATTGTAATCATACAAAATGTTGGCAAAGTAGAAGTGTATTATTAATAACGTAAAAGTGCTGTATCATAAACTTGTAACAAAAACATCTTTGTCAATGTCTTTAGCTTCAGGGCTGCTTGTCACAAATACCTTTGCAATACTCATCAAATATGTTTTGTGTACTGGAGAGCAAGATGATAATCAGAATGGACAGGGATTGAATGAACATTTATGACATCTACCCTGCAGACATAAGAAAACTGAAGAAAACTCTGTGTCAGTATCATATCATCACACAATTACAGCACAGCAGCCAGCTACCGAAATGAAGATATACATGTAAAGACTGACCATCCGCCACTTTGATGGTAATCAAGCAAAAAAAAAACAAACCCCAAAACAAAAAAAGCAGCAAAAGAACAATTTCGTCATAAAAACCTTGATATGTGAATTTTGTAACAGTACTGTAATGAGTATCAAGGTGCAAAATATCTCACAATTTAGAATTGCATTGTTCATAGAAATGTTTGTCTAGCTGTGACACTTGGAATGACAAATTATTCTTTCTACACAAATCGATAAATAAAGGAAAATCTGCGCCTGGAAGAATCTCATTCTGGCATTTAAATTCATACCACAATGCCTTTACAAGGCATTGCTAATGACAAGTTGACTGTTTAAACGTTTAACATTTCACAAAGTGACCTTAAATGTGCAATAACAATGTTGACACCAACCAAAGTCTTGTAAATTTCAGCAGGAAGTATAAATTTGGCAAGAAAAAAAGTTTAATTAAAGCAGAGCATCTACTTAAACTAAATCTTTAGTTATGTCACGTTAACATTTTAGGAAAAATAAGGCAAGATTATACCAGTCAATAAAGGGCTGAGTTGAATTGAGATTGTGGAAAAGTGACTAATGATTTTCACCCACAGTCCTCTTCTAGCCAGAAAAAAAAAAAATGAAAATGTGACATCAGGAATTGACGAATCTTGTATGGGTTTTGTGTGAATTTTCTTCACACTTCTGGACTTTCTTTAAACATTTTAGCAGAAATGTAGAAGCACAAGTAGCGAGCAACAAATCAATATTTGCTATTAAAAACATGTTGTTGAATACTACAACCACATGTCATTTCCGAGCAAGCACACTGCATTTGGACTTTGTGCATTTTCATTCTTTTTAATAAATAGAATGCCTTTTTTTTTTTTGCCGTGAGACATGTGCAACTCATAATCTCTTCAGAGACATATGAATAAAATACAGTACACAATCAGATTTTAAAGGCAAATAGCCATTTAAGGATAACGAAGTCATTTGTAGAACTGCATATTTCAAGGCATTGACAGCAACAATGACTAAACTGGATCTGTATACAACTTCACAAAATCAATGTGACCCTTCTTATTGTCCATGATTATCAAACATTCCCCGTAAGAGTTACACTGATTAAACAGTAGAAGAAAGTACACTAAACAATTACAAAACTGAAGCAATAGATGTGAATTGGTTTGCATCTTTATCTGTGTGAGTGTGTGTGTCACTGTGTTTAATTACAGATACTTGGTAGCAACTGTTCAGTCTACACAGGGGGCCTTACACAGTAGCTACGTCTTACCTGCGTCTTACAGTTTACATTTGCACAAGTCTTTGTTGTTGCCCTGATTTAAATCAAAGAGTTCAGCATGCGGTCACCAAAGAAACATTCCAAATAAACTTTGAAGCCAATTTGCAATGACCTTTGAAGTTTGATTCAAAGACATCTTGCTCCAAAATCCAATCATCTATTAAGCATCTATTATTCATGTAGAAGGACGTCACAAAGAAAAGCCGTAGAATTGTTTTTTGTTAATCATACTAACATGATAACTGGAATGGACAATTTGACCACAAACTAAAACAGTTGGGGGAAAGTCATCAAAATAAACTCAACAACCACATGCACAGAGACAACTCTGATATACATTGTATTGTAGCTTGCTCCCCTTTTGTACACGAGGACACCTGAGAAACCCTACACCATACAATCTATAAATTCCATACCTGACAGTCACCACAAAGAAAACAATCTGCTCAAATTGACAAGCTCTAAGTCAATCCAGATTAAGGCCTTTGCAAGTCTCAGCAGCTCAAAGGTGTCATAAAATCGTATGGACTGATCTTTTTAAAAAGTCTAGACTAAATTCAATTTTTGAATTGTACAGGAACCCTTGACCCCTTCCCCTCCAGTAAACTTGCAATGTTTGTTCACTTCCTTGCTTACATCTGTGTAACGATACATGTATTAAAGTCCTTATATACAGTGCATGGACGTTCAATTATTGTGAGCAAATACTGGTGGTGAAGAGTTCTGCAGGATAAGAACTCCCTTCAAATTCATGGTGAATATTTACAAAGATAGCAGCATTGTATCATGACTCAAAGAGTACACTGTTGGAGCAGTTAAAAAAAATGAAAGTAAGAGTGCAAACTAGAAAACAAGACTTAGTGCTCCAAATAACATTTCTGTACGTGATGTTTATTAAAAAACAAAGTGGGAAAATGTAATACAAGAGACCTAGGGGTCTCGCGCTCACCTCACTTTCCATGCATTCTTGCAGACTATTACCTGAGAAGACAGCAGGCAGTGGGGCTTTGATCCAGGTGGGCATGGTGTCCATTTGCATATTCTGTCACACTGGCAAAAAACTAAAACCCTGCCAAGTATGTACAAATTCAACTGGCACTACACATAGAAGATCAAAGTGTAAAAACTTGCCCCTAATTCAGTCCCCCCCCCCCCCCATGGGCCCTCTGTGGATCATAGATAACCTTACAAGTACATTCACAAATGTATTTGCTCAGAGTATTCTGTTTTTAATAGATACGCTATTCAAAGCTTGGGGTTCTAGGGTCCCAATGGGGTCTCAGAGTGAAGAGAGCACTTCCATGACATTTGCTCCTGTGAAAACATCGCTCCCAGGAAATATCTGCATACTATTGTAAATCAAGCATAAATTCTACCCACAAACATAGCCTTAAAGGGCCAGTTTACCTTTGGGAGCAGTGATTTTAAAATGTTCAAGATATCACATTTGATGCATATGTGTAGGTCTGCTGTATCACAAAACATCCTACCATATAAAATCTTAGCAATAAAGCCTAAAATATAAGGTGATATCAGTATTTTTCTCAGTAAACCGTAACTGTACACGGTTTAATCTGGAAGCATTCTTATTATAACTATTGTTCACATTTTGTGTATTTAACAATACTTACCATTGATTATACGGATTTACATTTTTACAGTGGTTGTTTCTATCCCTATCTCACATTTTAGAACTATTTTAAAGTACTAATGATGGGTTTTTGTTTCATCTGCAAATGGTAAATTATGCCTTTAACTCTCTAATAACCCTTTGACCATGTGTATTCAAGAACATGAAAATGTAAAGATACTGAGTAGTTAAAAATAGGCTCTATTTGGTGCCCTTCTCCATTTTCTGTTCAAAACATTCTCCTCTCATTTCGTCTTCTCTCCCCACAACCCTTCATGTGCCCACGCACTGAAAACTCACTGAGCTGTTTTATCAGCATTCAGTAAGCCATCCACACTTGACCTAAGTGTAGCTTTAAAATTTATAATAGCAAGCTCACTCATCAGGTGCAGCAATTGTGCCTCAGTCCAACATGACGGCCATGCTGACACAATAGGGATTGATGGGATTAATTAATCTCTATTCCTTGTCAATTGCGCCCCATCTTAACAGACCTCTCCGTACATTCTCCAGCAATTAATCACCCGTGTTTACATTCCAAAGATTCTATAAACACCGGCTGAACTCCGAGTGCCCCATTTTAACAGGCATTGCTTGAAAAAAAAAATCTTCTCTGGGGAGAATACGCTCTCCTTGGCCAATCATCACAGATATGCTGACATCATTGCAATTACAGTACGCTCAGCATATAATTATGTGATTGCGTACTTGATGTGTGCACTTGTGCACTCATACAGACATGTAGGCCCTATTATCTACAGAAGCGTTTCAATCAGGTCTACTTTGTTTCTTTAAAATATGTTTACTTTGCAAACACATGTTATTCTCTTTTCTTAAGGATCTTTAAAAAAAAAGTAAAGAAAGTAGAAGTCAAGAAATCAGCCACGTGTTTGACAATCAGATCAAGGCTATTACAATACATTCAGCCCACAGAACTTGAGTGTGATGACTATATAAGGCCCATAGGTAACTACGTTTACACACAGCCCTGCCCTGTAAGCGCTGTACAGATGTTCACAGAAGTTCACAGGATTTGTGTGTGGCGCAGCACTAGTCACCTGACTTAGTGCTGGTCACATGATGCCTCTGGGTAAGATTCACCTCGTGAGCGTCTTCTCAAGTGGTTCTCCAGTGGTTCTCCGGAGGCTACCCCGTATCTGGTCGACTGCAGCATAAGATTTCTCTGGAGGGTGTCCATCATGTTGTGTCTTAAAATGCACTTAAGTGTATGTGCCAGCAGGCAAACAAAGCACAGTAAGGGTTATAGAAAACCAACAACAGTTACAGCACCTGTCACTACTGCCCCATACATCTTTATCATGTATTCTCCAAAGTTCCCTTCCATTGCAGCACAAACTAATTACCAATGCAGCTTTTTCCTCTTCTGTTCCATAGTAACCATGGAACAGGCATCTTCCAAATCTTCACCATCAGTCAAACAATTCATACAGAGTTTAAAGACATTATCCATTCTGAAACCACAAATAACTGTAATCAAACAATAGCCATCCATCCTCAGATAATTATATCTACCACACTTTAAACCTCATCCCCACTCTCCCCTCCCTGCACCACCCCCTTTGCTCCTTCACACCCCTTTCCCTTCTTGAATATTCATGTACAATCTCACACCTGTGCTTGTGCCATGGCCCATTCTACTTGTACTTGAACATGAACCGTTTGGTGAAGGTGCAGACAAAGCAGGGCATCTGCTTGGCTCGCCCCTCCGTGGACTCCCTCCACACCATCCTGTTGTTGACCCGGACGAGGATGTCGAGGATGTGCTCCTTGTCCTTGAACTCGGCGATGACTTCGCACAGGTCATGGACAAACCAGGAACCCTCATCTGAATTGCGCCACGCCTTCGTTCCTGCAAGTTGGAAGAGTCAGGTTTAAGGGCCGATCCAGTACTCTTGCAGGGAATGGAATGAGTCTATTATTATTTATATTCCCCTTAAGATACCTCATATTCAGACATATATTCCCCTTATGGATGCTTGTATCCTGACCCACTACAATAAAAGGATCCAAAAGTCGGGGAAGACAATTTTCTGAATTTTCTGAAAATGACATGACATTATTCCCTTACTCTTCCACTTTAATTTCATATATAACACAACTCATAAAAGTACTCCGTTGCAGAGATGTCGATGATTTTATTAGCGCATGTCTAGTGGTTGAGGAAATCAGAGTTTCGAGAAAAACGCCTTGAAAGTTTTCCTACTGACGCTAACATGATCAAGGGGAGGTAAGACAGTTTTCACCGCTTGACAATAGAAGGTATGCTCCTAGCGACCTCCGTGATGTTCATTCAAGCTTAGCGCGAGCGGTCTACGCACCACCAATCAGTAATCAGGATGCTACGCACTGACCAATAAGATTACTCCCTCGTTGCTAGGGGCGGAGTCTAGTTGCGGCGCTAAATCCAAATCCTCGGACACATGTCTGTTACGTTGAAAGTCAGAAAATCATGGCCCAGAAAAACGCTCATTTCTTGCCTTTCGTTTGATCATTTAGCTTCGAAATTTCGGCAGATGATAGACAAAACATTAGACTACAAAATTATGCCAAAAACAGAAATCCGATTGTTTTGACTAGTTTTGACGATGTGACTTCAAACTCGATTTTCTTGGCTCAGCCGTCAGCAACTTTAGGATCCTTTTGTTGTAGCGGGTCACATATACAGGCATTATATATACTGGCATTATATTATATACATATATAGAGGGATTTAGGAGCAGAATTTCAGAAAACTATATCTAAATATAGAGAATTATATTATATAAAGAATTCCTTTTACAATATACCAAACTCATTTTCAGCACTTTATGCCTAAGGGCCCTTTGTGTGTGTGTGTCATGGCCCATGTCTATTATATAAATAAATATATATATATATATATATATATATATATATATGTATATATATATAATTCTATTCTTTTTCCCACCCTCAAGTTTGTAAATTTTCAAGTTTACTGAAGAAACCTTGAACAAAGCATCAAACATCTCACCTTCCGTGGTTGCATAAGCTATTAAAACATCTGAGTTGACTGGTCTGGTCAGATAGTCGGGATTTTCCACGCTATGCAGCATTCCTGGGGTAGATAATTCCGCTGGGGCATCAGAGTAGCTAACTGACCTCGCATGCTCTTTGCCACGACAAGACTGGATAATAAATATCTTTGGCATGTCTGGAAAGGAAAAATAAATGAAAGTTCTTAATTCATCAGAAAGAAAACAGTACTATATTTAGAATTGTCAGAAAAGTGTGAAAGACAAACTTGGAAGTATACATACTAATCAAACTCAAAGAAAACTTAACCCTAACAAGGCCGGTGGGCCTCCGAGGCCCCTCCCCCATGTTCCGTGTGATGTATAACCATCGCAAAAAGCTAAGAATATTTTCAGATGGCACAATTTTTTATCTGTTAAATTTGATAAGGATACTAGTTATAAAGAATATTTACACTAAAAGAAAGTGCCTGTTTTGAGCTTTCTGTAGTGATTTATACCAAATACAGTAATCTAATTTCATGCATCATTATGCAAAAATTACTGTAATTTAGCATGAATGATTATTCTTTTGAAAAATCAACTTCACAGTATTTTAGATTACGTCACTGGCAATGTCTGTGCCAATTTTTATTGTGATCGGGCGGTTGATGGCTGACATTTGAAGGAGGGGGGGGGGGGGGGGGGGGCCTCGAACCCGGCTCTATCATCTATCTAAATAGCCAGGCCTAGTTAGAATTAAACACTGTGACAGTTCAATGGCGGTCCAAGGCACAGAATGTGCAACTTACCAACGTAAGGACACACATGATCTGAACTATGACTGTACCATCCACCGGCAATAGATGCAAAACATTTCAACAAATCAGTATGGCATTCATTGATTGTGACATAACATCATTGCTCATGACATATAATATTTCACGAGTGTAATATTTTGCAAATGTGAGACTTGTACAATTTCTGGAGTGGTTGAAGTCACTATCATCACTTACATGTACATTGATGGAATTGAGAAAAGGAAATCCCAAATATGTTTTATTTTTGGACAAGTTGTCTCACCCACAGCATTGCGAAGGACGCGAATGGAAAAAATCCAATATTCAGAAAAGTTTTTCTCCGAATGTGTTGCGACAATGAAGCTGAAAACCTTTCTTGCACAATTTGTGTAAAGTTCTCACAACGTATGTGCAAGTGGGAACTGTCTTTTTTCTTTCCTGTACTTATCCTTTCTTTTTTTCTCATTTCTCTACAGTTGTGTGCGTGCCTAGACTTATTTTTCTCAGGACCTATCTCCACTAGTAAAGTTTGGGGGTCTGTTTGGGGTTTCATGAACATTTTGCGAACATCGCGCGTGTCTTGCGAAGGTCTTGTGCATGTGACGAGGCTTTAAAGACACTTTCGAGAACAAATCATGAGCAAATCACAACTAAGTGTGCGGAAAAGGTTTGTAAAAAATGTCAAATTTTTTTGAAATTTTTGCCGAAGTAAAAACGACATTCGCGAACAATTGACGATGCTTTCGATCCCTCACGTTCGTTTGGCCATCTTTTGCAGACTAAAATACCAATGCTGGATTTTGCCATTTGCGTCCTTCGCAAATTGTTCGCATGGTCCGTGAAATCACACCTTTTGTTCGGTACGCGAGGACAATACAATTGTATGTAGCATAATACATGTACATTGTATTCTCACATCACGTGGTCACTAATCTATTACCTTTCATTGCTGGTATCTTGTCGCCATGGAAATGCTTTATGATGTCATCAACCAACATCCATCTGCAATCAGCCATTAGCACTCCATCCTAATGGTCAGTGTATGATAAGTGAATGATAAATGAACAAAAAAACCCATATGAAACAGAAGGTTTAAAATCTTCCTCATCCACAACTAGTCTCCTACAACACAATGTGGATCCAGAAATCTTAGTCTCCAATCAATTGTTGTTGTATAACCTCCTCTCTTGAAGTATTATTTTGTAAAGATTAATAGACGCGTTGGTCTCGGCTTGTAAGCTCTACACTCCATAAGCACAGATGCAATTTTGTCTCTTTGGGGCAACAATGTTTGCATAAAATACAATCCATCAATTTATACATCTATATTTCTACAGCGTCCTCCGTTCATAGACATGGAAATACTAGATAGTACAGTTTGTATGTCTGACATTATACTAGAACTATCAATGAAGGTGATAAACACCCCCGCTCCAGCAGCTCAGACTTCTATGAAAAAGTATTGGACCAGGGTTTGTTGAATACAAATACAAAGGGCATTTTGCACATGGGTCAATCCTTGTCAAATCAACCAATGCTATTAACCCGACCCCCTTCAATTTTCTTTAAGCTCAGGCCAAATGTTCCCCCAAGTGTCTGATGAAAGATTCTGAAATATTTTGCCCCAAGGTCAAACGGTTGCTAAGATATGGCCTCCCTTGGCAACCAATTTTTGGTTGGTCTCTACAGCAAGTGAGAGTCTTTGAATAATGCATAATATCGGGTTCTGAGCGATTTGAAATTTGAAGTTATCAGCTTCCAAACATGCACCCAAAAACATTAACTTTGATGCTCAATGCCATTTTCAGTGACCTCTTGCGCAATAACGGATATGTCAGATCCGCTCCGTACTACATTGTGCATGTTAAGACCATAAAGTTCTTCCAATTTACAGAAAATGAGCAATGTAACTCATCTAACTTGGCTGCAGCAGTCAATAAAAAATAGCAAATTTTATCTAAACTTGATTGTTCGACTGCGCATTAGTTGCTACATGAAGGGAGTCCGTATCTTAGCAACCGTTGGACCTTGGGGCAAAATATTTCAGAATCTTCCATAAGACACTTGGGGGAACATTTGGTGCGTGTTTAAAGAAAATCGAAGGGGTCGGGTTGAAAATGTCTGAAAATTGGTTGATTTGACGTGGATTGACCCACATATACACCTGTAGATCTTCATACAAACTATAAATTTGACCGTAATCGCTTTAATGCTTCAGTTCGATGCAAAAATGTGATGTTAAGGCAAAACTTTTTTTCTGATGCATAGTATCTTGCATATCTACACCTGAAAAATGTATACTAAATTTGACCTTAAATTGCTTGAACGCTGTGGAAGTAATACAATTGACTAGGTTTTGGGAAAATTATTGTTACCATGGCAATGCTTTGTCTGGCAAACACAAATACACAGGTCTACATCTACACCTCAATGCCATGCCAACCAAATTTGATTTCAACTGCTGCACAATTGTGGAAGTAGTTCACTCCACAAGATTTTCAAGAAAATATGCAGTTACCATAGCAACTCCTTGTCAGGTACAAACACAAAGAGTGACTTGCATAACTACACCTACAGATCATTATACATATCAAATTTAAATACATTGCTTAAATACTGTGAAAGTATTTCATTCGACAAGGTTTTGGAAAATTGTGGTTGCCAAGGCAACACTTTTTCCAACAAACACACAAAAAAACATGTCTTGCACATCTACACCTCAATGTCATCATGTACCCTACGTTTCATCTAAATTGTTTCAAATCCATGACTGGTGTTCACGATGCAAGATTTGTAGCGGACTGCCCGACTGACCACCCAACCTCCAAACCACCTGATTCCTACATTCCCCCTTTACATCTTGTTTATGCGGGGGAATAAACATATATTGTCCCTGATTAGCTGTGTTTACACCGATTCTGTCAAATGCAATATTACACCCTGGCACGGATAATATGAAATATCAAGATTACTTTTTCTGGTCCACCAGTCCTTGATGACTGCGGTTCCCCATGACTTCCAAGGATCAAAATAAAACTCTTGTACAATCCACTTCCCAGAGTGCTTTGTAAAGCACTCAGGTAGCTTTCCAGCTGCCCCTTCGTTACATCCTTTGTATACTGTAGGTAGAAATTTTCTCCAAGGTCTCTGAAGAGCCTCCGAATATTGTCTTCATCCCTCTCAGCTCCTGCAATGACACAGTTTTTGATGTGGAAACAAGAGAGTAAAAAGAAGAAAATATAAAGTATGACACCAAAACATACGAAAAAAAAAAATGATGGGAGACATTTGTCTTACCGACTGGCACTCTCTCCTGTTTAGCTTTGGTTGGCAACACGTTCTCTGAACACATTCATAATGCATGCTTCTTTATAAAAAAAAGATTGCAGAAATCCAAGCCTTCTATTCCAAATTGCCATTGATCCATAGTATCGTTTGGTAACTATACTATCCCTTTCAGATTTCAAACTTTGACGCTATATCTTATAGCATTTCTGTCAAGTGAGCCTGCCAATTAAAGGAGTCAAACTGGATGGAATTTCATGTTGATCAGAAGCAGTGCCACACCCCCATCCCTCAAAAAAACTATAAACTAACCAACAAAACAAAGACACTCTCATTCGCACACACTCAACTTTCTGCAGAATCTGATGCATATGAAGATGACGATAATACTGATGATACTATTGAACCAGTTACTCAGTACTCTATCTCTACTTTCATATGAGCTGTGACTGTGCTGTCCCTGGTACAGAATTCCTCATTTTTCACCACTTTTACAGTCCTCTTGGGAAAAAACAAAAACAAGAAAACACTTCCATTGCTTTAAAAAAAAAAAAAAAAAATCGAGAAATATTGGGGGCTTGCTGTCGTGGCTTATTTAGGAAGCAGGGGCACTGACAATCTTTTTTTTTTGGTCTTCATTTTACGTTATCATGTCATGTATATCTCTAGAAATTGGAGTTGAAGTAAAGGTAAGGGAGCAGTGATCTCTTCAGAAATTGATCAATTAGTTGCACAAGATATCATATGGATTAATAGAAAATACAAAGTATGCAAAGTGTTACTGGCAAATTTTCATTTTTTTTATTTGTCATTCAAATGGCGTGAGGTAGAAACTAGAGTAAAATTAGACAAATCAATAAAAACTTTCTGCCTGTGAAAGCTCAGTGACCTGTCTTTTGTCTTGTTCTATGGGGATACAACATGGCTGTTACGGACATATGTATTGTATAACTGATGTTGTTAGCAAACACCTTAAAAGCTTTGTCTTGGACATAGGCCTAAAATATGACACTCTCTGAATCAACTCTTCTTCTTTTTTTTTCTTAAACTTATACAACTATTATTCTTTTATCCCATCAAGAGAATTGTTGATGATTTCAGGATGCTTTATTTAGAATGAGGAATACTCGACTGTTCAGCATTCAATCATGAAAGGAAACTTTTCTCAGAAAGTTGCCCACACATCTGCCTTGATACCCCCACCTTTCGAGTTACCGGTATCCGTATTACAGCCATACACACCTTCACGATAGCCTGACCTGCCTGTAAACAGGTTGTTGATGAAAAGGACGTAGCACTTCCCTGGCTCGTAGAATACACGGTGATCGAATTCCACATTCCGGAAGACATCTTCCTCCATTGATGAGCCCCGCGGAAGTTTATCCGCTAGATATCCATGCAAAAAAGAATGAAGATACAATACATTGCTTTCTTGTTTGAAGGAAGTATCAACCCTGATGCCAAGTTTCTGTCATATAGTAGAGTTAAAAAATTTAAATGAACAATAGAAATTTTGGACAAAATCATGCACATAATAAAGATATGTGTTTGAGTGTTTCAGTCAACTTGATTGACAAGTTGGCAGCAACTCTCCACATCATATATTTGGTTTTTCATTTTTTTACCTTCACATAGCCTTCTCTTGAACAAAGGCAAAGCACATACAAATGTACACAAGACATGAAATTGGCCCATGCCAAAATGTGACATCCCCCCCATTAACATGTAAAATTAATACGTTCTTTGTTATGCTATATGTTATATATGTTATTTAAAGGACAAGTTCACCAGTCATATATATACATGAGGACTGAGAGAATGCAGCAATATTAGTAGAACACATCAGTGAAAGTTGAGGAAAATCAGACAATCTGTTCAAAAGTTATGAACTTTTGAAGTTTTAAGGCTGCCATTGCTACATGAGAAGACTACTACAGCTTGTGATGTCACATGTGTAGAACAGTATAAAGAAAATGTAAAGAAAATTCAACATATTTTTCATTTTCTCTTATAATAAAAGAGCACTTGACTCGCCTCTTTCAGAAGACAGGGAGAATATTTCCCTTCACGTATGTCAGTAGCGAGTTGAGGAAATGTGTACTTTCTTTAAAAATTAAATTTTGTGGAATTCTCCTTATATTTTGCTTATAGGGCAATTCCATAACTTTGTCAACTAGAGGGTCACTTTTTCAAAATGAAATTATGAGCACATATTACATGTATTTATAATTTTGAATTGTATTTTTCAAACTGTTTGAAAATGTAAATCAGAAATGCACTTAACCAAGGTCAAGGTCACAAGAGTGATTTTAATGAAGCCATTTCACAATGCTCTGGAACTACTCTTATAATGCACTTTCTATCTTACTATTTTTTTTTTTTTTGTAAAGGAAAAGAAAACTTTTCAAGTCACTACATCATTGAATATGAAGGTTGTGTATCACTTTTTCCACATCCATATGGAAGAGAAAGTGAAATTACAATTTATGTTGCATTCTCTACTTCTACTTTATGCATTAGTGCAATGTATGTCCGAAAAAACTTCAACAAAAAAATCCTACATAAAAACTTGAATTCCAGTAAACTGTAAAATCTCAATGCAAAGTAGGTTTTGTTGCTTTTCAAACGTGTAACTTTGTAATTATCTCTAATCAATGAAAAATGTGTGCTGGGATGTGCACTTTTTACTGTACATCCAAAACAGTTCTCATGTTGACCTCTTGCTTTGCTTCAGAGCCCTTTGAAAGCAATCTTATTGAGTTTACATGTTTAAAGAATACATTTCTGTATCCAATCTTCATATAATTATACATGTAGGTTTAGGGTTACTAAATAAAATTATAACTATTTCTTAAATAAACCAACTCTGTGCATGTATGTATGCACAAACAAGTTAGGTTGAACAGAAAGTGTGGTCTGAAGTTGATTGTGGAATGTATGAAGACCACCTACAAATGTACAGAAGGGAATGGTCATATCAACTTTCTGAGACACTCTGATGATAGACAATGTGTCTTTACATTTCAGGATAGGTAATGATGTTACTTGCTTAACACATACAGTAGGTGGCTTGTTCTAAGAAATTCCTTTTTACAATTTCATAATTGCCCAGGACTGAATATTTTAGCACCTAATCACCTTTAGATATCACTGCAATACTACAATGTATTGTATTGTTTCCTGCCATTTTTGTCAGCTTGTATTTACAATCCTATTCCTGTGATTTATCTTCATGCATCTATAAACATTCATTTGAAAGTTGATACAGGTAATAATGATAAAAAAAATAATAGACTGATGTTGATGCTGAAGGAGTACTAGAGTGGGTGATGCCATAAGAATGGTTATGATAGTGCTAGTGATAATTGTAAATATTTCAGATGTTGAAAGTTTTGTCTGTGTTTGTTCTGCTTTAATTTCAGTAAACAACTGTGACAAATAATTTTGAATACTAAGTACCTGTCTTTCTTTCCTTCAAAACCCAGATCAATTTTGGCCAAAACCAATGTAAAAACAAACAAACAAACAAACAAACAAACAAACAAACAAACAAACAACAAAAAAGAAACAAAACAAAAGCCAAGAAGATAATATAACAGGAAGAGAAAGAAAATTACACAAGAGGAACAGAATGCAAATACTGTATGATTGCTGAAGCAAATTGATTATAAGACACAGCAAGGCAGGAAAGAAACTAAAAGTACTACAATGGTACAACAAAGGGAGAGAAAGCGTGACAGGGGGAATATGAATTCATGCAACTGAAAAAGATACATAATTTGTATACAACAAAACAAAAAAGAGGAAAACTTCAGAAGAACATGATTGTTGAAAAAGGTACAACACAAAGAAGCTTTTGGTTCAGCACAAAGTAAAGGTGTAAAGCAATTCACTGAGTGAATAAGATTTTGCCATATATGCAACAAAATACCTGCATAGATCCCATTGCTTTGCAGGTGCTCAATAATATTTCACTAAATCAAATATTCTGTTAAAAACCGCCTTTTGGAGATTGCACAGTAAAAGTGTCCCTGTTTTCCTGACAGTCACAGCAATATGTTTTCAAAAACTAGACTGTATTGAAGATGTTGATTCCCCAAATATTCGATGCATAATGCAGAACTGTTGGGTGCCCCATATGTCAGTGTATACATTACTATGCATGTTTTTGTGAACTTGACCTTGCAAAAAGGAACCCAAAATGTTCTAGTTACACTGACTGAATTGTGTTTGTTTGTAAATGTCCTTGTTAACAACTCCACCATGCTTTAATACACCAAGGTTTAATTCTAATATTTGCAAAGCAGGCCTGTTTACACTCTGATTTCTCATAACTGGGCAACATAAAAAAAAAGCTTTGGCTTGCCCAACAACAATTTCCAGTGTGTTAGTGTTAATCTAAGTACTGTCTGTTCAAAATTGATTGTTTTGCACCCATGGTTAAGAAAAATGTCAGTATGTCACAAACAGCAAATTGGTATTAACTCTTCCCAATTCCCACAAATTTTCTTTTTCTTTTGTTTGTGAATAAACACACATATCTGCTACAGGAGTTCATTGACTAAACATTATTTTGTACCTCGATCATACTGTGAAAAAAAATATACAGGATTACTGTTTATGTTGCTATTTGTAGTAATGGGTTACTTTATCAGTTTGTAACACTCATGTATTTCTGTTGTTCTGGCCATTAGTTTTAGTATAGGCTGGATGTGTTTATATTAGAATTCTGTTTCTATAATTTACAAACTTTTACATACCTAACTCATGCCTGAATTGTTAAAAAAAAAGTGTGTTAACCTGTTGAAGACGAGTCCCGAGTATACTCGGCAAAGTGTCTATGGGAAATGCGTGTTGTAGCAAACTCAGCCAGTCCTCAACGGGTTAATGCACAGGCCCTGTGTTCTGAAGCTGTTTTATTATTTACACTGGTATTGCTGACATGATAGACAAGTGTTATCATCTGAGAAGGGCCAAGTAGTCCATGGGCCAGGCCAGATATTGGTACCATCTGAGGTGGCAAAACCTTTTTGGTGTCATTTTGTTTGTCGGGCATAGATATGCTTATCAAGCTATGATAGCATTTCCAAATGAGTAGCTTAGTCATAGTAAATGAATTTTTAACCAATTTGGTCTCGTTGTTATATCCCTATACTTCTGAATCGAAACTAACCGCTATACAAAGAAGAGCACTGTCTTCTGTATGTTCCATAGAGCTGTAAAATGCAGCTCTGTGGTATGTTCACAGGTGTTCTGTTGTAAACGCGGTGCGCTTAGTCTTTATTCAAGGCAGCGAAAGGAATATCCAAAGGTTATGATGTCCACAGCGCTCAGTCTTTATTCTAGACGGCGAAGGGAATATCCAAAGCGTATGATACAGTGTATATCCTTTTATCTAAAAACAACAACAACAACAAAAGCAATTCCTCGTTAATTTTACCGTATCTTTCAATTATTTATCATTTTCCGACGAAAACGCTACGGTGAAAACGCTGATACCACGCCAATGTCGCTTTATTTCCCTCCAACAATATAAGATAATGCAAAAACAATGTACCGATACACTACGACACATTATAATGAATGATATTGTCAATGAACAGAGTGATTTTTGTTTAAAACTGATGTATTTGTTGATAGGGTAGTATAAAAACAGTATAGATAATCCCTTTTATGAGGAACTTTGGATATGATAACGGTACATTGGTCTAGATAAAGACTAAGCGCACCGCGTGACAGCTGTGGACGTCATAACCCTTTGGATATTCCCTTCGCTGCCTTGACTAAAGACTAAGCACACCGCGTTTACAACAGAACACCTGTGGACATACAGAAGGCAGTGCTCTTCTTTGTATAGCGGTTTAGTTTCGATTCAGAAGTATAGGGATATAAAAACGAGACCAAATTAACCAAACTAAGCTACTCATTTGGAAATGCTATCATAGCTTGATAAGCATATCTATGCCCGACAAACAAACTGACACCAAAAAGGTTGTGCCACCTCAGATGGTACCAACAACCCATTTTTCGGGTCTTGGCCCATGGACTAAAGGATGAATAATAGTTCTGTAAAAAAAATTCTTTTTACATCTATTATATTTGGACACAAATGGTGTACATCTGTAACTGTACGTTCGAAACGAAGAACAAACATACACCATAATTATTTCCAAGTTGAAAGAGTTTAAATTACTAATAATTTTTACATTTCAACATCATTTGTGACTGCACTTATGAAGTAAAAGAAAAAATCAGACTTTTTCTGTGTATGTCCAGACAAATGCTATTTTCCAATGATTCCAAGGTCATTAAGGTGTTGATACTATTTTTCAGTTACCTGTTTTTTTTTTTTGTTACTTGTCTTTTTGCCTCTGACAAAGATTCTGCTAGGGTCGTAAGCTCAGGCCCCTTTTGACTCCATTTGACTCCATTGGCTTGCCACTATTGGATAAGCAGTTTTCAGCAGCTTTTTTTTGCTATACTTGTTTTCTTCTTACACTTGTCATATCGTGGCCAGATAAAAGTTTCATATTCTAATAATCTTTGTGTCTATGGCATCTTATTGTCCAAAATATACATCCAAATTTATGGAATTGCCCTGTATCGTTCTATGCATGTGACATCGTGCATTGTAGTAGTCTTCTCATCCAGCAGTGACTGTGCAGAAAAAAAAAAAAAAATTGTAACTTTTGAAAAGCTCTTTTGATTTTCCTCAAACTTTCATTATTGTGTTCTAAGTAAATATTGTTGCAGTCCCTCACTCCACTTTTATAAGCAGGCGAATTTGCCCTTTAATTTACAGCATGAATGGAAAGTTGTCCACAGCTTGCATCCTATTTGGTTGTTTTTCTTGAATGATCATTCAATCAAAAAGAAGAGCTGTAACTTCCTTATTCCTGGCCTGGGTTTGCTACTCTCCTCTGTGTAAAATGTTATGAGTGCAATAAGAAGCTGTTAATGAAGGTAATTCTCGGGCAAATATTAGTGAGGCCCAGTATCCGCCTTTAAGTGATTAGTTAGCTATGGACGGTCCATAAAATCTACAACCATTTTTAGTGAGAGTGATAGTGATAGAGGGACCATTAATGTGAGGATGCCACAAAAACTGTGGGATCTTGAGGCATCCAACGTTAAATGGGTCTGGGGAATCTAAAATAGTGCAAGTTACAACAGCAAACAGGAGACTGAGTGTAGGACTGTGATAAGGAAGCAAATTGATATACACCAAAGTGGTTGAGGGTATTTGTGACCCTGCACCACAAAACCAACAAAAAGTCGCCAGACATGGGTTTCTATTTAAGGGCAGATTCTGAAAGAGCAGACTTTAAAACGATGTATAACTCATTTCAAATGGACTCTCCTATTAAACCTATCTAAATGCTGAAAAGAAAATACAAAATCTACCTGTGCAGTCAGTAAAAAGTGTTTACTGAGAAAAGAGGCTCTTAAGTATAGGGCCTATTCAAACGTTCAATCTTTGATATCAAGCCATACTAGCTGTGCAATGAAAGGGACAAAAAACAGGATGTGAAATTTGGCAGCATCAAATGAAATGATAACTAGAAAAGCACTCTGAGAGCGCAGACCTCTGCCAAGCAATTACTTTCCACCGATGATCTTGCTCTTCCCAAAGAGATTTTTTTTTTCTCCTCTCTACCAAAGGGGAAAAGCTCTTTGGGCTCTTCCATAGAGATTAGTGATTTCCACCCATAGGTCTATACATGCTGAAAAATTGCCCGATTTCCCAATATAGAAGCCTTTATTTCATCATAAACCCTCAGCTGCACAGCGCGCCTCGTCCTAGCAGAAACTAGTGGCACGCACCTTAGTGCGCGCATGCAAACCTCAAATACGCGCAGCCTGAACTCCCAAGTTCATTTACCCTACCTGCCAAAATATAAAAAACCCTTCATAAATTCCCCCAAATTATTGGATCACTACCAAAGTTAATCGTTTCTTACTCGTGTCATTCTAAACCTTTTTTCTACCAAAGGGGAAAAGCTCTTTGGGCTCTTCCATAGAGATTAGTGATTTCCACCCATAGGTCTATACATGCTGAAAAATTGCCCGATTTCCCAATATAGAAGCCTTTATTTCGTCATAAACCCTCAGCTGCACAGCGCGCCTCGTCCTAGCAGAAACTAGAGTGGCACGCACCTTAGTGCGCGCATGCAAACCTCAAATACGCGCAGCCTGAACTCCCAAGTTCATTTACCCTACCTGCCAAAATATAAAAAACCCTTCATAAATTCCCCCCAAATTATTGGATCACTACCAAAGTTAATCGTTTCTTACTCGTGTCATTCTAAACCTTTCCTGCAAGTTTCATCCCAATCTGTTAACTACTTTTTGAGTTATTTTGCACACGGACAAATGAACAAACTAACGAACGAACTACCAAACAAACCAACGGTAACGAAAACATAACCTCCCCCCTTGGCGGAGCTTATTACATTAAGCTGACATTGATCATGCTTTATTAACATATTTTATAAAATGGGTTCAAGAATGTAGCCAATAGGAAGCGCTGAAATGAGACACACCTCCTTCCTTTACTTCAGTACAACTGCACTGCCTGTAATCCTATGGTAGATTGCCGATCGTCTGTGCGCGCGGCGGCTCCTTTGATGAATTGCATGCATACGCGTACGTGCTGTCAATCCTGTAAACAACTTCTAGTTCGGGCTGCCGGCCGGCCGGCCTGTCTTCCCTTGTGCATAACATATGTGGCGTACGTACGTATACTGTACTATACGTACACTTTGTACAGTACAGTAGACCAAGCGTTATGGGACCGGACGCGTACATGGAGTCACTTTGAAGAGCAAATCCAACGATTTAGCAGGTTAATTCTCACGCCGTTTTCAGAGTATGTTGTCTAGTAGGCCTATATAAGGAGTCTATATCAAGTCTTTAAGGTAAAGGGTGCATATTCTATGTAAAATAAGTAAGTTTTCATGCGGGTGTCCGGAAACCCAACCCCCATTATACTTATACTGTATGTGCGGGACTTCCGCGAGTGCGACGTGCGTAAAAGTTTGGGACGAACATCTTCGGACGTCTTGACCCACAAAGGTACGTGAAAAACGCTGAAAAATGATGTTAGTTTTCGAATTTTCGACCCATTTTATAAAACAAATGATGCACAGGATTATTTCGTGGCGTTAGTGTAGGCGTAGCTCACTCTCGGGTATTTACAATGTAGTGCAACATGCACTCGGCTTCGCCTCGTGCATGTTTCACAATTGTAAATACCCTCGAGTGCACTACGCCTACACTAACGCACTCTATCCTGTGCATCATTTGTATACTATCCATTACTAATGCAGACTTTCAAAGCAGTAACATCATTCTTTCAAAAGTTATTAGACTTGAAAGTGAAGAGTGTGTAAAGGGTTTTCAAGGAATGAAAAGGGGACTCTAAGACATATCTAATCACACTATTCTCCTGAGAAAAAAAAAGTGTTGGAGAAAAACTGTGAAAAACATAATTTCCCATTCGTTTTAAGATCCCAAACTTTATCTTAATGTAGAGGATGTTTTGCTTTCAGAAAATATGAAAAACTTAGAATTGAATAGGATAATCCATCTCAGCTATTTTTGAGCCCTGACACAAAATCAGTGTGTGCAACTTTTTGTTGGTTTTGTGATGCACGGTCATGTTTGTAAACCCCTCGTCCACTGATGGTGGGCTAATAGTGATGTTTATAAAACAAACACTACATTTTGGTTGAAACAGCAGTAAATGGCATACATGATTATTTGACCCTGGTGGAACCCATGTGACAATTTGGGATGAATTTGTGGTAGTAGCTTGTCACTGTCATCAGGGATCAGTGTTGTTTCTTGTTTTCTGGACAGCTTACCTTTATGATTGACTCCATCTTTGAAGCCAGTAGAGGTAAACAGAAGGAATAAAACAGCATAAAAACAACAAAACATAACACTGGGGATCAGTTGAAACCTGGGGGAGTTTCATAAAGCTGTTTGTAAAGTTACAAACGACTTACGAACAACTGGTGATCAATTCTTGTGCTGAATTATTGAAATTCTGGTAAGTATAGCAAATCAGAACTGATCAACAGGGCCCTGGTGATTTACACGGGAGTGATATCCACTCATTGAGTCCTTATTCTAGGTCTATACTGCACAATGGGTGTCTTCACTAATTATGGTATCATATATGCCCATAACAATAATAAACAAAAATAAAACTAATTACTTCTTTGTGTCATTACATACCTTTTAGACTTCATTTTTATCATAGTAAAAAGATCAAAATAAAGTGATTGCACCAGAGAAATTCAATGAAAGGGAGGTGATGATTCAATGATGGCAGAGCCCCAAGCTAGAGCAATACCGTACAAGAACAATGTTGTAATTCTGAATCTTATTCGGCTATTACATCAGTATTCATTCCTAACTGTCACTTTACCGAGTGATGAGATGTGTTTTTGGTGCCTAATGATGAAACGATTCTCTAGTGATTCTTAGAATGTTAAAAGTACAAAGTGCTTATATGTGGTCTGTGATTTTGCTCTGAATTGATAAGAGTAGGTGAGAAAACGAATTGATTGGTTACTGGCATGTTCTTAATATTCACCTCAATTTCTACTTTGAAGCTTTTTGCTTTAAAAAAGGTATATAAAATATTCTTCAAGCCCATACATGTATACAGTCCAACCTCTCTCTCATCTGGCCTCCCTTTATCTGGATCTCTTTATTATGCAGACGTGATCTCGCTGTGACTTTTCTTTTTGTCTTCAGTCTAATAATCATGGGGAAAAGGGGAATTCAAACTCAAACAAAAGCAGGTAAATCATTGATTTCATTTCGTAAAAAACGCCTATAATTTGGTGCTGATAGCAAGGAAAGTGCTTCAGTGTATGCTACCTGCAATAGGTTACATAGAGCTAACATTAGGTAGGCAGCTGCATGTAGTCTCCCATTTCCGGCCAAATCCCTAATTAGGATGAGTGCCAGTCCAAACATGTTCGGATAAGGGAGGTCAGACTGTACACACATGAAATTTGTGGATCTGTGTCGAGGCGTTTAATGATGGAGAAGGAAATTAGCTGCTTACACATTGAAACCTGGGAACTTTGAGGCTGGCGAAGGTCATAGGGGCCTAGCATGGATGGCTGAGGATGGGCAACAACAGGCTGCATGGCAGGGCCTCTTGGTGCGGCAAATTGCTGACTGTCGTACTGAGAGGCACCCATGTATTGCGACTGGGGAGCGTAGTGGAGTGGAGCAGCGTGAGGCATGAACATAGTTCCTCCTGGTGGAATGTAGCCCCCAACTGCGGGGTGATAACCTTGTTGGGGCACTTGCTGGGTTGAATCAGAACCTTCATCTTCCTCCACTGGGTAGTCTACAACCAGAAGATTAATGAGAGTGAGATTCAATGTGGAGTCAGAAAGACAAATAGACAAACAGATGAACACAGACAGATGGCGAAAATGTGAATTGCAGACATGCAATGGAGATAACGAAATTCCAGTTACAACAAAGTAAAAATTCAGGCCGCCAACATTATCAGCTCTATGTATTTCTATTGTTCATTAATTGTTCGGTTATAATGAAATTTTGATATAATGAAAGAAAACTGCCAGTCCCGAGGACTTCGTTATAATGGGAGTCCACTGTAGTTGTAAATTTGTCTGATATCGGGTAGATTGTACGATGAATTTCAGTTGTTTGATTAAGTCTCTCACCAGGATAGGATATGCAGAAAGATTCATTTACCAATTCAATGTTAATGATTAATTTCCACAGCAAAATTACTCCATGATGTTTAGCTAAAAGGGCCTGCAAGTTTACTGCAGCAATGGTAATTACTGAGTGAATATTTTGTCTTTTCAGCCTACAAAAGGACTATTTGGGTACTAAGTCAAATGTGTTCCTGGTTAACCACATGACTAATATCATGCAACAGTGTCAATGACGGCCTGAATTTATTTCATTCATTGAGTTTTTATGTACAACTATATATCATTCTTTTTCAACACAACTTACTCTTTTGCCAGTATGTAGGATGAGTTTATTTCATAACAATCAAGAAAGCAATGCCATTTAATCAAGAATTAATAAAAAAAACTTTTTTGCCCTTCTTCTTCTGTGATTTTTTTTTCTTCTCAGGAATGCCATTTAATCAAAAAACTTTTTAAATACTTTTTTTTTGCACTTCTTAATAGAATGTAAACCCCTCCTTGATATCTTAATTGAACTAAAAGAGAAAAGAAAAAAATTATTCAAAATTATAATGTACAAAACATTTCATATGGACATGTGCTAATTCACATGTAAGATATATCATCTTGCAAGTTCAATAGTGCATGTCAACTGAATAACATACATTGTACAATTGTATGTATAAATGCATATCAAACTAAACCTTGAAAAAAAATTCTGTATGCATATTATGTTTGCTATATCTGAACTTGGTATTTCTTTTCTCCCTTCTCATTTCTGAAGATTTTTGTTCTTTCCATTGAAGCCTCAACCCTTGTTTTGGCTCTATTTACAAAAAGAGACGCATGTATTATTCTAAAAGGATGAACCTTTGTTTCCAAAGGAGAACAGCTTGCATCCACCCACATTTTGGCTTGTGACTTACCATGGAGTCATTCTCAAGGACAATTTACTTTTCAACTAGCAACTGTGCAATGTTGGTAAGTTCAGGGAAGCAACATGTATAGTATTCCTGCAAGCCTTACTTCTGAGCATAAAATCTGGCTGCAAAACTCTAAAATACAAGACATACATGTATGTGCAAAAGCTAGCAGTTGCAGCATTGCAGACATGGATGTGAAGAAAGGCTTTATAATAGTCCTAGCTAGAATTCATTCTGTTAAAGAGAACACCTGCCTTTGCTTCTGTTTCTATGCTTTCTTTACCACTGTAACTTGTAACATTCTTAATAGGGAGAAGGATCAACAGTCTTTTTCAGAGCAACACTGTGATGGTTTGTAGTTCAACCAAACATACAATGTTAGGATTACCTCCCTAGTTTGTGTCTTTTCTTTTCATTGCCTAATAAGACCCCTAAATACCAAATTTGGTCTCCTTTTGCATGGTAGTCCCAAGGCCAGCTTGACAGTGTAAAACAGAGTCTAACAAAATTAAAATACACTACAATATGAAAAAATAAACACACACACATAAGTGCTTAATTTTGCCAAGCTGTGCTCTGTGCAATGAACGGGGAAAAAACAGGATGTAAGACTCCATAGTAACAACAATGGGATCATCATATTAAGCTGGAATTTAGCATGCTCCAACACATAATTCTAGCAATAACTAATACCAACTTTCAATTGAAAGCAGCAGCATCACTCTTTCAAAAGTTATTAGAGTTGAAAGTGACGAGTATGTACAGGGTTTTTAAGAACTGAAAATGGGACTCTAAGGCACACCTATCAAAACTAATACAAAAAGGTGTTTAAACTGCTGAATATGTAATTTCCTGTTCTTTTCCAAAAAAAAATCACAACCTTTAGAATAATGTAGAATTGTTCTATCAGAAAACTGGCAAACTCCAGATTGACCGAGTTGACCTGTTTAACATATTTTGAGTCCTCACATGAAATCATGGCGGGCAATTTTGTTGGTTTTGTGATGCACGAGGAGAACTGGACTGTAATGGATCCACCAATCGTTGCAGCCCACTGACTCTGAACAGACTGGTCTACTAAAACATATATTCAAATTTTATTTCACACAATGGTTCCTCTTGATCACCTAAATGCTTGCCCAAGGTTTGCCCAAAACAGTAACGACCAATGTATATACAAATATGCAAACTAGATTCCAAGTATTGAAAAAGTGATTTTTGAAATACAGGCTAATAGAACAGCTCGTTACTATTAGAACAGAAGAAACATCTACTGTGTAAATTTGAATACATGTTTCTTTGTAAACCGGTAAACTCAATGTCCTGACCACAGATACATTGTATGTCCAGGATGCACTTCCATCTAGTTTTGTTCAAGGCCCCTCCACCCTCCCCCACAATAATGATAAAGGGTACAGTACTTACTTATTGAGCGAAGCTTCATCTCTGCCTCTCTTACAGTGTCGCGGTGTTGTTCGGATTCAATCAACCTGAAGAGTTTGTGGAGCTTTTTATAATTTCCAACCTGCAGAATATATGGTGCAAAATTTCAAAATGCACTGCTACAAATTCATGATACCAATTCATGGAAAGCAAGGGAGTCCAGTCGCATTCAACAACCAGCCCAGTTCTTGTGATCTGAGTACAGTGAAATTCTCATATTTCCATCATTTTGATGTACATTGTATCTAGGTACAAATGTATGTCTTTCAGAGTAGTGTACATATGAAGGTACAGTATATGATCGTAAATTATGCACATATTGTGGTTTTAAACAAGTGCATGTACAGTACATCAATACAAATTAAGTTCGGCCTTTGTGAGTCATGTCAATTCAGCCTTTGTGATTTTGTTTATTTGTTTGTTTATTTATTCACCGTAAAATCACAAAAATAACAATGATACAATACAACTGGGATATATAAGAGAAGGAAAACGGATGGATTGCCCTGCTCAGCTCGGCCTTCATGGCCGTGCTGGTCTTCCGAGCGGTCCAACTTCACATGAAAAAGTACAATAGTCAAAACTCCATACAATAAAACTACTACTACTTACATACTAATATGATACGAACAAAAAATTGATACATCAGTACAAAATCAACTAAAACAACATTACAAACAAAAGTTTGTGAAAATGGTACCCCCCATACCGACTCCCAATATACCCTCCCCCACCCACAGCCCTCCCCATATAACATAATCATTCAGAATTAGCATAATACAGAGATCTGTGGTCATTATCATAACATCCAGTGAGTCATGTCAAGTCAGCAATTCCATCAAACTGACAAGAACTGACATTGGACTAACAATAAACTGTAGGAAACTCCAATCATCAATTTACCTTCTGCACACTATTCTAAATAAAAGAAATGGGAAAACAACAGAAATTGTGGTAACAGCAACAGTGAAGTACGCGAGGTAGCAGTAGAAGAGTTTATACATTTCAGTACTAGTACTATCATGATACACTACACTTGTATAATGTACAAGCAGGGATCCAGGAATTCTGTAAAAGGGGGGGGGGGGGGGCGGGCGCAAACAATATTTCTGGTGCTACAAATTACTTTACTTCTGGGTTCCATCTCATTTTGTTTCTTTTTATTTCTTTTGTTTTAACAACAAATAAAGAAGGGGCGCGTGCCTGGTGCGCCCCCTCTGGATCTGCCACTGTACAAGTAATATTAATCATCAATATCACTATAATCTATCATAGTCATTTAATAGCAAAGCAATTTATCTGTAGCATGCAGTAGAGTGGGACGCCTCCAATTTCCCACACAATGACTGTAACTGCACAACACACAAGGCCGTTCTTTTACACTTTTGAAGTTGAGGTGCTCTATTACCAGTGACCCCATGACTGACCTTAAAACCATCTTAGAAAAGGCTATTATTCCACAACTTGTGCTACATATGTATGTCTGCGATTGACATAATCACTGGACTTAGTAGAACACGGATGTATGACCAGCATATTAAACTTTCATTAATTTTCTTGACTGCACAGCCTTTGAACTTTGACCTTTGACCCCAATCATTTCAAACACGTAATTTGATATTCATCACCACACACCAAAGGTCGAAACTCTCACAGACACCAATTAAAATCTGAGAATAAGAAGCTCTCATTGGTTTCCATGAGTTTCTCTTGGTTTTGTTGGATCTCATTGGTTTCTTATAGAAACCAGTAGACACTCCATCCAGCAGTAAAGGGGATTAGTTTTACTTTAATACTGGATCTATCTTACTTCAATGTCATTATCCTATGCAAAATGTAATACATAGATCTAGGTAATAAAATGATAGCATTCGAAACTAATTTTGACGTTGAGATGTGATCAACAGTTGTATGTTTACCTTGAATATTTGCTTTCTTATAAGTCTATCAAACATAGCGTCTATTGTTGTGACATGCCGTTGAATTTCACCAGGACCAAAACCTCCCAAGTCCTTTTGCTGTATCTCCCCTGCAAAAAATTAGAAGACAAATACAAAACAAATATGGGTCAATCCATGTCAAATCAACCATTGCTGTTAACCCCACCCCTTCAATTTTCTTCAAACTCACACCGAATGTTCCCCCAAGTTTCTGATGGAAGATACTGAAATATTTTGCCCCAAGGTCAAACAGTTGCCAAGATACGGACTCCCTTTATAAACCAATGTGGTCGAACAACCGAGTTTAAATTAAAATTTGCTATTTTTGATTGACTACTGCAGCCAAGTTAGATGAGTTACATTGCTCATTTTCTGTATTATATTCAAAGAACATGCACAATATATCATGGCGCAGATCTGCCTATTTGTTACTGCGCATGAGGTCACCGAAAATGGTGTTACAGTAAGCGTCAAAGTTAATGTTTTTGGGTGCATGTTTGGAAGCTGATAATTTCAAAATTCAATTAGCATAGAACCCAATATTATGCATAAGACTCTCACTTGCTCTACTGACCTTCCAAAAATCAGCCAAAAAGTATGCATCGTTTTCTTGTAGGGCACTCTCAAAGTTGAATTTTTTTCAAAAAGTTGCCAAGTTCAAGGTCACAAATCACCACTCGTCCCATCAAGGAGCAACACCAATTTTTGTGTATTGACAGACATTTACCTAATATAGATATTTTCATGGGTTACCTAAAAACTTTTGCAACCGAAATGTTTTAATGGTTTACGCATTCAAAAATGGTCTTAAACACCCAAAAATCAATGTTAAATGACTCATGTTTTTTTAGCACATTTCAAACTGTGATAGATCAGAGATGAAGTGCCAACTGAAGACACAATGGTAGTATCTTCTGTGATGATAGTCTGTAGTTACAGTGTAGTACCAAGAGGGTATACATCACAAATCATTTTGTCTTTAATATCGGCAATGACCTTGAAATTACAGTTGAAAATCACAACAAAACAATAAATTGGTCAATTTTCTGTACTCATAATGGTGTTAAAGCACAAGTTCACCTTCGTATGTGGAATGAGTGAATGCAGCAATATCATTAGAACACATGGTCAGTGAAAGTTTTGGGAAAATCTGACAATCCATTCACAAGTTATGAATTTTTAAAGTATCTGCGCAGTCACTGCTGGATAAGAAGACTACTACAGTGTATGATGTCACATGCAACGATATAAGGAAAATATAAAGACAATTTCAACATTTTTTTTGACAAAAGTGTACTTTATAAAAAAAGGTGCACATTTCCTCAACTTGTAGCTGACGCATATTAAGGGTAGTATTGTTCCCCCTGCCTTCTGAAAGAGGCAAGTCAGTGTTCTTTTATTATGTGAGAAAAGTGAAAATATGTTGAATTTTCATCACATGTTTTCTTCATATCATTGTACATGACATCACAGGCTGTAGTAGTCTTCTCATTCAGCAGTGACTGAGCAGAAACTTCAAAAATTCATAACTTTTTAACAGATTGTCCAATTTCCCTCAAACCCTCACTGATGTGTTCTAATACTGAGCACTGCATTCACTCAATCCACATGTCTGAAGGTGGACTTGTCCTTTAAAGTGTGTTTACATCGATTTATAGACCCCGTTTACAGTGCGAGGCTCGACCGCGGCCGAGCCCAGCCCTGCTTCAGTGTAAACGCGCAAAAGGCCAAATGCGAGGCCAAAATTGGCCTCGGATAATTGGCCTCGCTCTGGAGGTGGTCTCGCCGACCGCGGCCGAGCCCGGCCTCTTCTTGGTGTAAACGCAAACTGGGCCAAATGCGCGGCCAATTTTAGTCTGGCTTCCAGACCCTCTGCCCGTACTATTTCGCTATTCACGATATTAACCCCCTCAACGTGGAAAACTAGTATAGTTTAAGGTGGTTTTGTCCTGCAAAGGATTTTTCCTTCGGCAAAGGCCTTTGCCCGAACGGCGACTTCGTCGCCATGGAATCCAGTTGGCAAAGGGTCTGAAAACCAGGCTTTACCAAATTGCGCTTGTTTACAAGCAGAGCGCCACTACGACAAAATATTGAAAGGTTTGAATTAAAAGCGCGGCCGAGCCCAGCAGCGTAGACGGACAAAATTGTGAGGCTCGGCCGCGCAATTGAGGCCCGGCTCCACACTGTAAACGGGGTCTTAGTTGTGTGCCATTTCTGTACTAATGGTACAGGTAACTTAAAGCTGAAAACTACAAATCATATTTCATTTTTATTCTATTTTAAGCTACAAATGATACATTTAAAGTGATCTCCAGATCTTTTGACCTAGACATTATTCTGAAAAAAGCTGTAAATTCCTTAAAAATGGTATATTCCCAACACACAAGATTTATAACATATTTTGCATATCAAAATTGATTTTCTCTCAGACAGAATGCCTGATCATGTTCATATTTGCAGTATTGGTAGTCTGTAATAAGTATTCAAAGGATCTGGTATTAATTATTTTGTCTAACATGACAATGACCTTGAAAATACAGCTGAAAAGCATAAAATCATGAATCTTTAAAATTTCCAACAATTATAGGGTGTTTACACCGACTTTGAATTGTGTTCATCTTAATTAATTATGAGTTATAGCTGATAATTGCAACTGCGTAGTAGTACCCGCTGCATACTATAAGGATTAGAACCAACACTTGCTGTTGGGCGTAAGCTCGGTGGTCTTGTGGAGATGACGCCTGTGTCTGGAGATCAGGAGGTCGTAGTTTCGAATCCTGCTCGAGTATGTACGCCCATGATTTTTTAAATCAAATTAGCTACTACTAACACACTGATTAATTAAGTGCTTATCTATGTCGATGTAGGGCAATTTGTCAATCAGTTGCAATGAAAACATCTGGACAGAAGAATTTCATGAATTTGAATAACTACATTACGCAGTACCCGCTGCATGCTATAAGGATTAGAACCAACATTTGCTATCGGGCAGAAGCTCGGTGGTCTAGTGGAGATGACGCCTGTCCGGAGATCAGGAGGTGGTAGGTTCCAATCCTGCTTGAGTATGTACACCCATGATTTTTTATCATGGCTACTACTAAAACAATGATCAATTCAGTACTTATTTACATCAACGTAGGGCAAATTTGTCAGTCAGATGCAATGAAAACATCTTGATGGAAGAATCTCATGAATTTGAATAAGTGAGAGTCAAATATACACATCATATTGGGTTCTAAGCGAAATGAATTTTGAAGTTATCAGCTTCCAAACATGCACCCAAAAACATCAACTTTGATGCTTTTAAAACACCATTTTCGGTGACCTCATGCGCAATAATGGTTGGACAGATCTGAGCCATAATATATTGTGCATGTTAAGATCATAAAGTCCTTTGAAAATACAGAAAATGAGCAATGTAACTCATCTAACCTGGCTACAGCAGTGAATCAAAAATAGCAAATTTTATTTAAACTCGGTTGTTCGACCACGCATTGGTTGCTAAGGGAGGCCGTATTTTAGTAACCGTTTGACCTTGGGGCAAAATATTTCAGAATCTTCTCTAAGACACTTGGGGGAACATTTGGTGTAAGTGTAAAGAAAATTGAAAGGGATCAGGTTACTAATTGGCTGAAAATTGGTTGATTTGATATGGATTGATCTCTTCATGTATACTCCACATAAGAAATTTAAATATACATAAGAAATTTAAATACTTGTTAATAACACTTTAAGGAACTGGTACAATCAGAGAACCACTGAAGGAATTTTCAAATGATGTTCCAGTTCACTTACAAGAATAGAATGTAAATTAAATGGGACAGCAAAATTGATCAAAATCAAACAACTGTGTAATGACTTGTAGACATGTCCTGAAATGTCGAACACATACTTTATTTTGGGTATTTCCACAGTAAAAGGGTAAGTTTCAGGGATGTCAAGTTTAATACTTTCTGTTTCCAATGTTCATAATCCCCCAATGCAATATGATCTTTACACAAGAGACTTTGCCCCAAAATTGCTTAAAACAAGCAATCTATTAGAATTTATGCCAAAATGAAGGAGTGTGGGCAAACACAAACGCTGAAGACGAGATCTAGTATGTACTATCAAATGAAGGTCAAAATAGTACAAGCTCTTGGAAAAAATCTGTTTTTCCAGTTAAAGGCTTTAACTTGATTAGAAAAGACAAAACTACATTCAAATTCTATTGAACACTGTATTTTATACCATTTTAGACTTTACTGATGGTGAACATAGAAAATATGTTACATGGACTGACAAATTTCTGTCACATTTTTGTCAGGAGTTATCAACCACACATTTAGAAGTTCAATGTACTTACTTTTCATCAAGTCAAATTCTTCATCTGTAATGTTATT
The DNA here is from genome assembly GCF_040938485.1 of Diadema antillarum. Classification (NCBI taxonomy): domain Eukaryota; kingdom Metazoa; phylum Echinodermata; class Echinoidea; order Diadematoida; family Diadematidae; genus Diadema; species Diadema antillarum. The sequence continues at coordinate 868,832 of NW_027271014.1, read as the reverse complement.
TCTAAGTTTTCGTAGCATTTCGCGCTGGATTTCATTCACCTGCTCAGACATCTTCACAGTCAATATCCACTTCCTGTTTGTTTGGAAAACCCTGGAAGATCACTGCACATTCAATTTCCAACCCTGTAGGAAGGGAAAACAATAACAACCGCAGAGTCACATCATGTAAAAGATTATATGTGTCTCATCCATGATGTATGTCCATATCTAGTCATCAAGATATCCAAAGAGAATGTCTATTTCTATTTTACATATTGTCAATGTCACTACATTTCATTGAATTGAAAAGAATTGAATTGAAAAGGTGCTTTATTCATCAATATCTCATATCACTATCCTCAAAAATTTTTAAAAAATAAATTCAGTTTATGTTAATTGTGTATGATGGTCATTTATACTTTAATACAGATGTTGTATAATACAGCTCAAATCAACACAATTTACACAGCAATTTCATTGATGCCCATTCAGATACAAATGTGGCCCTACAACACGAAACCCGAAAAAGTTGCCCGACATGATTAGTGAAGGGCAGATTCTGGAAAAGCAGACTTTAAGCTCTAAAATGATACCATTCGTTTATAAATGGACCTTCCCAGTCTACACTATGTATCTCTATAACAAGGAATAAAGAAAGTGCCCTCTCTGGCAAAGTGTTTACTGAGAAAAGATGTTTAGGGTTAAATTCAAGTGCTTACTTTCACCAAGGTGTACTCAGCAATGAATGGGACAAAAAACAAACAAACAAACAAAACACGATGAATAACTCCATAGCAACAACAATGAAGGGATCATCAGAATTTAAGCTGAAATTTTGCAAAATCCGTTTGAACATTCTATATAGATTCATGATGAATACTAATTTTCAGAGCAATGCCATCATCTTTCCCCAAGTTATAAAGAGTTGAAAGTGAAGTGTAAAGGGTACAAGGGGGGTTTAAGACATGTCATCATACTATTTTTAATACCAAAAAAGGTGAGAAAAAGTGGAAAACCCAAACAAACAGACTTTCTCTTTTGCCATATAATCTCAAACTTTACAATCATTTACTTCTATTAAGAAGGATTGCTCTTTCAGTAAAATATGAAAAACAACAGATCAACTCAGTTGACAAGTTTCACCTCATTTGCCTTCTCACTAATGTTCCAGCATGTGACAATATTTCTTGTGTTGTTAAATTTGCGACCCTACGTACAATGATTCCTGAAAATACGGACGATTGTCGTCCCTAATGGTGCATTATTTCGTAATCTCCCGAATGACCGAAGTTTGTGCATGCAATTGCGCAATGCCAGACTTGGTGCTATATCCATAAACATGTGGGACAATGCTGCCACTGAGACATGTGTGTGTGTGTGTGTGTGTGCATGTGTGTGTATGCATCATACACAAACATTGTGACCGCGAGCTGCGGTGATTGGAGGAGAGAGGCCAGAAGACGCGTGGCTCTTTTGGCCTCTCTTCATGCGCATGCGCACTGCGCGTGTGCATCCATTCAGAAGCTCTCGTGGCTCGGGCAGCCATTTTGGGTCAGGAGATTTGTAGTCTAAAGTGTTGTTCGCTGACCCATTGAGCCAGCGCTATTCTCATTCGGTGTCACAACATTTGGTACAGAATGGGGGAGGCAGCGTGTTGCGTTTGTCTCCGTGCTGCACAAACCACTCGCCACGATTGTAAGGCTTTAAACAACAAAATTAGACTTCTACTCACATATTATGTGCAAAGAAGATCTACATGGCAGCAGTGTCACTGCATTAGAAGTTCTCAATGTTCAAGCCTCTGACTTGTACCTAAAACTTCAGTAACTTGTCTTGTTTCTTTGATGGAAAAAAAGTTGAATTTTTCTAATGGAGGCATGTGCACCTCTCGACACTGGTACAGACATACTAGAAACACAATTTGCCTCTAGACATCCAGCATACTAATAGAGCAGAGACATAATTTTATCCCTTGAATGCAATCCCTTAAAGAGGATTGTAATGATATAACAAAAAAATTAGTTCCATAATGTCAGTACATGACTTTACTTTTGAGAGTAGTGAAGGCACTGAATTCTTGATGAAAGATTCATATTATTGTCCATGATAAAAACATATGCTTTTAAATACATACCTTTGTAAATGAGTACCGGTATTTAAGAACAAGGACAATTTTAATAATTGACAAACATGTACACCTATAGCTCTCAGTCTCACTGTGACTGATTAGTGTATCATCATTTCCTGAAAACAGGTGAATTCTCTCATCTCTGTTGGGATGCACTTTTACTGATTTAAATCTCATGGTGATTAAAGCAAAGAACTCTGCTCTCTGAAGCAGTGGAGTGTGTGGTACCTAATATGCCTATGGCCCATGGGCATGCCATGCTGTGGGCAAGTTGTCTGCTGGACTGATATGTTGCATGTTGTCAGAGGATTCTAACTTTTGTTTCGAAATGTTTTTAATCAGGGTCTTTAGAATCCAGATAACGTAACAGTGAAGTCACACACCAAACACCCTTAAAATATCTCGACTTGAATCATCTCTGCGACTCTGTCGCACATTTTCTTACACTGGGACAAGCAGTACTTCTATCACTAGTTACTGAAACTTAAAGATATACTGTAAAACGAGGAATTTTCGCGTGCATTTTAATTTCGCGAATTTCGCGAGCGCCAAAATTCGCGAAATTAAAATGCACGCGAAAGTTTGGGTCTACACTACATGCATTGAACGCCAGTGGCAATTCGCGAAAATTTCATGCCACGAAAAAGGCTGTCGGCTCCAATTCGCGAAAATTTCATGCCGCGAATATATCATGTTTTACAGAAATCCCGATAGCAGCTGGGGTGGATGTGTGACAGTAGGTGACAGTACCATGAGAAGAGTAGGTGATGGTGAAAAAGTGTTATGTACAATAAAAAAAAAAAAAAGGTGACTGCAACGTTTCATGGTAGGCCCCTAGCCCCTAGATTCTTTAACTTACACGTGATTTGTGAATGATTTTATTGATGGTAAAGCTTCAATCCAATCAAAATGTGAAGCTTCCCTACCTCCCACATCTCCGTAATGCCTCGAGACTCCGCTCCCAGCTTGCAACTGGCACTTACCCAACGCAGTACCGCCTGAGTGATGACCATATAGGCAAGTTTTCCACCCCATCGATACGAGCTGTATAGACTCTGACACTCTATGGAGTGGAGGAAGAGAACAAAACCCACTTTGTTGCCTCCTGTCCATCCCTTCAAACCCATAGAGTTGCTTTGACCCAGCACATCCGTGCACTCAACCCTCCAGACCAGGTCACCCAGCCAGGCATTCACTGCAAATGACATCTCCATCCTTTACTACTAGCATTAAATTACTGTATGTTACCCTTCCTCTCATTACCGGTACCTTAGTACAAGTACCTCTCGTCTCTCTCTGCCGACATTACGACCCACTGCCTCCGATACCCACTCTTATAATTCACCTTGTACGCCTAACTTGTTAGACCTTACCTCACAGCTTGACGCGGATAACCGCTGATCTCCGAATACCGGAGGAAGAACAACCAAAAAGAAGAAGAAGATGGTACATTCAACCTTGATAATTGATGAGATATAATCAGCTGCAGTCGACAGCTTTTAGTGGTTCGCCAGGGGGAACTACTCCGCTGAATGAATCCTCTTCAATACGTATGTACGGTGCATGGATACACACGCGTGACATGACCTCACAGACTGAGTTTACAGCTACAGCTGTAGCTACAAACGTGACGTGCTGAGTAGAAAACGCGCTAATACATACATGTAGTACAGTACTACGACTACGAGTGAGTCCATGTATGTATTGATAGCCAATGCTGAGTGATAAACCTGCTGTATTGGGCGCGTGTGTGAGGCTTTGATTGATTGGGGATTCCCCATACAGATGTATAATAATATACTAGAGCGCGGACTGCGTGTGGCGCGTACGCAGTGCTCGTGTGCCGAGATGAAGAGGCCGCGCGCCATCTTTGTCCGGGCAAAAACAAACATCGCGTCCGGGCAGCGCAGTAGTGGTGGACACGTGAACACGTATACAACAAGCGTTCAAACACGTATTGGCTTTCAGCAAGAAGATGAGGGGGTCGGAGATGAGAGAAGGAAACAACTCAAAAATTTAAGTTGCTAGCAATCTCTTATTATGAGTGGTAAGGAAAATGAAAATCAAACAAAATTTTACTTTATTCCCAACGAGGTAATACTTTCAAGCCGACCAACACGACCATGGTCCATGCAATACAAAGGGTTCTCTTGGTCTCTAGACAGCCGGATGCCCCTTGTGATACAGTATACTGCGTCATTTGTTTTAATTTTTTTTTTGCAATTATATTTTTTCTGTATGAGGGGACTGCATTCGTATCTGTGTATACGAGTGTTTCATTGTATTTCATTTTTTTTTAATAAGTACGTGTAGGCATATTGGTTCCATGACATATTATGTTCAATTCAATTCAGTTCAATTCAATTCAATTCAATTTATTTGTTCCAAGCTCGAAATGCTAATGTTGAAGCTTACATAAACCCTAACCCAAATCATAACACCTAACCCTAATCCTAATCCTCACCCTGCCTTGAACCAAACGCCCAATCAGACCCATGACGCTAAATTCTATTTTCAGAAAGATATCAATGCCGGAGCATAATATGTCCTGTCACCAGGCATATATTACGTATTCTGAGCTTTTCTCACACTATCACCATCGTGAACTATAGCAAAGGGTGGAGGAACGATTTTCTTTTCTTTTTTTTTTTCTTTTTTTTTGGGGGGGGGGGGGGGCTCAAGGGCCAAATAGGGCACTTAGAAGGGGAGTTTTTTTTATTTTGGAAATGGGGCAAATGCCCCCCCCTCCCCCCCCCCCCCCCCCCCGTTCCGCCGACCCGGTGGTGCATATAGTCAGTGGCGTATCTAGGGAAAACGGCGCCCGGGGCAAGCTCGAAAATTGCGCCCCTAATTTCTGAAAAAGACTTCTAGTGTTCAACCCCAACCCCATCCCGGTAGAGACTTTAAGCAAAGTCCACATGTATATGTTCTTCAAGCCCTCAAAAGGGGTCTTTTGAGGGTGATTTAAATGTAATGAATTTTGATAAATTTTGGCGAGCGAGCGCAGCGAGCGAGCCGAAAATTTGTGTATTTCAGCTGACAAAACATGGAATTCTTGTCATTTTTTGCTTATCAAATCGTACAATTCTAATCAAGATAGTGACGGCCTTATAGATAACGATTTATCTATACCAACAAACTGAGTACTTTAAAAATATTCTAAACCAGAGGGGCATTTCATAAAGCATTTTGTCCGACAAGTTGGAAATGGGGCAAATGCCCCCCCCCCCCCCCCCGTTCCGCCGACCCGGTGGTGCATATAGTCAGTGGCGTATCTAGGGAAAACGGCGCCCGGGGCAAGCTCGAAAATTGCGCCCCTAATTTCTGAAAAAGACTTCTAGTGTTCAACCCCAACCCCATCCCGGTAGAGACTTTAAGCAAAGTCCACATGTATATGTTCTTCAAGCCCTCAAAAGGGGTCTTTTGAGGGTGATTTAAATGTAATGAATTTTGATAAATTTTGGCGAGCGAGCGCAGCGAGCGAGCCGAAAATTTGTGTATTTCAGCTGACAAAACATGGAGTTCTTGTCATTTTTTGCTTATCAAATCGTACAATTCTAATCAAGATAGTGACGGCCTTATAGATAACGATTTATCTATACCAACAAACTGAGTACTTTAAAAATATTCTAAACCAGAGGGGCATTTCATAAAGCATTTTGTCCGACAACTTGTCGGACAAAATTTGCTTTCAGCCAATCAGAAGCAAGGATTTCAGTAGCTTTTAACAGTTTGTCAGACGAAATATCTGACAAATTGCTTCATGAAATGCCCCCCCCCCCCATGTACGCGCGAGTGAGCCGAAATTTGTTTATTTCCGCGTCATCATCACGTTTTGTTCTTATCTCCTTTTTAATTTTGATAAATTTTGGCGAGCGAGCGCAGCGAGCGAGCCGAAAATTTTTGTATTTCAGCTTACAAAACATGGAACTCTTAATTGTCATGTTTTGCTTATCAAATCTTACAATTCTAATCAAAATACAATGTATAGTGACGGCCTTATAGATAACGATTTTTACTAACAAACTGAAGACTTGAAAAAATACTCTGAATTAGTACGAGCGAGTGAGCCGAAATTTGTATATTTCCGCGTCATCATCACGTTTTGTTCTTATCTCCTTTTTGTTTTGATAAATTTTGGCGAGCGAGCGCAGCGAGTGAGCCGAAAATTTTTGTATTTCAGCTTACAAAACATGGAACTCTTGTCATTTTTTGCTTATCAAATCTTACAATTCTAATCAAGATACAATGTATAGTGACGGCCTTATAGATAACGATTTTTACCAACAAACTAAGGAATTGAAGAAATACTCTAAATTAGTACGAGCGAGTGAGCCGAAATTTGTATATTTCCGCGTCATCATCATCACGTTTTGTTCTTATCTCCTTTTTGTTTTGATAAATTTTGGCGAGCGAGCGCAGCGAGTGAGCCGAAAATTTTTGTATTTCAGCTTACAAAACATGGAACTCTTGTCATTTTTTGCTTATCAAATCTTACAATTCTAATCAAGATACAATGTATAGTGACGGCCTTATAGATAACGATTTTTACCAACAAACTAAGGAATTGAAGAAATACTCTAAATTAGTACGAGCGAGTGAGCCGAAATTTGTATATTTCCGCGTCATCATCATCACGTTTTGTTCTTATCTCCTTTTTGTTTTGATAAATTTTGGCGAGCGAGCGCAGCGAGCGAGCCGAAAATTTTTGTATTTCAGCTTACAAAACATGGAACTCTTGTCATTTTTTGCTTATCAAATCTTACAATTCTAATCAAGATATAGTGACGGCCTTCTAGATAACGATTTTTACCAACAAACTGAGGGCTTGAAGAAATACTCTAAATTAGTACGAGCGAGTGAGCCGAAATGTGTATATTTCCACGTCATCATTACGTTTTGTTCTTATCTTGTTTGATTTTTTTGGCGCCCCACCCCCGTATTGAGTGTTCGGAACCGTTGGCGCCTTCTTTTGATCCAATTGGCGATCGCTTCAGAACGAAAGAAATTGCAGCCGCTGAAAGTGAAACAGTGAAACATTTTGTCTGCTAAATATAAAATGACATGTGTGAACACAATAGACATTGTCATTTTGTCCGCTTCATCATCACATTTTGTTCTTACCTTCTTCTTCTATATAAGATTTAGAGAGCGAGCGCAGCGAGCGAGCCGAAAATTGTATTTCAGCTTACATAACATGGAATTCTTGTGTGAACACAATAAACATTGTCATTTTGTCCGAGTCATCGTTATGTTTTGTTTTTATCTTTTTTTGATTTGGTTTTCTGCCCCCCCCCCCCCCACCATTCTTCTCCCTCCCCCTTTCCGGTGAGTTTCTTCTTCTTCTTCTTCTTTTCTTTTCTTTTCTTTTTTTTCTTCTTCTTCGTTTTGTTTTGTTTTTTTGCGCCCCCAAGGAGTGGCGCCCGGGGCACGTGCCCCCCTTGCCCCCCCCCCCCCTAGATACGCCACTGCATATAGTTATGTACTGTAGTAGCTATCTACAACAGTATATAGTAGCAATAGATCGAGAATAGCTGAGGGAGGGCGGAGTGCCCCTGACGAAGAATTTTGCAAGACCTTTTCTTTTCTTTTTCTTTTTTTTTTGTCTTGAATCAATCTGTTTAACACACACTATAAATGTAATTTTAGTTACTTGTGAAAGGAAACTCCGCTCCCCTTCTTTTCTCCTGTTTCTACATCCAAAAGCAGCGCATGAACCAGGCATTTTGCAACATAGATCTATGCTACTTTAAGTAGAATTTGCGAATTTAAGAACATTTTCGATTTCCAAACTCCGATGGAGACCTTGGCATAGATGCTAGCCTACTGCCGTTGCATCCCGTCGTCGATCTCCCTGCATGCTCCGCTAGCGCTACACGTTATCGGTACGGTCGCTAGTCGAAATTTTGCCCGGACCAAAATGGCGAACGCCTCCTTCTTATCGGTCACAGGGATTTTACGGAGTCCGCCCTCTAGTGTTCTTAGTATATATCTCTATGGGGATTCCCATACCCGCCAGGGTCCGGACGCGGTGCATGCGCGGTTTACAGCTGATGACGTGTTTGTCATCAGGGCGGTGAGAGGAAATCACCAGCCTCCCTGAGTCCCTGTTGTCATCAACTGTCAACGCTGTTATTTCAAATTTTAAAGGAAACCAAAACCCAAAGAGCAAATAAATGTGAATTCAGTGAAAGCAGCAACATTAGTAGAACACATCAGCGAAAGTTTGAGGGAAATCGGAAATCGGGCAAAAGTTATTTATTTTTAAAGTTTGGATGTTGTAATGACTGGATAATGACTCTATTAGAGTTGATGACGTCATGTGTGGGCAACAATATAAAGAAAATATGAAGAGAATTCTACAAAAAACTAATTTTTCATTAAAATTACACTTTCCATCAACTTGATACTGACTTTAGTTATGTTAAGAGCTGTAATTATTCCCCCTGCTTTCTCAAAGCGGTATAGTCTACAGTCAAGTGCTCTTTTTGCTGGAAAAGTGAAAGCATGGTGAATTTTCTTTATTTCTTTATATCGTTGTCCACACATGATGTCATAAACTAAAGTTATCCTCACCAAGCGGTTCCAACACCAAACTTAAAAATTCATAGTTTTTGCATCGATTGTCCGATTTTCCTCAAACTTTCACTGATGTCTTCTACTAATGTTGCTGCTTTCACTCAATCCACATTTCTTCTTTGGGTTTTGATTAGCTTGTAGTTTAGCGTCGTGTGGCCCAGAACCACGTACAAGACATCTTGAACACGCTCTATTCACGAGCCACGGGGAATCCCCCACTATAGTTTCGCTTCGTATGTCGTGTGGAGTAATGTGACTTCAGCGTGAACCTCGCTCGCTTCTCGATCGCTTCCGCGTCAACCTCCGGCTCCGTTGTCACAGTCGGAACTCGAGAAGGTCGCATTTTAAAAATATTTTTTAAAATCACAAATGTGTTTTTATAATATTTCGATCTACATCATATGAGATATTTCACATTGAAAGGTTGTAAAAGTTGCTTAAAGGGACACTTTTGAAAATGATGCAAATTGGGGTTTTTCAAAAATAAATCTTGCAGTGTCAGAACATAAAAGAAAACAAAATGTATGATAGGCTGAGTTAGAGAGAGAGAGAGAGAGAGAGGGGGGGGGGGGAGATTGGGGAATTGAAGGGAGTTGACAGAATCAGATCAAGCTGATCAACATAAACCAGCAGAGCTTGTTTGGGATGGATACTTTCCATTGACTTGTGTGTATGATGAATACTCTATAGGGCTCATACGGGTAAATAATTCCCCGTATAGAGACGTGTGTTAAAATTCAAAATTCAAAAAATTCTGTAAGATAGCTGGGAGAAAATAATGAGATGTTTCATTTTCGGTAAGCGCTGAAAAAAGTGAGGTATTATATTCTTTTATGTATCAAATTTCCAAGCGGGGTTCTTTAGCTCAAACTCTGTACAAGGGTTCGCAAAGCCAGACTACGAGTTCTGTTTTACTTAAGAAATCACATAATTTTCTGTACATAGGTGCATCCAATCAAATATAGTCCCTTCAAATTCCATGAGAAAAACTGCCATCTTCCAACCCAAATGCAGTTTGTAGAGGAAAATTTACACTCAATATCAGCAGCTATTCAGTTTAAGTCAATCTGTAAACTTCTTCTGATTTTCAATTATTTTTTCTTCACTTATTTTAGTATCTTTGGTACGATTTTGTGATGCGGTCAGGGATATTCTTTGATATTTACAGGTGTGACAGGGGCGTCACCAGCTTTTTTTCAAGGGGGGGTGCGTTTTGACACTAAATGTAACCTGCGAGAGTCTTTTGTTTTATTTGAATTGTTGGTGCCTGTATTATCATATACATTTACATAATACACTGTACATAATTATACATGTATATACATGCATTGTTAGTGGTACGTATTCTTAAGCATAAGTTAATCATAGTGGAAAAAATACTGTAAAGGACTATTATTACAACATACGGGGGGGGGGGGGGGGTGACGGTGTGAGATCCTCGGCGAGGGAGCGAAGCGACCGGGCAGGGGAGGGTGTGGGAGGGGGACACCCCCTCCCACGGTAGGGACTTATTGTAAAAACAGAGCATAAAACTCGCGTTTGTAGGGCATTTTAAATCAAATTTCAAGGGAATTAAACATTGTAAAAAATCACTGTGAAGGACTATGATTATAACTTACGTGGGTACATTGTGACGGTAAGAGATCCTCGGCGAGGAAGCGAAGCGACCGAGCGGGGGAGGGTGTGGGAGGAGGATACCCCCTCCCACGGTAGGGACTTCTTGTAAAAGCAGAGTACAGAAGTCGCGTTTGTAGAGCATCTAAAAGCAAATTTGGGGGAATTAAACACAGTGGAAAATTCACTGTAAAGGACTATGATTATAACATACGGGGGTACATTATGTGACGGTGTGAGATCCTCGGCGAGGGTGTGGGAGCCGGGGATACTCCCTCCCACGGTAGGGACTTTTTGTAAAAACAGAGTATAAAACTCGCGTTTATAGGGCATTTTAAATCAAATATTCTAGGGAATTAAATATCGTTAAAAAAATCACTGTGAAGGACTATGATTACAACTTACGGGGGTATTATGTGACGGTATGAGATCCTCGGCGAGGGAGCGAAGCGACCGAGCGGGGGAGGGCGTGGGTGGGGGATACCCCCTCCCATGGTAGGGACTCTGTGTAAAAACAGAGTATAAAACTCGCGTTTATAGGGCATTTTAAATCAAATTTCACGGGAATTAAACATCGTAAAAAATTCACAGTGAAGGACTATGATTATAACATACGGGGTACATTATGTGACGGTGTGAGATCCTCGGCGAGGGAGGGAGCGAAGCGGTCGAGCGGGGGAGGGTGTAAGAGGGGGATACCCCTCCCACGGTAGAGACTTTGTGTAAAAGCAGAGTACAAAAGTCGCATTTGTAGAGCATTTTAAAAGCAAATTTCTAGGGTATTTAACATATAAATACCGGAAATGAAATAAAAATGAAATGAAATGAAATGAAATGAAATGATAATTAAAAAAAAACCACTGCGAAGGACTGTGATCATAACTTCTGAAAACTATTCCTTTCATCATAAGTATATACGGGCAGAGGGAGCGGGCCACTTTCACTTGCCATTCGTCTGAAATGTATTCATTAAAAGCTTAAAAGTGATCGTATTATTCGAGCAATACAATTTGTTCTTATATTAGCATAAAATCATAGAAGAAAAGGAAAATGTAAATGTATGTTTCCGGGTGCACACTCGAGGACGCAAGGCTACCATCTGTACATTTAAATTTACTCATAAGGAGGTATTAGTGCTATAGGTATATTAATGTAAATTGTTAGTGTATTATTCGCCCCGTAATGGGCGAAAATTTTTGCAGTTTTAGTTTGAAATTTACAACTTTTAGACGAGAAAAGTGCCTTTATTGCTAATTTTGTTCTTTCAATATTTGGTCAATTATTTGTAACAGGGGCACGGGGGGGGGGGGGGGTGCAAAAACTCGTGTTGTCCCCTGATGCACTTCTATGAAATACTCCGAAAATTGTCAGTCCACAAATGTGTCGAATCTTAATCTGTGGGTAGGAACCGAGTGGGGGAAACATAAATCAAAGAGGATGAGGGAACTTTTGAAAATGATATTTAAATTCAAGTGGCAGATATGTCAAACATACTTTTTGATGAAATATTCTGAAATTTGTCAATCCCCTAAAGTCTTCGGTATGATTTGAGACCTAACGGGGTATAGGGTGTGGGAGGTGTAGCCCCTCCAACGCGACGGAGATTTTGCATTTTCAGAATTGAAATTCAACAATCCTTTGCAGAATGAATGAAAATTTGGACAGTTTTATATCAGAAAGGGGAGAAAAATTTCCTAATTTCGAAAATATCATAGGGTGACGTTTGCCCCCTACTCCTCCGGAATTGATGCCCTGCATACGAAAAAGCTGTTGTGTTTTTAGAATTCCAATGAAAATAGCTCATAAAGACATTCGGAATTTAGGAAGCTCTCAATCCCCCAAGACTTTCAGTGCACTAATAACATGAAGGGAAACGAAGCGGGCAAAGGGTTAATTGAAAGGAGATAATTATCCCCTTCCACACGACGGAACCTTTGCATTTTTTTTTTAAAGTGAAGTGACAGGTCTGGTGCACACTTGAGATAAAACATTTGTAAATCTATCAATCTAAAGGTGTATTAAGTCCATGGAAAATAGACCAAACCGGAGAAGGTGTGGGAAGGGGAATCCCCCTCCCACACGAGAGAGACTTTAAAAAAAAATATTGAAATTCAGCAACCTGGTGCACACTTTGGATGTAATATTTGGTCAGATTTCTATCAAAAAACAAGAAAATCTCATCTCGGGAATTATGACTATGTGTGTGTGTGGGGGGGGGGGGAGAGCGAATGATATGCTTACCCTTTATGCAATATTTTTATGGAGGAACTTTTTTCTGTCAAAGAGCAAGAAAATCTTCTCATCTCGGGAATAATTGACTATGGGGGGGGGGGGGGGAATTATAATATGCTTGCCCCTCCAAAATTTTATTTAAGGCTAAGGCTCGCACTACCTTGTGCAAGTGCTGTACGTAGACCCTTAGCTACATCCTTGCAGCACACGAAGACGCACACGCAAACGTGTACGTGCTCTTTACCGTACGATATGTACTCTATACGGTCGATAAAGGTGAACACTGCAAAATCTACGTATAAAATCAGTGCTGCCAGAGCCCGGGTGCGATTTTTTCCCCACGAATTTCTTGCCCTTGGTGCAAAATGAAAATAAGATAATAACAAAATGATAATGATTAAAAAAAAAAGATATAGCGTCCGGCGTTGAGGTCGCTCGGAGACTGATTTTTTTTTTTTTTTTTGTCTGAAGGGGGGTGCGTTCGCACCCAACGCACCCCCCCCCCCCCCGGCGACGCCCATGTGTGAGCCCTATAATCATTGAGCGGGATTCACTCCGAAGTTCACGAGTGGAGCTAATCATAGTAGTTAAGTATTCGACCTAAAAACTTCAAGTTTGGTAACTGCGTGTTCAGAACGTAAATATATTCTTTGTCATCAACAGCGTGATTAATTTGGTCAATTAAATCTATAATACCTGCTTAGCTGTTGAGCAAACCCGTCTAATCGAAACTGACGGCTAAAAAAAAAGAAAAGAAAAGAATCTTTGATAAATACAATTTTTCTTATATCATAGACAATAGGCCTACAGATAGAATTGAAATTGGTCTATAACAATGATTGCTAATTTCATCTTGCTTGCCCCCTTTTTTAAGGAATGGGTGTAACTCCGGCAATTTTCATTTTGCAGAAATTATGTCATGGGCTACACAATCATTCAAGACACTTGTAAAAAGAATACATATTAAGGAATTACATATACATCACTATACCTTTCTTGAATATCATCAATACCCGAAATTGTATTTTTAGAATTTCATCAACAACAGTTATAATTTCATGAGATAAAGTTATAATAGTTAAAAGAAAATCGCATCCTTTTTGGGAGTCTTATAAAAATAATGATATCAATGAGCTGTAAAAGTTTATTCCAATGCTTTTAGTTTCATACCAATACCAGAACAGAAATCGCTAGATGAAGTGAAGATTCCTTGCCTATCAATCATATTTTTAGTAGCAATTTCAAGTGATTCAATATTCTTGTTGGGGCTGTCGAAGGCAGGCATGGTATAGATGTGATAGAAATGACCTAGGTACACGCATGTACATCAAAATGTGATAACTCGAACAATTTTGAAATCACTGCTCCCAGTGGTAAACAGTACCTTAACAGTTACAACATCCGAATACTATTCAACGAGTTAGAAGAGTATTGAAATTTAGACAAATTAAACTGTGAGTAATGTTTTATTTTCCAGCCAAACAGCAAGTCCTAAATAATGATCCCAACAATAGGTATTATGGGGTGCAATTAAGTGCACTATGTCATTTATTTTCAAAAGTATATCTGTCTGTGCCGCCATTAAAATTTTCTCATTGCATGGCTATTGCAACACTACAGTTTATTATTATGATAATCACTAAATTTGAAAAGTCTAGCATAAGCGATTAAAATTGTGTGTGTAAAACAATACAAAAACAAGATTGTGCAACGTTTTACATGTAATTCTGAAAGTAGAAAAGGGGCAAAGTGTTGAGTATACCATAGTACATGAAGGTTAAATAGGATAAATGAGAAAAATACATGCAAAGTTATACAAACATTCAGACCATACAGTATAGTTGTATGTATGTGTGTGTGTGTGTGTGTGTGTGTGTGTGTGTCTGTCTGTCTGTCTGTCTCTGTCTGTGACTATAGCATTTCTCGACTATACCCAGTTGGAGCTGTCAGAAGAGATTACAGCGCGGAGGTATATAGGGAAATACTACACACATGCACGCAGACAACATAAATCGAGTACGCGCTGTTTTGTTCGACCTAGTGGTTTCGTCTTGAGAAGCAGGAAACTATACTGGTGGTGGATGGTCGGTAGCTATTGTTCTAATATTTCTACGAGACAATTTTGGTTTCTGTTATCATTGCTACAGATGGACAGCAAGATAATGAGAAAGACTAAAGAGACTATACTCCATCGTATCTGGATGCCAAAATTAACAAAAATAACACCGCAACCGGTGTTATATATGTATCAAATCATAATTATGTTGTACATTGGACATATTCTTACAACTAAATTCATGCTTGTTATACTCATTATACTACATTCATATTAATCGTGTTGATGTTTGCCGTTTGTCTTATATCTGTCGATATTGCACACTTTCTCTTGGTCAGCCAATCATTATTCTGTGCAAAGTCATCGATATTGTCAATCATGATCAACCAACCAACCAACCAACCAACCAACCAAGACATCCGTCAAGCATTTCATCCAATATACAAGTTGAACTTAAGAAATAATTGTCAAGATAGATGAAGCTGAATCATCTTTTTTTTTTTACGAAAAGAAAGGCAGCTGAAACTCTGACTTTAACGACAATCTCAAAAATTGCGAGATTAAAATCAGTCACGCAATATATATTCTGTTGCATAGGTGCTCTTTCGTAAAGTTCCACCTACAGATCCTGCCATGGATACATGGTCTAGAAAAAATAGAGCATTCTAAGTCTGCAATATTTGTTACTAAGATACGTGTATAATCCCACTTTGCAGAATCTGTATATGTAGTGCATTAGGCCTCCAATATGACACACTTAAGATTGTATTGAGGACTTTGTACATGTCTCATTGAAATAAAGAAGGAAGAAAAGAAGAATGAAGTCTACTTCAAACTAACTAATTGATGTCTCAGCACCTTATTCTCCACTAAAGACGTAATCAATGTAACCGATTGGTTAATAAATATAAACTGAAATATGCATAAAACCTTATCACTGCTAACTAAGGAGTCGAGAGGAGTCATTCCTTGCCCCATCCCCTCCCATTTGATTAACAAAAAAACCTGAAATAAACGCTAGCTTTTTAATTGGAGTAAAACAAAAAACAAAACAAAACAAAACAAAACGCACATACACGCACACGCACAGACAAAAAATACATATGACATGAATTGATAAAAATGTAAGTTCAGAAGCGTAAATAAGACAACATTTAACCCGTTTATTCCTTGTGAACAACCATGCACCATTCTGTATAATTTGAATGAAATTAGGAAATGTTCATGACACGTATATGTTTGAATTAAAAAGAAAACCTGTAAGAAACAATAAGATAGTAAACTTTGGTCTTAACACAACTTTGTTTTGTGTCAAAATGATCTTGGATACATGCATAGGTAAATGACTCGATTATATATATATATATATATATATATATATATATATATATATATATATATATTTCTTTGTAATTATAACTCAACCCCGTCTTTTTTTCTTTTTTTTTTGGTAATACATTGTACGCTCCTTGTCAATGCATGTGAAAAACAACAACTACCACTTGCAAATTATGAAACTGTCATTACAGCCTAGTGGCTTATATGGACGTTGTCGTAGTTCTTTCACGTAATAATCTTGTCAATTTTTGATGGAGTCATTTGAGCATTGCATTGCATTGCATAAGTTGTAAAGCAAGTCACTTTCCGTAGTCCTTTTGGCAAACTCAATGATGAAAATGTTATTTATGCCTTAGAATAAATAAAATATAGTGAATCACGAATAAAGAGATATCTGCGAAGAATACGTATTTCGTTTCGAATTCTGGTGTTATTAGTTATTATTTCTTTTTATAACAAAATGTCTTTATAATTTATATATTCTTTTCATGCATAAACATGTGCCATATAATACTTTTTGATAAGGTGAATAAAGATTACATCACAAACGCAGGATATATAATCAGATAATTGTACAATGATAAAAGACGTAAACCCTCTCTGTCTGTGCTGGTTGGTGTGGGCTTGTTTGTGCTATTATTCCAATGGATCTGCTGGCATCATTTCATACATGAATTAATCGAGCTTCTATAACGCATTGGGACATTATACAGTAATAGAACGTCAGCTTTAAGAAAGCCATCACGATCTCTTGGAAAATAATTCATGTAGAAGTAACGACACACTCGATCTAAAATTATTGGATCTATGCATGCCTAATACCCTGCGGACGCATGTCAGTCGGCATGAAGTTCAAGTCTTAGATTTTAAAGACTTCAGAACTGAAGCGAAACTAAAAAGAAAAAAAGTGAATTTTACGCTGACAACATTGTGACTGCTCTGTTTTCTATTTAGTTTTTAATCACAGCAAACGAGCTGGTGAACAGTCGTTTTCAATAGAAAAGGATCATTGTGAGTTTGCATTAACACAAACAAGTGTCCAAACTATTAGTGAGGGAAATGCAAAAATTTAGTTTGATGAATACTGCAACATCTGAGTACAATGATAACAATGTTGCGAAGTGGCAATTAAGATTATGTGATGTGCAAAATCATTTCAAGAGGAAGACGATTGGTTTCAATATAAAGAAGATTGTAAATCTTCCTGCTTGAAATAAATAGTACAGCGTTCGTCATAAACTAGATTCTACCTGCAAAACAATCAGGTTAATTGTGACTTTTCATGCAAGTAAACGATTGTGTGTAATTTTTGACTGATTTTCAACAAAGAGGGTCAAATAATAAACTGTCACTCGTATAAGAGATCTAATATTTACAGCTTTTAAATGATTACTAATCAAACAGGACGTTTTGATTAGGGATTCCAGGTAGATGTAGGCCTGTGTGAACGTAATTGACGATATCTTGTGAGTATTCAGTCTTGAACCGAGCGACAGCAAAGAGAGAAAAAAAAAATGTTTATCATGTATACTGTCTCCTGATAAGATTGACTATAATTATCAAATACAAGCAAGGATTTCATAGCCATATAAACTTTCATTTCCAAAAGAAATCAAAAGCATTCATTCAATGACGGCTTTATTCTTTTAAATCCATTCGAGCGCATAGATAGCAATATAATGACAATTACTTACAATTTACCACAGTGATAGAATCAGTATTAATGCATTAATGTTCATAGCAGACTATAATGATAATACAACTGTAATAATAATCTCATAAGCTTTACAACTGAATAGTGCATTTCAATAGTCTCATTAGTTGGTGTATACGTATTTCAGCGGTAATGCTCGATAAGATAGGCTCTAGCACATATTGATGCTACTGATGCAAGTACACTAACTCTGATTGTTAAGATATTTGCCGTTCACTCAACTGTAAAAATTCGACGTGAAATATTTTCGCTAGTGCAGTTACGACAGGGGTGCAGTAGCCGTATCTTAACCCGTTCCATACGGGAACCTGGTGGCTTGTGTATTAAGTCTATGGGGATTTCAGGATTTAGTTTGGAACAGGTTAGATGCAGTAACCGTATAGAGAGATACGGTTACTGCATCCCTGTCGTAACGGCACTCGTGAAAATACGTATTGTGTTTTTAGTGGGTTTAGTGTTTATTAATTCTCCAGTTCTGCCGGTATACATTTTGTCTGTCATTATCAGTAAAGTCATAGTTGATCGAAGGATTTCCATTTCGTTTCTTGCCAGTAATCAAATCTATTCAAGCCATTCCGGAGTCAGGCGTCTTTGGGTCTCAGTCCATCCAATAGTGGTAATGCTTCTGGCCAGCGTGTAGCGGATTGCGTTCAACGCGGTTCTGAAATATGAAAAAACAGAACACGGTAATACCGCACTGCATCAGACTGTATGCGCATAAAACAGTATTTATGATACAAAGTCAACAATAATTCCCTAAACTTTCTGATACACTTAGATTTGTCTACCCTGACGGGGTCTGCAAATGTAAGGCAGCTGTATCCACCCAGTAACGACACTACTCTTGCCGCCGCTATTATTATCATCATCCTTTTTGCCATGCCTGTTTCCTTTCTTTGGTTAAAAGAAGCAGGCGGGAAAAGCCATATTGCGTATAGTTAACGAGCAAATTGTATTTGTCGTCCATACTTTGATGGCTTTGTCCTACAATGTCTATTCAAGACGGATGAAAGTTTCTGCTAATACCTTTGCGCCCATGTTAATCATGTTAACTGCAATCTATACGCAGGCAATAACTTTGATTCGGATGATTTTTTTAACCGCTTGCTTCATATTGCTTAAGTTAAGTATACTGCAAAGCTCTTTACAGATTTTGTGCTGTATGAGTAAAATTTCAATAATTCTTGGAGAAATGATTCGTCCAACGTTTATCCTCTTCCGAGTTCACAGTTCTCAATGTCTTCCACATGGACTCAAAAAGCACCTCCCCACAGCAATAAGCCAGTTCGTAATTAGCTCATGTGCGCGTTGGTACAAATGACCTTTCTTTTTTCTCAGTTGGTTAAGCACTTCACTCGTATTCAAAGCAACATAATGCGTACCGGTAAGTTTACCCGGCGTAACAATGTATGGAATTCGTGTTAAAAAAAAAATGATCTTGCATATAGTGAGACCAGGTGACAAGAATGGTCCGTCAAACAACCGTTGGGGGAAGCTGCATCCATTTCTTTGTTTTGTATTGAATGCACCAAAACATGTGTTTTTCGTATTGCCAAATACCAGGTTTGCTGTCAGGTGGATGTACTGGCAAGTATCATTTACAAGGATTGCATGAATAATCATTACATTATGCCAGATGATTTTCTCCGTTAATTTAAAAACCATCGTGCGTCTTGGTGCGAATGACCTTTTTCTGCTCATTCGCAAAGTAGAACTACGAACTGGCTTATTACTGCACTTCTTGTCCAGCGCCATTCCCAACTGAAAGAACGAGATCATATCGTATCGATTTATAGCTTATGACAATCATGACCGCAGAGATTGACGTTTGGAATTACGTTCGACTTCGACAAGAAAAGTGTATTAGTGAAGTTTCAGCACACCCGACTTGCTCCGCTGTAAGACGCCTCGCTTCCATCAACCACGTAGGGTACCCTGAAGTTTGTCTGCATGTAGTGTGGATCATGTCTCTGTCAAAATAGAAGGTCGAAAGGTGTAATAAACACCACGGTGTTTCTAGTTATGCAGAGTATTATGTAACATTCACATAATCCATAGATGTAGAATAAAGAAATAACCATAAACCCATTGAAAGAAAGATATTATTCAGGTGAAGGCTCAGGTTTGAGTTTCTTCAGTTTGTCTCCCTTTACAAATGAAAAAAAAAATTACAGATCAGCAGTTGCGATCTTATAAAATTTTTCATTTGTAGAGGGAGACAAAGTGAAAAAACTCAAACCTGGACCATAAACCCATTGTTTCACTCATTCTAAACGCCAGTGATACGATGGAGATGTCAACAATAAGTTCATTTCTTTCAGCCATGGTTTTCATTGTTCTTGCCACGCGAGACTTTTCATATCACGCACTTGACGGTATATACCCATCATTTTTACCTGTTTCAGCTTCGTGTTTATGCCATAAGCCACCGGTGGGCCTGGAATGTAAGAGCGATCTCCGTGAAGATTCATCCGCGCCATGGACCGTTGGACCGCCTCCTGTTCGCTGTCAAGCGAGGATCCGTCGTCTCTCAAATGTGTCCTAAATGGGGTGCTATTTGCAATTTTTAAACAAATCAGTGAATTTAAGAACATCGGTAAGTCACGATTACGTAGACTATTACTCGCTTAATCGTATCAGACTTCCAGATTTGACAATTTGATATAATGAATTTGGCATTGGATGGCGGTAGCATGAGTCTAGCGCTGAATTAATCAAGGCCCCTGACTAATTCTTTGACACACTTAACACAATGAAACTCATCAGCAATAGGTCATTATTTTTCTCCAAGTTATCAGCGTATTATAATTATCAAATTAAGATCTAGTTCATCTACTCCTAATGCCAATTATGCGGCTGACGTGTATGTTGAGTAGATGCAAAATGCGTTATGGTTTTAACATCAAACTGTCTTTGCATTTGGAGAAACACTAAAGCTTAAATTTCTGAATATATCATTTCAATTCATTAAGTTTGAATGTTCTATAAAGTAACATCTTTCCCGTAATTTGTAGTAGACTATTATACCAAAATAGAAGTTCTGTACAAGGTACGGAAACAAATCTGTAAATTTTGACAGGAAGAAATGAAACACTCATAATTACCTCCGTCAAAAAGATATGTTTTTGCCGGCGTTTGATTGCGGTTAGTATGTTTATCTATGTGCAAAACAACTCAAAAAGTTTTGAACGGATCTAAATGATCTGTCCCGATCTAGCAGATCGGGAGAGAGCGGCAAAAGCGTACGGGGATCGGAAGCATCGTAGCAGCAGCGTGTGGAGGTCGGGGTTGGAGCGGGCAGTTTTTCAGATCGGGAAGAAATTTTGAACCGGTTCAAAATTTCTTCCCGATCTCCCCGATCAAAATTGACATATTTTTAATCGTACGGCAAGCGGGGAGAGCGTAGTGACAGCGTAAACGCAGCGGGGAGAGCGTAATGACGGCGTAAACGCAGCGGGATGAGCGTAACAAGGTCTTTCTGAGCGTAGTAACATCGGCACAAGAACGGGAAGTAATTTTAGCTGTAATTTTCGAAGAAGAAGAACAGATGAAGAAAAAGAAGAGAAGAAAGCAGCGAAGCAGCTACCCAAAAGGCGAAGAAAGAGAGACTGCACGTGATGCTGAAAGAGGAGGAAGAGGACAAAGCAGAATTTTGAAGAATATGAAATCATCTACAACTGGAGGAAGACGGACTATAAAAGCAAGGACATCAAGAAAAATCCTTTGAAAAATCAGCACGTCTTTGTTTATACAATGCATTGCTGCAAAAGAACCGTGAGTTGAGGAGGCTCTTCAAGTTCAAGTTCAAATTGATTTATTTCACTTCCAACAAACAAATAATAAAAAATACAAAGAAACGCTCATATACACAGACGTCATGAAATCAGTACAGTACTCTCCGCTTAATCGGGTAGGCTCGAGCAAGGTGTTTCTTACCCGATTAAACGGAGTACCCGATTAACAGAAGAACACGTCTCATTGAAAATTGACACACACAATGTGTGTGTACGTACATTGTACACTGCACCAAACACCTACACTATTATATGCTTAACGCGCGTGTTTTCAGGGCACATTATACATACCTTACACTATTGCTCAGTCACGAGTAATAATTTACACTCTTTTTATGGACAATATGTCTTCAGAAAACTTTGTCGTTTGACTATGGACTCCTGGCTAACATGCAGGCGTTTTCCGAAATGAACACGTCTCTTTGCGTGCATTAGTCATGTAGAACGTCGGGTTACTTTTCGAGAAGTAACTGGGGAAAAGCAAATTTTGGAGTTGGTGCATGGCCTGGTTTTTGTTGCAAACATCTTGTATTGTTAATGTTGCTGCAGAGCAAGGGATGAGCGCATTTAGTGTGTTCAACTCCTGTCTGTCTATGCAATTCGTATGTGAGTGCCAACTACATGTGTAATGTTCTTTTACCTGTGGCAAGTCGTGCTGGTAGATGTGTTTTCATGTTTAATCACTCCCCAATTATAATGATCGGTCTTCTTTGCAAATTAAGCAGAGAATGCAATTAGCTGTGGAAATTTTGACATTCATGAGTTCTTAAAGTATATGCGATAAAATGTTGGTAGAAATTAGATAAGAAGAAAATTATTTACCCATTTATGCGGAGAGGCAACCCGATTATCAGGTAATTTTAATGTGCACTGGAACTGATTTTGACATTACTACCCAATTAAACGGAGTACCCGTTTAAGCGATACCCGATTACGCGGAGAGTACTGTACAATGCGATGAACAGAATAGCATTGTAAAAGAGATACAGGCAAATTATCAACAGAGATACAAATAACAGTTACGTCACTGTGGTAAATGCGTACAAAATATTGCTGGAAATGGAGGGGACTGCTAAAAAGCAGAGCTTATAGTATTAGAATGCAGTCCCCTCATAGAGAAAAATATATAATTGCAAAAAACAACAACAACAAATTTTCCTAAGCGATAGCAAAAAAAAAAAAAAATGACAGACAGAGTAATACACACATACATGCACACATACGGACGCACATTAACAAACACATGGCGGCTGTCTTGTAAGGAAAAAATTGATGAGAGGATAGAAATATATAGTAGTGAAGAAGGTAGTAAGTCCGAGGTGGACAAGGGGGGGGGGGGGGGGGGAGGGGAGAGGAGAGGGAAATGGTGGGTCACAACCAGGGCACTGGAGGCACAGAAGCACGGGCTCGCTGATGAAGAAAGAGTAGTGAGAATAACGAACAACAACAACTTTGAAAATCAAAAGTAAAAAAAAGAAGAATGAATCTTCGAGGTCCACAGTATATTTCTTCGGTTCTGCATTGATGCTAATAAGTTGACTGACTGCTGACCCACAGTCGAATCGGGGTACATCGGGGCACATCGGGCACTTTTCAGCTCTCTGAACTGGGTAACAGCGTGATAAGATCGTATAGATCGTTCAGAGCGTAGATACAGCGTGCATTGATCGGATAACATCGGCAACATCGCACTAACAGCGTAGCTACATCGCATAGTGGAACGGGGGCTTTACAAGGAAAGTTGATAAAGACATAAGGAAAAGATATTCAAATTTTGGAAGTGATCCGGGTCACCATCTGGATCATAATATGGGTGAAAATGAGCTGCTTGGCAAGGGTTATAACGCTCTCCGAGTGCTTTCTTAGTTTTACTACCAACTGTTCGTCAGAATTCTACAGGGTTTTTTTTTGTGTACAGTAAGTTCTTCTACTTGAACATTTTATAATGTGATCAAGAAGAATATTTAACAGGTACCTTAGGAAAACTTTCCTCATTTGCATCCTCTTGATATATGAAGTATATAAACAGCACAACGCGAAGGTAGCAAGAAGCAGGAGGAATGATACACATCCAAGAGCGATGCCAATGATAGCACCCGTGGAAATAGGTGTGGCTCCCGTACCTGGATGTTTGTTTGATTTTGCATAGGTAACAAAAACAAACAGAAAAGAAATCTATTTACTGTGTTATCTATCACAAAATAACGAACGAAGACCATCAACTCATTTATGTATTGTCAATCGATATTGATAATTTATGTATCATTCACATCTAGTTAATCACATCATTAAGTATCATTCATATCTAGTGCGCTCAATAACATCTCACATATTCGGTTGCAGACATTTTCCTACACTACTGACTTCATTTCGCATCTCAATTAGCAGCAGCTTGAGAGTGGAGCCTATAAGCCTTGCCATTGAAGAAATCTAAACACAGGGATTACCCCAATGAATTAATCAGAAGTTGCGTTGGTATCTTATTCTGCATTACAAATGAATTTAAATCATGATGTGACATGCAGGAAAGTATATGCTACTGTTAGAAATGGAGATAATTTGAATTACCATTAATGGCGAATGAACCAATTTGGTAGGTTGAGCCACCACCGGTCAGTGTGTCTGGATTCAATGCCATCAGGCTAGCTACCCTGGAGTCAACCTCACTCGCAGTACTCCCGAAAACGGAGACAAGAAAGCTTACAACGATACTTCCCGATGCTATGTTAGTTATGGTCACATCGACATCGCTGTTCTCCAGGTTGGCTTCGGCGATGATCTTAGGGATTCACAAGACACAGTCGACAGGGATATTTTTTTTTCTTCCGCTTTCACTCATTCTTTCGAAAAGTACTCTGACAAAATGGCTTTTGTTGTTCATATTACAAACATAGAAACATGCAAGTTATGATCAGTGTAGGGAAAGTTGCATTGGAATTATTGTTTTGTTGATCATGAAAAAGTAAAAAAAGCAATGATTTACTCCGATGTCGCTGGTAGAATGTTGGCTTGGAAGGTATTCTTTTTGGGTCATATTTGTGAGCTTTCCTTATAAGTCTGAAGAAGAAATGGCATAAAATGTCACATTTATAGTATATAGTTAACATTTAGATATTCACTTGGCCACATAAGTGATGTTGAGGATATCATGAACAAAAAAAAAAAAATCAACATGTATTTGCACTGCAGACTTCTTTTAAGATGTTACGAAAACCTGTAGATATTTGCACACGTTATAATTAGTACATTTCCATTGTATATACCCGGGCGAATATCAAGGAAATTTAGGTGGCATCTTTTTTTCCTCCCTTTTTTTCCTTTTTTTTTTTAATCGTGATAAGGATGGGTGTGGAAAATACAAATACATGCTCTTACGGCTGACTCAAGATTCTCTTGGAGTTCTTGGAACGCGTTGCTGCTGGAGCTTCGCAAGTCATTCGTTAAAGTCGCATCGCTTCCGTCAATCTGGGTGATAGTGACGACGCCGATAAGCTGCTGAGAAACTGTTAGAGCAGAGACAAAAACAACAGCAAATTATGGGACAAAATAAAAGGAATAATTTCGTCTCATTAACGCTAATTCTAATAATGCACCCTGCTGGGGAAAATGTCATGAAATATGGATGCGCGAGGCTGACTTGAAATCCTGACATCCCCATTATAGAAGTTGTGAAAATGTATACTGGCTGAGAACAACAGAAAAATGAAGAAAATGTGTGCTATGTGCTAAAAGTTTCAGTCCGTTCCTTTCAGACATTTACGATTTACTCTATTTATTACGGTGACGGAATTTAAGTAACAATGTAACTATAATTACAAGGCGTAAGGATTTCAATAATATATTTTATTAGCACTTATTAATTAAATGTGTTTGGAACGCCTACGCATTTTCTTTCAAACGGTGATCACAGAGAAAATGAATAAACATGAACAGGGATTTTACCTTCTACTTGTTCTAGAAGCGTATGGGTTTCCTCATTCACCGTAGAGCACCAGCACTGAATAACATTGCCATAATACAGGCCTACAGAAAGTACAGGTGATATTCTGAACGGAACTTTGCACAACTGACTGATTATCGACAACAAATGTCTTGCTGTGATACATAGGAAACTTGTTTAATATCTTACAGGCGCATGCGCCGTTCCTTTCCACTCTTCCACCATCGCACACCAATCCAGTCTCAGTGGATACATCAGTGGTCGTCACCTCGGCGTCTTCTGAGATATTGGGCATTTTGAACAAAACAACAACAACAACAAAAAAAAAAAAAAAAAACAGAAAACGCTAGGTGAAATTCAAAGATCATTAAGATTTCTTTATATTGACATTATTCTTACCCAGTGTTTCGTTTCGTTTCGTTTATTTCATTTTCAAGAAAGAGTGAAAATGTACAAACATAGCACGACAAAGGAACGCAAAAAAGTCTCAAAAATTAGCTGCATGAAAATACACTGAAAATTATTTAGCTGAGATCAATGACCTCCTCAAGTCGCTGTCAGCTTGAGAAAAGCACCTACTTCAGGTATAGCCTTTGAAGAAATCGCAACTCTTGTCTAGGCATATCTTACTACCCAACGTTGATGTTATACAATCCTATGGTAACCCCGGCGCTATCAAAGTTACTTTGCCATGGTATTAGCGCACTTAATAAAAATATGGTACAATTGCGAACGGGAAAGAATCGAGGAATTACCGTTAAGAACGAACGAGCCAATCTGAAAGGTGGAGCCACCACCGGTCAACATGTCCGGATTCAAATCCACCAAGCTAGCTACATTCGTTTCGACGTCACTGGTAGTATTGCCAAAAACGGAGACAACGTAGCTAACAATGATGCTTCCAGATGCTATGCTAGTTATGGTCACCTCGACGTCTTCTGGGTTCAGGCCGGCTTCGGCAATGATCTTAGGGATTCATAAAACACAATCGATAGGGATAATCTTTTCTTTTCCTCCAAAAGTGCATGCAATGACCCTCTACCTATAGATAATTTAACAATTCGACAGTTCTTTTTTCAAAGAAGTACATGTCTTTTACTACCCTGTCTTCCAGATAGAGTACTAAAGCGTGACATCATAAAGCCATTAATCGTCATGGGATTAGTTCTGAACAACCTCAAGTGGCCCGAGTGTAACGATATTTCTATCCAAACTGTGCAATGCAAAGGTATGTTGTCTGGGTTATTGATTCATGATACCTTGCTTATCACTGGAAATATGGCTCATATTAAAATTAGCCACTTAACTTGTCTTAAGTGGCTAATTTATGAGCCATATTCATATTGTATAAGTATATGATATACATACATATCATATAACTATTCGTTCTACTAGTTTTTTTTTTTCAGAGTACTTGGATACGCAAAACCACCTCACAATCATTGTTAAAGTAAATTGTATGATAAAAAAAAAAAAAACACATTTGGATACACATTTTCCTACAGGCCGACCATAACTTGCATGCTTCCGTGAAAGGTCTTTTGTCAATTGCATCTATAACATTGAAACACAGTTACGCTCAGTCCAAAGAAGTTTCATTTCACAGTTTTTGTTCATTATGATAGAGCTTACAACAGTTCCTCTAAGATCTTCAGAAAACTTTTAGATATTTACCAAAAATATGTACATGTACATCTCGCGTATATATCTGGGCTCGGTATCAAGTTGATTTACTAGCATTTTGCTTTAAAAATGAGGTGGAATTTACCTGCATGGAGAGGGTAAATACATAAACATGCACTTACGGCTGACGCGAGATTCTCTTCGAGTGTTTGGAAAGCGTTGCTGCTCGAATTTTGCAAGTCCTCCGTTAAAGTTGCGATGCTCCCATCAATCTGGGTGATAGTTACTGCGCCGGTCAATCGTCGGGAGTCTAAAAGAAAAGACAGCAGCGAATCATATATAAGGGAAAATATACTATCATGTCTCTTATACTAATTTCGAAAACAGACCTTACTGAGTAAAATAATTAAATAATTAGATAAATAATAAATAAATAAATAAATAAATAAATAAATAAATAAATAAATAAATGGATAAATAAATAAATATATATATGAATAAATTAAAAAAAAATGATGAAATCTGGCTACGCGTGGGTGCTGTGAAATCTTGACATCCCGCTTGTGGAACTTGTAAAAACATACTACACCAGTACAGAAAGGAAAAAAAAAGAAACGACGAAAATGTAAGAATCTGTACTTTTTCCTATAAGGCGTTTCAGTCTTTTCCTTTTAGAAATTTATGATCTGCCGTACCTGAGTGACGGAATTAAGGTAATAGTTAGAGTTTATCACAAGTGACAAGGAGCAAGGATTTACATTATACAATGTCCTTCATTCGCTTTTTCTTGTTAAAGGTGCATGTTGGAAGATGTATTTTCTTGCAAAAGTGGTCACAGAGAAGAAAGGCAGTCATGAATGCGATAAAGATAAGAGACAAAATCTCTTGATAAAGCAAACTCTTGTCAACTGAAGCACAAGGACGGAAGAAAGAAAAGCAGGACATCCTCTCTGGATTGCTAGAGCAAAATCATCAGGTAGAGACAAGAAAATTTTTCTTTCCCTGTTTTATTCTAAAAGGAGTATGTTAATTGGGCCTGTACTCATTCTCCATAGACTAAGTACATCAGGTCCTGAATGTAAACAAAGATCAATGACAGTCAAGTATAGGACAACAGCAAGTGAAGGTATATTCTAAGAGGAAATTTTGCACAACATACATGATTGATTAGCAAAAACAAGGGACTTGGTAGGTAAAACCCCAAGGGACTTGCTGAGAATTATGGGGAACTGGTTATCTTACAGGCGCATACGCCGTTCCTTTCCACTCTTCCTCCATCGCACACTAATGCAGGTTCCGTGGAACTATCAGTGACTTCCACTACGGCACGTACTGACGTAGTGGACTCTGGGGCTGGGGTTGATCCTGATGATGTGGTATCGTCTGTTTTACTGGTGGTCTCATCATGTCCAGATGCTGATGTCGTTGACGATTGGACAGTCGTTGAGGTAACGGTGTTTTCTTGACTCGACGAAGCTGGCGTTGACGAGTCTACTGGTCTTGTCGAAACATCTGAGAGAGTGGAAGATGCCACAGTTGAAGGTACAGGAGATGAAGGTTGCGGTGCTGCGGTCGTGACTGTGGTGTGTGGAAGGGTTGTCCCGTCAGGAACATCTGTTTGTTGGGAAGGGGTCGAAACCTCTGGGGTCGGTGCAGGTGATGACGTATCAGAAACTGAAGTTGGTATTATTGAGACCGTTGAAACTTCTGGGACTAAAGTGGTTGGGCTCGAAGTCGTTGGATTCGTTGATCCATCTGGGCTCGAAGTTGTTGGATTCGTTGATCCGTCCGGAACTGCAGTCGTTTGGCTGGTTGATCCCTCCTGGTCTGGAGGTGTTGCTGAGCTCGAAGGACCAACTGGGACTGACAGCGTCGAAGTAATTGCTGATGCTGTATCAAGAACAATAAGCATCGCTTATATTGAAATGCTTTCACATTGACTCGGTGTTAGTTGAGCTAACAATAATAATGCAGTGCGCGTTGTACTTTACACTCGGATTTTAAGTATTCTTAGATGCGGGCCTTCACGCCCGAGGTCATTTCATCAAGTTTTATTTTGTCTTTGTTTTGTGTAAGCGATTTTCACAGAAAAGATAGGAAAGATAGATATATAGATGGATAGATAGATAGAGAGAGAGAGAGGGGGGGGGGGATGGGGGAGGCAGAGGAAAGGGGGGGGGGGATGGGGGAGGCAGAGGAAAGGGGGGGGGGAGACTCATTACCTTCGCACGTTCTGCCGTCGGCTTGAAGCTCGTAACCTTCGTCACAGAAACACACGTAACTGCCCTCTGTATTGTTGCAACTGTGGTCACAGCCGTGCTCGTCATCGCATTCATTGATATCTGGGAAAGCAATCATAGAGGTATGATCGATGTTTTAAAAGAATAAAGACGTCTAAAAACATAACAATTTCAAAACTTATTTCATAATTTTGTCTTTTTTTTTCTTTACAACCACGTTTTCGTTGCGGTACATTTTGATCTAGAGCCTACCACCGGTTCTTCTGTATGTTTTCGGGTAAGAATGTCGTTACATTCCCAATCGTTACTATTTGTTTTTACAAGGTTGAACTTGACAACAGAGAAGTTATCATGCTTTGATACAGTGTACTTACCTACAATGATCCTGCATTTTTTTATTATCATTATCTTTTTTTTTTCAGATAGCGGGTATCCTGGTTTGAACCTTGACGAATGACGATGATTCTCAGGGCTTTTGTTTTGTCATTGTTATCAATGTCTTGATTGTTATTTCAGCTTATTTGAACATGGCAACATTGGCCACTATCCTCCTGTACCGGTACCGACGGGAATGACTATAGGGATATATGAGTCATATACGACCTTTTGCAGGAGCTTGTGACATCACTATCACAAGCTTTCCCATTCATTTTTGCCGCAGCCAGTGTTCACTTGCGTCTTATATTCAGTACAAACTGAAATCTTACAAAAACATTGAAAAGGTTGATGTCTGTGACATAAAGAAATTATGCAGAGGTGCTGTCCAACATGACTATAACCTTTACGAACCATTGCCCAAGGTGTAATTCAAAGAGAAATAACCTGATAAAATATGTGTTATTTTTGTTTATTCTCACAATTGTTTTCTGTACTTATACTTATATTGCATACGACAGGGTAATTTGCACAACAGTCATGACAGTCACGGCTTTAGCTAGCGTGATCACCGTAGAGTAACAAGATTCAGAATACGAAAAAAAAGTCAAACAGTCTCTCAAATTGAACCCATATGCATGAATTTCTAAAACTTATCTAAAATCACGTTTCTGTAAGTCTAATGCCCTGATAGCAGGTTTCAGAGTACGCCTGCACCAAAATCTAACATTTCATAGTCTGCACCGGTGTTTTTTATCTTTCATTTTCAGTCTGAGGCATCAAGCTCTGTGTAAAGTCAAATAAAGAACTCCACCTTCGCACGTCTCAGCGCTCAGGGTAAATCCCGCGTGGCAGCCGCAAGTGTACCCTCCTTCATTGTTGAAGCAAATCTGAGAGCAATTATTTTCCTCAGTCAAGCATTCATTGATATCTGAAAAACAAAACAAATAAAGCATGGCACATACTTAATGGATACAGACATTTTCAGAGTCTTGGAACATAATGAAACGCAGAGCTTGCCATCAAATAAAAAAACCCCAACAACCCACAATATCAATTTCATGTCACATGGTCATGTTGACTGAGAGAAAAAAAAAGCGCTCTTACCCGTACAATCACCACCATCACCACCGAAGCCCGAGTCACAGGTGCAGTTGTAGCCCTCGAAGGTGTCGGTGCAGACACCATTTCCACACACGTCGGCGAACTCCTCACACTCGTTGACTTCTGCGTATGCAAATGATGTCATAAACACCGAAACAACAAATCAAAAAAGAAATCCTGAGTGTTTGACAAACGGGACTTCCGTTGAAAGTGAACCATTTCATGAGAAAATTTAGTAGCTGAAAATAATGATTAGCTTAGTTAACTATCATGTTAACAATGCCTTGGAAGTACAAACATTATTTATTGCACCCTTGAAAGCACACACAGAGAAATTACGGTTCTAATTTGCACCCTAGAGGGTGCATATCGTTGTAACACCAGCGGCTCCATTTAGGGTTCTATTTTTGGGGGTGCTTATGTAGCACCCTATATTTAACACCATATATGGTGCATATTTGCACCCCTCCATTGGGTTCCCTTTCTGCACCCAATAGGGTTCATATCGTTGTAACACCAGCGGCTCCATTTAGGGTTCTATTTTTTGGGGTGCATATTTGCACCCCTCCATTGGGTTCCCTTTCTGCACCCCATAGGGTGAACAAAAATTCAGGTGCAAATTTGCACCCTTTCTGGTTCATATCGTTGTAACACCAGCGGCTCCATTTAGGGTTCTATTTTTGGGGGTTCTTATTTAGCACCCTATATTCAACACCCAAAAAGGTGCAAATATAGACCTCTATACAGGGTTCCTCTTCTGCACCTCATACCTGCACCCATTATGGTTCATATTGTTATTGTTGTAATTTTGCACCCTATGGGGTGATAAAGTCACCGCAATATAGGATGCAATACAATTTGCACACGTCTCTATATAGGGTTACCTTTCTGCACCCCATATGGTGAAAATTATAACCTTTTTGTTAAAACCAAAATAATTATATACTGGATGCCTTCACTAACTTCACAAACAATTACCTAAGGTCTACTGGATGCCTTCACTGACTTCACAATTAACTAAGGTAACACTCCAGACATGAAGCAAAATAGCATGCATACAGTAGATTTACACACAGTTTCTCAGTCAATTAAATCCACAATCTTTCGAAAACTGAAGTCAGAGACTTCAATTCAACAACAAATAGAACATAAACATGATGAATACAGTGCATACTTACATATAGATTATTAACATTTTAATATATGTCTCATGGAAGAGGGACAAGTTAACAGCGATTTTCTTTTTCATGGTTTACTTTAAAGTGAACATGAAATATACATTGTATTTCTACAAATTCTAATACGAGATGCATATTTTGTCATAAAAAGGGCAATGTAAATCAAAAATGTATGAAATTTGGTCAGTGCATTGAATAAGAAAAATAATATTCGTTCTTTCCATCACATGATTACCTTTTCTTCTTTTAAAGGAAGTTACAACATTGACAAAAAGCACTAATTCTTTTTATTCAAAAAATCCCTGAAGCTTGCGCAGAGTAATAGTAAACTATGTGACAAATATCTTTCACATTGTCCTTCTACTTTTAGAATGGATCATAGATATGCACCTTGAATTTACCGGTACATCTTACGGTAATCAAAAGCACCTTTATGACGCTCTTAGACATTAACAGCGATATGTCAACTCTGATTTCTGGTACACAAGTTATTGCCAAAACAATGAAGGGTATGGCAAAGTTCTGTCATATATATTTGAAACTCACTACTTGTACTGACATATTCCATCCAATTCCAAGATTGGGAGCTTGCAAATGTGCCCCATTGTACAATTAGTATATTTCACATTTTGTTTTTCATATATAATTACACCAATGATAAGAAAGGTGAAAAAAGAATAAAAAAATGAAGAATGCACATCTAAATTTGGTTACTTTTTTATGCACACAGCTAAAGATATGTCCCAGTTATAAATCTTGGGCAGAATAGCACATCTGAAAACACTTTTCATTGCATCAAATTAACATTAACAATTCCACAGAAAATGTTAACTCAGAAAGGGAAAATAAGGTTAACCAATCAGTGGTATTACAAACTGGACATAAAGAGGAAGGAATATGTCTTGTGAGACAAATTTTTTGATACATTGTGGGTTTTTTTTCAAGCGATGGAAACAAGAAGCACATTGTACTCAGTACACCATAAATATAATTACACAATGTATGCAGTTTAGCCCCAACATTCAAAATATTGTAAAGAGCAGTCGATTTTTCACATTCATAAAGCAGGTATTGGTATTGGCACCATCACAAGCATAATGATCAGGAGCAAAATATATTATTATTACTATTATTATTATTATCATCATTATTATCATTATTACTATTACCATTAATATTTTACAGATTTATGATCATGCGTGAGAAATACCTCAAGTGTTGATGTATACAGTCTCACAACTCTTCCAATCATTTTAACACTTAATCTTCACCAAACCTTACACAAATATATCAGCACTTTATACAACCTACTTAAAGAAAGCTTAAAATTATAATCAGAGTTAGAGGGCAAGTCCACCTTCATATAGACCTACATGTGGATTGAGTGAATGCGCTGCAATAAGCCAGTCCGGAGATAGCTCATGTGCACAAAGGTACAAATGACCTTTCATTTTTCTCAGTTGGTTAGGCACTTCACTCAACTCAAAGTGACATAATGCAGCAGCTTGCCCACCATAGCCATTTATGGAACTCATATTCAAAGAAAGAATGAACCTAACCAGTGCAGATGAAGTGACTAGTATGGTTCGTCAATCAACACTTAGGGAATCATCTATTTTATCAAGTGCTGTTTTGACTATGTTAACAAACTTTTTTTGTGTGTTAACATTGCCAAATACCAGGCTTGCTGTCAAGTGGATGTACTGGCAGGCACCATTTATAAGGATTCCACGAATAATCCTAGCATTACAGATGCTTATCTCAGTGAAATTAAAAAAAAACCTGTCTCTCGGTACAAATAACCTTTTTTTTTTCGCACATGCTCAAACTGGTACCCCGAACTGGCTTATACGATAAGAACACATCAGTAAAAAAATTGAAAAGCGGACATTCAATTCAAAAGTTAATAATCTTTAAATCATTTGTGCAGTCGCATGCGTAGAACAATTCAAGGAAAACCTTAAGAGAATTTCACATTTCTTTTCTCTTAGGAAAAACATGCACAATTCCTCGACAAGTCACTGACGTAAGGGCAATGATAATAGTTTCTGCCTTCTTAAAGAGTGAAGTCCAGTGTTCTTTTATATGCAAAAAAGCAGATATGATATGTTGAGTTTTCTCAGGTTTTGGAACAAACTCTATTTTTCAATCCTTATATTATACATAAAGGGTTTGTGAGAAAATCATGCTTTTGTCAAGTGTCACAAAGCTACTCCACTTATGACATTGCATTGCCAGAGATTGCCCAAAATTGACATACATTGTGTGGCTGTCTACTACAAAAAAACATCAGGCGACTTTTTTTTTTGTTCTCTATTTAAACAATCAATTCAAAGTGTGCAGGTGTTGTTGAAGCACTGAGGCTATCGATGGTGAAGAAATATCTAAAATATGAATACAAACTAACCCCATGTTGTATAGTATGAAATATAATGGAAAGCATACTTTGAGTATTTTATATCCATTAGCAGATTCATATTTTCATCCATAATCCACCCTCCCCCCCCCCAAAAAAAAGAAGATAAAAGTGAATAGAAGTCAAGTTCTCTTAAGTTCGTTCTCTTGTATTTTTTCTATTATATATTTCTTTAGAGTATTCTTGTAAATATTCAAGGCCAGTGCATTCTAAGAAAGGGAATAACCTGACAACAGTTTAAAAGACAGAATAAATAGTTATCATTATCTATGAAATTAAACATTTTCACATATATTTTGCAAAAGAAAAAATGCTAATCTTCATTTCATGGAGTGGCTTCATGCTCACCCTCGGCTAAAAACAGGGAGTTGATTACTTTCTGGATTAAAATGGAAAGATGTTTCTAGAGCCGTGGTGTTTAGCAATTCTAATGGGGGGGGGGGGGGGGGTGGGGGAGGGGGGAGATTCAATGTGACCCGTCTCAAATTTTATATGGTTTAAACATACATGACACATTATAGGAGTCTCATTATTATGCCTCCACCCTGAATGGTGCCAGAGGCATATGTTTTCAGGTTGCCTGTCTGTCTCCCGGTCTGTACGGATGTATCTACGGAAAAATTGATGGGCTTTCATCAAACCTGGTTCAGGGATACTACATGATGCTGATGATCTTATTGGCTTTTGGACTATATCTGCTAAAAGTCAAAGAAAATTTGAAAATAACTTTTTTGCTACTTCTCTAGTCAGGGAAATCGGTGTACTCGTGTGTACTGGTTGGTTGGCGCATTCAGTTGGGTACAGCAAGGTTTCATCCTCTGCTTTCACAGGAAAGCCGACTCCCAACTTCTTGTTCTCGTAGTCAAGGTATATCTGCTCCTCTGCTTCAGCAACCTGCAGCTTGGTCTCATAGCTAATCTCATCTTACGCTGCATAAGTCGAAACTCCTCGAGCTCTAGTTTTTGATGCGTTTCTATAGCAGCTGCTTCAGCTGCCAAATAGTATGCCCTTCAGGCCATCACTCTCAGAAGAACTGGCATGGCTTCCACACTGACTCAACGAGGAACCAGGATTGACATCCTGAACATCTTCCATCTCCAGCTCTGGCATCCTATATGGCTCACCAGTCTCTCGAGGTTGACCTGCATCACTCATCCAGAAGACCATTATTGAACTTGATGCATAGTGAACTCGATGATAAATAATCAATCAAACACAGGTCCCTTTTGCCCAGTATGAGACCAAGCTAAAACCATGCATCAACATGGATCAGCAAGGTTCAACCTGTAATTGAATAAAAAAAAGCTCAACATACAATCAATATTGGAATAGGCCTACATGTATCTACCTGCTAAAGTATGGGATCAAGTGGTTGTACTTCTGAAGTGATTTACCGTTTACATTACATACCTTGTTTGTGTGACTTATTTTATGTCATGTCTAGCACATGCAACTTCTCCAGTGGATATTATCTAAATTCACATATCGTGTATCATTGCTTATGCTCTGTGACTATGGCATTGCTAATTTATAACACACATTCTAGTTTCATTGATAGACAACAAGGAGTTAAGGCCAACCTAAATTTTCTGACTTCAATCTTCATACATGTCTTAAATTCTCCTAAATGA
Organism: Diadema antillarum; assembly: GCF_040938485.1. Lineage (NCBI taxonomy): Eukaryota > Metazoa > Echinodermata > Echinoidea > Diadematoida > Diadematidae > Diadema > Diadema antillarum. Next base: position 832,891 of record NW_027271014.1, on the reverse strand, counting down.
ACCAGGAACACTATTTTTCTTCATTAGGCACATCATACATGCATACATCGTTCTTTCTGTCAACTTCACAGAAACCAATATCCAACTGAGCCTCAACTCGGCTCAAACGTAATAATTCCCATTAACGAAAATGGTGCGACTATATCCGGTCACCTATTTACGTACATACCTTGGTAACTGCGTCCAGCAGCCCCATACGCATAGCGTAATTACGCTATGCGTATGGGGCTGTTGGTCGTAGTTGGTACCTTGGTTGAGGCTTTCCGTATTACCGTGCACTTTCATTGACTTATTCGCTATGCTTTACTGTAGGTATGATCGCACTTCTGACATGTTAGTACACATGTACCTCGATACAACTCTTTCGCATCAGTTTTCACCACTCAGCACTCTATGAGCATAATTCACACATATCATCATCGATTACTGTGAAATATTTTCAACGGAATTACAGTACAATTATCTACTCACAACGTTTGGCTCATCAAAAAGATTAATTCATCACCCCAACCTCACGGTCGTCTGTCCATTCCAAACGAGGAACTTCAGTAGTATGCACGTACGTATACCGCGCGACCTACGGCGTGGCGTGCGCATGCAATTTTAGCTTTGCCATTGACCAAGTGCTCAACGGTCCACGCGTGCACGCATAATACGTGTACTTGTACTCGTTTGCTTTCTCTCTATGATAACGTCATTGAAATGATATTCTTGATCCCGGTGCTAGAAGAAAAAACAAATGTTTAATTCAAGTAGTAATTTTTTTGAGTACAGTATTACTGATGACACTGTTACTCTTTAACAACGTGTAGTTATATTTTCAAATAAAAATATACGATAATATCCAAAAATAGTGTGGCATTTTAAGCAAACACCATTCAACACCCACATGTCAGCTTTCGGGAAAGACTATGGAATGGTTCCAAATTCGAACCCTTAAGACTTGGCTCCCTTTAGGGTTCGGATTTGCACCCCTACATCCATCCCGAACCCTATAAGGTGCCACGTAGTTAGATTTGCTCGTAGGGTGAAAATAAGAACCCTAATAGAACCCTAATTTCTCTGTGTGCACATTTCAATCATGATTGTTCACTATACTGTAATAACTAATCGAATACCACCTATACAATATTATAATCATCGTAGATGAGTTTAATCCGTCTTTTGCAGTTTAATTCACATTTTTATATCTCATCACGTACGTAAAACTTTAATGTCATAAACATGAAGTGACTACACACCTGGGACGCCACTAGATAGGCCTACTGTCTGCTTTTACCGTTTTTCACATTCTATACATTCTGGAATGGATAGCTTTACATTGACGACTGGAAGGAAAATGCAAGATTGACACTATAGGATAGCTACTCATTCTCTACAAACAAAGCTAACACTGGAGATGTCATTTTCTATTTCGCCACAAAAGTAGTATAAAACAAGTAAAGAAAAAAAACACTCCACTGAAAGCGTAATAGGACACGTATTCTCCTATCAAAAATTACTTCTTTTGCGTTTGTTTCTGCTTTGCTCTTATTTCTTAATCGATATTCTAAAGCATCCGGGAAGCGTGTTACATTACATGACAGGGGCGGATGCAGGAATTCCGTAAAGAGGGGGCGCCGTTACAAAATCATTTTTTCTCTTTATTTCCTTTGTTTTAACAAAAAATAAAGAGGGAACGAGCCTGGTGTGGTTCCCTCTGGATCCGCCTCTGCATGAAGTATCAATACTTCCCTACCTTCGAAAACAATGTTATCGGGTTCCAAACGATTTGAAGGTGTTTCCAAGCCGGCCAAGAAAATGGCTTCCAAGAGTTGTCCGGTCAGATTGTTGGCAGGCGCCAGGTCAACCCGAAAGGTGATTTCCAATACCTGACTTCCGATCACCGTGGAATTAAAGACTGACACCGCCAACGTATCATTGGCCGCAGGAGATCTTAGCAGGTGCTGCAGAACCTATCTCAGTTCAAAGAATGATAAAGGTGGGAAAGGGAAAAGTTATTGCAGTTATGATGTAACAATCGATCAAAATAGGAATAGCTCTGTCTCTATTATACATGATGTGAAGTCAATAAATCACAGAGGAATTATCTCAATAATATAACTTGGCACAATGTATAATTGTCATTTTCATTTGGCGAATTAATCTCAATGTAAACAGTGATAAAGCGGTATAGTAGGTCATGGTATAATCTTAGCTACATGCAAAAATCTAACATTTAGATGCTATCAAAAGTCCAAATAACTCCAACGTGGCTCACTAAAACGTTGGAAGCAAATTGCAACTATACATAGGCCCTAGTAAAAGCATTGGTATAGGTTGCTAGGATTTGCAGGCTCTGCAACGTCTCCACGGGATGCATTTTTCATTACGTCATCAATGACTGCTGTAAGGTACTATTTCATTGCACAGATCAATATTTTTCTATCAATGATCGAGTATCACATGATTAATAGAAATTTGGAGACATGGGATTCTGCACTATCCGTCTTTACTTTTTTTAAACATTTCGTGATGATTGTTTGTAACTATAAGATATCGAGAGTAAAAGGATTACGAAAAGAGGTAGTCGTAAAAAAGAAACTGATATTGTTGACGAAAATTGATTTCTCCCAAGGTGTTTCAATGTTACTTAATTCATGCTGAACTTTTGAATTTAGTTCCATTTGACCAGAGTTTTGGTATCAGAACACGGAAGTAACACCGCCGAATAACATTTCATTTTGACGTATCGATATGAATACTTACATCCTCGCTCAGCTTGTCGAGCGTCTCTATATTCTGTAGGATATCCGCATAGGAACTCACGCTCAGTCCGGCAATTGTCACGAATTTTACAACCAACGGTATGGTGTTTGCAGCTGTAAACAAGATACATCGTTTCCACAATTAGAATGTATTGATAATTGATAGTGTTGTAACTGTTTAACATTGATATAGCAGATTCTGGGTGCATGCACTGGTCGGGGAGGAAGGCCTCGGGCCTCGGTGATTAAGTTTGTCTTTTCCTCCCCTGTCAACCTGCGGCATGCACCTAGAGTAACCACAATCTTTATATCATGTATTATGATTTTCTGTTTGTATTCTTTGTCCGCTTGTATTTCATGTTGAATTGCCAAATAAATAAGAAGTAATAATAATAATAATAATAATGATAATAATAATAATGATGATGATAATAATCATAATGATAATAATGATAATAATGATGATAATAATAATGATGATAATAATCATAATGATAATAATAATAATAAATAATAATAATAATGATAATAATAATGCATAACCATGCATATAAATGTAGAGAAAGATTGGCAGATTCATCGTTTATCCGATGTTTGAGCTCATGGCATTTTGTAAAAAAGATAGTGAAAAGCTATGATTCTACACAATAAAACTAATATCATTGGTAAAAGAAGCCGAAGGTCGTTGAAATCAATTTTCCTTATCTTATCATGCTATGGACTGATCTTGTTGTTTTGATGACAGTCTATCATTTTCTGTATTAGCGCTCATGGCCTTACAGAACTAACGGAGTAATCCAGTGCATATGAAAATCATTTTATTCCTTTTCATTTATTGGTTACTTCAACTTTTTTAGGAACAAGATTTTAAAAAGAGAATGCATATACAAAATGAGGTTACATTTTGAATTCACGATCCACACTAATATAATAGCATTCAACATGTTCTAATTTGTATCACGATATTTTCACTTGCGAAGTTAGGCCTGTATTTTTTATACTTCAGTACAGGCTTACTAGTTATAGCTAAGCATGTGAAAATAATTGTTTGGCCATGAAACTTTTCTTTCTACGTGTTACTGAACTGTAAATTATTCAGTAGAAGGTAGTACAGAGGTGTTTTAAGGTTACAGATAATGAGAGTTCAGGATTTACAAAAAAGACAAACACTTGATACGAAATTGATAGCTTGTTCTACACGATAGAGGAACTTAAATATCGATACAAAGTAACCACAGGAATAAGTGCCAATTTCAATTCCTGAAATGATGTAGTGCGATTGTATGAAAAATATTCAGAAAAACAATTGAGATCACATTTATTTTGACATTCTTTACTCTTACATTTATCAAGCTCAGATCCTTCGTTTTGATTTCTAATTATCCGACTCATTAGCAATTGACAGACTAAGACTATATCCGAATGATCTGTTTTTTGTGTGTCAATGTTCATTAGTGGTCTCAGACAAAGGCTGTATTGTCTTTTGTGTGTGTGTGTGTGTGTGTGTGTGTGTGTGTGTGTGCGCGTGCCTACAGGTTTTGTATGCATGTATTCACTTACCTATGCACACGCCATTTTCTTCTGTGGTCATTTCGGGACAATCACATCGGTAGGCTCCTACTGTGTTGAAGCACACCTGATCCATGGAACAATTGTGGTCACCTGCGGAACACTCGTTCACATCTGCAGAAGATCACGTAACATAAGAAAGCTGATGTATATACGCACTTTTCGTTTATAAAAGGCTGTACTAACATAACATCACTCACAAAACACAAACACACACTATTAATAATAATAATAATAAGTAATGATAATGATAATAATATCATTGATAATAATTATGATGACTCTGACAATACTAACAATAATAATTCGCCTTTAATTATAAAGTGTATATTGATTTAAAAAGAAATTCTCTATGCGCTTGACTTAACATATTATACGATCATGAATGCCTTTTTGAAAGAATTAAAGGAAGATATGCCCCTAATTGGAAGAGGTAATGAATTCCAAAGAGTGGGAGCTGATGATGTGAAGGATCGGCTACTCTATGTTTGAGTGTTTACAGGATAAACTGACACAAACGTTGCAATGATGATAGAAGAGTTTGTGTTGGAATGTGATGATGAATAAGTTTTGTAATAGTATGGAAAAACGAAGCTTACCTTCACAGGTCTTCGGAGACGAGTTCCTATAGCCGGTCGTGCAGTTACACTCGTAGTCTCCCGGCGTGTTCATACAGGTGGAGATGTCATTTGGACAAGAATCGACACCGGCGGCACACTCATCAAAATCTAAATGAAAGGATCAAATAATTTTTATATATTTTTTCAGAACATCACATTCCTGTACAACCCGTTTAATGTAATTGCATTCCATACTAATGGCATTATCTATTATGATACGACTATCGCAAGCTAGTTTAGTAAACGAACTGCTTACCATGCTTACACTCAGTTTGCTTTTCTGTCTAAGACTCATTTCATCTCTAACGCCGAAGGCATGCGCATTGCGACAGAAAATTAACAAAGTACACATGTAACCTAACGAACCAAACTCTACTTTGAATATTGTTTATAATACTTGAAGCAAACCAGAATTGTTTCATCATCATGTTAGTAATTATAGTAATAATCATCTGTGTTATGGACAATCCCTTAGAAACATGTATAGAAGGGCAGAATACAACAGAATCAGGACTCGGCGATAGGCTCATCGACGATATCTTACCTATGCAGGTTCTGCTGTCCGATAGTTCATAGCCGTCGAAACAGGTGCAGAAAGCTGAGCCAATGGTATTGGAGCAGTTTGCGAATGCATTACAAAACCCGTTGCTGCATTCATCTATGTCTGTAGGGAAGGAGGTGTGAAGTGAAATGGTGATATATTGATATACACATAGCTTCCTGCAATAGATATAAACAACGTATTCCCAAGGCCTCTGAATGATTTTATGTTTTTTGTTCTTTCGTTTGCTATTACGCTGATACGGGCATTCCATGTGCTAGTAGTAGGTACAAATAACAATGGCCAATGATATATCATTGCACTTTTAAAGAGCTATGTCTTGGGCCTTCACCGGACATTCCCGGAAGGCAATGTTCCATGATTACAAGAGAGAACCTTAACACCATAATACTGATGCACTGTATGGTGACGTCATCCCCGATTTTGAAGCACTGATTTGCACTTGTCGTGCAATGTGTATTCCTTATTAGTGCTTATGTGTGTGTCTCGCTGTTTTATAAGTGGCATATGTGCAATAACTCACAGGGTTGCTCCTAGACAATGTGCTACCACAAACAGCCTCCTAACACCTTCGAAATGACCCATAAATGGTGTATTACGGCACAGCAAATGTGAACCCTTAGATGATGGCGTCACCAGGGACGTAACATACCTTAAATGGCGTTTGTCGTATACGGTTTTGAGTGCAGTGCCCCTTTGTCGTATTTCTTTTTTGTAAAGTACAGTACTCCCAGTGGCAGTTTGAACATTAATGCTTCTTATAGCAATTGGAAAATAACAAAATGACATTTTAATTGATTATTGAAATACAATAGGGCATTCAGTTCAACAGATATATCAGATTAAAATGTATATCATCCGCAATACTACATACAGTAGCCGGGAATCCCAAACATCTCTTTTCTGTGGAGGACCATTATGGCAATATATATGAAAAAGGGGGAAAAGTCAGAGGCAATTTTGGGGAAAACGCCGACGACGTTTGTCTATGATATGACACGGGTGCTAAAAGTTCGATGAAGTGTGCCCCTCAATTCCCATTTTGCCTCGTGCAAGTTTATACAATGTAAAATACGTGACATTGGATCTGGTTGAAACCTAAAAACTACCACAGCTGCTGTGAGATCAAGTTATGGGTATAACTGGTGCATGAATTCTAACCTTCACAAGTTAACCCGTTTCCCCTGAAACCGTCATTGCAGGAACAATTGTAGCTGCCCTCAAGATTCGTACAAGTCGCCTGTCCATGACAGACATCGGGCTGTTCTGTGCACTCGTTAATGTCGTCACATTCCACGTAAGCATTTCCCCTAAATCCCTCTTCGCATGTGCAGACGAACGAGCCATTAGTGTTTCTGCACGTTGCATTAGCGACACAAGATGACTGTTCACTGCATTCATTGATATCTATGGGGAGACGGGGGGGGGGGTATGGAGAGGAGAGAAAGTGAGAGAGAGAGAGAGAGAGAGAGAGAGAATGCAAACAGAAGCACTATGTTAAAAATATTCAAACATGTTACCCATCTATCACTTTGACGATATTATATAAATAAAAGCCTACTCCATTTTGTGTTCAGGGTAATTTCAATGAGCCATTTGTGAACACAAACACGTCGATGAAAATTGGATGAAAAAAAAAAAACGCAGAAGGCTCATCGATTTCAACTACTGATTAAAAAAAAAAATGCTAACAGCTCATTCCCACAAAAGAGACGTTCTTGCTGTATCAGTGCAAACTCAAAATAATTAGAAAAATATAACGCAATTTCTTCTTTTTTTAGTTTTTTTTATAACGTGAATTCTTTTGAAGACTAGTGACGCAATGACACTATCATCTTATAAAATTTGCATAATTGCATACATTTTCAGATTGTATGTGTGTGTGTGTGTGTGTGTGCAAATTTGTGATTTTTTTGTGTGTCTAGCGGGAAAGCTGGTCAATTATTTGCTGTTTTTCTTTGCATTTCAGCGCTTAATACCATGCGTCAGCAAAGGGCGGGTTTTACACACTGCGAAAGGGTGAGGAAAATTAGACAATGCTTTCAAAAGTTATCAAACTCTACAAAGTTTTGTGCCGCTCTTATTCTTATATGGGGATATACATGTTCTGTCATATCACAGTGGTACACGAAGAATATTTCAGCGGAATTAAAAAAAAAAGTTCAGGTTTCTTCTCATTGTTTTCTTTGACATACCTCTATTGTAGGTGTAGTGAATATGCACTTATTGAAAACGATGGTTTGTTATATAGCTTTTGAATTTACAAGGAGCTTAGAGGTTTCCAATTATTGCAAAGGGACATGAATCCAGTTACTACCAGCAACGAGCGAAGGCAATATACCTGTACAGTCAAAGCCGCTACCAGTATATCCGCTGCGACAGGTGCACGTAAAAGAGCCTTCCGTGTTTTCGCAGTCGGCGTTGGCGTCGCACACTCCCTCCGAGCACTCATCTCTGTCTATAATAGCGAAATAAAATTTACAATGTATAGGGGGAATATCAAACTGTTGTTGGTCGAGTTGTCCCCGAGTCCGAGTTAGCCTGACCCCAGTCAGGTAAGTTCTGAAAATATTTCGCATTTTCGTCGTTACCCAACAAATATGTTGTTATTACAGCGTTATTCCACACATTTCTTAAGCATGCATACGTGTACATTTTTGAGCGAAATTTGACAATTCTGCAGGCGTACTAGAACTATGTTTTGCCTTTAAGAGGTGATATATAACACTTGACATCCCCACGGGGGTTATATTTCCCCCAAGAGATATCTTATTTTCCCGAAGCGCTCACTGTTTGGGGAAAATGATTCTCTCGAGGGGAAATCATAACTCCAGCCGGATTGTCAAGTGTAATATTGCAACGACAGTAAAGACAATAATTTGATATATCACGCAGTTATGTGGTCCACATGAATATACCTTTCATTTCTTTCTTATAATAACAGTCCTATACGATGTAAAAAAAAAAATATTAATGTGTCAAAGACCACACGGCCCTTGTAGTACCAGTCAAGTTTGAATTTATAACTAAGGAAAGCGCATCGAATAACCACAATAATTTCTGTTATTTTAAATATGACTTCCCGGATGGCTGTATATAGGACAGAGTTTCTGTACTCACCAACGCAAGTCATGCCGTCGCCCACGTAGCCATCGAGGCACATACAGAAATACGACCCGTCGGTGTCATTGCACTGAGCGTTTACCCCACAGCGGTCACTTTCATCACACTCGTTGATATCTGAAAAATTAAGATGGGTGTGATTCAGCTGCGCGAACAAAGATCTACTGGTATCTTTTATATTCTACACGACCTGAAGTTAATTTTACACTGATAAACTGACTTTTGGTTTTTTAACAAGGTATGTAATGGTGTTCAAATTTCTATACCAACTAACTACTGCCACTTGACATTGCTTGGAGAAGTTGTAAAAACCAACTTGACATTCTGGGTCAAGGTCAGTGACAATTGAACTTTCTCAGGTATTTTATATCTTAAAGTCAAAAAAGGAAATAAATTCTCTGTAGACATTATGACTAAAGTTCGGCTAGGAAACGGCGTAGTAAACAAAGCCTTAGGTCATTTACCGCAAACATTAATTTCACCTAGAGGAAATTTTAATAGGAACATCAGCACGATCGGTATCTGCTATCCAATGTATAGTGTTAAAACACAGGTTAGAGGAATATCCAAACAACCGTTTGTTTGTTTTGTTAAGTTTTTTAATCTGGTGTTTTGTTATAGGGTCTGGGGACGGACGGACTTCGTAAGAGACAAAACGACGGCATGAAATAACCATAGGAGGATAAAAATGACACCAATTCTTACTTGTACATGATTCATTCTGATTGCCGGATGCCAGGTAACCTCGTTGACACAGACACGTAAAACTTCCATCAGAGTTAACACAGTCAGCATTTGGTGGACACGCGTTAGAGTCAAGGCATTCGTCAATGTCTTAAAAATATAAATTATCAAAGGAAATGTTTTACATTATGATATTCAATAGCACTTAAGGGAAAATCAACTGAGAAAATATCTTGTTACAACAATCATTATTACCTACAGGTTGTTACATTTTGGAGAGTACGGTTTTACCTGTGCAATTTCTGTCATTCGTCTCCAAGTAGTATCCTTCCGCGCATGAGCACGTGAAGCCACCCTCAGTGTTGTTGCAATACGTCTCGCACAGATTCTCTCCTTCACACTCGTTGATATCTAGTCGAACACAAACAGACAGACAGATAGACACACACTCGAAAAAGAAATAGAAATGACTGGACTCCCCCACTTCATGGCTTCCGTATATTTTCGTTTCATATAGATCATAGTTAAATCATTAATTCGTTTTCCAAATATTAGCAGCAAAACGTGTTTTGTGAGTGTGTGAGTGTGTGTTTTAGATGGACTCGCACACTAATTTTGATATGGTGTCGTTCGGTATATTCGAGAAAAAAAAAGTGCTGAACGTTTGTATTTCTCTTTAAATGGTTATCAACGAAACAGTCGTTACTATCTAAGCAGTACATTCATACTGCTATAAGACTTGACTATGCATGCTAAGCAAATGACAAGGCAATTTTAGACATACCTTCGCAAGTTGTATTTGATGATGGCTGGAATCCCTGGCGATTACAACTGCATCTTTCTTCGCCATTGACACTTACACAGACGGCATTCGCTCCACAAGTTCCATTGTTTGTGCAAGTCGAATTTTGTAACACTGACATGTTCGTTGAAAAGACAGACAATGGGAGACAACAAACAAATAAACAAATAAATACTCTGACGTTTGTTCTGATTCGTAATTTATCTCTTTCGTCCGTTCACCTGGAAGTTCTGCAATTAAGGTGCATCTTATTATATTAACAACTCCGGAACGTGTAACTAACGGTATGCTAATTGCATTTTCGGGAAACAAAATAAATACATCATGCATTGTCTTTGTTGCAACTGATTAAAGAATTGCCCCACTTCGACGTATATAGGCACTGATCGTCGGTGTAGGGTAATTTGTTAATCAGAAGCAATAAAAAAAAAATCGACGGAAGTATTTCATGAATACAAATCCATTGTCTTTGTTTGTCTTTGTTTCAAATGAGTGTGATAAAGATTATAATACCGTTGCATGTTTTGTTATCGTCATCCAGGATGAAACCCTTTTCACAGTCACAGGAGAATCCCATTTCTTCGTTGACACAGATCTGAGAGCAGTCGTGCAGTTGCAAGGAACACTCATCAAGGTCTAGATTGAGAACAAACAAACAATTGGGCAGAACATATTTACCAACGTTTCCATTCGTTTCCATTACTCTTGCGTTATGTCATGCAACAATATTCAGCTTGTGCATAAGACAAGCTTTTCGACGTCAAAATATTTATACGAGTAGTGTACACGGATGCGTTTATGATTATACTCACTTTTGTTTCTGCAATACTGATGTTTTTCCAAATCTTGCGATTAATCACAAAGAATTCCTTACGGGTGTGGCTTCTATATTGATGTCCTTCTTTCGATATTTCCATTCAAATGTTTATCTTGTTTTCACACTCAGTCATTTAAGTCTCTGTTTGTTCCTAAATAGTTACGATTTAGTCGTCACTGTTTAATGGGAAATCTGACCGTTCTTCAGTGGGTCCCCCATCTCCGTCTTCTGATTAATCTGCCACTATAATGTTTGTTCGTGTGATCCCCTTCAAAAATATAATGTACCTCCTTTTGTATTGATTACTTATGCTGAAATTCTTTACTTTCATGTACACTGTGACACTGCATATATGTTATTGCTTATGTTGCGATGGAGAAAAATAAAATGAACTGAACTGAAATAGAGGAACGTGAATAAAATATTCACCTAAATAAAGAAAATGCAACATGTTTACGATAAAATTTGGCAGTTAGTAAGTGTTGAGAAAAGAAGAGACAAAATATCTGTTATTGAAAGTATGTCAGGATTTGCCCCCCCCCCCCCAAAAAAAAAAACAAACAAAAAACACCACACACCAAAAAACAAACAAACAAAAATCTTCATTGCTGTCGCACTACCATCTCATTTTGAGGAGAAAAGCGCCCTCTCTCGCTCTGATTTCTGACAGTTAAACTTACCTGTGCAAAGTATTCCATCGCCCTGGTAGGATGACCGACACTCGCAGCTAAAAGAACCGTTCAGGTTTGTACAAATCGCGTTGACGGAGCAGTTACCGAGGTTGCATTCATCAATATCTGTAAAGTAAAACAAAGTTTTCTGTCAGTTCAGTGCATTTAACAATACATCTATCTAGTATAGTGTTCTGCAGATATACATGTACAATTACTCCCTTGGTCCTTAAACACGACGGCAATGCTTGAAAGGGTATCGAGTCGAAGATAAACTACTGATAGAGCCGTAACTCCATGGATAAACCATCAGGATGTGTGACGGCAAAATCCGGACTGTCTTACTGATTACGAAAGTGCTCTCTTTAACGTGTGAAGCCACGTTTCCACATTCATAACCCTATAAAGGTCACAAAGAAGTGAGAGATCTTAATTATGGAATACATAGGATGATACAATAAATCAGTATCTGCAGGAAGTAACTCACACTTCAAGAAAGCACGAGGAATATCCACGGCTTATCTATACTTTATATATATATTTTTATGTATATATATATATGTGTGTCTATGTATATTATACACACAATAATAGATAGACATATACACATACTTTACATATTATATACATCTATTTATATACAAGTATAATATATCCTTCCTGAGGGTATAGACCTATATAAACTGGAATTTTCCTTGAATTACTCATTCTCTTGAAAACGGTAAGAACATCCTAACCGAAGCGTCGAGACTGGGTAGGCCCTTTTCAGCGTCACCCGAACAAAAATACCTAATACCAATATACAAATAGACACATATATGCTACAAACATATGTCTATAATGCATTGCCCGTGCGCGCACTCTTGTTTCATAATATGATTAAAGTTTTGATGCTGATGCATGCCTACAAATGCCAGCCAGTCAAGTCGATTGAAACTGATCTAACTTATGCGGACTCAAAGAATGTTGTAACGGCGACTTATATTTTGTCGAAGATGGGCAGAATATAATTCCGATTCTGTAAAAGGCCCAACATAAAGTCCAGCTACATGTTGAAGAGTATTGTCGAAGGATGCCGAGGGTCACGGAGAAATTACAGTCATCAGGCAGAAATCACGGTTAAACAAGTATATTATGGTGAATCACTCGAACACAATTACAGGGATGGATTTTGAGGATGTCTCGCCCGGCACGAGAGGTGCGATGCGGTGAAGGAATTATAACTGGCTAATACAATAAGCTAAAACGTGACTGGGGACAGCTTCTGGACTGGTTGACTTTTTATCTCTTTCGTTGGTTACTCTCTCGCTGTTCAAACACGGGTTTCACTCTTAGCTGACAAACTCTTCACACCATCTCCCAAGCAAGTGAACTCTCCGATAAGCAAAAAGTCTGTCTTATATACCCATTTCAAACAAGTTCCTCTTGTTCGAGAAAGATAGAGAGGACCAGTCATGAAGGTCACGAGAAAGACGTTTATCGCGCTGCGGAGTATAAAGGAGAAGGACGTCTTTGAGCACACAGACGAGGAGCTCAAAATCATAGGCAAGGAGAGGATGCAAGGACAGGAGAAAGTCAAGACAAGAAGCAAGCACAAAGGGCTGAAGGACAGTGAGAGTTAAGGGCAAAGGGAGCAATCTGAAAAGGCTGAAGGACAGTGAGAGTCAAGGACGTACGGAGCAGGCTGAAAAGGCTGAAGGGCAGCGAGAGGCAAGGGCGAAGGGTAAGGGCAAGGACTCTGAAAGTCAAGACAAAGTTGAACTTAGGAGAGCAAGGCAAGAGTTCTGAAAGACAAAGCAAAGTCAAAGTGAGAAGGGACAAAGCGAAAGTACTGAAGTGAGAGCAAGGTCAAAGCGAGGGAGGCACAGAAAGGACATGTGAAGGTCAAAAGAACAAGTGAGCACAAGGTCAAAGTGGTGAGAGCATAGCATAGACTTGTGAAGGTCAGAAGAACAAAGCAAGATGGGCAAAGAGAGAACTCCGCTGTATGCAAAGCAGTTGAGATTGGGCGAACTAAACTAGAAATTTGCAATAGCGTTGGCAAAACATCCTGTACATAGACTAGTACAATAAACATGAAAGCAATGAAAAACATGTAATGTTATATACATAATATTACATAAAACATCTTAATCAAATATGCGTGACAATATTATAAAATTTTCTTCTTTCTGAAATAGGGCTACGACATCCGAGGACAATTGCATGATCAACTGGAGGCGAATTCGAGTCTACACGGCTATATTCTCGAACATGAGTTACTCTATCGGGTGCGGTTTGTTATTCCGAAGGTTGGATAATCCGAAACACACAAATTCCCTATACCTAGAGGTTCGTTAATCCGAAAATAAAAAAAGGGTTCGTTATCCGAACATTTGTGGCTTTATTCCGAAGGTTAGCTATTCCGAAGGTTCGTTAATCCGAAAATGAAATAGGGTTCCCTATTTCGAAGGCTCGTTTATCCGAAAATGAAATAGGGTCCGTAACGAACCTTCGGAATAACGAGCTTTGTTTCATTTTCGGATTAACGAACCTTCGGAATAACGAACCTTATTTCACTTTCGAATTAATGAACCATCGGAATAACAAACCTTATCACATTTTCGGATTAACGAACCTTCGGAATGATGAATCTTCGGAATAACGAACCTTCGGAATAGCGAACCTTCTGACTAAAGAACCTTCGGAATAACGATCCTTCGGAATAACGAACTGTAACCACTCTATCGGATATCATTTACATCTTTGAATCAAGATTTCCTCAAAGTCTAATTCCTTTCATTATGCACATTACCTTCGCATAGACCGTCGGGAGTCCTCCTGAACCCGGGGAGACACAGGCATTCGAAAGCTCCATCCGTGTTCCGACAGCTTGACCCGAACGTACAGTTGTTAGTGGTGTCACTTTCGCACTCGTCAATGTCTAGATTACATTCAAAAAAGAGGAAAAAATAAAATAAAACAAGCAAAACATAATTAGATTTGAATGAACAGCAACTGATAAAAAGCAAAGAAAAAAATCCAGAAAATTAGTCTCCATTACGTCAGTCTCATAGACATTGTAATTGATGCTAATGTGTATAGGACCTCAAACGGAAAGACAGAACATAAAAGCATGCTGAAAAAAAGCAAAATAAACATGTCGAAAAAAAGCCAAATAAACATGTCGAAAAAACAAGGAACCAAGGGACTCCAACCTGTCATCTACATCTGCTTTCCGGGCAGCGACACTGCCACCAGGCTATCCATGGTTGCTGGCAGTGACACGTTGTAACTTGGAACAAATATCCAAGCTCCGAAATTCCGCTAGACTAATAGTCCAAGGTGGACAAGACATTAATGAAGGCTCATCGTGTGACTGCCGGCAAACCAGAGACAGCCTGGTGGTAGCGTCGCTGCCCGGAAAGCAGTAGATGGCAGGTTCGAGTCTCGTGGTTCCTTTTTTTTCCCCCGACATGTTTGTTAAATTATAGATCAGTAGTTGCGATCTTACAAGTTTCATTTGTAGAGGGAGACAAAATGAAGAAAATTCACACCTAACCCCCCCCCCCTCTCTGCGTAGTACTTTATTGCTTTTGGTTTTAAGAACACTTGGAAAATACTCTTGTTGCATTATATAGCGGACGGTTGGTGCCATAGTGTCGCGCACCATTTTATCCATCCAATAGCTACATCAATTGCATTCAATCAACAACAACAACAACAACAACAACAACAAAATGATAACGCAGTTTTCTGATTTCAGCTTACCGAAGCACATAACTCCATTTCCCGTGTAACCCTGATTGCAGTCACACCTAAAGCTCCCGGGAGTATCAGTGCAGGTGGCGACTGGACTGCACACGTCGGTGGCATTCTCGCACTCATCGATGTTGCTGCATTCGAACCCGTCCCCGATCCAGCCGTCGTCGCAAGCGCAAGTGTAGAACCCGAACCTGTTCGTACACGTGGCTTGCTCGTGACACTCGTTTACTTCCGGGTCGCGACATTCGTCTTCGTCTGCAAGAGAATTGTATTTTACATACCATTGTACCAAATGGAGCTGTGGATACATTCGTAATCACGATTAAAAAAAAACAACAGCCAAGCATACCGTACATAGACCTTGGCATAAAAATGAGTATAAGTCTCCCTGACAGTGTTGCGTTTCCTGCTAGGCATCCTGTCATCATGATTACTGCGTGTATCACGACTATCACCCTACCAGGCCGTTCTACTGCTACTGAGAAAAATTGATTCAGCACTGATACATCTAATCATTATCAACTTTTATCATAAGTGTTATCATGTCGTTGTCAATGATATCAGCAACATTTGTTGTCATCTTAGCCATTTTGCCCAAAGTGTCTAGGATTTGAATCTCCGTATGTTACTCCTGTTTATACGTCCCTCTATTTCCTTTTCTTTTTTAAGGCGTTAAAGTATTACTTTTTCCCCAAAACTATCTTCTGTTTCTCTTGGCATGCTACTGCCGAAGATCGCTGTCTCCGTTGTGCGTTCTTGTCTGCTATTTTGTCTTCTGTTTTTCAGTTTCGCATTTATAAAAGTGTATTTATCTGTTCATCTAATTTTCAGTGGGCTTCCAGACTTCTTCCTCTTCTTTAGTTTTTGTATTTACGATGCTTCAAATTATCTTTCCATCGATGTTCTTTTCCAGAGGGGCCCACATACTACAAGCTCTGTCTTTAGTGGGTCCCTCCATTTTTCGCATTTTAAGCAACGGTATACATGTACTTCACTTCGATCACTTCTGTTTCTCTTTTACTATACAATGTATAATTACTATAGGTCCTCAAGTGTTGTACAGTCTTTTAATTTCACTATGTTCTATTTACTTTATTCTCCGTTATCAAAGGAAGTGAAACATATGTTTTGTCGAAAAATGAAATAAATTTTGAATTGAATTGAAAAAAAAAATATTTCACTAGCAAAGGAGCCCGCTTTATAAAGTGCATCGATAATATTATAGGGCTTGCTGAGTCTTCTTTACAGCACTCTCATCTGCTGGATAGCTATCAATATCATCAATACTATAGGTTAAAACGCAGAATGAATACTGCCAGCAATAACATGACGACACATTCGAGGATCTAACCTGCACAGTTCAGAAGTCCATCGCCCACGAAACCCGCCATACACGTGCACGTGAAAGAACCGATAGTGTTGTTGCATACAGCATACTGGTTACAATGTTGGACATTCATGCATTCATTGATGTCTGAGGAAAGAAAAAGAAAAACCAAGTAAGGTAAACACAAATTATAGTAGATATTGATCATCTAAAATTCTGGTGAAAATAAACAAACGTGCGAAAAATAAGATTTAGGATTTCTCTTTTCTGTTGCTATTTTGGTAATTTCTAAGTTTATGACACCTGTGACATATAAGTTCAAACCAATAAAAAGGAATTGATTTAGGTTTGAGAAAATTGAGGAATGAAAATGTAAAAAAAATCCGACAACACATTAACAAATTGCACTTGTAGCATGTATAGGTGTGTACTTATAAAAATAATATAGACACACTGACGTATATATCTTTTCTCCATGGTACATATCTACCTATTTTTATATATTCCCTAGGTATGATTATAATATGTGATCCTGCACCTCAAAACAAACAAAAAGTCGCCAGACATGAATTTTTAGTTAAGACCGTATTCTGAAAGAGCAGTCTTTAAGCTTTAAAATGATGTATAACTCAAATCAGATGGACTCTCCTAACCTATCTAAATATTGGAAAGAAAGCACAAACTCAGGAAAAGTGTGAACTGAGAAAAGAGGCTCTGAAGTACAGTGTCTATTCAAGCGCTTAATCTTTACAAAACCGTGCTGGCTGTGCAATGAATGGGACAAAAAACAGGAAGTAAACCACCAGAGAAACAACAATGAAGGGATTATCAGATTAAAATGAAATTAAGTATGCCTCATTAACACATTCTGTCCATAATTAATGCCAACTTTCAAAGCAGTAGCACTATCCTTTCAAAAGTTCTTAGAGTTGGAAGTGAAGAGTGTGGACAAGGTTTTTCAGAAATGAAAAAGGGATTCTAAAGACACACCTAATCACACTATTCTACCAAAAATGTTTGAGATAAACTGCTAAAAAAAAAACACTTTCCTGCCCGTTTTATGATACCAAATTTTAACATAATGTAAAAGAAGACCCGCTCTTTCAGAAAATATGAAAAAGTCAAGTTCGGCTAGGTTGACCCATTTCACTTATTTTCAGTCCTCACGCAAAATCAGTGTGTGCGACTTTATGTTCGTTTTGAGGTGCACGGTCACATATGTATCAAGTTTGTGTTGAGGACAGAATGGCAATATAATATGAAATTTACAATAACATAATCGAACATTAAGTGTAATCAAAATGCATAAATATCCTTAAAACCATGTGTGAAATACATGTCAATTCAACTCGACAAAAGTTAGATTTTGTGTTAGTGTTTGAACTATTAAGACTCTGCTTTTCATCTCGAGAAAATATGAAATCGTAAGTATCAAACTTATTTAGTTAAGATTATAAAAAATCTATGTCATGACGTTATACAGGGGGTCATATTGATTCTTGAACTTTCTGTGTAAAAAAAGATTAGCATGAAACTGTATTACATCGATCCCATGATTCGTTGGTTTCAGCATTCACATGCACTTCGGCATACATAGAACACAGCCCTGAGTTCATCCGTTCTAAAATAGCAAATACTATAGTATGTTACCTTCACAAGAAGCCTCGTTTCCTCCGATTCCCTGGTATCCAGGAATGCAAGAGCAGTTGAAGGACCCGGCTGTATTAACACACACACTGTTGTTTCCACAGTTATGCATATCCAATACACATTCATCGATATCTGTCGGCACATAATGACAACAAATAATTATTATACTCTTGTCGGTAAGCGAATTCTTCAAAATCCGTCCAAGAAATGTGGTGCATCCATCACAGTACACATACGATTGTGTTCCCACGTCCTATAATTATTATGAATATGACTAGAAAAGAAAACAGATCAAATATTTTCTTTCATACTTCATTATTATAGGCCTACAATATCATACAAATATATTTTGTCTTGAAAGTTCCTGGTTAAAATTATGGGCAGATGTGACTCCAAATAACACTATTTACCGAGGGGCGCAGTTGAAAATACAGATGGTCACGTGAAACCTTTTCAACCAATCACTGCAAGATGAATTTTGATACGATATCTGTTTTATGTACATTAATCATCTTTGTGTTTACTTTTCAGAGTAATGTGACACTTTGCGTCAACTAAACCTGTACCTGGCGCTGCATTTGACTATTTTTAATGCGTTTTAACATTTTGAAATCTTCAGAGGGAATGAAAAAAAAGCAACAAACAGGGAACTTTAATTCATTTCAACCAAAGAAGTAGTCAAGGACTTACAATGAGCATGATTTGTAACAAATATAGTGACATTATCAGAAGTGATTGAAATTTAGAAAGTGAGAGGCGGTATAAATGTCATTGTTTCCTAAGGTACATACCTCTGCACGTCCGTCTATCCAGATTCAATGTATACCCGTCATAACACAGACACTGATACGAACCCAAAGTATTCTCGCATATCTGTTCGCAGTCATTGAGTGTTTGATTGGAGCATTCATTTAGGTCTGTTGGAAACAACCAAACATAGAGAATACGTCATCTGAGGCATGATATTACATGTCCTCAGTAGTTAGCAAAACTGTTATCATTATGTACGTCGCTATCATAAAAGTGACAACATCATACATTTCAAAATTGTTCGGATTATCTCCTCTTCAGGTTCACATGAAGAAAAGGAGACTCCATAGATACTGAAGGCGTTTTAAACTCGATTCGCCTCCGAGGGCCATCTTTTTGCAGAAGAGCAGTCGTACAGACATCCAACCAAAACGTATGGACAAAAACAAAACAAAACAAAACAAAACGCATGTCTGTGTATTCTGCATTCTCTTCGTATAAAATCATTTGTATGTATTTCGTAAACCATTCGGGGGTATTACCGTAGCAGTTGAATCCATCACCGATTAGATTGGGCGGACAGTTCCCACAGCTGGGCTCAGTGCTTGGGGGGCTTTGGTCGATACAGATCACGCCTTCGAAGCACGGGTCTCCTGCACACGAGTCTATATCGAGCTGACAGTGGTCTCCAGACCAGCCGGCCGTGCAGTTGCACGTGACCACCTAGAACAAGAAGTCAGAATGTCACGTGTTAATTCTAATGTTATCTTTGTGGACTGAGACCAAAAACAGTTTCTACCTATCAATATAGGCAATGCTTGGGCTTGTGAGCAACGACTTCGTTCGTCAGTTTCGCTGCTTTAGTAGATTTACTCACGGCAAATCTGTTCTCGATGAGATCTTCCCCCTCGGCTTCGGTTTCAAAGTCACAAATGCCATCGTTTTCACACAGGCAGACCTTGACAAGGATTGAGACTGAGGATTGGACCAATCCGTCACTGGCCACCACGTCCAAAGTAATCCTGTCCGTGTTTGCTGGAGTCCAGACAAGGCGACCATCTGGGTGATCATACGGGATTGACATATAGAATACATCAGTCAAAAAATTACATATTTATTTTGTAAGAGCTTTTCATCACATTGTATAAAAGAGCATAGTTTATTGCTTAGCTGGTATTGGACAGACTGGGTAGAGCTGCTTAAAGTAATCGAATCTGTATGAAATCGGAAAATTAAACAAAACAAGTGCCAAATTGTGTCTCGCCCATTCGCGTACAAGGAATTAACATTTTTGTAACTCCCAGAAGTTAATTGACCTGCTTATGACCTTTGACCTTGTGGTGACCTTCAACACCCCAAGGGACATTTACCATCCAAATTTGGTCACAAACGGACAAAGGGATCAAAAGTAATGAGCCACAATCGAAACGCGCCATAAAAACTTAACATTGGGCCCTAAAAATTTGTTGACCCCTTTCTGTGATCTTTGACCTTGTGATGACCTTTAACTCCCCAAGGGACATCTACCATCCAAGTTTGGTCACAAACGGACATAGGGATCAAAAGTTATGAGCCACAATCAAAACACGCCCTAAAAACATAACATTGGGCCCTTAAAGTTTGTTGACCTCTGTCTGTGACCTTTGATCTTGTGACGACCTTCACCTCCCCAAGGGACATCTTCCATCCAAGTTTGGTCACAAACGGACAAAGGGATCAAATGTTATGAGCCATAAACGAAATGCGCCCTAAAAACTTAACATTGGGCCCTAAAAGTTCGTTGACCCCTGTCTGTGACCTTTGACCTTGTGGTAACCTTCAACTTCCCAAGAGACAGCTACCATCACCCAAGTTTGATTGCCATTGTAGCAACATGTGCTGAGTTACATGTGATAAGAGAGTCTTGCAAGTAAACTTTAACGTATGACCTCAAATAACCTTTGTCCTTATCATGTGACCTCTTACGGCACCATAACATGAAGGTACCCCCAGTGCATCCATCACCCAAGTTTGATTGCCATTATAGCAACATGTGTCGAGTTACGTGCGATAAGAGAGGCTTGCAAGTAAACTTTAACGTACGACCTCAAATGACCTTTGACCTTATCCTGTGACCTCCAACGGCACCATAACATGAAGGTACCCCCAGTGCATCTATGACCCAAGTTAGGTTGTAATCCAAGCAATTTATGTGAAGTCAGGGATGCCAAGTTCAAAACAATTTTATGAGTGAGATTTTCATGATTCGGCATCTCGACATGCGAATGAGCGCGCGAGCGATGGTGTGGGAGGGGGGTTTCCCTGTGGCCTCCCACTGTAGGGAGCTTTTTCAATTTTTAGCTCTTCATGGTGCGATCAGGTGCATACTTAAGTGACTTTTTTTTACTTATTTTGAAAGACAAAAGGGAATTTACCTTCATTTGTAACTATCACTTTCATCTTTTTTAGCTATGCTCATTATTATAGGCCCAAGTTGCAGACTTCTCCCGATGAGTGAGAAAAATGGGTGCCATGCGTGAGATCGTGAGATGGCCCCTAAATGCTTGAGTCTCACGCAGAATGCGTGAGACTTGGTAGCTCTGTGAAGTTATTTGTCAAAAGAGAGTCTTGCAGGTAAACTTAAACATAGAAAAGAGAGTCTTGCACATACTCTTTAATATATGACCTCAAATGACCTTCGACATCATCACATGACCTCCGACAAGACCATAACATGAAGATACCCCTAGTGCTTCTATCACCCAAGTGTGGCTGCTTTTGCTGTAATAGTTGCCAAGTTATGCATCATAAGAGAGTCTTGCAGGTAAACTTTAACGTTTGTGACGGACGACGGACGGACGACGGACGGACGACGGACGGACGGACGGACGCCATTTCGATCTCCATTTGGACGGACGCCATTTGGATTAGTTTCGCCTTCACCTCCGGTGGACGAGACAATCAATTTGGCCGATTAGCAGAATAAACAGCAACTTCAATCCTCGGAAATATGAGGAAAGAAAAGGATTACTTTACAAAATTGGCGATATAGAGGCATTTGATATTCTGCAAGCGCAATAAGCTGTAACGCACACAAACACACACATACACACACACACAACTATGAATACGAAGGTATCAGAAATTTGGTCATTTTACTTTTTTATTTGGAAATATTCTAACCAAGGTGTACCCCAGATTGAAGAATTTGAATTCTTGCAAATGCAAAAATATCACTTAATGCTTAATTCCTCGTGTAAGTTGGGAACACTCCCTCCCACACCGTACCAAGCGCTTAGATTTTCAGTAAATGAGAATATTAAGTTACAATATTTTTCTTTTGCCATTTATATGAATAAACAACGTATCTTCTTACTTTTTGGTTTGAAAATTTTTCCACAGATTTCTCCAAAAGTGTCCGCAAGACGGTTTGATTTCAATTGTAATAATCTCTACTCTGACGCTGCGCTTCGATGATACATTTCCAAAAAATGAAGGATAAAGCAGCAAAAACGCATAACTTCAGCTGTATGTAGTGCTCTTTATTTGTTCCTCATTTTTCAGCTGTGCTGGTTGAATGTTTGACAAGGCAAAAAAAAAAGTTATCCCATAATGATGCACTAAGATAATGCAATCATAATTTTCTCAACAGAGCAGCGAGTGGACAACAAAAATGATCTAATTACATCTCATCTTATACGGAAGTAAAATCAAGTTAAAACAATTCTAGGAAACTATGCACAACAATTCAAAATAAACTATGTTGACGAAAAAAAGTATTCATTATGAGAACCTGACCATCATCAATGGACGAATTCTGCGGAGCGGTGCCGTTCAGTGAAAACGTGATGGTGTCATTGTTTGGATCAAAAGCTGTGATCAGAAGGACATAGGTTTCTCCTACTACGACGTGTAGAGTATTGTTGGCCATCAACGCCCCCGTAGCGCTTAGCTCTTGTATGTCCGTGATTTCCGGGGGAAAATTATCTGATTTGGAGAACAAAATAATGAAGATGAAAGTAGTGATATATATATATATATATATATATATATATATATATACACTGTGTATGGAGTTTCATGGTAAAAAAGGGCTAAGCTTCATTTTTAAAATCAAGTCCATTATCATTTAGAACGAAATACACTATGTATAAACTTTCTCATAATACCTCACTTCTAACATAACAAGGAACATTTTTTGAAATTATAACTAGAAATATTCCTTACTTGCTTTCATAATCTGTTTTTTAGCAGCTTCAATCATAAATATCTCAACTAAATTAGAATAAAGATAACTCGTTCTGCAATGAAAACTTCTCATGTGAATTTTATATTAATGTCTTTAATCTCATTTCAGCTGTCGGGAAAAACAGGGAAATCTTATAGTGAAAAGCAAACTTGATTCAGGATGTCGTCACTATCAAGTACAGTATAACTTGTCATATATACAAAGTGGGTATGAGACAATCGGCGGTGCTGCTTTTTTCAGTTGCCTGAAAATTCAATGTAAATGCAAGGTGCATTTTTGCCAAAATAGGTTTACAAAGTTATTTCACAACAACACTTCTTAAAAAAGAAAAAAAAAATGTATCATCGTCTCAATTAGAAATCGAAAGAAGCTGTCTTCTGTTAGTCTGACTTGTAAGTCAACGTAAAATCATTGCTTTTGGGAGCAGTGACAAATCTACTTTGTCCCTTACTAAGACTTTGCTCGTCTGCCTCCCGTTTGGCACCAATATCCAACGAGTTTGCGCCAAGCTCCGGCCCCACCGCTAAGTAATCAAAGAGACACGACCTATCGTCTCCACACAATTCTAGGGCAGCGTTCCTTTCCTCTGTTGTCGCGTCAGCTAGGAGTTCGTCCAAAAACAGGGGGACGAAGTCAGGGTCGTTGTAATCATTCCACGAGTTGTTTCCGTAATCGAACAACGATTCATTTGCACTGACTGTCCCTACATTGACAAGAATCAAAATGCAAAAAAGTGAACAACCAAAATTTAGAACAAAAAGATGGAAGTAATCTTAAAGGAAGCAAGTGAACATAGAAGGATGAATTTCAGATTACTGTGAATGTCGAAAGATTTTGCAAAGTTGTGTTGTGTTACCTAGGCCGTATCCACTATCGAAAACCATGAATGGCGTCCGCCAGCCACTTGTATATGTGCCTCAAAGCGTACGCTTATCGATAACGGTTGATTTGTTTTGTTTTGTTTTGTTTTTTTTTTTTGCTGCATGTATGCTTAATACTTAGAGAATAGTGATAGAGCTGTATACAATATTCGTTACGGGGATTCTCGAATCCACGGTGTTCCGATGATACCAGATCTTTTAACTACTTCCACAAAAGTAGCTTTTTGGCGTAAAAGTTAGTTCAAGCTGAGTAAGGTTGTAAGAGACAATGCAGTGACGACTCACATGATTTTCCAAACTCAAAGATTTCCGCCTCTGAAAGGTTCTTGCCTTCCTCCGGTTGCAGAATGGTTCCATTCCTAAGTAGAAAGTCGTCGGATGGATCGCCGTTCCACAAACCTATGAAAAACAGTAATACGTTGTTCTTGTCAGTAAAATGCCTGTTGGCTTCTTTGACAATTCTCATACCATCGCATGCAGGGAAGCACCGGTCCTGATCACATGAAGTGTTACGTCTTTGTGTAGTTGATTTTTCCCGCTAAAATCTTAGTAGCTATAGGGCCAAATTACATGCTTTGCTGGAAAATTACCTTCAGTAAGCTCCTCTCACCTCCCTCCGATTTTTCGCGACATCCGAAGATTGTCGTTGATTATCATATTTTTTTCTTCAGATTTTCATATCTTTTTTCATATCATATATTTCATATGCAGATACAGAAATCTATGGTGCTATAACATATCTGTAACTTGTCCGCAAAAGATAAATATGAACACGATGAATATAGGTAATGTTGCTTTCCCTAATATTCTCAGTCATAGTCACTCTCGGGAATCACTGAAAGTCAGGAGACCGTCTATACATTTTTGTATCAAAGTACTCTTGTCGAGTGCTGGTCTTGATCAGACTTATAATGTGTTTCTTACTTGGCGCATATTATCATCTATAGCTTCATTTTGCACAGCTTAGTCTCTAAGACTTAAACGAACGACATGTCTAATAAGGAAAAAAATATATAAGAGCGTACCTATTTAGTGCAGAACCCTTTAGGAATTGTGTCAAAATTATTGTTGCGTCCCTAACGGTTGTTTTTGCCTGAAAAATGTAAACGAAAATGGTCAATGCTGACATACCAAGTAAACCTCGTCCAACACCAAGCTCTGCATACTCCGAAGGCCCGTACATTGTTAAATCCAGTATTCCGTTTTGAAATGTGACTTTAAACGAAGACAGGATTTGCGTTGGACTCAAGAAGACAGCCGTGATGTCCGTGCCATTGGTCGCCCCACTTTCGGTGGTGTTATCATTGTCGACTGATAAGGCAAACAGTTCATCAGCCGAATCGTACCCTTCTGTGAGAAAGGCAAGAAATTAGAAATTCATGTTAAGAATAGTTGTATCTCTATAACAACTGCGACGATAGTGAAGGGGATAATGATATTGACTATGGTAATTGTGTTTGTTTTCGCAGTCTTAGCAATTAACACGCTGTTTTACACATTAATTTACATAATGCGTACTTCATACTGATTTTTTTTTTTCTGTCTAATGCGGTCAAATGCTGTCGTCCAAGTATAAACAAGTTTCAATATTGTTGTCTGAAGCCCTACCTTCTCGCAGAGTTTCAAGATCCACGCTTGAATCATTCACTTTGACCTGCATCTCCGTCCGATTAGCGTTGAGGGTTACTTGAAGCTGTCAAAAGTTCGACCATAAAACAAAAAATGAATAAGACACTGTAAGATGACTTGAAGAACGCAAAGACATGACAATATCAGTCAACGACAGCTAAAAACTTTGGCAACCGTTGGTATAGATCATTTGTGATTTAACTCTCTGAAAAGAAAACGACCGAGAGAAACAATATAAAATTGTAACAATTTACCCCATACCGTTAATCCTATTCTTGTTGTTGATGCGTACTTATTAGCCACAAATGATATTTAACAAATATAGAAGAATCAACATCCTACTTTGTCACTGCATATAACAAAACTTGCGTGTTTCTTCCTGCAAGATATACTATGCATTTTCGTAAGGATTTGAGACTAAAGATAGAAAGTGAAACGGAACATTGTCGCTTGGAACAGGTGCAAATGATAAAGACACGTTAGGATTTCATAATTACAGTTGTAATTCCTTGAGTGGCAGCAAAGCCTATGAAGACTGTTCCGGAGTTATCTCTTTCTCCAACCGCTTTCCCGGTCCTCGCCTGAAGCTGAAACGGGTCGCCGTTGGTGTACTCCAGCATGACATATTCTCCCAGGCCGTTGAAGGTGTATGATTTCCCGTCGAGTGTATTTATGTGAGGATCACCGAAAAACCAAGCTGAAGGGAATCAATTCAAACAATGACAGTTTTCTTGTATACCAATGTGTAGAACTTACGCCCCTTTTCCGAGACAATGTATTTGTCACCATTGCATACTTAAGAATGACAGTGCTTACCGTTTTTACTCCTTCATCATCAATTTGAACAAAAACTCGATACGTTCAACAGAAAATATGGCTATGGCTGTCTTAAAAGACTGTGTGTGTTTGTGTAAGAGTGTGAATACAAGCCGTCATTGATCTGAATTCTGAATAATAATTCTGAACTCGTCATTATTCTATTGCAAAGGCAAATGTTGTGTTTATGATGCAATTCCTAATTCATCTTATGTTGTGTTTTGTGGGAAAAAGAAGAATGAAAATAAATAAATTGAATTGAATTAGACTGGTAAAGCGGTTGTAGCTGTGTTATCGTATATGAGGACGTACCGTCAGGTATATCTTCAGATAGCAGTCATTCAAATGATATTCCGTGAACATTTTACCTATTTCTTTACATTCATCGTCTAAATGGCGATCAGTTTGAACATGAGAAAAAAAATATAAACGCATGCATTGATATCACTACCATCATGATAAAAACTCCCGTCTTTTACGAGGTATTGATTCCGATGCTGATCATACCTAACCCAACCATCTCATATCCTCCCATGCCCTATCCACCCTGACATCGAAAAGTTTCACTTGCTAACGTTATGGTGTGTGCATGTGTGCAGGGAGGGTAGAACCCTTGTGTGTGTGTGTGTGTGTGTGTGTATGTGTGTATATGTGTGTGTGTGTAATGGTAAAATGATTACATCTAGGCGGGATCCGACTACTGCGCAATCCACTTGCGGGGTACCGCATTTTGATCAAGGAGTACCAAGGTTCGTGCCTTCTCCATTACGTATAAAAATCACCACCAACAAGATCATGAAATCAATACAAGCAGTATCCAAAAGGTTATTATAATCACAATTTAACTTAGCATTGCTGTCGTTATTTCAGACGTGTATTTCAAAAAAAAAAAAACCAAACAAACAAACAAACAAAGAAAACGCAAACATACAAAATAACGGTCTTTGCATTTTGGTTCTCTTAACAAAAAAAAACCAAAAAAAATCTCGGTCATGTACTGTAGTTATTTGGTAAGCCATTACCAAAAGGTAAAGTTCTGTACAGGAAATATGAACACATGTAACAAAACATCATAGAATGATCCTACTTATGAAGCGCTGAAGTTCGTCTAAACTGATGATGCATCACAGAGGAAAGGAATAAAGTTGCACGGGAATACGTACCTAAGAATGGAAGTCTGTAGTTTCGACAGTGAGACGGTGGCCTTTTTCTTTCATAGAGATTGCAGAATGAAGCGCTGCGTGAACGACTGCAGCAGAAATATCTTGGGAATACGTCGGCGTCTGTACAAAAGGAAAATGTGAAAGACGTACGGCTTCAATAGAACCAAGTATGGCGCCTTATAAACCGTAATAATTATTATCTAATACACGCATCAAACATTGTGCTAGGTAGGTCATCTCTCTGTGTAATATCTTACAGCATAGCTCTCCTATAGGACTTTCTAGGGTGATTGAAGTATAAAAGGTGTGATCACAGACGAATATGGCGGGCCATTTGCCCAATAATCCGAATATGAATAAGTTTATCCCCGATAAACTCAGTTTATCAGTCGACAAACTTTTCGAGAGAAACTGTGTTTTTTAAAGCGATGAACTAAGTTTATCGATAAACTCTGTTTATGAAAAAAAAAAACTCAGTTTCAAGTGGAAACTAAAGTTATCGTGATAAACTTAGCTTTTGCTCAATAAATAGCGTCTTTCTCGGCAAATGGCAAGCCATAGATGAACCAAAAAAGAACGGAAAAAATTCGACTCTTGTATATCTTACCTCATATAGAAACACATTATACTATAACAACGAATTCCATAATTTGCTTTTGTTCTATCCCCTGTTGTTCTGGAGAAAGAGAGAGAGGGAGAGAGGGGAAGAGAGATGGAGAAGGAGGAATAGAGGAAGAGAGGAGGAGGAGGAGGAGGAGGAGGGGGAGGGACTTACAAATCCACCTAAGTCTCTGATCTTGTCTCCAAACCCCATTTCTTGGCATTTCCGATTGATAGTGACTGGACAGCCAGAAGGTGAAGTATCCCCTGAATAGCCCCCAGTGTGAATACGTGCATCGGAATGCCCCACTTCCGATGCGAGGGAAAACCGGCTGCACGCATCTCGTAGCGAAAGGGAAAAACAGGGGGAGGTAGAACGAGACTGTCATGGAAACAAAAGGGAAAAAAAGATTAGTGGTAGAAATCATTTTAGCTTTGTGATAAAGTAGTTAGCTACAATGCCTGCTGGTTTACTGAAGTAAACATGCGTTTATCAGTTAAACATATGATACTTTTATTTTCTTTTCATTCTAAGGTATATAGTATTGTCTCAAACACATAACATGTAGTGTGATCATACGAGTTGCGATGGTAATGTATTTGATAATAAAACGATATTTTAAAAACGACGTATTGGAGGGCTGCGTTTGCGAACCCATTAAGCTGGAATGTGTCTTTCAGGTAAAGGAATACAGAAATACATAATTCTTTACGGCTATTATCCACAGCAAATAACGCTAGACAAATCTACATGGTTTTCATGACAAAAAACCCCGTTTCGATAGGAGATAAGTTTCGATAAAGATAGGAGAGTTGTCTTCACTTCACTTCACCTCAACGGAGTTCATTTGAAACAACATTATCCACTCAGCTTTACTAAACTCAACTCACACTATAATACGTGGACCCAATGCCATTAATTGAACTCGTCACCCTCGACATAAGAGACAGAAACAAAATTACATATCATTCATTGTCTTGGCGGCATATTCATAATATTAGACAGAGAAAGAGATAGGAATTGGAAAGGAGAAGGGTAGAGATCTATATCATACAAGGTCTGTTGAAGCCTGGCAAAAGGTCCGGCGGGACGTTCGGCTGTTGTGAAACATGCGCAAAGTTGCATCCCGTGAACCGGACGTCCAATATGGCTTGCAACAATGAACACGGACACGGCTGCACTCCATCGAGGGAAGGTGTTGGCTCCGAATTATACCAATTTAAGCAGTACGCCCTCGGATTGATGTAGTACGGAGGATTTGAATCCAGTTGGTATATGTATCTTCCCAGTAAACCGGTTGTTCCGTTAAGCTGGTCAGGTCGGTAGCTCCTGAACAAGTCATCAGTACTTGGAAACTCATTACGCCAGTTGCCATCGATGCTATAACCTATCCGAGCCGGCTTGTCCTCCTCCGGATTAGGTTCCCACATCATACTGCCCTCTTGAAAATTCAGTAGTATTACAGTGTGGACACCATTAGTCAGGAGAATGGCTTGGTACGTACTTGTCTGAAAAGAAAAGAAAACTTTATGTACTACATGCCACAGAATTGCTGTAGTGCGGTCACTTGTAAGGTTGTCTTTGATGGTCGGAACATGGAGCTACTAACTCTGTTAGTAGCTCCATGGTCGGAATGATAACTTTAATAATTATAGCCTACGATCACAAGTGAGCGCAATTCCACTTTCCAAATCCTGTGCTACCGAGGGTGGCTTAGGAAGCAACGACAGAGAAAGGCAACTTTTTCTGCATCATCTAATACACATAACATACATGAAAACTCAAAAAGTGCGTGAGATACCCCTGCTGGAAAGAACACAAAGCAACACAATTTGAAACATTGTATAACATTTCTTGGCACTGTGATAAATTGAAGCGTTTTAAACAATGTGAACGCTATGTGTATCAACAATGTGAAATCTCTGCAAACACAACACACACACACACACACACACACACACTCACTGAAGACAGTGTGATATAATCTTCACACACACTGTTAAATTTGAGCGTTTTCACATTGTCGATTATACAGTATGAGTACGTATGATTATATACGCGAAATTCTTTCGCATAAATAATAATCTATTACCTAATCATGTAGCCGACCATAAACTGTATTGACTGTTCACCTGTACCTCAGTAAGAAAATATTTTGTCATGCCTTGCTAATCATATATACAGTTGAACTTCAAAATGGGTAAAACTTTAATGAAAGCAGACAGACCTATCCTTTCCTTTCTCCTTTCAGTTATCCTATCTCTAACCATGTTCAGACGTATTTCTAGTCGGAGTAAAATTTTATGGCGCAGCAATTAAAATTCAAATTCATACTCTCTTACCACGACCCTGTGTCCACACGACGGTCGTGGGAAGATACCTCGACCAATTTACAACGGCCTTCGTGGGGATCATCGTGGAGGCACGGTGTAACTTCCGGAAGTGGTAGCGCCGCGCACCTTGACCATAATTGCGATTGTTTTTTGTTTTACTAGCGGCATTTGTCTTTTCCATACTCTTGTTGATGGGAATTTCTGAGCGCTAGCTTCTTCGTCGCGATCGACTAGGTTAGAATTGCACTACACGTGCACGTGTACGGCAAAATGTCAACATTGCGATTTGACTCCGGAAGTTTTACCTAATGCAATAATAGGAAATCAAACTCGGGAGGCAGTCATTTAGGAGGAACAATTATAAGTCAGTTCACAGTTTCAATCTGAGCATGCGCAGAAAAAGGTCACGGCATACCTTCTCTTGAAATGGATTTGGAATGACGTAGTCGAAACCTAGTTGGGGCTTCATGACAACCGTGTTTTAAAGGGACATTCCTGACGATTTTCATGATTTCACATCATGTAGTACATAAATCGAAAACTCCATGTATGGATTTGTGGAATTTATTATGGTCCTTGATCAGAGAAACAATACTTTGAAAAACCTTCAACAAATTACACTGAACAAGGATGATGACATAGGAGGTTCACATATTTCAGAAATGTAGCAATGTAATTCCGTTACAATACCACTTGCTTGCGAGTTCACCTGTGTATAATCTATGCATGCCTTCTTCTTTTGTTCTGCTTCCTTGAGCCCCAACTCATGCATTCTTATGGTGACTCTGCCATGTCATCATCCTTGTTCATTGCAATTTGTTTTACATTTTGAAAATATTCTTATTCTTCATCCCACTTTTCATAAATTCTGAAACTCTGTCTTCAGTATGACTAATTAATAGTTATTCAAATGTACAAATCTGAAAATCATCTGGAGGTCTCCTTTAGATAAATCAGGGGCAGATTGGTATTTACAGGTAAACGTGCATGAGTCTTTTTAACAGCATTAACAAAAGCCATTCATGCAGCATTGACATGCAAATTACCACTTCCTGCATGCATGTTTCATTTGCTCTTCTTGAAGACTATTCCATGTTTTGCAAAGTCTGTGGTTGGAGAGGCCACGAGACTAGTGCCAACTGTGATCTGGCTTATTTTTTTGCAGGGTGTAATGGTGTCAACTGAAGACGAACCTCATCTCCAGCGGAACCCGGAGGCTGCACGTTCTCCCACGTGATTACGAGGAGGTAAGAGATTCCGTCGAAGAATGCTTGAGACGAGACATCGGCGGAGGGTAGATTAAGCACTTCGCGAATTTGCGATACCACATTATCTCGCACAGTGAAGAAACTGGATGATGGTGAGGTTCGTCCATCATACTCCTACCAACAACAGGAAGATCAAAAGAAGAGGAGAAAGGGAAGAGACGGACAAAATGGAGTGAGAGATATAGTGAGAGAATGGAATGTGGCGATTGCGTTGTAGTTGATTTGAGATTTGATTATAATCTACACTCTTGCGGTTCGTGAGATGTTCTTGGGAACGAAGGTTTAATGCGACACTTGAACATCCGAAGCGTGCAGTGACAATCTTGAAAGACAGAAATGCATCGACAGCTATCTTAAATCGTGTATTACCGCAGCATGATATTTAGACATGATGCTATCTTTAACCTGTGGTCGACAAAACCAAATGTACAATGACAGGAACGTAATATGCGGGCAAATCTTACGATTCTTATAATCTTGCGACTCTTAAATTGAAAAAAAAAATAAAATCAAGTACCTGGAAATATATCCTTGGACTTCCGATGGTAAGATCAACGGGCGCCCCGAAAACCGACACCGTCGGATTTTGATAGGCGTTGTATATGGTGTAGAGTGAAGGATTGACATACTGGAATACGTAATTTGGGCTTGCGTCCCAGAATTCAATGACTCCGGTTGACGTGAACTGCAAAAGTATAACGTGATAATCGTGACGACAGAAATAAAGACGAAAACAAAACAAAGAGAGGTTAGTAGATGAAAATACTTCATTTGCAAAAAAAAAAAAAGTTAAAGACTTTTGAACAAAATAAAAACCAAAACCAAACTGGTTTTCCTTTGTGTGTGTGTGAATGCATAACGTCTCGGCAGCAACAACCTTTCCAATGCATACAGATGCACACTACACCAAACGCGCTAGCGCGCGCGCGCAAACACACACACTCAAGCACTTTCTATTGGCATTTCGGCTTGTTAAATGTAGTTTACTGCAAATTTGTAGACAGGTAGAATTTATACTGCTCAGTTTCAAGATCATGTCCCTAACTCTGACAACCCCCCCCCCCCCCCCCAAAAAAAACAAAAACAACAACAAACAAAAACACACACACAAAAAAAAACCCAACAACAACAAACTATCCCCCCGAAAAAAAAAAAATCGATATCATACACCCTCAACATTGCCCTGGATAAAATGATTTAGATTCCCTGTTGACTGTACAGATTATCTTTATAATTAGTAGAGTTGCTAACCCATCACAATCACCATTCTTATATTCCAGTAAAACAGTTATCTTTTGGAGTCCCCCTGCAGCAGATGACGGGTTAAAGAAAATAGATTGAGCTGTGAATTAATAATCATAGAGTGATAACTGCAGTGACACGTACAGTAATGTGGGTATAGAGGCCATTATCTCCTATTGGTAATCCTGTGTCCAAGTACACGGTATGATAAGTGAAGCTGCAGAAAATGAAGAAACATGTGCCTGGGAGCGGTACAATATTGACATCACCGACGTCTGGTCCATATGGTAGATAGATGTTCTCTGTTGGAAAGAATGGAATCATAAACCGTCATCCAAACTTTTATCGACACCAGCTTGTGGTAAGTTGGTTCCATGACATTTGCTCCTGCGACAGTTACTCCGCTGAAATATCTGCACGCTAAGCCAAACATAAATTCTACCCAAAAAGATAATCCTAACTCTAATCCTAATACTCACATCAAACTAAACTTGAGACCATATCGCAACCCCAACTCTAACGCTGTGTCCTTGTAGAAAATAAGGCTGGAGCAATTGTCGCAGGAGGAAATGTCGTGTTACCATATGGACTCTGGTGTGCACTTATTCGTTATTCTTATATTTCAACAAAACATAAGATCGAAATGGACTTCTAGGGGATAATCCACAGTTTGACATGAATTCATGTTGACGATGGAATTGATGTAAATCAAATTTCATATTGCTTCTTATATCATTCTCATCCGATCTAATGTTTGAAAGTAATATTCGTCGAACTTTACCCACTCGATATTTTTCTTCCATCGAGTGAGAGATGCCATTTATCTTTCAAGTTTTGTTTCTATAGCTCTATCACATTCCTTTCACAAAGTGACTTGAAATTTTCCAGAAGAAACAAACACATTACCACCAATGATAGGATAACTTTAGACACATCAGTAATACATGGTAAGCAGTACACTAAAAAAAGTATATATCTGCTAATTTTTGGTACTCATCATGAAAAGCAAGTGGGCCATAGGAACGGACGGTGAGATATTGGAACTTTTTTAAATTTTCTATAGGAAAAAAAGTCACGTCTAATTTTGGGATTTCATGTCATCACTTAAAATCATTTCGTTTTAGTTCCGACAAAAACATGTCGGCGTTCATTGCTCAGATGAGAACTGGAAAAACAATGATATGATTAATGTGAATAATTCTATTCGCGTGCTTTTATGGATGGAAAGGTATACTTAATATGTCTAAGAATTTAGTGCTACACAACAATAACAAATAGTTCTTTGAAATCTTTCCCATTCGTTGAACTCAATACAACTATTCAAAATAAAAGAGATGACTCTTTTTGAAGATTGTTATCACGCGACAACAATTCTAAGATTACATCATAAAGACAACGGGTTGAGCGGTGAGTTACTGCGAAGGAGGGATTTTCATCAAAAGAAAAAAATCACCATGATACATTCCATTAACAAAGTCTCTTTGGCATACGTTTATATCAAAAATGTTAATTTATTTGCATTCCTGTAGGCCTATCCATGTAGCCAACTTTGCTAATACCTATCTACATAAGGATAAAGCACACTAGAGGAAAGCCTTACCCCTCCCCCCCCCCCAAAAAAAAAGAAAGAAAGAAAGAAAGAAAGAAAGAAAAACAACAAAACAAAAGTAACACAGAAGAAAAGATGAAGTGACGTACGCACGTACCTATGCAATCAACACCGTCTCCAATAAAACCGTCATTGCAGAAACATTGAAAGCTGCCGGGATTATTGATGCATGTCGCATCTTCGTCGCAATTATGCAGACCTCTGACGCATTCATCAATGTCTTCAAATAATCGCCGGTGCAAACGTTCGAAATGAAAGAAAACAAGTACAAACTATTACGAATGTGTTTTGAACAGGCCAATTATTGTCAGGATACTAATTATTTTGTATGCTCTGTTCGACTGATTTTTGTCAGTTATGTATGAATAAAACAAATTGTACATTTACATATTCGTTAAATCGTAAATGGCAGGAAACCAATGTCTTTTAACATTACAAACCCCTATTAGTGTGTTTTTTATGAACGTATCGAATTGATGACCATAAACAATACTTTAAAAAAGACCTTTACTCATTGAATTTATGTTGCGCATATTTTTGGATACTACCTAGCCCATTTGTTAGTAAATTTGGTAGAAATACAGCAATCAAGTCTTGTCGTTTAAATTTGAGCAACAAGCAAGATACGGCAGCGCAGATGAAGAAAGAACTTAACTCATTTGTGACCGAGTAAGACACTGAAATGCGTCAATTCGATAATTGTGGATGTACTGGACAGTAAGCATAAAAAAGAAACCAGAAAGTCACCTGTGCAGTTCCTTCCATCATCGTGTAGTTCGTATCCATTGACACATCCACATATGAAGCTACCAGGCAGATTTGTGCAGATTCCATTATCGGGGGCGCAACTTGTGTTGTTTCCTTCACATTCATCGATATCTGCAATGAAAAATAAAAAAAGTACAAACGTCTTGACGAAACTAGTTGGTAGTTACTTTATCCAAGGTTATGGGAAAAATGATCCACATGATTCCTGACAATTATTTGAATTGATGTAAATACTGCGGCATGGTCATTACAAGTGAAATTTCTTTGTGTAGGACAAGGACACTATTTTGACGTTAAAAATAGGTGTTCTACATGCTATATGATTTCAGTTTATTGTCTACCGAACAAAAGATGCCTTTTCACTCCTTAATGCAGGTTTAGGGGTATGTTCAACCCAACTCGTTTAAGCATAATTATGATGATAGATCCTGTGTGTAACATATAAAAGTAATGTTGTCTCATTCAGGATACAGTTTATTTTGCTTCTATTTGGAGCAGAGGGAGACACGGATCAACATAAATATCTTCTTAATCATGTCAATCGTACTCTTTAAAAAGATCGAGTGAAAATATTCACTTTTGTAGGAATGAATACAAAAAAAGAGTGAATCTAGAGTGAAATCGGAGTGAATCTTGAGTGAAAATGTTCATTTTCACTCATTTTTGAGTGACCTCAAGGATCACTTGAAGGTTTTGGAGAGATCGCTAAGGTCACTCTAAAACGAGTGAAAATGAAGAGTTTCACTCTAAATTCACTCTTTTTTGCATTCACTCCTTCAAGAGTGAGTATTTTCACACGATTTTTCAGAGAGTAACAGGGAAACTGTATGATTCTGAATGATACGTGGACTTTGTATACTTTATACCGATGTGTTGGCTCAGTGAGTAGAGCGGCTGCCCTCACAATCGGGAGGTCGTGGGTTCAAACCCCGGCCGCGTCATACCAAAAGACGTTAAAAGATGGGAGTTGCTGCTACCTTGTTTGCCGTTCAACAGTTGAAAAGGTTAGAGCAACGTCAATCTGGCGCTGCTCAGTGGCTGCCGGGCCCACGATCAATTGGGCAAAAAGAATTTCCATTCTCGGACAATACAATTTGGAGTTTATATCCAAAAAACAATTATTGATATTTTACGAAATAATTGATTGTTTACTTGGTTGGTCAAGCTTTTCCTAATGATGCCTTCTGGAGGCATGTTTGTCGTAGTTTTGAGGAGTTTCTCATTTACACGATTTTGTCTTCGATGTATTTTCAGATCGAGTGGAATTGAAGTCAGAGCATAAAACAGTCAGTTATTTACTACATTTTAGCAAAACGTATTGTAAACTATAACATTACAGTTAAACAAGAAAAAAAGAGGAATTTTTGAAGGTTCATAAAATGAGGCCTTCACCTTAAAATTCAGATTTTTGTAAAAAGAAAATATAACAATATACAACATGAAATATTTTTTTTTTGTCAGGGAATTTGTAATTGCAGACTTGACTGCTGTTGTGTGATCTTCTAAATGCGATAGCAACGAGATAGCCGTGTGACAGGCCTACCTTCACACACAAGTGCTGCGTCGATTTGCAAGCCGCTACCTTCGTAAAAATCGCCATCGATGAAATTACCATCGTTGCAAATAACCGAGGCAGGCTGATACCCATACGCGCAGAAGCAAAGCTGAATGGCATTCTGTCCATCGCGGAACTGGGCGGTTGTACACCTTATCGCTCCAGGTGACGTGTCCCGGGGGATGAATAAACATGCAGATCGTGGTGTCGAAGCCGTACCTGTGAGGACATGATGGAGGAAAGAATACAAGTTTGGTACCTTTAGTTTCCTTATGCCACAGCCGAGATTTTGAATAGGGACCTTGAGCAGCGACGGTAAAAGGATTTGGACAATGCCATTAACGCATAGTAGTATAGTTCATGTATATCGAACGACATGATGCCATCTAGGCCTACAGTATAGTCCTCTTTGTTTAAAATGCAATCAAATTTACGGATTTTTTCATTTAGGACCCGAGGTGAAAACAGCTGAAAGCACATGATGTGATTCGTATGTTTGGAAACTTTGAATACAGTTTGAATAGTAATTTAAACAGAAGTATGTAGGTCTACAATTAAGTTTTAAAACTATGATGATGAATTACCGAAGGACATTCCCGAATCTGGAATGCTGAAATGGGATGACAGTGGATTTTGACCGTACCCACGAGGGGAATGACAAAAGCTGGATGGCCTGTTTCTGCATATCTGGTATCTTTGTCTATACTGTCCAAAAAGACTAATACTTTTACTTAAACTCCTGCCACATATTATGTGACTGTGCACCGCAAAACAAACAAAAAGTTGCACCCTTTGATTTTAGGTGAGGAACTCAGAACAGGTAAAATGGGTCAATTCGGTTTTAGTTTTTCATATTTTCTGAAAGAGCTACCTTTCTTCAACATTATTCTTTAGTTTGAGATCATAACACGAATGGGAAAGTGTGTTTTTTGCAGTTTTTCTACAACCACTTTTTTGGGGAGAGTATACGATCAGGTTGAATTAGAGGCCCCTTTTCATTTCTTGAGATCCTATGTACACTCTTCACTTTCAATCTAATAACTTTAAAAAGGAAGTTTTGAAAGTTGGCATTAATCATGAACCAAATGTCTTAATAGATCAGGCTCATTTCGGCTTAATCTGATAATCCCTTCATTGTTATCACTCCGGTGGTTGACATCCCGAGTTTTGTCCCTTTCATCGCAAACCCAGTGGTGAAAGATTAGGCGTTTGAATAGACTCTGTTCTTCAGAGCCTCTTTTCAGAGTTCACACTTTTCCAGAGTGTGTGCTTTCTTTCTAGTATTTAGGTAGGTTAGGGAAGTCCATTTGAATTGAGTTATACATCATTTTAAAGCTTAGAGTCTGTTCTTTCAGAATCTGCCCTTAAAGGAGACCTCTGGATGATTTTCAGATTTTTACACTTGATTAACTATAAATTAGTTATACAGGGGACAGAGTTTCAGAATTAATGATTATTGGGATGAAGAATGATAATATTTTCAAAACTTAGAACAAATTGCAATGAACAAGGATGATGACATAGCAGAGTCACCATTAGAATGCGTGAGTTGGGGCTCAAAGAGCCAGAGCAAAAGAAGAAGGCATGCATAGATTATACACAGGTAAACTCGCAAGCAAGCGGTATTGTCACGGAATTACACTGCTACATTTCTGAAATATGTGAAGCTCCTATGTCATCATCCTTGTTCAGTGTAATTTGTTGAAGGTTCTTCAAAGTACTACTTCTCTGCTCCACAACCACAATAAATTCCACAAATCTATACATTGAGTTGTCGATTTATGTACTACATGATGTGAAATTATGAAAATCGTCTGGAATTCCCCTTTAACTAAAAATCCATGTCTGGCAACTTTTTGTTGATTTTGTTATGCAGGGTTACATATGGTATTTTTATTGTCAATTAAGTGCAAATCATGATCAAAAGAAACAAAAAAATAGTCGTTTCCTTACTTATCACTTCTAGCTCTTGTGTCGTTTGGTCAGAAGTATCTGATGTGACAATTGTTGTGACACGGTCTGTTGTACCGTCAATATCTGGCTCTGTTGTGCCTTCATCTGTCGTCGCCTTCTCTGTTGCGTCCATCGTTGTAGAAGGGTTTGTTGTAGAGTAAGTTGTTTTAGATGTTGTAGGCTTTTCTGTTGTTAACATCGTTGTCATACTTGTTGTCGCATCTGTGCTTGGTTCTGGCGTTGTTT
The DNA here is from genome assembly GCF_040938485.1 of Diadema antillarum. Classification (NCBI taxonomy): domain Eukaryota; kingdom Metazoa; phylum Echinodermata; class Echinoidea; order Diadematoida; family Diadematidae; genus Diadema; species Diadema antillarum. The sequence continues at coordinate 793,533 of NW_027271014.1, read as the reverse complement.
CTGCTGTTGTTGCCTTTTCTGCTGTGTCCATCGTTGTGGAAAGACTCGTTGAAAGACTCGTTGAGTCAGTTGTTTCAGATGTTGTTGGCTTTTCTGTTATAACCATCGTTGTGGAAGGGTTTGTTGTAGAGACAGTTGTATCCAATGTTGTTGGCTCTTCTGTTGTCACCATCGTTGTCATACTGGTAATTGCAGCATCAGTGCTTGGCTCTGGTGTTGTTTTATCTGTTGTTGCCTTTTCTGTCGTGACCATCGTGGTAGATGGTTTTGTTGTAGAGACAGTTGTCTCCAATGTTGTTGGCTCTTCTGTTGTCACCATCGTTGTCACAGAGGTTGTTGTAGAATCAGTGCTTGTCTCTAGTGTTGTTTGAGATGTTGTTGCCTTTTCTGTCGTGACCATCATTGTGGAAGACTTTGTTGAAGAGTCAGTTGTTTTAAATGTTGTTGCCTTTCCTGTCGTCGCCATTGTTGTGGAAGGGTTTGTTGCAGAGACAGTTGTCTCCAATGTTGTTGGCTCTTCTGTTGTCACCATCGTTGTTGAAGGGTTTGTTGTAGAGACAGTTGTCTGCAATGTTGTTGGCTCTTCTGTTGTCACCATCGTTGTCACACTGGTTGTTGCAGCTTCAGTGCTTGGCTCTGGTGTCGTTTCAGATGTTGTTGCCTTTGCTGTCGTGACCATTGCAGTGGAAGGGTATGTTGTAGAGACAGTTATCTGCAATGTTGTTGGCTCTTCTGTTGTCACCATCGTTGTCACACTGGTTGTTGCAGCTTCAGTGCTTGGCTCTGGTGTTGTTTCAGATGTTGTTGCCTTTGCTGTCGTGACCAATGTTGTGGAAGGGTTTGTTGTAGAGACAGTTGTCTGCAATGTTGTTGTCTCTTCTGTTGTCACCATCGTTGTCTTACTGGTTGTTGCAGCTTCAGTGCTTGGCTCTGGTGTTGTTTCAGATGTTGTTGCCTTTGCTGTCGTGACCATTGTTGTCAAAGGGTTTGTTGTAGAGATAGTTGTCTCCAATGTTGTTGGTTCTTCTGTTGTCACCAACGTTGTTGAAGGGTTTGTTGTAGAGACAGTTGTCTGCAATGTTGTTGGCTCTTCTGTTGTCACTATCGTTGTCACACTGGTTGTTGCAGCATCAGTGCTTGGCTCTTGTGTTGTTTTATCTGTTGTTGCCTTTTCTGTCGTGACCATCGTGGTAGAAGGCTTTGTTGTAGAGACAGTTGTCTCCAATGTTGTTGGCTCTTCTGTTGTCACCATCGTTGTCATAGAGGTTGTTGTAGAATCAGTGTTTGGCTCTAGTGTTGTTTGAGATGTTGTTGCCTTTTCTGTCGTGACCATCATTGTGGAAGACTTTGTTAAAGAGTCAGTTGTTTTGAATGTTGTTGCCTTTCCTGTCGTCGCCATTGTTGTGGAAGGGTTTGTTGCAGAGACAGTTGTCTCCAATGTTGTTGGCTCTTCTGTTGTCACCATCGTTGTTGAAGGGTTTGTTGTAGAGACAGTTGTCTGCAATGTTGTTGGCTCTTCTGTTGTCACCATCGTTGTCAACATCGTTGTCACACTGGTTGTTGCAGCTTCAGTGCTTGGCTCTGGTGTTGTTTCAGATGTTGTTGCCTTTGCTGTCGTAACCATGGTTGTGGAATGGTATGTTGTAGAGACAGTTGTCTGCAATGTTGTTGGCTCTTCTGTTGTCACTATCGTTGTCACACTGGTTGTTGCAGCTTCAGTGCTTGGTTCTGGTGTTGTTTCAGATGTTGTTGCCTTTTCTGTCGTGACCATTGTTGTTAAAAGGTTTGTTGTAGAGATAGTTGTCTGCAATGTTGTTTGCTCTTCTGTTGTCACCATCGTTGTCACACTAGTTGTTGCAGCTTCAGTGCTTGGCTCTGGTGTTGTTTGAGATGTTGTTACTTTTTCTGTCGTGACCATTGTTGTTAAAGGGTTTGTTGTAGAGACACTTGTCTCCAATGTTGTTGGCTCTTCTGTTGTCACCATCGTTGTGGAAGGGTTTGTTGTAGAGACAGTTGTCTGCAATGTTGTTGGCTCTTCTGTTGTCACCATCGTTGTCACACTGGTTGTTGCTGCTTCAGTGCTTGGCTCTGGTGTTGTTTCAGATGTTGTTGCCTTTTCTGTCGTCGCCATTGTTGAAGGATTTGTTGTAGAGATAGTTGTCTCCAATGTTGTTGGCTCTTCTGTTGTCACCATCGTTGTTGAAGGGTTTGTTGTAGAGACAGATGTCTGCAATGTTGTTGGCTCTTCTGTCGTAACCATCGTTGTCACACTGGTTGTTGCAGCTTCAGTGCTTGGTTCTGGTGTTGTTTCAGATGTTGTTGCCTTTGCTGTCGTGACCATTGTTGTCAAAGGGTTTGTTGTAGAGATAGTTGTCTCCAATGTTGTTGGCTCTTCTGTTGTCACCAACGTTGTTGAAGGGTTTGTTGTAGAGACAGTTGTCTGCAATGTTGTTGGCTCTTCTGTTGTCACTATCGTTGTCACACTGGTTGTTGCAGCTTCAGTGCTTGGCTCTGGTGTTGTTTCAGATGTTGTTGCCTTTTCTGTCGTGACCATTGTTGTCAAAGGGTTTGTTGTAGAGATAGTTGTCTCCAATGTTGTTGGCTCTTCTGTTGTCACAATCGTTGTCACACTGGTTGTTGCAGCTTCAGTGCTTGGCTCTGGTGTTGTTTTAGATGTTGTTGTCTTTTCTGTCGTGACCAATGTTGTGGAAGGGTTCGTTGTAGAGACAGTTGTCTGCAATGTTGTTGGCTCTTCTGTTGTCACCAACGTTGTTGAAGGGTTTGTTGTAGAGACAGTTGTCTGCAATGTTGTTGGCTCTTCTGTTGTCACCAACGTTGTTGAAGGGTTTGTTGTAGAGACAGTTGTCTGCAATGTTGTTGGCTCTTCTGTTGTCACTATCGTTGTCACACTGGTTGTTGCAGCTTCAGTGCTTGGCTCTGGTGTTGTTTCAGATGTTGTTGCCTTTTCTGTCGTGACCTCTGTTGTTAAAAGATTTGTTGTAGAGATAGTTGTCTCCAATGTTGTTGGCTCTTCTGTTGTCACCATCGTTGTTGAAGGGTTTGTTGTAGAGACGGTTGTCTGCAATGTTGTTGGCTCTTCTGTTGTCACCATCGTTGTCACACTGGTTGTTGCAGCTTCAGTGCTTGGCTCTGGTGTTGTTTCAGATGTTGTTGCCTTTTCTGTCGTGACCATTGTTGTGAAAGGGCTTGTAGTAAAATCAGTTGTTTGAGATGTTGTTACCTTGTCTGTTGTAGCCATTGTCGTTGAAGGATTTGTTGTAGAGACAGTTGTCTCAGATGTTGTGCGTATCGCTGTCGTAGAATCTGTGTCAAAAAAGAATTGTCCATACTTTCGTAAGTGATAGGAGAAATGTACCCAGGGGGAAGACAGAGACGTATTTGAATTATGTTGTCATCATTTAACATTGATCAAATCTTTGACCATATATCACAAAACAAAAACAAAAATACATGCCTCGATTTCATGCAAGGGCTCAAATCATGTTTAACGGGTCAACCAAGCTAATCTTGAGTTTTTTCCATATTTTTCAATAAGAGCAATTCTTCTTTTGCATGATGATTAAAAATTTTGGGACCATAAAACAAACGGGATTTTTTGCGCAGTTTTTCTATAACGCTTTTTGTGGAAAAGTGTGATTAGGCATATCTAAGATGTACACACTCTTCACGCAACCTCACACGGTTACATAAGTAACCGTATCTGCTATTTACATCCCATTGCACAAAAAGTGTTCGGATATATTATAACTGTTTTATCAAGCATTATCCAAAATGCCATCAACCCAAGCCCGGTTTCCAAATCCTTCTGTTAGTAGTATGATGAAAATTGTCTCCAACCACTTTGAAATGGATGGAAGACACACTTTCGCCAAGTTTAATAATAATGGGATGGAAGATAATTCTACAGACCGTCAATAATCATAGGTATTATTCTGTACATTGTATTAGTCACATAAGTAGAAATATTCTCCTTGATTTGTGTAAATCTGTGTGAAACGATAAGTCCGAGAGTGTACCTGTTGTTGTAGGTGTCAGTGTAGTAGGAGCAACTTCGCAGTAACTGTACACAACATCCACATTTGAGGTCCTGTAGAGCAGAATGTCGAGAACGTCCGTTGTAGGCTCAGTCAGGACGTGTATAAAATAATCAGAATTGGTGCTGCTGAAGCGTACTGCCATATTGCCGACAACGTATGTACCACGTCCTGTAACGAAAAGCCCCGATGTATCGACTCCGAAAATGAAATCACCATTATATTGAAGTCCTGTCGAAACGATAAACAAAAATTACAGCTGAGATATCGCAAGCACGGAATCTGAAAAAAAACATACAATTTTGTCAGTCTTCGTAGGCTCGTATGTTCCGTGTCGTTCGAATTTGTTCAACGCATCTTTATCTTTTTGTCATCTAGTATAATTGATCTAATTAACGAGGAATCTTCTATCATTGTGCTTTTGATACTGCACTATTTTTTCTTTGTCCACACTGAAGATAACGTGCCTACCTTTAATGACCATCGAAATCATTGTGTATGCAGTTGATATTGCTCTCCTTGGTTCTTATATTTATGGTAATGTTTTCGTTTAACGTATGCATTGTGTCATGAAAAGAACACTAACTTGAGTCCTGGCAAGGCCTTATGTCCTTAGCCATCAATGCTTAACTGTGATGTCATTCTCCACTAAGGTTGAGAAACTGGTTGCCTGGAAATTCTGGTTTGATAATATCAGGAGGGTCTTTTTGAAGAATTATACTATCACTGAAGAGGCTATCATGATAAAACATGACCATTTCATCATCAACAAGATAAAACAAAATGTGTCTATTTAAGAAGCAGGAATGCACGAGGTCATTGGACATTTGAAGAGTTTGTTTGCAAAAACCGATAAGTCCATTTTTGAAGATTTTGAAGTACGGTCTCTGTTATAAAGTACAAAATAATACCTTTTAAATGATATATTGGTCACTACATATAAAGGTAAATTTTTGGAGTTATGGTCAAAAGAAGCAAACATTTTCTTATTATTCTCTTTATTTTTCTTGACCTTTAATCGCAAATATGGACTTATCGGTTTTTGCGAACAAACTCGTCATTTATCTTCAGAAATATAATCATATTCTTTAAGAGTCTGATAAATCTGTCGATTTCCTCGATGTTTAAGCAAAGGATATTCAATTTGGATTACCCAGGGATGTGTTTTTCTTTCACCTCCCTGGATAATCATATCCATTTCGTCTGCCAAAAACAAAATATCGCGTCTTATATGTTTCACCCTGTAGGATTCCAATGATTTGCCATGTACACGTAATAAACATTTTGTAATTCCACCTACGGGACTATGTGATTTATCACTTTACGAAAGACGGCGATACATATTTGTTCAAATGAAAAAAAAAATTGATGTATATATTGGATGTACATAGAAAAGGGGCAATTGGGGATATTTAGGTATATCTCCTTTTTCTAAACAAGAGTTGTATTTTCTCATTAACATACATAATCTAGTGGTATAAGATGCATTTTGTGCTCTTGTCAGTTCAATTCTGCATTGAGCCCATATTAATGCATACTTTTTCAAAAAGGGCAATATTTGCATTTTTTTCTGAATACTTTCATGATTTTTTTATCTAATTTCCCCCAAACTATCATTTATTCCGCATTTCCCTTTATGGCTGGAAATAGCGTCATACATATATTTCTAATAATAACTTAATAACAATATTTTGTAAAATCTATATTGATTTTGTGTAAGACGGAAGACAAATAAAATGAGAAAAAAATGTAGGTGGACGTATTTTCAATGTACACATTTTCATTTAGTTAGAGGTTGCCGATAGTGATGCTGAATGTCCAATGATTCGTTTTCATAATGCAATTGGCACTTATTCACTATATAGGCAAACAATCTTTAGTCAAGAGGAGAACGATAAAAACTTACCAACATAGGAGTTGTCGTACCCCGTCACAGAAACATTTGATGATCCTGCAGGTATCGACAGAATGACGCTCTCTGGAAATCGACAAAAAAATGATTAGTTTTCTGATTTATGTGGTAAATGTATATGCTTAGTCTTTGTAAGTATCCTATTATATCAATTACCTTTCGCAAAATCTGCTTTTTTTCATAGCCATTGCGAGTTCAGAATGCGGGGGAATAATATCACCCTCAACTTATGTCAGTAACATGTCGGTGGAATGTGTGCTTTTCATGAAAAATATGAGATTTTGTTGATTTCTCCTTATACATGTGTCCATATTTTTAAGAATAATTTCTATAGGTGTTGAATGTGTGCTATGACGACGTGAGCTTTCTTTCATCAAATTTTTACTGATGTGCTCTTCTACTGTTGCTACTTTCACTCAATCCACACGGATATTTGTGTTTTGGTTTTCTTTAATCTAACTACACCGATAAAGGCATCCAATATGATACTCGCACGTATGTGTGTATTGATCTGGAAATGTTGTGTATTGTCCCTTCTCATAATTATGATACTCACCGCCCACAGGTGCAGTTGTGATGGCACCATTGAAACAATTGCATGAAGAACTATCTCCCCCGCATACACGACAATCGTCATAAACGAGAGATGCGTTTCCACTCCCATCACAGCCGAAGTCCTTGTATTCGTGATTATGATAAACGAAAAGAAAGATATGTACACAAAGATGTATATGAATATGCAATAACCAAAATCTCGACACAAATCAAATCAGATTTGTACGGTAACACGTCATAGGGAAAACGGAGTCATTCATAAACCATCATAAGCCGCAAAACAGTCATCAGTGTTATAACAATACGAGCATCTTAGCATTACCTCACACCTGCCATTGACGCATAATTTATTCGTTCGTACGTCTGCCAAGCGATCGTCCCAGCAGAGTGTGCCGTCGCAGAAATCTCCGGGTCGATCGTTGTAGAAATTCCCGCTGGAAAGGCAGTACAGTGCACAAAGATCATCACCTGTTGGTTTCATTCATAAAACGAAGAATACGTAGATGAATAGATAAATAAAATCTGATTAAAAAATGAATTAGGACATTGTATTATACCACTTTGTCATGGGAAATTTTACAAACGATCTGTACGTTTCACTTACCCCAATGTGGTATTGGCTAGATAGGCTCCTTGCAATCAATTAATATCACAAATTGAATTCACTTTGAAGTCCTTGGCCCTCCACTGCCTGAAAGAAAACAATGTGTAATACAGGTTGAACACTGTACCCTACAGTGTGTTCGCAGTGTGTTCATAAAGTCGACTATGTGAACACACTGTGGGACTGTGTTTTCTTTCCGGCAGGAAAACCATGTACAAATGGTGACTTGGCTTTCTGTATGCAAATTTTGATATACTTTTAGCTCCCATATTATCTACAATTACTGTCTTTCGAGTACAAACTGATTCTTAACAGTATCAAAGAGTGTATGCTGCGTCCAAACCCAGGTTGTTGTTAAAGTGTAATTACTTACCAAACGCTGTTTAGAGTCCTGAGTATTATGTGGTCATCATGGATGTGTTGTGTAGGCCTAAGTAATACATACTATCTAGCCAAAGGAAACGAGACAATTATGCAGCTCTATTATACCTATGTCCATTGTTCGGTATTAAAAGGAAACATAAACCCAAAGAACGATGTGGATTGAGTGAAAGCAGCAACATTAGTAGAACGCATCAGTGAAAGTTTGAGGAAAATCGGACAATCGCTGTAAAAGTTATTAATTTTTGAAGTTCTGGTGTTAGAACCGCTGGATGAGGAGACTACAAGAGGTTATGATGTCATGTGTGGACAGTATTGTAAAGAAAATATAAAGGGAATTACACAAGAATTCACTTTTCTAGCATAATGAAAGAGCACTTGACTAACCGCTTTCAGAAAGCAGGGGGAATGATTGCTACCCTTAACATATGTCAGTATCAAGTTGATGGAATGTGTAGTTTTCATGAAGAAAAAAAAATTGTGGACTTCCACAAAATTCCTAGCAGTCTCCTCATCTAGCGGTTCCAACACAAAAATTTAAAAAAAAAACACTACTTTTGCATCGATTGTCCGATTTTCCTTAAACTTTTACTGATATGTTCCACAAATGTTGCTGCTTTCAATCGATCCACATTTCTCTTTGGGTTTTGGTTCGAGTCGGTTTGCTTTATTTGAGATTTTGTGAAGTATATCAATGGATGGGGAGCAGAGTATATAATGGGCGATCATAAACACATCAAAGAAGCGAACAACATACATCCATACCTGTAAACGGTATTGTGTAATCCTCCCAAGTGTATAACACACCATTGAATGCCACCGAATTCGTAGCAGCGCATTGTTCATCACGGAAGGTATCTTGTGACGTCGCACACGGCTAAAGAACGTAAACCCGTAAAGCGACATGATTACAAATTTTGCTTTTGCTTTTCTTTCTTCTTTTTTATTTACTTCCTTTTCATCATTTTACACAGATATGCTTTAGAAGTTACGAATTGCGAGTCACAGCCCTTGGTTTCCCTGTACATGTGATATTATTCACCAGGCATTCCATTGCTAACTCTCTTGGAGGAGTCTGCGCCTTTGAATGTTTCTATAACAGATATATGGCGCTATACAAATGTTGTGGATAATCATCATCATCATATCAAAAAGAAGCGTTTATTTAACGGAAAGGGAGTCTATTTCGTGTTGTTTTCCTTGTGTAAGGCAGGAACAGTCCATGTAATCACTGGGCTAACACAAGCGGCGAAGCTATCTATCCTATACTCGTAATGGACTATCGTAGATGTCGTCTTTATAATCAAGACTGCATTACGTCCGCTCACGATTGATGGAGTAAGGTTCATCCAGTGCAGGATAAGTAAATATGTTCTGTTAAACTCAGCTTTGCCGCAGCTGTTGATGAAGAGTTGAATCTTTCACTTCGTGCAGAATCATGTACAAATGCACCATCGCATTCATGACCATTCATCACATACTTTGATGTCACCAACTGCCGTCGTTTCACCAATGAAGTCAAAATCTCTATTATTTGATGTCTCCTCGTTAATCATAACGATTTTTGTATACCAGTCGCACAAGAATGAAAGAGTGAAATTGGATCACGTTATTTCTGTATTAAAGGCCTTCCGGGCAATGGGTAATGGCACTCATTTGCTTTTTATTCTTCCAGGTTTAGTGTAATTCAACCAATTTATAGATTCAGGTCAAGTCATTCACTCTGGCGGGAAAATCCAAGATAGCGGGAGGTTCCATTGCACCTACGAAAGGGATCAATAATGGTAAAGCTAGACCAAATATGACAACAAGTCCGTGGACTTTATTATAAAGCGGATTTCATGCGTTCGGCCTCGAATAAACACTGACATATTATCATAACATTAGGTGACGATATTTCATTGAATTAGGTGCACCAGTGTTTACATGTTGTATAGGTGGGCTAGTAGTAATGGCGGAGTCTTCTATGAACCTCGGTAATACGACTACCCTCGGTAAATAAGACTGTGAGGTTACATCTAGGGCAGAATGTCTTGTAGCTTCATGCTTCAAGTGCACGTACCTCTTGATTGCACAGTTCATATTCATGGCTGTCCCCGACACATGGCTCCCCACCCCACTGTGGCGTAGGATTTGTGCAATTACGAACTCGTACACGAACGCCTGTGCCACAGGTACGTGAACACTCGCCGAAGTCGCCGAATTCGGTCCAGCCGCCGTCCACCGCCGGGGCTACATCCAGCGTTGAGTTGACGCACACCCCTCCGATGCACCACTGAGAAACGCAAGAGAATCAATTCAATTCAATTCAATTCAATTCAATTTATTGAAAACCATGCAGACGTAGTCTCAGTAATGAATTAACATGAAGCAGATGGACATGAGTACCCAAGAAGCAGAGCTTGTGAGATGAGCCCATTATAATGGACTTCTCGATCCCAGCTGACCAGCAAGAAACCCACAATACGTAAACATGTAATTATATAAAAAAGGGACAGCCAGCCGAGATCGAGAAGTACATACATAAACAACAATTCACGCGGTAATATACAAAGCTATAAAATGGCAAGATTTGATATGCAGTGCGACCCAACAGAAAGGAAACTTGATTTATAGATGAGACATCTCCATTGCCTCTCAAGGCTGAAGGAAAATCACACAGTCCATCATGAAGATCACCAGTTATTTTCCTCTTCCGTCACATACATATGTGCCAGAAACGAATTTTGAACAATGTAAATACTCTCCATTGTTGTGGTAAAGTACTACAGTTCCTTGGCAAGATAAATGAATGCATGAGTTTCCCTTCTCATCCGACACACTTGTATAACATATATAGGCCTACAATTTTATGTACAGATGTACGAGCATGACGAGGGAAATACATCTTGGAATTAGGTATAAGGGGACAAATGGTCACCAGTTAGCAATCGTTCAGTAGGACTAAGCACGCTATGGTCTCTGTCCTTTTGCGCGTGTTCCTTACGTATTGGGATATTGTCATCCTGCCCCTACCCCTTTATAAGTATGACAACACGAACCCCCAAAGAATAGGGCCTAGCATAACAAAATAATGTACATCAGAGCTCTCCTTTCCTGTGATCGTGTCTCAATGAAAAGCAATGTGCACAGAAGCTCAATTTGCAGTCTATTACTTTCGTTCAGAACAGGTTACAGGATTAACTCATATTGGGCTTTGATTTGATTTGATTTGATTTAATGTGATTTGATTTGATTTGATTTAATGTGATTTGATTTGATTTGATTTATTAGTTCCTGCATTATCATTTGCACATGCACATAATACTAAATGTCCTTGTGTATTATGCTTTCTTTTAATTACTTCACAGGCGCCCGTCGCAATGATATCAACGACAGACGCTCAGAGTAAAGTCGTTAAATTTTGGGTGTGTATAAATATTCTAACGTTGCGGAAATATTTAGTATAAGTAATTATCGTCATACAGTTCACGGAGAGGCGTATCAAAATCTGCCGGAGTCAATTTTGGGGACGAGAGAGAGAGAGAGGGAGAGAGAGAGAAACCAACCAACCAACTAACCAACCAATCAACTAACCAACCAACCAACCAACAACAACAACAACAAAACAACAGACAATCAAACAAAAACAAAACAGCACGTGATTTACTTACCATTTCGTCTCCACACGATGTCCCTTCTGCTGTTGTCCCATAAAGACTTGCTGAAAGTGGTGAGCTCGGAAACGAACACCATAACTCACTACAGTCAGTCTGTCAATCCATAACAAGGAAGAAAAATGGACCAAGAGCACGAGACGGAAAATATTTTTGCATATTCTTTTTATGATGCTTTTTTTTTTTCGTGCGTCACTGTACGTACCGTGTGATTATGAAAAAAACCACCAGCTTTCTCGTAACAGGTCTTCGAGGAGAAACATCTTCCAACATCGTTGGACATGAATAATAACTGTCTCATACTCACATGATGGGTGAATGTGAACTCTTTTGGACACGTCTAGAAGATAATTTCTTTGTTTATTTGATGGAAGTGAAAATAAATTTGAATTTTGATCTTGAACTCCTGTGTCCAACTGATCAAAATCTATGTGTTCTTCCTTTGATTTACGTCACGAATGACAAGTTAATAATAGGTCAAATTAAAAAAAAATATAGGCCGAAATTAATCATCGTAACTGAGTGTTCACAGTGCATCTTACTTCAGAGAGCTATTGATCAACTGCCGACAAAATATTCCAGATTTCTTGTGCAATTATAGGCCTACGTATTGCACCATAATGTAGGAAAGGTCTAGTTAGAAAAAATAATAGCGATAGTTTAGATAATTCCAAATCTCTTGACTGCAAATACTTGTAAAACAAAAGACACGAGGCTTCATTGATTGTAATTTCCTTCTAAAACACATAAATTCACTGTTTAGTCTATTGAATAAAAAAGGTCCCCCTACGAAAGATGAACAAATCAACCCATAAAAACGCTTCATTCTAGAATTTATATCAAGTGCTTCAAAATCGAACTCAAGGAAACCAAAATCCAAAGAGAAATGTGGATTGAGTGAAAGCAGCAACATGGTAGAACACATCAGTGAAAGTTTTAGGAAAATATCTGAGGAAAGATATTGCTCGTAATGATTCTATGAGAAATGCACATAACTATGATACCAGTGTTGTAACGTAATCCAAAAACAAATTCAACATCGAGTCTTGAGAGGTCTATCGAAGTAGAATATCTCGTATCCAAACACTATATGGGGGAGTTTCGCAATGCTTTGAATACAATGAATTACAATAAAGTGAAATGCAATATTCCAGTGCTTTACGGATAAGCGATTAATTATGTCCATGTTCATTAATGTTTGAACATACACTGATTGTATCTGCCCGTTCTATTGTTCACGTTCTAACTGCTATCCTATCTCCTCGAAATGTCCTTTTCGCATTGCATCCAGTTGCCTTGTTCGTACACTCTTTACTGTTTATTGCAGAGCATGAAATGATTTTGAATTATATTTATGTGTCAGCGCGCTTTGCTAAATATGTGTCCTGAAGTACAAAAAGTGCATGTTTTTGCTATGATCCTCTTTTGATGTGTAAAAAAAGAAACCGAAGTACTTCCAAGAATAAGATTCGCAAAGAAAAATACTGAAACTTCTTTATGTCGATGTAGGGTAATTATGTCAATTAGTTGCAATTAAACCAACTCGACGCAAGAATTTCATCAATATGAATACTTACAAAGAAAGTGTTGCTAAAAGCAGTTGCATCCCCTGCAGCAATTTGACATTGCTCATCTGCATCGTAGGTGAGACCCAGAAGGTCATCAATGCTTGACAGACTGCTTCCGGGCACGTCGTCCATACATAGCTGAGTGCTGAAGAGCGGAGGCGTGTAATAAAGTCACACAGTTTAGTACTTGGATCGCAACCAGAACTGAAGTACTTTGTGGCAGGGATCATGACGATATCATGACTGGGCATGGCATCGTCATGACGCACAGCACTTCCTTTTGTGTTAGCTTTATAGTGGAAGTGTTCAACAATGCTCGCACAAAAAATAAAAACAATCGCCACATGGTCGCATAAATGCAAAATATACTTCTGTGATAATCATATAAATTTTGTCAACAAATGAAGCTGTCAGAAAAAAAAAAGATACAGATAAAACCAATCATCACATAACGCTTCATAACAAGGGAGTGTAGGTGGATGAAATCTCACAGCCAGTGATGCCTTGAAGCCGTATATCCCCATAGATAACATTTTTGATATATTACAGATCGGCTAAAGTTATGCTTATCAAACTCATAAGAGTTGAGGAGATGGTTTTATTGTGCATTATTATAATTACAACAGCTTAAATTCTTAATAATATTTTTGATCTCATAAACCTCCAATTACTATCAAATTCATTTCCCGCTGAAGATACCCCTTCTCCACAGGAGAAGCAACCATAGAGCTCCATCGTACAAACTAACATGGCTTTGTGTCAATATCAACAAAAAAAGTGGACTCTGCACAGTAGGAAACAGTAATGTAAGGACTACACTATTCATGCCCACTTGATATAGGGTCGATATTATTTGGATATACGACGTACTTGATGAATATCTTCATATGGTTGGAGCTGCACGAGGACCATTGGAATGATTCAACACCACTGGAGAGAGTGGCTGACATGATGTTGACGTTCTCCGCGCAGCCGTAAACGCCGTCGTGCCGTAGGCCTAAGCTGTGAATGAGACGAGACGACCTCAGCCGTGATACTTGCCAGGAGACTCGACCAGATACATGTAACATGTTCACCAACTCAAGCATATTTCACATAACTGCAATAATTATTGTAAACGTTGGCTCTGTTAGAATTCAAGGTCTGCATTATATCACACATACTGCTGATTGGTAGGCTATACACAAGAAGAGAGAGAGAGAAAAAAAAGCAGCGTGTATGTGTGTATGTATGGTGATGATTTTTTTTAGGTCTTTTGTTTTTCTTGTTTTCTGTGAGGACGACACGTAAATGCTGCCTCGTTCTACATATTAGTACATAATGCATTTAGTGTAGATACATGTATGTAATCACAGTATTCCACAGAAAAGTGTTCGATAAAACTTCTAGAAAACCTATATATATATATATATATATATATATATATATGACATAACTGGCAAGTCATTATAAAACAGAGATAATCACAATTTCCAGACATGTCAATTTGCAACATTCAATTCAATTCAATTTATTGATTTCATAAAAGCAATACAGCCAATATTTTGTACTACATGTATAATCAAATGTCGAGGAAAACCACGAAAAAGCCAGTGACTTGAAGATTGTGATTATAAATGCTAAACTTACTTATGACCACTTTCGTGCGACATCACAAATCCAGCACTCAGTCCGTTGTTCTCAGTGATTTGGCACTTGTTATTTAGACTACAGACTGCTCCAACGAACGCCAGTCCGAGAAGGCTAAACTGATTATCTGAATGGATGTCTTCCCTGGACAAACAGTGAATAATATGAGATAGTAATCGTGCTACACTCACTTATGTTTGAAATCCTGTTTGCTGATTGGTCTATGTAATTCAAATAGTGTCATGTGACCAAAATAGCATTGTGATAACTAAACAAAAGTGTTAAGTGCTATCACATACAATTATGATGATTAATTGCACTACCATGGGGATGTGAATATGAATATGAATTTTCATTGTACAGTGCATAAAGTGTGTATAAAAGTGTCATCGGTATCAGCCTCATTATATAGACCATTGATTTTTTTTTTAATTGTAACGACCACGTCAAGTGTATCATACTCCAATAACGCTTTATATCAATTTTAAATTTCCCACAGAGTAGTTTTGTCCTAATATTTCTTTAGTAACAAACGCTTCAGTTCAGTTGTGCTTCTTCGTACAAATCATACAATAACAACATTCTGTCCTGATCGAGTTTGCTAAATGTTCGTGTTTGTGAGAAGACAGTATACTCGTGAAACTTGAAATCACACACAATCACACAATAAAAAGTAACCAGTACTCCTTGCATTAAAAACAAATCTCAGGGGGATTTGTCATTCAGTGACTCAGTGGGGAAGAAGGCTGATTTTACTCCTGATATTCCTGGTTTTGATTTCCACGACGGCGGTGGACGTGCTCTACGTGGGCAAAGCGCTTATCTTTATTGCCTACAGTCATTATGTGGAGACTAAGGCAGGTGGTGCTGCTGCAGTTTGATTAGCAGTATGCATTTGACTTCTTTAAGTACAGAGATCTTGTTCAATCTTTCATCAAACTTCAGTACAATTCAATTCAATTTCGCCATCCATCTTAAGACCTCATAGAAAGCAAACTTACCCAGTAAAGAGGATAGCTAAGTCCCAATCGTCCTGATTACTGTCGTCGTCATAGCTGAGTTGGGCCTGCCAATCGCAAAAGTCATCTAGGGTGCTGTCAGCATCTGCTGTAACGGTGAAGGAAACTGTGCTTCCTTGCTGGGAAGTCGCCTATTACATTAAGAAATCAACGCAACGATCCTTATAATAATCTTAATCAATGTAAAACAAAGAATGGACAAAATCTAGTCACGTAAGCAAACGCATGTCAGAGACAATGACAAGTGAGCAGAACCAACAAACACAAACACACACACGCTCGCGCGCACACACATATGATACACACACAATACTCTTATGAAATGAAATGGACGTCAACATGGTCAAGGGAATAGGATGTCGAGTGCTGTGCGATTGTATTTTGAAGAATAACGTTACTTTATCATCAATAACTTGTATATTCGATTCACTTACATAACGTTACGTTCCATTTATTTTTCCTTAAAAATGAAAGAAACTGACAAACACATAAATGCATGATTTTTAGATGGATTAGATTTATAAAACAATCATAAATAAATCCATTCACCTCTTCATTTCATTGCAATAGATAAACATGTTCTGAGAAAATACTTATGTAATTCAAAACATAATCAACTTTATGTTTTTCTTACTTATAATGCATTACAATAAGAGTGTGATAAATATGCTAGTTTTGTGACTCAATTCAAACATTATTTTCAACGGTACACAAAATGGAAATCCACAATTCTTTACATGCATTGAAATCCCTTTTCCAAGAAAAGAAATAATATAGAATGAAAACCACCTTTCATGCCATTCTGATGTTACTTGAACGAAAATAAAATTCTTTGTGAAAATTAATGAAGGACCTATTTAAAGCAATGCTGGGAAAATGAATCCCTTTAAATATCTTTGTCAAAAGAAATTCAAAATTCAATTACAAAGTATAATACACAATATGAAGTCTATTTCAGCACCATTTGGTAATACCTTTGTACAGCAATAGTTTCATCTTTTTTTAAAATTTATTCATTTGTCTGACTTGTGTTCGTATTTAAAGCTTGCAAGACGACTGGAATCAACTTTTGTGTACTCTCTGGAACATTACGTGATCTTCTGAAAACAAATAATTTTTACTGATTTGTTCGAAGATCGCTTCGTCGTCTAGTTGATCAAAGCATCACGCAATCATCGTGTGCATTGTTTCCAATGCAAGCCTGTTGCATGTGACACATTTGAAAGAGAAAAAGAGGAAAAGTATTTTCTTGTAAAACTAACTCGTTCAAATGTATTAATTGAACAGTAACGGAAAGAGAGACTGAGAGAGGGAAAATGAGAAAAAATGGATGAGGGAGAGAGCACACAACAAATAAAGCTGGGACCCTACCGTTGGAGTGTTTGTGGTGGCTATCATAAATCGCACCACTGAAATTCGTAGGTCAATGTCCAAGCTTGGATCACTAAATCTGCGACTCATCTGCAAACGAAGACAAAAAAGATGTAGGAATGAGCACAGCTTGCCACTGAAAGAATGCTAACAGAGCAATGAAAACTGCCCATACCAGTTCATACATGTGATCAGTCTACAAAGAGTGAAATCAACGGTTTAGAATATATATGTACCGACGTAAAACCTTGCTTTGGATACTATAATCTGATTATGTTACTGACTGAGGTCCCGAGTTCGAATCCCGCATGTGTGGTGTATACGCCCTTTCATTTATGTTTGACAAGATGTGTTTACCCGTCATGTCCCTCTCAACCCAAGTGTTTCAATGGCAACCAGGCGATGATAGAAGTATAATAATAATGACAAGGCCTTTCTGCTGATGTATGGCACCGTTGAATAGTCTGCCCGTGTGTTTAATAAGAAACAATTTCAGTCAGAAGTTGTGTGGGTAAGAACGTGTGTGGTTGTGTGTGGAGGGGGTATGAAAATTATGAATTAAGCATGAAAAAGGATGAATTACCCTTAGAAATATTTCAGACAACAATTGACACAACAAGTGTATAAATGGCCAGTTATAGAACTTTTTGAGTTAATAACCTTTTTTTTCTGCATACCGACGTCACCGGGCTTTATAGTGACCGGCTAGCAAAAGGAAAATATTTGTGTATTGTTGTGTTAGTGTGTGGCATTGCACATCACTTAAAATCTATGGTGACCACGAGAATTCTGTGTTTATGGGTCAGTGGTTTCTACCACAATAGGATTTTCACATTTCCACTGCGACTCTGACTTACAAAAAAAAAAAAAAATAAAGGGAAACATCATCCTGATATTTCATTGCGCTCAAAAAAAAAAAATGGATCAGTAGATCAGTGAAAAATTTGGACAAAGGTCCCGATGAAAAAAAGTTATGAATTGTAAGCTTTAATAGAGAGAAAGGCAAATTTGCCATTCTGTGTGATGTAGGTGTTGAGCACTTCTCCATTATTTTGCTTTTACACATAGTTTTTAAACATATAAAAAACAATTCACCAATTTTCGTTTTTCTCAAGAGTAATTAAAAAATTGTGTGTGTCCTCCCCAGTGAATAGGTTCTATCTACTCCTAAAAAATGAGAAAAGTAAAGGTTTTTGAAATTTTTTGTTTAAAAAAGGTTTCGATTAAACAGTGGTCAATGTGTCTGTTTATCTAATTTTTTACAATTTATAACTTCTTTGTTCTGTCCAATTTTTCAACTTTTCACAAAATTTCGTCTTTGATGTTCTATTTCATACAAAGCAAAACGATTCGAGGATGAAATTTCATTTCAAAAACTTGGAATAAATAGGTAATACATTTGTTTGCAGTTGCTAAAATTCATTTCAAAATTAAACTCATGAGTTTTCATGAATTTCACGAGTAATTAATGAGTAATTTGTTAATCAAAATAATCTTTCACCATTTCAAATGTGACCCTGCACCTCAAAACAAACAAAAAGTCGCCAGACATGAATTTTTAGTTAGGACCATATTCTGAAAGAGCAGACTTTAAGCTTTAAAATGATGTGTAACTCAAATCAAATGGACTCTCCTAACCTATCTAAATATTGGAAAGAAAGCACAAACTCAGAAAAAGTGTAAACTGAGAAAAGAGGCTCTGAAGTACAGTGTCTATTCAAGCGCTTAATCTTTACCAAACCGTGCTGGCTGTGCGATGAATGGGACAAAAACAGGAAGTAAACCACCAGAGTAACAACAATGAAGGGATTATTAGATTAAACTGAAATTAAGCATGCCTCATTAAACAATTCTGTCCATAATCAATGCCAACTTTCAAAGCAGTAGCACTATCCTATCAAAAGTTATTAGAGTTGAAAGTGAAGAGTATGGACAAGGTTTTTCAGAAATGAAAAAGGGATTCTAAAGACACACCTAATCACACTATTCTACCAAAAACATTCGAGATAAACCGCTAGAAAAACACACTTTCCTGCCCGTTTTATGATACCAAATTTTAGCATAATGTAAAAGAAGACCCGCTCTTTCAGAAAATATGAAAAAGTCAAGTTCGGCTAGGTTGACCCATTTCACTTATTTTCAGTCCTCAAGCAAAATTAGTGTGTGCGACTTTATGTTCGTTTTGAGGTGCACGGTCACAAATATGACCATTGAGTTAGGATTTCTTCTTCTTCTTCTTCTTTTCGACACAATTCAGTGGAAGATTTGTGAGGCCAATGCATTATTGTGCATTTCACCACATTTGCATGTCATTCGATTTTGAACAATAATGGATTCATTGCAACTGATTGACAAATTGCCCTACATCGATGTAAAATAAGCACTGAATTGATCAGTGTTTTAGTAGTGGCCATGATAAAAATCATGTGCGTACATACTCGAGCAGGATTCGAACCTACGACCTCCTGATCACCGGACAGGAGGACAGGAGGTCGTATATGTTCGAATCCTGCTCGAGTATGTACGCCCATGATTTTTATCATGGCTACTACTAAAACACTGATCAATTCAGTGATTATTTTACGTCGATGTAGGGCAATTTGTCAATCAGTTGAATTGAAAACATCTCGACGGAAGAAATTCATGAATTTGAATAATGGATTCGTTGAAAAAGTAAAAAAAAAAATGTTTGAAAATATTTCTCAAGTTTCTTTTCGTAAATGTCCAATATTGATAATACTTACACCGGTCTGTCCATATTTTGATCTAACTGTCATAAAAGAGAGTCATCTTTAAAGGTAATGTCATCAGAAAGTAATTCTTACGATGTTCAGGACGGTCATTGCATAGCTTTCTGTCTCGTCTCCAAATTCCTGGTAGACCAAGCTGTCTGCAAGGTAGAAGAACTCAATGTACTTTCTACCGAGGTACGGACCGTCGTAGATTGTCTCGCTTCCAGATGCAGCGTCGTCACCGCCTCCGGTATTACCATCAATATATCCTAGAAAGGAGTGATTATATAGGGAGCAAACGTAATTTGATTAAGAACATGCAAAATAACCTCTTACTGGTCCCTAAACAAGAAAGCGTGAGAAAGGCAGCTCTTACAAGGCCTACGGGAAAAAAAAGTTTTTCTTCGTATCCAAATGAGTATCATTTTCACTTGTAATGACGGTGGTGGTGGTCCAGGTGGTGGAGGTAGTGGGGGGGGGGGGGGGGGGGGGTGCTGCACCCTCTCTTAATTCTGCCGCCAATTGTTAACTGATTGTTATACATTATACCGGGTGTCCCCAAAAAAGCGGAACGGTGGATTTTCAGCACCTTGCGTTCTAAAAGTGATACATATTTTGACATTATTAGAAAGAGCATCCTCCGCAGAAGACCATGATACCAAAATCATTAAATTTGGTTCAGTACTTTTTATTCTACGCCAATTTCTGTAAATGCAGTCATTTTCAATTTTTTGCGACTTATGAGATAATAATTTGGGTGCGACACGCGTTCCATACGGTGAATTGTGTAAGCTCGTTGATCCATGTCAACAAAAGATAAAGCTTTCATATTGGGAGCGCGCGCACACAGACACACAGACACACAGACACACGGTTTTTCCTGGCCCGTGCCCAATGTGAAAGCTGTATCATTTGTTGACATGGATCACCGAGCTTACACAATATTCACCGTATGGATCGCGTGTTGCACTCAAATTATTATCTCATAAGTCGCAAAAATCCGGCGAAATTTGGCAATGACTGCATTTTCAGAAATTGGCGTAGAATAAAAAGTACTGAACCAAATTTTATGATTTTGGTATCATAGTCTTCTGCGGAAGATGCTCTTTCTAATGATGTCAATATATATATAACTTTTAGCCCGCAAGGTACTGAAAATCCACCGTTCCGCTTTTTTTGGGACACCCGGGCAATGATGTTTGTGGCATCCAAAAGCGATAGGGTATTTTAAATAACTACCACGAGCACAACCAAAGATTTCTTCAGTATAATGACAAACACTACATGCTTATTGTGCACTTAACCACATTGCTAATTGTAATACGCATCATTCTTAGTTCCCATGAACGTGCTGATTGGATATTGTCAGAGCTTAGAGTTCATTGTGCATGGTACACTTGTTCTGCCGGCGTTGAATATGGCGAAGTCTAAATGGCATCCGCTTTCAGTCCGTGGGATTGATATTTGCTATTGTGACGTAAAAACCCGAATCCCATTGTCATCATGGCAGAAAATAGCTATGGCAGAATAGAATCTACAACTGCCTTTTGAAGCATGACTGATTTGTACGTGAGATGTGCTGTCTCAATCTTTTTTTTTTTAATTCCCTCGCCTTTTTATCCTTTGTTTCTGAATTTCATGGGTATGTAATGGGGCATTGTTTTCACAATTTCTTGTAGCTTTGTAATTGTAAGAGATTGCAATGCATTATCAGCTTCCAACAACTTTTCGTTGCGCCAAATTTTCAACGCATGACTTGTCTTCTCTAGGCTTCCGTACAAGACGTATGATGCGTTGAAAACTTGATGCAACCCTTGAAAGATATTGGACGTCAGTAATGCCTTATATCTCTTCTCTCGACCTCTTATTTAATCATGGTAAATCATGGTAATCAAACCAAAACTTGGAATGATAAATAGATAAATAAATAAATGAATAAATTCGTATCCATATATATATATATATATATATATATATATATATATATATATATAGGCCTATATATATATACATAGAAAGTGCATAATAGAAAGTGTGTCAGCATATGCACGTAAGGCAATTCTCTATAACATGTGAAATAGGATGGAACCGCAAAAGCAAGCTTGTAAACCCAGGTTACAGGAAAGAAAAAATACCTATGTGATTTTTTTATGCCATGGAGATAGGACACAACTTTGAAGTACTAATGACGAAACTATATGAAAGCTGAAATATCAAGGTGATCAAACTTACTGTGACATCAGGAGAATAATGTTCTCCTTATTAGTTACCTATGTAAAATTTCTGTGCTTGTGTTCTCCCCTTTAAACTTGTTTTCCATATTTTTCCTCGTTCTCTCCTTTAACTTCACAGCGTGTAACCGCGTACACAATGGAAAGGAGGGTATTTCGCATACATAAACCCCGCAGCGGCAGATTAATGGTCAAAATAAGAATAGAGTAGAGGGCTGGATATGGAACGTCGCTGTGGAACACAACTCCATTCCACTTATAATACACGCACACGGAACTTCATTATACAGGATGGTCCTGGTAATCTTCATTGAATAGCATCAAGGTAGAAGTGCAACTGAGCGAAGCCTTTAGCTTTACCGCAATGAGTCGACAAAAACAAGCGTGATTTTAGTGAGCGTCAAAGTCAGAGTTTGCTTCAGTGAACGTACGCTTCTCAAATGCTACGAAATAACAATGGTTGAAACGTAATCGAACGTATCAAACGTATTATACACCCAAATAATAATCCTGTTTGCAGCCATGGTCTAAGTAATTCGTATTTACGTCAGAAACGGCATAGTTAACTATGCCTTTATTGACATAATGTCCCAGACTCCCAGTCATGCATTAGGTGGCATGTTTAAATGCTTCCCTTCCAATCTTCACTGGGTATTATCACTCAAAAGCAGAGTAAAGTGGGAGTGTTAGTTCCACTTGATTCAGCAAAAGAATTCTTTAATAATCATACATCTAATAATGGTGTAAGATGTTTAATCTGTTTTTTATTTGTGCCAGTATATAACTACATCATTCTGCATGTCTACCGTAAAAGCAAGCTGGCTATCGAATTTGTTCTGAATCAGACTGTTGGAACTTATCTTATCTTTGAAAAGGTGATGTGGGTCCGTTCAAGAATGACTTCACTCATTTCGTTCAGATTTCTATGAGAACCCTTGCCAGTTAAGTTCTGATGAAAATGTGGTCCATATCGACAAGTTGTACATGTGATCGTGGAAGGAGTATTTCGCACAGAGTACGAGGTCACAGAGCTGTTTAATTCGTATATCGATTGAATCATCTCCAGTATAGCTTCTTTTTTGTGTTAAGTCGCATTCTTCATCAGGATATGTAAATAATCTTCCGCAAGATGCTCCAATTGTCACACGACATCTTGGCGAGCCAATAGTTGACGCGCCAATAACGCATTAATAATACGAATTTCAAACATGAAACAACATTAGGACAGTCCCCATCACAATAGCGACGTCGAGCTTATCTCAACTCCATGTCTACTGATCCGTTATGTCTTCGACAGCAGCCCCACAATCATAATCTTGAGGATACAAATCGTTTAATGATGATATCACTAGTCATAAAATTCATAAAGAGTGGGAAAAAGTACTGGTTTGAAATTATGGGAACACGAATGTGTTTATTTACTCTGATGTAGGACGTGACAGTAGAAAACCGAGAGAAAACAATGAGGGGTGGGATTATAGCCCAGCAATTCGTCTCATATCAATGATTTTTTGACTGTATTTTCCTCATCACTTGCCATCAACCAAATGAGAAAGTCTTCCTGGATCCATTTTGGTGATAAATCACTTTACCGGACGATTTAACATTATTAGGTTGACCTTGGAGAATACAATATTGATATTTCTCCATGGGAAACATTTCCTCTAAATTTGAAAAGAATCCGAGATGATGGATACATTTTCCCCTTCAAAAAATATTGTGCACACATACACACACACACACACACACACACACTCATACGTACTCCATCGCACAGGTGCATGTGTTTTCGTGATAGTGGTCCCATAAGGAACAAAGTCAACAGAAAAAAATATTTTAATTGGATTCTGAAAGGATATCTCAGCTTTGAAATGATGCATTACAAAAAATTGGATTGACTACGAAGATAAATAATCTACATTATTTTTTTTTCAGTTAAAAGAGTCTTACGAAGTGCAGTGAGTCATCCAATATTGTGGGTCGAACAAAATGCAATCTATTGTGGGTCGAACAAAATGCAATCTGACAATTGAAGCTTAAAGTCAATGTACTAATATACGACATTGTACAGTGCTGTATTCGTGATTTAGCACTATCACAAATACAACTGACTGATTCTAAAGCTTCTGTAGATATTTCATGAACACTTCAACACTGTTCATGGGTAGGAAATGGAAGAAAACATCTTGATACAAAAAAGAAATGAGTCTAAAGATATTCAAAATATTACTTTCCTATACGCTCGATGCTTTAAATCGTTAAAATTTCATACATAATTCATACATGAATAAATCATTGATACAATAATTAGTGTAAGTCATACAGTATTAAATATGCACAAAATTACACCAGTGAGTGAGCAATCTGTCCCATTTTAATCTATATCCTTCATTTTGATGTCAGTTTTGTAATAGTTCAACTGACCATAGGAGCGATGAAATATAGGGATGAACACCATACTGGGGCTGCCCACATCTCAAAATGGTGAGGGAACCGGTCTAGCAATCCTGAGGTTTCTGGTTAGAGTCCCGATAGAGTGCCATTTTCTTTGCTCATTTTTATTCATTTTTTTTTCAATCTGGTAGGTTTCATTAAAGGTTTCAACTGATGACTTTTTGATTTACACAAAAATTTTATCTCTGTC
The DNA here is from genome assembly GCF_040938485.1 of Diadema antillarum. Lineage (NCBI taxonomy): Eukaryota > Metazoa > Echinodermata > Echinoidea > Diadematoida > Diadematidae > Diadema > Diadema antillarum. The sequence continues at coordinate 769,176 of NW_027271014.1, read as the reverse complement.
AGAACTCCTCGATCCCGAAATCAGTCAATATTCTGGGCTTCGGGAAAATCCAAATTTGCAATTTTCTTGCGATTTGTTTTGCATACTCTGCATATCATAATATCACCTACATATCATGAATCGAACAAAATGTGTGGAAACATTAATTGTGGGATATGCACATTATTGCGTACCATTAAATGGTTACGACACATCAGTCGCCGTTCAGCAAATATTTTTGTTTTTCCTTTGTAATAAAGGAAAGATACTGGAGTTAGTAGTGAAAATAAAAGATGTGACGAGGTAAAGCCGAGGCAGTTTTGGAGAGGGTGTGGATACGAAGAAAAAAACAAGGAAGTTATTCTTACGTTGCTCTACCGGGCACTTAGCCGGTTCCTCACTGGACGCATCTCGCTTGTAGATCACATGAGGTTGGCTTGCCAAAGAGTCACTACGACGAACTCTTCGTGCGTGGTCGTCTTTGAGTGGTTCGATGTGCAGAACCTCATCCCCAACACTTATGGAGCCCCGCTGAAAATACCATTTGCATATAAAAAGACGAATGGTTAAAGAGGATGGCTAGTAACTGATCAATGGGAATCAGTGGAATGCTGGAGGATGATTGTTCCAATCCTTATTGGTTTCATTTAAGAGTACATTATATATCTATCGTTGTGTGGACATTATTTGCTTCAGAATGGTCTGATATTCAAGTAATGCGCAGTTTAATGTTTCCAGGTTAGCGTGCCTGGTCAGTGACAGGGCATTAATCTGCACATTACTTGAACATGAGACCGTTATGAAGTAAATAATTTTCACACAACAGTAGATATATAATGTACTCTTAAATGAATCCCTTAAGGACTTGAACAATCATTCCTCAGCATTCCCACTGATTCCCACTGATCGGTTACTAACCATCCCCTTTAAACTATCCTTGGATCTTGTACACACATGCTTATGTAAAACGTATTTTTGAGGAATGAAGACACTAAGTTTATATACTATAAGATCCAAAGTGACAAAGTGACTTTTCAACCTTGACAAAGTTGTATGTATTGTGCAACAATGTGATTATGAAACAAGGATGAAATACTTGATTATACACATCATTTTAACGTAAAATAACTTAATGTATCCCCTTCTTTGTCATACCCTACCCAATTCCGCTTCAGTACTCTACACAGCAAAAGGCATTATTAATTTCTATAAGTCAAAGAAAAAGATTTCCGACTGAATAATTTATCAGTGAACTTTTAATTTCACTAGTTGCATCATGACGAGAAACCAAAGTCCTAACTGCTTCGGAGCTAATCGCAGTTAGACTTGAATTGTAAAAATATTCACGACAGTCTTGTATTCATTGCAATTGCTACAGTACTTACCTTAATAAAGTCAATGCCGGACCAGTTTAAAGTTAACTGATGAAATTAGGGAAGTTATATAAATTTGTGAAGGTTAGCTTTTTTGCCTTAAATAGTTTTAAAACATTTACGTTACCATCACCTCACAATTTTCCATCTTTTATAAAGTTATGTGACTTAAAGTTATTTCTGTCTGAATAGCTTCTAAATAATATTCAGCCAGGTAAGATATGAGACTTGTAAATAACGGTGTTTGATTAAAAAAATCAAACAAGAATACCCAAAACAAAAACAAAGAAAATTGACGTTCCTAGATTCTGTGTACAACCTATATGTTGCAGTTTTTTACATCATCAACTCATTTATTTGCATATTAATTGCTGTTCAAGAAGTATTTGTATGACTATTAGAGAAACATCACAACTTCAAAACCTCCTTATTTCTTTTCCGATTTCCATCACATCATCACTCCTGTGTATAATAAATTCTATTTTTTTTTTCAGGCTAATCTTTTAAAAGGTCCTGAATTGTCATAATTGTCCTTTATGTTAAGCCTCGAACATATAGTTCGAAATCAAGTTTTACGTACCATTCCATTACATGTGCTGAGAGCGCCCTTTGCTTGTTCATGTGTGAGAGACGTGGAAAAGTAATGACAGTTCTTTGTCGTCACAGGTTCCTTTCGAATCGTGCCATTGGCCAGTAGGTACTCCACTTCAAGACCAGGTTTCAAGAGCCACCTGTTGAGTTCTAGTTTCAAGTGGTGGTCTTCGCCGAAGGCGGTAAATTTGACTTCCTGCGATATTGGATGTTTTGTCGCGTCGAGGCTACGCTTTGAAATTCTCGATGACGGACTGACGAATGTTGGCAATATGATGTCATATTCTGCATAAAATATTCAAAAAGAAAATCTTAATGGCGTATATGAGGAAGTTCAGATAAAGGAAGAAGACCATTGAATTAGTATTTGAATTCCTGATGTATAAGATATTTTAGATTACATTTTTTTAAGGATGAAATTTCAAAGCCACTCATTTCATCACAAGGTTAATTCCATATATACTTAATTTAAACTGAATACATTATTTCTCACTTTTGTTTCGATCTTTGATCTTGATTACGAAAATGTTCTTTCTCAATGCTGATAACAATCATTACGGCAAAACAGATGAATATACCAGTGGTATTCTGGGTATAAACATACATGCTATCGACGGACCTGGAATACTGCGTGGTATGAAGGCTTACCTGATATTTTGGAAGCCCTGGAGTACGCGTGCATTTCCTCCTTTGTGAAGACATCGTGGAACTGAGAATAGTTCAAGAAATAGAAAATAAAACCTCTTGATATGGATGACATGAAACATTTCTCTCTTTTCAGAATAGTGTACAGTGTGCAGTTGATTTTAAATCAAGATTGTAAGATACAAAGTCAGCTAACACAAACCTGTATCATGAAATTTCTGAAAGTATCCCACAAACTCTTGACAAAAGGACGGCATCTTGGAAATTGCAATTTCTGAGTTTTATAAGTTTGCCCGGCTGGACGGAGGCCAATATATTGTCACGCGTTTTGGTTCCGATGTTTGATGTAACATTGTGTATAACATTACATGTTTTTCATTGCTTCCATGATTATTGTACTAGTCTATGTAAAGGATGTCTCGATAACGCTATTGCAAATTAATGGTTCAGTTAGCCCAATCTCAAATTGCTTTGCATACTGCGGAGTTCTCTATTTACCCATCTTCCTTTGTTCTTCTGACAATCACAAGTCTATTCTATGCTCTCACCACCTTGACTTTGTGCTCACTTGTTCTTCTGACCTTCACATGTCCAGTCTGTCCTTCCCTCGCTTTGACCTTGGTGTCACTTCAGTACTTTCGCTTTCTCCCTTCTCACTTTGACTTTGCTTGGTCTTTCAGAAATCTTGCCTTGCTCTCCTAAGTTCAACTTTGTCCTGACTTTCAGAATCTTTGCCCTTACCCTTCGCCCTTGCCTCTCACTGTCCTTCAGCCTTTTCAGCTTGCTCCCTTTGCCCTTAACTCTCACTGTCCTTCAGCCCTTTGTGCTTACTACTTATCTTGACTTTCTCCTGTCCTTGTGCCCTCTCTGTCCCTGTGACTTTGAGCTCCTTATCTATGTGCTCAAAGACGTCCTTCTCCTATATACTCCGCGATAAACGTCTTTCTCGTGACCTTCGTGACTGGTCCTCTCTATCTCTACCGAACAAGAGGAACTTGTTTGAAAGGGGTATATAAGACAGACTTTAATCTTATCTTGGGAGCTCACTTGCTTGGGAGATGGAGTGAAGAGTTTGTCAGCTAAGAGTGAAACCCGTGTTTGAACAGCGAGAGAGTAACCAACGAAAGAGATAAAGAGTCAACCAGTCCAGAAACGGTTTCCAGTCTTGTTAGCTTATTGCATTAGTTAGTCATAAGTCCTTCACCGCATCGCACCTCTCATGCCCGGCGAGACATCCTTAAAATCCATCCCTGTAAGTGTGTTCGAGTGATTCACCACAATAAACTTCTTAACCGTGATTTCTGCCCAATGACTGTAATTTCTATGTGCCCCCCGGCATCCTTCGGCAATACTCTTCAACATATTGCGGGACTTTATTTTGGGACCTTCACAGAATAGGAAATATATTTTGCCCATATTCGACAAATACAAGTCGCCAGTACAATATACTGCATTCATTATGTTAATGTCACTTTAATAGGATTGAGTTCTTGCAAGCGCTCCTCTGTTGTCATTGGTGCTTCTTGGCTATCAATTTGTTCCAATCATTTCTTGTCACTTATCTGTTCTATTAACATGCTCATGTTCGCTACGATTATACTATCATACACTTCATGCTTTTGGGTCCCCAACAGTGACTTCCCTACCAATGACCATCCTGTTCCATGGAACTAAAACGTTTGCATTTTTTTTTTTTGGGTCTGGACATAATGACATTGCCAAAAGGATCCCCACGTACGAGCCCATGAAAACTGAATTCGAGAATGGGATAGCTCACACGTTCTTGACATATTTTCTATTTTTTTTTTTACCAGCATGGGTGTCGTACATAAACTCATGACTCAAAGGAAAATTCCGGGTCGCTGGAAAGTTGATCGGAATAGGAAGATTTACATTTCATAAACACAACAGTGAAAAACAGATCACAATCGGAAGAAAACTATACAAAGGAGATTATAAGATTGCGAAGTTTTGCCAATTTTTGCCCCCCCCCCCCAAAAAAAAATGAGCAGTTAGTGTAAATATGCAAATGAGAGAGCCTATAATGTCATGACCTCGTTATAACATTGATCGTTTATTGAGAATGGCACAGATTGTTTTTCTGTGCTTTAAAGGTGTAACATCATGTTATTCTAGTCAAAATGACTTCAAAAATGATCAGTAAGGTATGTTAGGACTTAAGATGGGAATATTGTCTTTGAATAAAGAATCTGGAAATACGTCAAAACTTGATCTACAAACAATAATCATGTTGTGAGCCGATGTCATCATCAAGACGCCTACTATTCGTTTTGTGTAAATCGTAGTGACCGTTTGAGAGCTTGTCGCAATCAGCGAAAATTCATAATTTCATAACTCCCTTAATCTTTATCAACTTTTAATTGAATTTGTGTGACTTTGTGTGCCCATGCACTTTTACTCTCTCTCATCAGAGCAACTGGTCTACACTTTTTTAGCTATTCTATGATTCTTGCTGCATTACATCAGAGATTAGCCAGCCTGCCCTGCAGGGCCCTTGCAGATCCTGCAGTTTGTTTTTTATTCATTTTTTTTCTCCTCCAGCCAGCTTTCCTTCTACGAATTGATGGCCAACGACTGCATAAGCTTACCCCATCCCTCGAATAGAGGAGTATGTGTAATAAAGACACAATCTTCCCTGGGCTTAAAGTCAAGTCATCCGAAAAAAATATAAAAATTATATGACAACATATAGTAGCGTTGACGTCAGCTGAGATCATAGCTTTGTTGAAAAAGCATAGCTAACCCCTAAACATGGATGGATAAACATACACACACACACACACACACACACACGCATACAAAGTACAGAGCACACGCACCAGCGAACAGAATGATTTTTTTTTATTATCAGGTGTCTCATCTGAAAATCTTCCACGCATGATAATCTTAGAAATAAACTCATTCTTGTGAATGTGTGATATTTTTGTCATAAAAGGCTTTGACCGATAACAGGAAGTCAAAAGTTATTGTCAAAAGCAAATTAGTCTAACTTCAAACTAGAAAACAACTCACGACAAGGTTGTTTTCTTAAACTATTTTCCCCTGCACAACTTCAGATAATAGATCTTCTTGAAAATGGCTTGTTGTGTGTACATGAGCGTAAGAATAACAAACTGAAGGATTTCGGCTAACAATACCCTGTCGACTGAGATGATCGTATTGTTGCATTATAATCACCACAGACAGTGACAGATTATCATAAAGTTTAGCGTTGTGTCCATTTTTTTTTGCATTTCCTAAAAGATACAAACTTCTGCAGTTTCCCAAATTTACTCGTATTCCTCCTTCACTTCCTTGAAACAAAAAACAAAACAAAAACAAAACAAACCCCCGAAAACAGAGATTTATTTGCATAATGAGCAATCCCCAGTGTCCATGTTCACAACTCTCCTCATTACATCCCTTTATTTTAGACTACTTGATAACCCTTGACCCCCACTTTTTCATGGTGTTGGTAGACACAACTAAGGATGCCTAGTGGTTATTCAAGTTTTGTGACCATTGATTATAGTCTTGAACTTCCCTATCCTAAATGTAATCTACTGATAAGTATTCATTATACATTTTGTATTATTAACTAGAATTCATTTATTCCCATAATTAGATGTCAAGTAATTGAAATAATGATAGATTCATAATCTCGATATAAATGTCCATGCCAATATGTGCTCTTTGTCCTTGTTCGACCAGTCATCTTGCAACCCGGCAGAGGGTGTAATAGTCCTCAACAATTTCAGCCCCGATTGGAAGTATAGCAGGGAGTGCCGAATATTCTGTTTCATCTTTCAACAATGGTGCTGCCTATTGCTATTAAATCAGACCAGTGAATACTAGTTGAATTGGACTTCACGCCTACGACTTTGCATCATGGTCGACTGGAATCAATGATTATTATTAATCTTCTCACTGTTTAACACTCGCCCTGCCAAACTACCAAAGCACCTATACCATAGGTAGGCCTATACACCCAACTACAATATATACAAAAAGGCACAACAGCACACACGCACGCACAAACAAACCAACTAACAAACAATAATTCTGCACTCTAAATGATTGACCCGAATATAAGATTCAAATATGTCTCTTTATACCGTTCACTACGTAGACAGTTTCATCACTTAAACAGGGATCGTGGTGTGTGAACAAATATTTCAATGGCTCAAATCAAGATAGCATTATTCTTTCTTCTTTGTTTTATTAATATGAAGGCTAAAAACTCACTTACGGACAGAAGTAAAAATAGGATACAAACTAGTACACAGAAAAACATACATACACTCACATCCAAATGATGCATATAATATACATCGCAAGAGTGAGACAAGATGAATGAAATTCCGTAAAAGATTACTTTGATATGAGCAAAGCGAACCCATGCACCACACCTTTGAAAATAGGACTGATTGATTAAATTGGAATAGGATATCATGCATGCAGCCTGAGCTATAAAGCCTTTTTTAATGTACAAATAGTGTTATTTCCTGTTTGAGGTGGGGGCTTTGGTACTGATTCATAATGACAGTAGTGATGAAGATTATGACGTACACATTAAGTGTTAAATAAACAATTGAAGTGACAATTGCGCAGCGTCTTTCCATGCCGGTAAATACACATTTAACCTTTTGGATGCTGGAATCAAACCAGTCATCCCACAAAACACTCATTCAGCTTTGATACTGAGAAGTATAGAGTCAAGGCAGCTGGTTTTGTACAGGCCGGCACAAACTAAAGAAGTCACGCCAGCGAAACCGTCTAAAATATAACTGAAAAAAAAAAACAGCGTCACATTTTAGGAATGCGTAGCTCGGACACAAACACAACATAAGCCATGATCAAAATTGTTCACACATTATGAGTTGTAATGCACACTGATTATGGTGTGGTAAACACTTTATGGCCGTGAAAGGTATTCAAACAACATTGATTATTATGTCTTGTTTAGCTGCAAGGTTGTGCTACGTATGCGACCGTGAGACATGCGGTTACTCAAACTTCAAAACACTGCAAAAACTACTTGTGCAACTTTTTCATTGTGTGATGGCATTTATGCAGAAATCTGAGCATTACGTTGCAACATCATAAAATTATATATGGGGAAATCAGTTATGGTCTCTTTTATTTAATTCAGGGTATATCCTTAACAGTTTTGCCACTGTTCTACCAGAGGACCGTCCTGCCCTTGTTATTACCATCATGGGTATAGAAAAACCTTATCCAAGGACCCAATTTTGACGAAGCGAATTCAGGACCACTATGCTACCGTGCCTCGACGTTACTTTCAAGACTTCAACGCATCTTGTCTTAACCAAGTGTCCGCATATCTTTGGAGTCGGGTTTTGAGGATTTCCTAATTGATGAGGTTTTAATCACATTATAAAATTGCAAATTAGGTCTTCTACGGCCAGCTAAAGCTGCACATTGCACATGCAAACAGATGATTTCCCGAAGGTTTTCAGATGCACTGATCAACTATAAGGATAAATCGACAGGACAAAAAAGGAGTAGATTATGTGGACAGCAGAGTACAATCTCTCCAGTTAAGTGAAACGAATACCAGTAGATGAACCTTGTCGTAATTATGTGAACTATAGTAACACATAATAATTGTCTGGTGGAATTGGAGTTTGCCTGTGCTCCTGTTTTGCTCTTTTGCTCTTTGCAATTGGGAATCATGTATTTAGGCATACATGGGCGGAGTTGTAAATTGGGTACGAGTCAGCCATAAAAAGTAATTTTTAAAGTTTATCATAAGCACAATATTATTCAAAATCGGGCTTTCTCGGTCGTTTTAAACGCTATGCTCTCTGGCTAATATAGTCTCTGTGGGCTTTGACCTTTCTAATGTATCGATTGAGCTAATTTTAGTTGTTTGGTCTCTTTCCTCCTACTCCTGCACCTCTTTGTTTTCTTTTTCTTCTCATTTTTTTGCATGCACAATTTTAGTTTTCAGCTATTCGCCTATTTTTTCCTCTTCCTTGTGAGGTGCCCACATAGTACAAGCACAGTCTTCACAGTGGGTGCCTCCTATTTTTTTTTTTTTTTTACAAAATGTATGACTATGTTTGTATGAATAATGCCTCACGCTGTAATGATTACTGACATTTACGTCTTATTCCTTTCTACACTGCAAAACGTCCGGTGTTAAGTAGTGAACACCGAGCTGGTGTTAAATTTTCGGTGCTCATTTATGGTGTTAAATTAACACCTCCGGGTGTCATTTTCAAATTTTAAACTGTTTTTTGAAGAGTTTCTAAGTAACTGCACTTCTTGTTGATTTTCAATTTAAACAAGACGATCAAGAATTTAACATTAAAATACTAGATTTTTGAAAAAATGTGAAAATAAATTTACACCAAAGTAACACCAGCTGGTGTGGTCTCTTATTTAAGCTGGACGGGTGTTAAACCATTGATATTAACACCAAAAAATATCAAATCAACACCATGTGGTGTCATTTTTTAATTAACACCAGTACAGTGTCAAAATAACACCAGGTACAGTGTCAAATTAACACCACGAAGTGTCAGGTGAACACTTTTCAACACTATCACAGTGCATTTTTAACACCTGTGGGTGTGGTCCTCTATTGAAGTTTGATCGGTGTTAGATTTAACAACCGTGGTGTTAAATTCAATACCGATGTTTTTACAGTGTACCTGTGAATCATTCCTTGACATTCATGTCGAATTTATATTTGTTAACATTCTTTTGAAAGAAAAAGGTGAAAATAAAAGCTTGAATATGAATTTGACTTTGAATTTGATGCAAATAAGTCGGAAGGAAAACATTAAGATTCATAAAGACGATGGAAGCACACCCTATACTGTCAAAGGGACTGTACATACTGGTTGAGGTGAGGATTAAGGTTTATAATGATATTTTTGGTGGAAAAATGAGAAACCGCTCATGAAATTTTAAATAGTATGCAATTGCAAGAAGGATTCAAAGTTTTTTGATGACAATTGGCCTTGAATTGTCTGAGATATTCAAAAAAAAAAGCAATCCTAATGAAATTGACAGGCCACGACTCTCTATTTGAATCTCTTTGTTTTACCTTGTTTTTAGATATCTCAGTCAACTCAAAACCAATTTTCATCAAAATAAACGTTTGATTCCCCTTAGAAGTGTATGCGCTTCAGCATTTCATGGAGTGGTTTCCAAATATCGCACAAAACGTTACAAGCTGAAACCTTCACATCAACCAGTACTGTACAGTCCCTTTAAGGCGATATAATGGTTACTGTTTCTGCAGTTATCATTATTCTTTATTTCATCAAGCCGTACAGGTAAAGTGTCGAAATAAATAGTATGCGTGGGCCTAGTTATTCGCCTTCATTTTGAGTTTCTGTGCTCTCAGTAGCACGGATTTTGTTTGTAGAATTAAAAAAAAAGAAATGAGGAGGCGTTGGGAGGGTGAACGAGGAAGAAAGACGGAAAATAACAACATACTAGTATTGTTTGTTTCCTTGATTGTTTGTTTGTTCTGTCGATCCATGTTCCTAACTGAAGAAAAACAAAATGTTTATTTGTACAGATTCAAATGCTATGACTGAACAGGACTATAGACAAGAAGAGGAATTCTAAAGAGTTCATTGTCAGCGTCATTGCGTTGAATCGGAAAATTTAATTCGAAGGCGTTGTTTTCAGTTCGGCAAGAGTTGAAAAGCAAGTTGTTGTTGTTGTTTTTCGAAAGTTTCCAGCTTCCCGCAAAACAGCGAAATTGGTGTTATCATTGCTGAACTTGTCAGCAAACAGTCTGCCTATACGGCTTGGGACAGTCTCGCGAACGCTTCGTGCTTATTTGGGACAAATCCGCACCCATATGATATCCTATCTATACTCAGCTTTACAGCCGAGTGTTCTGACTTTATACTGATGACTTCACTTTATTTCACTCTATTTCATTTCATTTAATTTTAGGTACAAAAGTGTACTGAGTCTTTCACAAATTGTATTCGTAACATTATATTAACAGATAACGCAGTTTTCATGTACTTTGTATCCAGGCAGAAACTGATCAAGATCAGTTTATCTCTTCTTTGTGGGGACATACTCGGAAAATAAAGAACTCTGAATGTTGGACTTTGGGGGCACTCGCATCCGTCGCAAATGATTTGTCTGCTCAGAGAACATGATCTACATTTACCAATTATTCCTAACGTCTGCCTCCGTCAAACTGCTTTTGTGACTAGGTGGCAGTGGCAAAGAATGACAATAAACAATCACATTTCCAACAGTGCAAGGTAAATACGAAGGGTAAGGAGGACCGTCAATAAACCGCAGAGTAATTGACAAGGCATTAAAAATGCCAGCCAGTTTTAAGGAAGCGTAACGCCAAAGGAAGAGTTAACCCAACCGGATTCTGGGAACAATGAAGTGAAATCAATCTGTTTAATTAAGCTCACACGCAAAGATGATCATCAAATAATCACGTTATGAGACCAGCTTTGGTAAGATATGGATTCGTTGGTTGAAAGGGCATTGCAAAGTTAGCATTTCCGTCACCGACTCTCTTTAGCAGGATTTCTTTTAGCTCTGAATGCCAGAGGGGGAAAAAAACACAAATCACTTTGGATTGACATGATCATCCACACCATCGATATCTCTGCAAAGGTGGTTCCTGTATAAAAACCTAAGTCAACCATATAGGCTGCTTGTTTCTTCATCATGGAAGGTCTTTTCTCCGAAAAAAACCCCAACGAAACAACAAAACAAAAACTGCGAAATAAACGTGGTATAATAAGCCACAGGAATTAAACTTAGTTTGGCCACAGGAATGTGGACACGTATCCTCCATCATTCCCATGAATAATTATGTATACATACATGTTTACACATTAAAGTATCTATAGCAGTAATCATTTATAACTGCATTATAGTGCCCTTTTCACATTTTCCCTCCCCCATCGAGTCCTTAAATGACAAATTCGTTTCACCGCCTCTTCCTTTATGTTTCTCGCAATTTGAATTAAATGAGCAGAGACCTCTTCTAGCTGCAGGGTATGAAGAGAGGCAGGAAAAATGAGGAAACATGTGAATGAAGAAATAAGAACATGTCGAGAACACAAGTACTGAACTGAACACAGGTAAGAGAACTATAGTGACGTATAAACAACGACCATGACTGAATGCTATTGAGTATCTAGTTATGTACTATGTTTCTTAGGGACTATATCCGGACAAAACTTTTTTTTGGGGTACTTCTTTTTGAAGTTTTCCATTGCGTGGCTGTTTTTCAAGGCATGCCGCGGAATTGAAGGTGTCATGGAGAAGATTCAGAACTTGTGTGCTTTTAATGATTGAAGGGGTAGAAATTCGCTGAAATTGCATCGCATTTGCACACCGAATATTGGCTCATATGATAATAAACTACCATCGAGACAATCAAACAAAGATTTAAAAAAGGATTGTTTTCATGATTGCGTTGCATTTTTAAATTTTTCTTTAAAATCGAGATGTAACTGTACAGATTTGAAGTGAGCTATGGGTTTATATGACATGTGTAGAATGATAACAACAACAAATCGTGCGCTTATGCATTTTTGAGCTTATTCTTATGCATATTACCAATGTTTTCAGTCACGAGTAAAACACTCCCCCTCACACACAAATGAACCTCAAATGACAAAAATCTGATAGTTCAGAATGAAAGAATCTAGTCATCCCCAACGTTTAAAACAGTAAGTTAATTAGCATACCATTGGCATGACATCAAACATCTATACAGTGTGTAATTCTTATTAAGCAAATTTGCATTTCATTATCATTTGAGAGCATATCATGTTGCCTTATAAACTCGCATTACTTGTCACTTTTATCCTTGGAAGCTTGGTATCATAATTTTGAATTAATCTCTTTGTCACTTCTAGGTGGTTACCGTTAAAATGGCTGGGCAGTTCGTAACTCAATTCATTTTGAAACTAATCTGAGAAGGAAAGCGATATTTGCAATAATTGCGGAGACTACACTGGTCTATGCACTATAGATTCAGTGGTCAGTTACTGCATAATAATTTCCATATTTTCACTTGTCATTCATTTTGAAACTAATCTGAGAAGGAAAGCGATATTTGATTTGATTGCGGAAACTACACTGGTCTATATACTCTAGATTCAGTGGTCAGTTCCAGCATAATAATTTCCATATTTTCACTTGCAGCTGATCGTAACTATAAAAGAGGGTGTCTGCTGAAATACCAAATCCACACAAGAGTCTACCTTTAACAAGATGTGAAACATGAAGGAACCGCAAAAGCAGAGCTCGTAATTGTTCTACGGATTGCAGGGAGGAAATAATAATCTGAATATGTCTCGCAGTGGAGTCCGGACCAAAAAAAAAAAAAGTACTAAGGACGAACCAAGAAGCGAACATAAAAGGCAAGATAGCAAGGTACAAAGGGCAAAAAGAAAAACAAAACAAACTAGAGAGGGGCCGTCAAAGGCGGCAGACCCACGCCTTGTAGAAAGTCGGGGTAAACATACTGTGCATTCGGTCATCTACCAGAATTCGGTCACTTAATTGCCAGTGTCCTCTATCACCAGCCAGTGCGTTCTACCAAAGATCGTACACTGAAGTGTACGATCTTTGGTTCTACAGTCACATCACACGCAAATCACATCATTTCACATACGGTAACACTCATTCACCACAGGAAAGTCCTTTAGTCTCCTCCAAAAATCCATCGAAAATCCCAAATTCCATCGTCAAAAGTGCAGATTCGGAACTTTTCCAAGCGCGCGCGAATTAAGTCCAGTTTTAAGAGTATTGTCTACGCGACGGGTCGCCGAAAAAGCGCTAAAAATCGAGAAATACGCCGTTTTCTTGCGGGATATTTTGCTTATAGCAAGCCGAGAGTGTGTTGATATCAAAGGTCGTATGAGTGTACGATCTTTGATGGTATCCACAAAAGCGCAAAAGAAAAACAAAATTTACGTACCCCCTAGGCAATTACCCCTATGATTAGTGTCTACGGGAATTATTCAATGCAAGGGTTAAATGCAAATGTCTACTGCACCAGTATTCGGTCACCAACGAGCGCCGCAACGTCCCCGATGCTATTTTGCACCAACAGGGTAGAGCGCGATGCATTTTCAGCGGCCTTGCACACGCATTGACATTGAGCGCGCATATCGTGCAGTGTGACTGCGACCGAGCAAATGCTCCTCCAACGAAAAAAACAATCAATTTTAATTTGAAAAATCATCAAAATACGGGCCAGTTTGTGACGACGGAGAACGAACTTTCATAAATCCAGAAGGACATAGTCCTTCAAATAGGCCTAAACGTAAATTTCGGAATTCTTACGAACATTTGAGCAGCGAAGTCCGATCGTTTGGGAGTTTATGTTTTCGTATGGTAGCGGAAAATCGCAAAGTGAGAAACGGGAAATTTTCGGAGTGGTCACTATACCATGGGGTCAAAACTTAAAGGTCGCACAGAATTTGCAAGGGTCAACCGATTATCACCAAAATCTAATCGATTCTTTCCTGTCATTATCCAGACATCCCCTGAATATTTCGTGCAAATCCGTTTACCCGTTCTCTTGTTATCTTGTACACAAACAAACAAACAAACAAACAAACAAACAAACACACAAACAAACAAACAAACAAACAAACAAACAAACAAACAAACAAACATACGGAACCCTTTACATAACCCCCTGCCGATTTTCATCGGCGTGGGTAAAGAAGAAAGAAAAGGAGAACGAAGAGAACAAGAAACCAGAGGCAAAGCAAACGTCCACTCCAAGTAAATCCGTCACGCTCATTGAGAGGACAGATGACAGGTCAATGCATTCGAATAAAACGTGCAAGTTACAATCTTTGAATAACATTGATTTGAGTGCTTGTTTAAAAAAGGAAAAAAATCATATTTTCAGAAAAATTATTCGAAAATTTTGGTCCAGTACAAGCAATAGTTTTCTGGACTAAAAGTGTGCGAGTACTGGCAGGAGAAAATACATTTTTTTTTTTTTTTTAGTGGAATAAGCATGAATCTTTTTATTTCTCTGAAAAAAGTGAAAGTATCAGTGTACTTACATCTGAAAGTGAGTGACATATCTGAAGGGCTGCCAGAAAGACGACTAAAGGTGTAAGGCCCCTTGCCATTACTATTGGAGAAACTTCCAAGCGCTCTCAATCAGTCTGTATATCAAGATACGCACATCTGTTTGTCAATGAAGTCTTCCCCGTCGTGTCCAGTTTATATATTTCTTTTAAAACCAAGCAAATGGCTACAAGTTTATAAGAGTTATCGTGAAACGCGAAAATAATTGACAGCGCTATAGCACCATCCCAACATTCGGGAACAAAGCCGGTGGTAACTCTTTCAGTCAGGAATATGCAGTGATAATTCCTAGCCTTCTGCAGTAGGAGGTACTAGCCTTTTAAGTCTGTATCCTTGGTAATTATCCTACCGCAGTGACAACTGCACGTGTTATCGAGTGATAATATTTACCCTGACGGGAATGCCAGCCAAATAAAAAAAAAAAATGGGAAAAATAATTGTGCAACTTCACGATTTTCACGCAGGCATTCACAGATATAAAAGATTGGGCTCCTGTATGCATTGTTCCTTTCCGCTGCCGACTGCTTAGACATGAAATCATCCGTGCCAAAGAGAACCATGAAAACTGAGGGCGTTTCCACTTGCACGCACGGTTGCTTTTTTAGGGTGTTACCAAATGGAACCAAATTCAAAAAAGTTTAAAGTTCATCACTGTTTATTGCGGTCGTTCATCTTCATCGCATTACTGACGAACGAAAACAAGACGAATTCAAGCTGCCGGATATAACCTGAATGTTAACAGATTGTTATTTTTAATGAAAACCTCATTATCCAATGCAGTAATAGCCAGGGCAGCTTTACAATAAATCATATTTTCTGAATCTGATAAGTGGAATTGAGTTTTTCACGTATGCTGCCTTTCCATCTTTTCTGGGATGACAACAGCAAGCATTGTTCTGACATAAAGTCATTATAGATCACGAGCATTAAATAGAGCATGGCATATAGGGGTCTGTAAAAGTATAACGCCAAAGTTCGACCAAATTCGTGTTTGGCAATCCATTGATGTCAGAGTGATGTCTCAAAAAATTGTCAGTAAAGAATAGTGATTTTTTTTTATTAATCTTATATCATAATTTCAAGATTTCCTAGAATTTTGGCTTTCATTTTGATTTTTTTTTCTTCCTTGATGTATTAGTAACAGACTAGGGGATACTTCAACCGTGCAAACACAACCACTTACATAATAGTCGAAACGAATGATTTTCAACGCATACTGATTATTAACCCAGTGAATGAACGTTTCGTTATGGCTTGAGTAAGATTATTTCAAAATTGAATATCAACTCTAATTCTCTTTAAGATATAAATAACGTTCTCATCACTACTTCATGAATATTCACGGTATAAGAATAGTACCAACTGCGATTCTGGTATATAAGACTGATTTCAATACCTTTTATCTTTACACATATCTTTCAGATCACCAATATTCATGCTTTAACTAATCTTGCACAAATTCATGTCGTATCTTGGATTTTGTCAAGCAACAAAAGTTGTCTTTAGTTTTTATTTAGGAGCCAAAACACATTACTGGCTCTTTAAAGTGTCACAATATTAAGACATTGTGTATGGAACCCATACAGCGTGTTCCTAAAAATATAGTAACCGAAGTTCGAAGATCCGCCATGTCAAGAATATATGGTTTATTCTTGTGAAATAATTACTAAGATACAATGTGCTTCACAAGATTTGATTTGACACCTTGCTTGCGTCAGCATTGTCACGGAGCACAGAGTTAGGGTCCTTCGAAGGTGAAAGGTACAAAACCTACCTTTTCCAAATGTTTTGGTTTGTAAGGTACGGAACCAACTTTTCTGCAAGTGTTTGGTTTCATCGTTTGTTTTTCACATCAATTTTTAATGAAATGCTTTTCCCTCTGTTAACATTTTGCGAGTGATTGTGATTTACAATATCTGGTGGGCACATCATTCAACCCTTATCTTTTATGCACCTCTCCTCTCGACACAAAGCTGTGAACGACGCTGCATGTCTCGTACTGCTCTTCTAACCATGGCGGGATCATAAGAAGAAAAGCATCGACCTCATGCCGAATACGCGCCTGCTAGTCATCCACATCACGTGGTGGGGGTGTGTATACCCTGAGTCTTTGGGTATCCCCGGAGGAAAAGTCACAGGGTGTGAAGTCAGGAGATCGTGGAGGCCATTCCACCTCATGATTGAGGGCTATCATGCGTTGGCCAAATAGCTCTACCAGCCTCTCACGGACAGCTCGAAGATGGTGAGCTGGAGCACCGTCAAAGGTGTCTGAACACTCCTCGATCCTGTCTTTCAACATTTTTTTTCAAGCTAAGGCACAATGTCCTCATTGATCACGTCTAAGTTTATACCATCATTCATGTTGTGTTGAAGAAAAATGGCCCAATTATTTGGCCACTTCCACACAGACCAGCCCACACAGTCCATTTTTGTCTGCTCATAGTGTTTACGTCGTATGAACTCTTGTGGAAGTCCTGCAGCCGCGTACTCAACGACATTGTGGGTGTTTACTTTCCCGTCCACGCTAAATGCGGCTTCGTCGCCAACAAGGTTTCGCAGGAAATTAGCATCGCTCTCAATTCTGCCCAGGAGCCACTTCGAAAAGCTGAGCCTCCTCTTGAAATCCCTCTCCAGCAGTTGATTACCCTCATGCTCTTTATTGTAAGGATACATGTTAAGGTCCAATCGTGCAATACAATGGAAAGTTGTTGGCCTTATCCTTAATCCAATTGTGGTCCTTGGATGGGCGTCCAGTTACTTCCTGAGAGCCTCAGTGTTTTCTGGGCATCTCCCACTCCCAAGCCTGCCAGAATATTTTGTTTCTGTAAGGCTTGTTCCGTATTCTTGATATTTGCGCACAGTCTGGGAACTGCAAACGGAATGTTCCCCGGCCTTGTATCCGTTATGTTACCGGTACGGTTAAATGTTGTCACCACAAATGTCCTTTGCTCAACTGTAAGTTGAACCATGATCAGATATCATTTGCTGTCTCCTGTTACATTCAAGACTGCACTTGTCCCACTTGAATACTTTCAACTAGGTGATGTGTACTTACCTGACCTTGCTGCCAGAGCAATAGGCTGTTACATGACAACGTAGCAAGTAAATACCATTCTTTAAGAAGAATGTTGGGCTGTGCTCTCTTGACATTGCAACCGGAAATTTGTGAAACAAAGTCAATCATATAGAAGAATGCGGCGTTATGCATACCTGACATTGCAGCAGGAATTACCCTGCTGAATGAAAATGTAGCACTCAATGCCATTCATCCCTCATTCGTATTCGATGAAATGAATGTAGGAGAGGATGTGCTCAACAGAGATTGCAGCTAGACACTGGTTATGTAACATTACAATACATTTACTTACAAAAAGTTATGAGAGGGTCTAACATCTCATTAAAACTTGGTGTGAAAACAAACGATGAAACAATAAAAAAGCTCACAGAAAAGTTGTTTCGTACCTCACAAACCAAAAAAACTGGAAAAAGTATAATTTATACCCTTCACCTTCGAAGTACCCTAACCGTGTGTGAAATTAAAGCTGATAAGTTACTTCGCATTGCACTGTATTGTAGTAAACATTTCACGAGAAAAAAATAAAACATGTATTCTTGACACAGCTGACCTTTGAACTTCGGTTACCTTTTTTATTATTATTTTTTTAACACACTGTAAATAGATAGACCTAGCACCTGACACTTCAGCAAATCAGGGCTTTCAGCAAATAATCCATTCATAATTATATCAATACTGGACAGAATGAATGGAAGATCTGCAAAGGTGTCTTTGACAAAAGTAGGTCAAATAGAAAGTAAATCAAACAACCAACTCAAATATCAGTATATTGACACAGAAAGAGATGAAAAAATCAGTACCCACCTTAGTATCAAAAGAGCAAGAATATATATATATATATATATATATATATATACACTGATAATATATATATATATATATACATATATATATATATTATATATATATATACTTGGAATACAAATAATACAGAATTTCCCATACATTTTCGCACTTTTGTCATTCAATTTCAAAGATTTATTATTCTATTTCGTCCCGAGAAGCACGTGAAACGCAAATCCTAACTTCAATTTCGTCAATTGTCATTGTAATTCGTTTTTCGTCAAACATTTTCGACGACATAGCATTCAGAATCGTCGATTGTCATTCAAATTCGTCCCTCCCGCTGACGGATCGCAAAATGTGAAGATCAAATTCGTCTTTGTTCACACAATTTCATGAATTTTTCATTCAAATTAGTCAGATGTTGTCGATTCTTTATTTTGATGGTGAACCAACTTTAAGCCGACATAATTATTTTTACTTTCTCTCGTAAATTGTATCGTTACACATTATTCCCTAACCATTTTCTTGGACAATACACACGAAAAACATGACTGCCTACCAAAATTGATTAATGAATGAACACAGTCGAAAGTCATATCCCAGGACCATGGGCGTAAATCCCGGGGGGGGGGGGGGGATGGGGGGATATATCCCCCCCCCCCCCCCCACTTTTGAAGGAGGGGGGATGGCCTGTACAAATATCCCCCCTGAAATTCTCCCAAGAAAAAGATGTAGGAACAAAAAAAAAATGTGATATTGATTTCAGCATGATGGATTATTGCATAGCCAAGGCGGAGAATGCAGTTTTTGTCTTTGTAATTTGCTGTTAAGCTAAACGTATGATGCAGCGAGATAATTGTCTTTGCCAAGCGATACATCTGATGCGGCGAGACTACGAACAGCGGACGCATCTACCGCGTCCGCTAGGCGCCACGATCGGTGGCAGGTTTTTTTTTTTCCGTGTAAGAAGACTGCCACCGATTTAAAAAAAAAGAAGAAAACAACGACAAACAACTGGATCATAGGCGGTGTATTCGCGCGCATCCATTGTTCGTAGTCTCGTCGCTTCAGACCAGCTGCATCCCCACCTAGGTTATAGGCTACATACTGTAATGCATGAGCCATGACGTTCGCACGCCCGTCTCGTGACGAGAGCATACTGCTGAACAGTGCTAGCAGCGCTCGCGTACTTCTCTCGCACGCCAATGCATGCAGAGCACTATCGATCGTAATGCATGCCAGATGGCAACCAGCTGCATGCAACCAGGGAGGTGCTCTTCCCACCTCCTTGATGCAACACAGTCTGTAGGGCCATGGACGTAGGCGTGAACGAGTGCACCATGCCGAGCGCGATACGACTCACGTCGAGCTCCGCATGAGTTACCCAAAGATCTAGATAACAAACGAGTTCGTCAACAGCCTTGTACGAGTTTCAGTCGTAGGAATTGCAACACATTTACCCTCTCCATATTGGCAGTGATTTTGCTCAGTTAGTGTAATTCGTTTGCCTCCAGAAGAAACAAAAGGAACGGGTGTCGATTCCCATATTTTGCCATATGCAAGTACCTTCTTTAATCTAATGAACATTGCTTTAGATTAATGATTCAGACCTATTAACCAGATTTCTTTTTGTTTTCATGGGAGATGTGCAAAAAACACAAGAAAGTTCACCTGTTAACAAACATACATCAATAGATTAATAAGACAAGTTTATTCGCAGCCAATTTTATTGATATGCAACATTCATCTCACGAACAGAAAAATGGATTCGTTAATCCCTAATTAAACAATCCCACAGAAAAGGCAAGACATTCTAACAGTTTGCCAGAATAGTACGAAAAGATTTTCACTTTTTTTCCAGTGAATAGGACCTACTTGGAATTGAGTACTGAAACGGATATTGTACCTTACCAAATCGTTTTCACACGTTGGTAAGAATGTATAAAACCTGAAGTGTGCCCTGATCCAGAATGAATTTTACAACTGTATTTATGAGCCTGTTATGTTGTTGGAAAATAACGTTGCTTATCATGTCATTGTGCTTAGTAGGGGCCAGATATGAAGCCATTAACTTGACAAAGACGGAAAAAAGGTGAGCAAAATAAATAGAACTATCTCTACGAAAAGGAAGGGCTGAACTCATTTTGATTTCTGCAAATATGAATGGTATTTGAATGGTAATAAAACATACAAAAGAATCTTTAAGAAAAAATCTCAGGAAATTATTCAAATTGTCGGCATCATATGCCCAATTATGTTTGAACTTTCAAAGGCTACAGTATGTTAACATCTGATAGACCTGGGCTTCAGAAGTGCTCTGATATGTAGGCTTATGTTGCGAGATTTATAGTTAGTAAACGTTGGGTTGTATTCAATTAAAGTACGGTTTGCTTAATCTATTCCTGTGAGGTAACTGAAGTTAAAAGGTAAAATTTCCTTCAATACGAGATGAACTTTCAAGTTTTCAATCTCCGCCTATACGGTCCTTATATAACCTTGCGTTTCTGATAATGTTTATTGTTTACTCTCCAAAGGAATGGGGTTAGACATAAAAGATAATATTCTATATGGTTGATTGGAATTACGGAACATAATTATGTTATTAGAGTCCACAAAGATTGTCATAGAGACACATACGGAGAAAAAACTGTGCTTGTTTGTTTAACCTTGTTTGCTTTGTTACTGTTTTATATGTTAAGGTATTTAGCACATAATGTACAAAACTGATCTCGCGGAATAAATTTATTCAAGTGAATAAAACTATACAAATTCACCTTTATCCAGGAATTTGTTCTCAATAGTGTTTTGATCAGAGGAAAACTTGTCGCATGTCACAAGTTATCCCGGGTTACATGAAGAGCTGTCACTATACCTTGCCACTACAACTCGACTTCTGTGGAAACCGTTCTGCCAAGTACCATTATATCCCCCCCCCCCCCGAAAAAAAAAAAAAGCGCAAGCGCGCGAAACCGAGCGCTCTAAAAGTTCAATCGTGTGCAGTGGATGAAGTTGGGGGAGACAAATCATTTTGTCCCCCAAGCAATTCCCGAGATGAGGACAAATCTCGAACTTTCTTTATGGAAAATTGGACAACTACCGCCAGAATTATGCACCGGATCGCTGAATTGCAATCATAAATATGCAAAAGCTACTGGGTCCCTTTCGATAGACTTTGTACACTTTTGAGATTGACGTTTTATTTCCTTATATTTATCAAAGAGTGTGCAGCAGATCTTTCACTTACAAAAGCTCCCTCATATGCAGAGGCGTCGATGGAGGGGGATGGTTCCCCCATAAAAGTATTGGGGACAAACAGATCATTTTGCTCCTCCTTGTAACTCCCGAGATGTGGAAATACTCTTACTTTTTTTTGATGGAAGACTGTCTAAATATTTCACCCAAAGATAGCTGAATTTCAATTCTGACAATACAAAATCTCCCTCCCGTAAGAGGGGGATAGGCCTAACCCCTCCCATACCCTCCCCGTTCAATCATTTCTACTTAATACACTTTAGATTGACAGATTTCAAAATGTTTCATCCAAAGTGTGCACCAGGTCTGTTACTTCAGTTTAAAGAAATGCAAATGTTCCTTGGGTAGGAGGAGATATCTAGATACTTTCAATTAACGGAGGATCCCCCCCCCCTCTTAAAGAAATAGTATACACTTCTGGGATTGAAATTTCCCCAGATTACATCATAAATGTGTTTACGAGATATTTGTTGCTGCCAGTAATTGCCAGTAGGTGCGCCCGGTGCGCCCCCATCCCGTAATTTCCAAAGCGAAAAAAGTACGGCTATACAAACGGCAGTTTTTGGACTGTAAAATGTCAAAATTTTCAAGCTCACTCGCTTCGCTCGCTCGCATTGAATCGTTATGCCATTCTCCTGATGTTGCTGCTGGGTAATTGCCACCAGTTGCGCCCGTTGCGCCCCCCTATTTTTCAAAGTGAGAAAGATAAAGCTACAAACGGCAGTTTTGGGACTGTAAGATGTCAAAATTTTCAAGCTCGCTCGCATCAGGGAGGTGGGAAGAGAAACACGTCCCTGCTCGCATTTAATCGTTACGTCATTCTCCTGATGTTGCTGCCAGATTTATTGCCAGCAGTTGCGCCCGTTGCGCCCCCACCCCCCTTGATTTCCAAAGCGAAAAAAGTACAGCTACAAACGGCAGTTTTTGGACTGTAAAATGTCAAAATTTTCAAGCTCGCTCGCTTCGCTCGCTCGCATTTAATCGTCATGCCATTCTCCTGATGTTGCTGCCGGGTACTTACCAGCATTTGCGCCCGGTGCCCCCCTTTATTTTTTAAAGCGAAAAAGATATAGCTACAAACGGCAATTTTGGGACTGTGAAAGGTCAAAATTTTCAAGCTCGCTCGCATTTAATCGTTATGTCATTCTCCTGATGTTGCTGCCAGTAATTGTCAGCAGTTGCGCCCGGTGCGCCCCCACCCCCCTTAATTTCCTATAAGCGAAAAAATAGAACTACAAACTGCCGTTTTGGGACTGTACAATGTCAAAATTTTCAAGCTCGCTTGCTTCGCTCTCTCGCATTTAATCGTTATGTCATTTTCCTGATGTTGCTGCCAGTATCAAATTGCCAGCAAATGCGCCCGGTGCGCCCCCCCCCCTTAATTTCCAAAGCGAAAAAAATATATATATATGGCTACAAACGGCCGCTTTTGGACTGTACAATGTCAAAATTCATGATCGCATTCATGATTTTCAGTGTAAGAATTAAGACAAGAAGTTTCTCTAAATGATACCATTTTATAGGCAAAATTGTTCAATAATAATCTACATAAAATGTACTGCTACCTTAAATATGTTGGACTGTTTCAAGTCGATAAAAAAAAAAATGAATCAAATTGCACCATTTGCAACATCAATATGCAAAAAGTTCTCACTGTGGGAGGGGGAAACCCCCTCCAGAAAACCCCCTCCCACACCCTCCCCACCCCCTCGCTCGCATCTCTCCCTCGCATCTAACCGCTCCCCCTAAGATCAAATCCTGGCTACGCCGGTGATAGGTCTCACTATTTAGTAGGCCTTCACAGTGATGTCGCGCAGGCGGAGCAAGAGCTGAAATACCACGATGTAGTCATTCAATTATCTATGAATATTTCTTTTTCTTACTTGTTTTTTTATAGGAAAAAAATCCCAAATTTCACCAAAAGTGTGCACCAGATCGCTGAATTTGAGGTCTGAAAATGCCTCCGCTCCCTCGCACAGATATTCAAATCAAAGTCCCTCCCCTACCCCCCATCATTAAAACGGAACGATGCCCCTGTGATGATTGCTTCACTGACTTAAATCAAGAAAATTGAAGAATACAATTAATAGCTACAGGAAAATATCTACTACGTTATTCAAGAAATGGATATCCTTATTAGCATTTTATTGAATCTATTTGGGCATTATTCAGGGCTGCGCTACGTTTTTGAAAGGGGGGGGGGGGAAACGCCTGTCAGTCAAGAAGAAAGAACATGAAAAGACAAGAGAAACAACAACAAAAAAGTCTTCATACTTTTAAGGTCTGATCTGATCGAAAGTCGGCATTTTTGCTGCCACTTCCCTCCCACTTTGCATGGAAAAGAGTGGGACATTTGATCCCTGTAAAGTGTGTGTGTGTAGGGGGAGAAGCTTCCCCCCCCCCCCCGGTCCAGTTATGGGCTTGTAATCGTGGTGATGGTGACTATCGCCAATCATCCCCCCCCCCACTCCTCAGTACGGATTTACGCCGTTGCCCAGGACAGTATGTCAGTGTCACATTTTGAACTTTAACTCGTAATGTTCAGGTTTTTGCATCATAATGCATGAAGCAAACTTTAAACTGTACCCTGGAAAGCAGCAAACATAATCATGTTATCCATTCTTTGACATCAAACAGGCGACAATTCTACACTTAAATTTTGTCTTTAAATCATGTTTGCCTAGAAATCGTTTGTCAGTGTTTTCGTTTGCGAGACAGTATGTCTGTTTGTATCAGTGTGTACTCAGATTGCTTGAGTGTGTGTCTGTATGTGTGGTTCTGTGTGTGTGTGTGTGGGGGGGGGGGGGGGGGTCACTTCTATGTATTTTAACTCCTGAATGTAAAACGTGAACGGTTACAGAAAAAAAAAATACATGAATGACTGGAAAATCACACTGGATAGAGATATGAGACAAATATGATGCAAATTCAACAAAAATGATTGAAAAAAGACGAAATCGATCCTGCTGTTTTGAGTGCTGCGAGTGAGACTGACGAATTTGAACTGTAAATGACGAAAACGTATGCCAAATGACTAAATTGAATGGACTTTATATGAAAATGAACGACGAAAGACGAATTTGAAAGTAAGATTGGCCTATTCCCGACATCCTGCGACGAAATAGAAGTAAAAATGTGTGCAATTGAATGAAAAAAGTTTGAAAATGAATGGGAAAACCTATATACTGTCGCAAATTTGTTCGTCCTTGTTGTCATAAGACACTTACAGAGTAGATTTGATTTTATTACTTCTACATCTATTTCCCTCTGTTTTTCAATACCACAGTAATTCTGTATCCTTTTCACGCATCCAATTATTTTTTTCGATATAATTCTGTCTGGGATCGCTGGATCTGTTATGCCTTTCTGTCCGTTGTATTTTCTTCCTGTTATGTTTAGTCTTGTCTCATTGTCTTGTCTTTAAGTGTCCCTTTATTAGTTTCGTCGTCCCAGTCTCGTTTAATGCTTATTCGTGTGTGTATGTGTGTCTGTTTGTAACTCTGTCTTCTTACTGGGCATCCAGCCTGTTTTTCTGACTTTTTTCCAAGCCTTTTTTTCCCTTTTTGCATCAGTTCATTTTTTTTTTTCTATTTGACATTCTGTACCTGGGGGGCCCACATTCTACAAGCTTTAACTTTTAAGTAGGTCCCTCCATTTTTCGATGTTTTGCGTACTGTTATATCGTCTTTATCACTTCAGTCACTCAATTTTCATGACAACGTATTTGTTACTCCAAGGTTCCACAATTATATTTCTCTCAATTTGCTTCTGTTCCCAAAGAAAGTGAAATGTTTGTGTTCTTTTCGAAAGTTTGAATTGAATTGCACTGAATTGAATTGAACATATATATAACATACAAAAGAGAGAGTGAGAAAGAGAGAGAGAAAGAGAAGCAAGGAAAGAGGAGAAAACGGCTGTGTTAAAGGCTGTCGTTCGGTTGGGTTTTCATCTGTTTTCGACGGTTAAAATCAAATAACGAATCTAGTCAATTGTGTTCTATATTCAATGGAATATCATTGAAATACAAACTTTGGTAAGGGATCAAGAGAATATTAAAGCCTGCTTATATTATAATAAACTTGTTCTTGAACGCAGGAGGCATTAATGGGCTAGGGCTGGTTATGTAAACTGTTGGTTTGAAGAAGTTGAATATTGACAAACGTGGGCGGCTATTTGAATTTAACAGTTATATAGCTTGTTATATTGTTACACCAAGGTTTGTAATCCAGTATTTAGAAGCTGTGGCCAAGGCCAATTGTGACCCTGCATCACAAAACCAACAAAAAAGTCGGCAGACACAAATTTTTAGTTATGGGAAGATTCTGAAAGAGCAGACTCTAAGCTTTAAAATGACGTATAGCTCAAATGAAATGGACTCTCCTAACCTATCTCAATATCGGAAAGAAAGCACACACTCTGGAAAAGTGTGAACCGAGAAAAGAGGCTCTGAAGCACAGGGTCTGTTCAAGCGCTTAATCTTCACCAAACCGTGCTAGCTGTGGGCTGAAAGGGACACACACAAAAAAAAAACCCCAAAAAACAAAAACAGGGTGTAAACCACAGGAGCAACAACAATAAAGAGATTATCAGATTGGCTGAAATTAAACATGGTCTCTTACAGATGCGTTATTTCTTCAAAAGTTATAAAGAAATGAAAAGGGGCCTCCAAGACATGCCTGATCTCACTACTCAGATTGGGTTTCTGTTTGTTCTATGTCTCTACTTGTAAATTAACAAAACATGTCGGAAAAAAGGAACCAGACAAACCAGACAAAGAGAGAAACTGAAGAAACTCACACCTGAACCTTCACCCTTTTTGAATAATGTCTTTCTTTCAAATTTATACATTCTGTGGGGGAAAATGCATATTTAGTAAGTTTTTATTCCTATTTTTGAAGAGAACAGCTTAGCTAATTTGAATGGATATTGGCAAGCAGTAATATTAATGTTTTTCTTTTTTATAACTTTGATCCCAATGATAAAACTAGAATGATTTTTTTCCCTAGTGATTTTCTATACATCTTCTCTTGTGAAAGTGAGTACAAAGGTCCAACGCACACTCACAACGCAGTGTACAGGGCGGACTCGGATGAATTCAAAGTACACCAAAGGTACAAAACGCCCTCTACCAGACATATACAATGCCGATGACCATGTAGACCGAAACAATATGATAATAATTATAACCGAAACGATTAGTAGATCGTGTCTAGAGTGTGTGCGTTTGCGTGTGTGCTTGTGGATGTGTTTGTATTGGGCTAGAGTGACATTGATATCCATTACTGGTGAGAATGCATACTCCACAATCGACTTGCACAGAACTCCTCTTCAGGGGAGCTTTCTACACAGCCGCCCTGCACACAGCTTCAACACCTCTGGAGACGCTCTTTCTCACGTGCTGATATCTCGATTTACTTTGTCCACAATGTTATTGGGTCCCGCCATCGCTCAGGACATGGTGTAGGAGGCACGATCTTTCTTCATTTCGGGTGTCGGTCGTACCACTTTCTTCAGATTGGTGTTTCGGCGACGTTTTTTGGTCCATTTCAGTGCATTGTTTAAATTGCATTGCTTCAACGAAATATTTATCATCGAATGCATGCATGAACTTAAATAAAACACTCAAACACACACACACACACACACACACACACACACACATCAATGCAAAACATACACGCTCCCGCACACATAATCATAAAGACAGGGAAATTGATAATGTATCGTCCTGCTCTCTACAAAGCTTACCACAATTGGCAAACATTATATCCATATAGACTGCATATGGCTTCCGAATAACATTGGAATCAGACTAGAATAGGTTAATCAAGGGGGCTTATAAATAAAAACGCAGAATTTGCTTTTAAAACATATGTATTATACAATTTTAGTCATAAGTACGCATATTCCAAGAAATCAATAGTTAAATTGAAAAACTATCTTCTTTCTTGTACCTTGTTTCCGACCACGTGGTTTCGTCTTGAAAGGCAGCAGACTGTATTTTAGTGGATAGTTTATAGCTAGCTTTTGTTCTCGATTTTTTTTTTTTTTTTGGGGGGGGGGGGTATTTTCTCAAATCATAGCTGCAGGTTTACAAGTCATCGATGTTGTCATTCACTCAACCAGCAATCCAACTATGTATATTCACTTGCAATATATGTCAAGATAGGTGACGAAATCCTTGAAACATGTTACTCACGAAAGAAAGCTTGCACTCTGATATTAAATTAATAGCAAAAAATCTTAGCACGCTGTGAAACAGTAATGGGAAGAAAAATCACTGGACACATCTAAAGTTGATGATCATGAACAGAAACACGACACCTAAAAATGTCTTGATTGTGTAGGTGTTTCTTTCGCAAAGTTCCACCTTCTGACATGACTGATCGTACTATGGATCCATGGATACTGAGACAAGATAACATACTGAATGTGCAATGTTAAACACCTAATGCCACGCGGAGATTATGTACAGCCAAATTTTTGAGTCTGTATGAAAATGTATGTCACTATGAAGGTAATTAAGGTTGCATTTGCAGATAATGCTTGTAATATCTAATGAAATAGAAGGGAAAAAAAGCACGTGAAGTCGACTTCAATCGAACGAATTTATGTCTCGACACCGTATAATTTTTTCTGTACAGACATCCGTAAATACAGATATAGAAAAACAATTCATTACTTAACGAGAGTTTAGCACGAAAAGTGCATGAAAACCCGGTCACTGATGGCATATGAAGAGTTTTTATCGCAAAACGAGCTAAATACATTCTTGTTAAGTTAAGATATGTGTAATTAAAGCTGCCAAAAAACAAAGAAATAATACGAATATTCCTTGTTATGTTACAGGTGAGGTATTACTGGAAAGGTTTAATTTTGCTGATGATGATGGACTTATTTTGAAATTTTCAAAAAATGGCGCTTAGACCATTTCGCAATTAAACTCTTCATATATATATATATATATATATACAATGTGCAAATGGGAGTGATGTTCGGATGTAAAGAATATTAATCTCGAATAAAAGCAAATTTCATACCAAACAAAATGAAACAAAAGTCAGACAGCATTAACGCACACCAAATGGAAACAAGCTACGCGTACATTCAACCAGTTTATTCCTCGTGTACAAACAATATTCTACATGTATATGTGAATAAAATCAGGGAATAGTCACAATATACAACCCCTACATCCTAGATACAAATTCTTTAAAGTTACAGACAATAACTCGTGTTAAACCTGGAGGTACGGTCTTCGCACGTTTTATGTCAAAAAAGACTGAAAATAATACACAGAAAAATAACTCTGTTGTAATTTATACATTAAGTATGTATTTATTCTATCTATGTATTCATACGTTAAGAGTCAAGTAAAATCCACACAAAAAAGGAAGAAAATGAAAAGATATTGGATAAAGCGAATAAGTATTTCATTCTTTATACTTGTTATATTACAAATATAATATATAATGAATGAACATACATTATACATGTCTTTATATCGTTTTATCGGGTATACCATGAATTTAAAAGGTGGATAAAGATTACATCATGAAGGCATAATAGTGATCGTAATATGATATATGACAAATGCATTATTTTGTGTTCTTGTGGATCTGCTCGCGTTTATGTACATTGATCGGTCTTCTATGTGCTTTACGATACAAGGGTACAGAAGATAACATACTACAATGCCAAATCAATTATATTTTGATCACGGCAAACACACAAAAAAGGATCATTTTTGGATTCATACAACTGAAGTGTTAATTATAATAGAGTGTAATACGATTCCGCTCTTTCCATGTAATTACGTAAATGCAATATCTGATTAAATACTGTATACACAACGTACAATGATAACTCATAAAGCTACGGAAAAGCAATTGCAATTATATCGTGATTTGCGTAATCATTTCCATCAAAAAATATGATCTCTGAGGGAGCAGTGCTCTCGTTAGTGAAAAGTAGAGTTTACATCTTCCTCCTGTATGAAAAACATGTAAAAGTATTTTTCTCACAACAATGACAATCAGTGATATTGTGGATTTTCGTGAAAGTGAATGTGAATACATGCAATATGCTGATATAGCATGTATATCTCCATTTGTTAATTTTCGTTTCGCACATTCTAATGTATATATGCTTATGATATAATTCCTGGGCCTTGTGGCATAAAACCCTTACCGCTGGACTTACCGCTCCTTTCTAGCGGTAAGTCTTCAAATTAGCGGTAAAGTTTATAATCCTTGATGCTGATTGGCTGTGACGCCTAATTTTGACGGTAGTTACCATTGAAATTCAATGGTAAGTTTTATGCAACGGGCCACTGATTTCTTCTGTGTTATGTTTTGTTGGAAGAAAAATGAGAATGAAAATAAATGAACTGAACTGAGCTGAATTATGCTGATTAACACATTGTCAACAATGATGATCAAACAGTATAGTCTGTGACTTGTACAAAGTTCCCAATGTTTGCATTTCGTCAACGACTACGAAATGAAAAGGACGATTTAATGAGGGAGTTCAAGTCGAATCGGAGCACACGTCGATATTATCGTAATGCCATCTTTTCTAGGAGGTAATGGATTTTTTTTTAATATTCTAGCGATAAATCAAAGTGAAAAAATACTGATTATTAATCATTAAGATTTCCTATCATATTGAATAAAACCGCAGATGTAAGACCGACGGACTTTTCTTTCCACAGGAAAGCGAAGTTATTCAGAGCTTGGCGGTTTTTATCTTGTACATATTCTCTAGTTTTCGGGGGCTAAAATAATTGATGATTACATAATGCTGCCATCAGAATTAAAACGTATAATAACTATAGCGGGTACAAATGATTACATACTTTCCAATGCGCTCTACAATAGATTCTATTGATTAGTATAATCATATTGATCTCATCATATTTATTCGATGTCATAGGCTCTTCCACGAAGTGCTGCAACTGATGCTAATACGAACTCCGTATCTCCATGTATTATGAAATATGACGATAGAGCATTACAACGTAGTTGTTTCCATACAGAGACTGTCAAAATTGAAAGCAGATGAATTTAGATTCTACTGTTGCTATAACTGTGTCGTAATGACGTTTCTTACGTTTCCCATGTTTTACCGAAAGAGAATGAGCTTTTTTTTTATTGGGTGAGTGTTCATTATTAAACTGTCCTGTTTTGTTATTTGAGATGCATCTAGTGTTCCACACAGCCTTGCACATAAAAACTATGAAATTGTGTGCATTATACTATAAAGTGTTTGTAGAGCTATTTCTTCGTTTTTCATTAGTGATCGGATCCATTCTAGGAACTATTCTGGAGCCAAGCTGCTTTAGGGTTTATTCAAGCCATTGCCGGTATCGCCTCTGATTGACGTGCAGTGGGTTGCGTTCAACGTGAGTCTGTGACATAAAAAAAAAACCAACAGAACACGGTGATACGGTACTGCACCTGATTGTCTTCACAAAACAACAACAAAAACAAACAACAAAACATATCATATATGGTCAAATGTTCTTATACATATTAGTTTTTCACCGTGACAGGAACTACAAAATTTACGAAGCTGGATTCGTCCAGGAACGGCGTTTCATTTGGCATCGTTATTAGAAAGACCAAAGGGCCTTTCTAATCCATTTTGGTCAAAGAAAGCAGGATAAAAAACAGGTGAATCTAATTAGCAAATTATGTAGGTCAGTCCCTTTTCCATCAGTTCGCAGTTTTTGCTCGTAAACCGATAATCATACAGAAGAATAAAAGAATCTGCTGAAACTTAGCAACCATGAAGAACATGTTAATTCCATTCAATATAAGGCAACAACTCGAATTTACATTGATTCGTATGGTGATGTTTAGCGCTTGATTCCTCTCGCCGAACTATGCTGTAATACACGATTTTGGACGTCATGGGTTTTTTGAAGGGTTGTCAATTAAAAGAATCATTTCGCAAGGAGGGGGGGGGGGCAAATGTCGGGAAAATGGCAAAATCCAGCATTCTTATTTCAATCTGCTAGAGATTGCCAAACAGATTGGGATTTTAGAGGAGTCGTCAAAGGTTCTCTGGCGTCATTCTCAGTTCGGCGTGAAAAAAAAGGAGACACTTCCTAAGACCGTTTCTAGCATTTCCTGGTCGTTTTAAAATGTATTCAAAGTGAAAACGTGCGTGATTTGACCAAAACTTTCTTGAGACACCAAGGTATCCCTGCAATTGGGAGAATATTTCGACGTTCGTGCCATTACCCATCGACCAATCAGCGAACTGTTCATGTTCGGTGTATGCTTGTGTCAAAATTAATCTGCACCACGTAAAGAATTCGTGCCTCACTTCAGACTGACATCTTCATTTCATTTATTATGTTTTCAATGGATTGAGTTCGTAGGATACATCCTGAAATCAAACAATAAAAAAAAAAGACTGAAATCCCGCACAAAGCTACACGACTATCAAAGTAACAATTACATACTTAATCACTCTATATCAATATTTGAAAATAAAGAAAATGTGTGGGGGAACCTGCAGAAAAGCAGTTGCTTCTAGCACACTCACACGCATACACAGTCACACACACACACACACACGCACACACATACACACTCACACACAAGCACAGACACACAAACACACACACACATTCCATTCACACACACACACACACACACACACACACACAAAATACCAGGACGAGCACACGCCGAGAAGCAACAGAGAAATATGAAAGAGAAAGGAGGAATAGTCACCATGACAGAAGAGAACAAACTTGATTTCAGCATACTCAAAAGAGCTATCAGCTCCCTTGGAAACTTTTTGCCTGTAATTATCAGAACATTCGCGTTCATATTCAAGTCGTACTTTCTTTGCTATCTGCCCACACTGTCCCAACATTGAGCAAAGATTGACCCACGATAAACATGATACAGGGAATGTTCAAATCCGGTCCTAATCTTATAAACATCGAGCCATTTACGAAGGCATCTTTAATAGGAAACAGTATGACTGTCGGTAGAGTTTCTCAAGCTCCAGTAGGAAACCTCGTGAACGGTGACAAAATATTCATGTAGCCCCTGCATTTCTTCGTATGTCTTTCGGGAAAACTTCTTGACGAAGATTCTTATTTTCGTGTTGCCTTCGTGTGTGGTTCGGATGTCATCGTGTGACTTTCTGTTGACATCCTACTTGATTAGGCGGTTGATTGGCTTTTAGCCATGTTTGGGGTCAGCTTGTCACGAAATTCAAAATTCCATGTTCGTATTGCCATCTTGTGTCAATTTCGGGACAGTGTGACGCCACTCTGAAAAGCAATGACACTGACGCCATTCGCACATACATAGTGAGAACTACGTAACCAGGGGCCACGGAAGCGGGGGGGGGGGGGGGGCTGGGGGCTGATCGTGAAAAAAAAAGATACGAAATAAAAAGAAAGAAAGGGGAAAAATCGGGGGAAAAGTGACACTACTCAAATTTCTCACAAAAAGTGTGCTTCAGATCACTAATGTCTTTATCTTGATTTCAAAAACGCAAAAGCTCCGTAGAGTGGGAGGGGGCATCCCCCTCCCATACCCTCCCCTTTTACCTCATTAGACTTTGTACATACACACACATGATGAACACGCGGAATAAGAGCTAAATGTCGTGATTTTGCCATTAACACTTTCCTGAAAAAAGTCCAAATTATTTCCATAAATATATTTTTTTTTTTGGGGGGGGGGGGGGGTGGGGGAGCTAGAAAAATATCCAAGTATTGCAACAAAAGTTTGCACCAGATCGCTGAATTTCAGGTCTGAAAATATAAAATCTCCTTCGTGTGGGAAGAGAAATATCCCTTTTTTTGTATCCCATATACACCCTCGTGAGCATTCCTTTTCTGTTTGATTGCTTAACAGACAACGTTCATGAAATTAATTGTAACAATAAATCAATACAAGAGGTTTCTGCTACCACTTTATAGGCAAATTGTTCAATAATAATCCCATCAAAATATCCTGCTACCTTGAACAAGTGGGGCCGTTTCATGTCGATAAAGGACGGAAAAACATGCAGCAAATTGCACCATTTGCAACATAAAAATGCCAAAATTTCTCATCGTGGGAGGAGGAACACCCCCGACGCCCTCCCCCCCCCCCGTTCCCTCCTCTCGCATAGTAACCACCGCCCTTCCCAATATCACAAGATCATTCAGACTACGCCGGTGCATCTAAGCGGGGGTTTCAAGTCGATAAAAGATGCAAAAAGATGCAGCAAATTGCACCATTTACAACATCAAAATGCAAAAAGTTCTCCCCGTGGGAGGGGGGAACATCCCCCTCCCCCTCGCATAGTAACCACAGCCCAAGATCACAAGATCATTATCCAGGCTACGCCGGTGCGTATAAACAGGGGGGGGGGGGGTTGACCTTGATACCCCCCCCCCCAAAAAAAAAAAAAAAAAAAAAAACCTGAAAAACATTCCGCGGCCCCTGACTAACTACTGCGCACTGATGGTTTACGATTCCGTTGTCGAGACGCATTCGGAGAAAAATAGTTTTCCGAATTTTGGAGCTTGCCATTTTGTCGACATTTGCGTCCTTCGTAAATCATTCACTTGCACAGTGAACCAGCCCTGTATGTCTTGACAAATATTAGAAATAAATGCCGTCCTCCGTGTACACAATTTTATTTGGTTCCTGATGTATTTCACATGCGAATCGGAAACACCCATCGCTATTATCATAGTATACGTTGTTATCAATCTTTAGTACCCAATGGTCCTTAACAAGGTGTGAGGTCTCAGGACTATACCAGTAAGGCTGAACAAGTAACGTTTCTCCTAAACTTTTCGCCATTGCAAAAACAAAACACAACTAAACAAATCAAAACGTGACAAACAAAAAACTTCAAACATTCGACGATTTAGAATTCATACCACAGTCACAATGGTACAATGTGTCTTGCAGTAAAATCGATTCTGCTAAGACTAAATCCTAATGAGTTAGAAAAAAATAGTCTCCTGACTTGACGTTGGCAAGAAAACTGAAGCCTATCACAGCATACCTGACTAGTTCCGCTGTAAGACGCCTCGCTTCCATCAGCCACGTAGGGAACCCTGAAGTTTGTCTGCACGTAGCCTGGTTGATCATGTCTCTGTCGGA
This sequence comes from Diadema antillarum, assembly GCF_040938485.1. Taxonomy (NCBI): domain Eukaryota; kingdom Metazoa; phylum Echinodermata; class Echinoidea; order Diadematoida; family Diadematidae; genus Diadema; species Diadema antillarum. The sequence goes on along the minus strand of NW_027271014.1, from coordinate 734,248 downwards.
TCAGAAGGTGAATAATCATGTTGTTATATCATAGTGTTTCCTTTGTAGAGTCTGTATGAAATCACAGTGTAGCTGTTCACACAGATGGAATTAAGAGAAATTTCCCGAGACATGTGGCATATAAGTCATGAAAACATGTGACATGCTGGAGATGTAACTCGCCATACATAGATTCCACAGACCAGGCATTTTCTGTCTGTCAGGTTGACATTTTTTTTTTCTTTGGGACTGTGAAGGTTTTCATATCGTGCAAAAAAACCCCCCGGAACCCAACATTCTCACCTGTTTCAGCATGGCATTATCATAAGCCAACGGTGAATCAGAAACGTATGGGAGGTCCCGATGGAGGTTCAGCCGCGCTATGGACCGGTGGACCGCTTCATATTCGCTGTCGACTGAAGATCCGCCATTGCCTAAACGTGTTCTAAATGGAGTGCTATTTGCACTGGTTAAATAAATTCATCAATTTAGAAACATTGGCGAGGGATTTCTAAAGATAACGTGTAACGTAAACACTTACAGAATTTGATATAAAGAATTTGGGAATTGCTTTAATTCGGTTTGAATCATACGACGAATTAACCAAGGCCCCAGCGTAAGTTTTTGGCAAGAAATTGATCTCTTGAACACCCATTTAGTTCTTCAAGTAATCTGTGTATAACATTAATTTAGATATGGCAGTTCAGATGCTGATTTGAAATGATTGATCTCTTCAAAAATACAGCTGTTTAATGTGACAGTGGTACATACCTACAGGTGAAACCTGTACAGACGAATAAGCCGAATATAATGTGACATCTTTAGAACTTCAAAAAAAAAATATTTATGTAGACTTCTGGATCCAAAGTTTTATAAAATGTACGCAAAACAAATCTTTTGATTTCGACTGAAGAAACTAAAACAATTATGTTTTTGTCGATAAATGCTTGTCAAAGTACTACAGGCTGATTTTCTGCAGCAAAGTTCTTTTTTCTATTTTATTTGAACATTTCATGATGTGATGATAAAAAAAATTAACAATTACCTCAGGAGAACCTTCCTTAATTGCATCCTCCTGACTCGCGAAGTATATGAACAGCACAACGTGATGGCAACAATAAGGAGGAAGAATGCCACACATCCAAGAGCGATGCCAATGATAGCACCCATGGATATAGATGTGGTTTCAGGAACTGATCATCAATTTTAATTTTTTGTTTTGGTGTGGGAAAAAAAAACAATGAGGATTTCATTACCATAATTATTACAAATTATGAACGTTGACATAAGTATTTATATATTCTCAAGCTAGATGAACTGATAGAGAAAAAATTCTGTACCACTGGCATTCAGTATACTCAAAGACATCTAACAGAAGTTGGATGTAGCAAGATACACCTTCAATTACTTACTGACTCCAATAACGTTCTCAATTTGGTGACGGCTTTGGAATAAAGCCTTTACTTTAAAGTCAATTCCTGCCCAGTTATGATTTTGGACGCTTCACTAATGTTATGCAAAACAACTTCGGTGTGGCTGAATTTTCTAGATCATAATGTGACATGCAGGAAAGTATGCTACTGATAAAAATGGGGATGATTTGAAGAATTACCACTAATGACGAATGAACCAATCTGGTAGGTTGAGCCACCACCGGTCAGTGTGTCTGGATTCAATGCCATCAGGCTTGCTACCCTGGAGTCAACCTCACTCGCAGTATTCCCGAAAACGGAGACAAGAAAGCTTACAACAATACTTCCCGATGTTATGTTGGTTATGGTCACAACGACATCGCTGTTCTCCAGATTGGCTTCGGCGATGATCTTAGGAATAAAAACAAAAACAGTCGACAAATATACCTGTGCTTATCTCGCAATCACTTTGTCCTCCGTATTATGACGATTTATTCATACTATGATTAAAGTGATCAAAATTGACCACCGACCAAGGATTCACCTGTAACCCTCAGTACACTGAGGTAATATTTCCAATTCATTTCTTTCCATAAAACACTAAATTTTATAAATCACATTTATTTGATTTATATACAGAGGAGTGCTGTAATAATGAATGATATTTTAGTTAACTTTTCGTGGCCATTGGACTTGACCTCCATTCTTTCAACTATATCAGTTTAGGCATTTTTGAACGTTGAATTATTTCCATCCTTCTGACGAAACAATGTTCCCATGGAGGTTTAGGTTGTTTTTTTTTTTTTTTTTTTTTTTGGTTATTTTTTTTACGTCGAGGGTATGGGCCGAGAGTTACATATCTAATCAAGGTAAAGTTACTGTTGACCACAACATCTCACCTGTTACCACTATCATGTTCATGAAAGCCATTATAGAGTCATTCCTTGGTTAATTCTAACACGTGCACTAACATACATCAAAACTGGACTTTCGTACCTGAAGAAGTGACTGGTAATGTCCGTTTCTTTTTTAATTACCATGATTACGACAATCACTCCATCATAGATCATAGAAACAGTTGTGTATTTCCACTTTTTTTTTTTTACCAAGCTATTATATTTGTCGATGAAGTTACAGCTGAAAATGTCATTTTTAGCCTAATTTCAGTGACCTTCATGGATTTACCCGAAAACATAATAAGTGCACCTAGTGTAGAACACCTGTGCCAGGTAACATGTAAGTCTACCTAATGGAAGCCTACCAGTTTTCTTCTCTTTGTGTATGTGTGCGTGTGTGTGTGTGTGTGTGTGTGTGTGAGGGAGAGAGAGAGAGAGAGTAAAGTGTGGCAACAATGTGTTGAACTCGAGAAAATCTGGAGCAGGGAAATACGTATAATGCACTTACGGCTGACTCGAGATTCTCTTCAATTTCTTGAAACGCGGGGCTGCTTGAGTTTTGCAAGTCCTCCGTTAGAACCGCCTCCCTTCCATCAATCTGGTTGATAGTAACCTGGCCCATAAACTGTCGGGAGACTTTTAGGAAGGCACAAAGACAATAGAAAAAAAAAAGGCTGAAAAAGTTAACATCATCTTACTCAGTGGCGGATCCAGGAGGGGCGCACCGGGTGGCCCCTTTCAATTTTTTTTTGTCTTAATAAGAGAAATAAAATAAAAAAGCTGTTGCCTTTTTTATTTTACACCGAATATTATGTGATAGAATATTTCAACTACCTTAATCAGAAAGAAATGGGAAGAAATATTCAACTAAAACTTAGATTGGATTAAAATATGCAATGTTCCTTATACATCTACCCTGAATCAAAGACTTCGTTATTTTCTATATCAAATTCTGCATAAAAATATTGGTATTAATAAAGTCCCTTTTTTTTCAATGGGACTATCTGATACACACCTCTTTACGTTCTGTTCGAGCTCAACAAAAACAATTACACATTTGTTTTGGGAATGTGATGGTACCCAAAGGTTTATTGCTCAAATACAGGAAATCATGTTACAGAATCAAACTCAAATTACCAGAAGTGTTTTTATTCCTGGTTCTACAGAAACCCGAAAGTGCTACAATGTGGTTTATTTGTAAGCAAAATACTTTACATTTTATGTAAGAAATGAAAAGAAATCATTACATTTTAGTCAATTTTGTCAATTTTTAAAGTAAGCGAAGAAACTAAAGGTTTTGTATCTAATATCAATTGGAATTGCATTTTACATTATTTAGTTGTTTCGCAGGTGCCTGTCAATTTTGGATCATTTGTCTTTATGTATTGTATGTGACATTTATTTTGTACCTGAATGTTTGTGTGAACACAATTGCTTTGTGAAAAAAAAAGCTGTTGCGTCCTCTTTGATTTCTGTTCTTTCTTATAAAGATTTTTTTTTGTTTGCTTGTTAGCTGAATGATGTATTGTATGTGACATTTATTTTGTACCTGAATGTATGTGTGAACACAATTAAAAAAAGCTGTTGCGTCCTCTTTGATTTCTGTTCTTTCTTAAAAGATTTTTTTTTGTTTGCTTGTTAGCTGAATGAATTTAAAGGTGTAATGATTTTCCCGATACTTAGTGACCATTTCTTGTGTAAAGGTTTCTGGAGGACCAATGTGTTTTCATTCAAAATGTGGTTACATCGAAAAAAGAATAATCATGGATAGGATGGAGATCTTGATTGAAGAAAGAAACAGCTCTGTAACTTTAATAATAAACCAAACTCTTGTTATAAACTGAAGTGTAGGACTGACAAAACGCAGAATAGATTTTCCTTTCAAAGCTGCCAGAGCAATATTGTCATGGAGAAGCATGTGATTACGTTTGGAGAGTGTATACTAATTTCCCATCATCCAAGGACCTGTCGTGAATAACAGATATTAGCCATGTGCACAGAACGTGCACATGGGGGACTGACTATCTTACCGACGCACTCGCCGTTTATTTCCACTCTTTCACCATCGCACACCAGTCCAGCCTCAGTGGTGGATATTGTAGATCGGGTTGATCCTGATGGCGTGGTTGAATCTTCATTTGAAGACACAGAGGTTGAAGGTTGTTGTGTTTTAATATCGACTGTGGAGCGTGGAGGGGTAGTCAGGTCAGATCCACCTGGGACCGAAGTCGTTTGGCTCGTTGATCCATCTGGAACCGAAGTCATTGGATTCGTTGATCCATCTGGAACTGAAGTTACTTGGCTCGATGATCCATCTGGGACAGAAGTTGTTTGGCTCGTTGATACATCCGGGACTAAAGTCGTTTGGCTCGTTGATCCGTCCGGGACTGAAGTAGTTCGATTTGTTGATCCGTCCAGGGCTAAAGTCGTTTGGCTTGTTGATCCGTCCGGGACTGAAGTAGTTGGATTTGTTGATGCGTCCGGGGCTAAAGTCGTTCGGCTTATTGATACATCCGGGACTGAAGTTGTTGGGCTTGTTGATCCATCCGGGACTGAAGTCGTTGGATTTGTTGATCCGTCCGGGACTGAAGTCGTTTGGCTTGTTGATACATCCGGGACTGAAGTCGTTGGGCTCGTTGATCCATCCGGGACTGAAGTAGTTGGATTTGTTGATCCGTCCGGGACTGAAGTCGTTTTGCTTGTTGATACATCCGGGACTGAAGTCGTTGGGCTCGTTGATCCATCCGGGACTGAAGTAGTTGGATTTGTTGATCCGACCGGGACTGAAGATGTTGCTGAAGTCAATGAACCACGTGGAACTGATAACGTCGAAGTTATTCTTGATGCTGTATCAAAGATAGTACATAACAATATTTGATAAGAAGAAATGAATGGCAAAGTCACTCACTGCTAGTTAATATAACAATTTTTCATACACTGGAGTTGTAAGACGTCATAGATTATATATATATATATATATATATATATATATATATGTATGTATTATATATATATATATACACTTGGTGATTCTATCCTTCTATGAAGAGTGCTCGATATCCTCAAAGGAAGAGCTTTAGACAGAAGTATTGCAACAAGTTCACTCGGTTGACAGCAGGTTCATCCGTATTTTATTGCTACTCGGAGTTTCATGCCACCTTCATTTAGGGGCAATCATCAGGCAATCTGATGATGATGATGATGATTGCCCCTAAATGAAGGTGGCATGAAACTCCGAGTAGCAATACAATACGGATGAACCTGCTGTCAACCGAGTGAACTTGTTGCAATACTTCTGTCTATATACATATATATATACAGACTTATACATACATCTTACAATCTTATACATACATATATATACAATCTTAGACTCCGCCCGAAAACATGAATCACGTAGGTGTTCGGACAATCTGACCAAAGGTGAACGGAAGGCTTTAAGAGCTCTGAGAAACAATGATCAAATTGTCATCAAGCCAGCCGACAAAGGCTCGGCAGTAGTAGTTATGTCATCCCAAAACTATGTCGACGAAGGTCTCCGACAGCTGTCGGACACGGGGACCTACAAAAAGCTCGACCACGATCCAACACAAAACAATGTCCTCAAAGTAAAAGATGCAGTGCAATGTTTGGACGAAGAAAAGAGCATAAAAAAAAGCTCTGATACCCCAAAACTGCTCTAGTCCCAATCTGTATCTTTTGCCTAAACTACACAAGGAAAACAACCCGGGAAGACCGATTGTCTCCGGTTGTGCCTGTCCCACAGTACAGATTTCCAAATACCTAGACTTCCACTTGCGACCCCTGGTTGAAAAAATCCCGTCATATCTCAGAGACACTACTCATTTTCTACAACACATTGAAAAGCTCAATGCTGAGTCTGCCCCATTTTCATCACGCACTATTTTAGTTACAGCCGATGTGTCATCACTCTATACTAACATACCCCATGCTGAAGGTCTAAAATCAATACAAAACGCCCTCTCGCGGCGAGAGCACCCCCAACCGCCCACACCACAACTGATGCGCCTACTGGAGCTGGTCCTGACCCTCAACAATTTTCAGTTCCAGGGCACCAACTACCTTCAAATCCAGGGCACAGCTATGGGCACTCCTGTAGCCCCCTCTTACGCTAATCTCTTCATGGCAGAAAAAGAAGAGGAAATCCTCAAATCAATGCACATGCCTATGCTGAAAAAATCATGGCGGCGTTATATAGACGATATTCAATTCATCTGGATTGGTTCCCCACGCAGCCTGTCAAAATTTCAAAATGACATGAATCAAAAACATGCAACCATCAAATACACGTTTGACTCATCCGACACAAACATCAATTTCTTGGATGTCACCCTCTATCTTGAAGGAGGCACCTTACAAACACAACTCCACACAAAACCCACCAACACGCACGCCTACCTACTTCCCTCATCCTGTCATCCCAAACATGTCTTCAACAGCATCCCATATAGTCAAGCAACACGCATCCGCCGCATCTGTTCAGACCCCGACAAGACCTCTCACCACTTAGAACAATTAGAAATGCACTTCAAAGACAGAAATTACAATACCAAAATGGTAAACAAACAAATCTCGCGAGCATCACAAATCACTAGGGAAAATCTCCTCTCATACAAGGAACGAACCACAACAAACAACATACACTTCCCCGTCACATACACACCCGCCACAGCCAACGTCTCGCGCATCATCCACAAACATTTCTCCATCATCAGCGAATGCGATACCCTACGAAATATCTTCCCAAGGCCACCCATCACATCCTTCCGACGTAGTAGAACGCTACGGGACATGCTAGTGAATGCCAAATCACCCAAACAACACACTCCAGCCACAGATTATGAAGAACATACACAAACACAAACAATATCCATGCTTGTAGACGCAATTCACGAAGACGCCCTACAGAGCTCTGAATCCACAACAAGCACTAACTCACACAATTTTCCAAGCCCACCCCACCCAACCCCACCACAGTTCCACAGCACACCTACAGACATCAGCTCTTCAACGCCTGGTTTCTACCAATGTAAGTCAAAAAAATGCATCCTGCACCAGCACATCCAAGACACACACACATTCACAAGCTCATCAACAAAGAAAACCTACTTCATCACAGACCATATAAACTGCAAATCATCTTGGGTAATATAACTCATCACATGCTGTCAATGTGGCCTACAGTATGTCGGTAAAACTCAAACGTCTCTGTACACCCGCCTGAACAACACACGTTCTGAGATTATCAACCACAACACCTCCAGCCGCAAAATCCTACCCTACACCTTACATTTTAACCTACCAAATCACTCAGTTCAGGATGTACAAATCACAGGCATCGAACTCATCAAAAAGAAGGAAAGCCATATCATACTCAAACGAGAATCGTACTGGATATCTAAACTACGAACTTTACGTCCACATGGAATTAATGCCGATCCTTAATTTTTCATAGGTTCTGTTTTAATCTCTATCCAGAATGTATGAGAAGTTTTGAAGTTTTTTGAGTACTTACCCACAGTGTCAAGAATGTAGGTGCACCTTATGTACTATAAAGACCTTGTACCTATATTTTATAAAAGAGTTTCACGGCCCGAATGACCCTCAAAGGCATGTAATTATTACTGTGTCATCGTCCCAAATACCCCCACGCCACATCACCCCAGGCCTCACACTTCACTGCCCCCGCATTACATATAGGCCCTACGAACCCCTCACACTCACCCTCCGGACACCACACACACCACACACAAGCAAATCCCCACGCCCTAAAGGTAACTAATGTGCCTTAATTTATGTTGGCTTATGTATTACCGTTGGTATTACCTATACTAACTACTACTACAACTGTATTTTTTCACTGCAAATGTATGTGATAATACTACCTTTCCGTTGGAGCGAATGTAATATTGCTGCCCATGTTTCTTTTGCTTTGTTTTTTGTTTTTGTTTCTGTTCTGTTGTTTGCCTTATTCTGTTGAAATGTATGCGAAGTGGTGTCACTGCCTACATTCCGTTTGATTGGCTTCTTGTCATTACTGTTCAAATGCATGCAAATTTGTTGCTATTTTGCTTTTATGTTATGTCTCATCAAGCCCTTGAAAAAGGCTAGTGAAATAGCCGAAAGCTCGGGGAATAAAGGCAAGACTGAACACCACTGCAACGTCTATACTGCAAGTTTTCCTTCCGTCTCATATATATGTGACTCTGCACCTCAAAACAAACAAAAAGTCGCCAGACATGAATTTTCAATTAAGACCATATTCTGAAAGAGCAGACTTTAAGCTTTAAAATGATGTATAACTCAATTCAAATGGACTCTCCTAACCTATCTAAATATTGGGAAGAAAGCACAAACTCAGGAAAAGTGTGAACTGAGAAAAGAGGCTCTGAAGTACAGTGTCTATTCAAGCGCTTAATCTTTACCAAACCGTGCTGGCTGTGCGATGAATGGGACAAAAAAACAGGAAGTAAACCACCAGAGTAACAACAATGAAGAGATTATCAGATTAAAGTGTAATTAGGCATGCCTCATTAACACATTCTGTACATAATTAATGCCAACTTTCAAAGCAGTAGCACTATCCTTTCAAAAGTTATTAGAGTTGAAAGTGAAGAGTGTGGACAAGATTTTTCAGAAATGAAAAAAGGATTGTAAAGACACACATAATCACACTATTCTACCAAAAATGTTCGAGATAAACTGCTAAAAAACACACTTTCCTGCCCGTTTTATGATACCAAATTTTAGCATAATGTAAATGAAGACCCGCTCTTTCAGAAAATATGAAAAAGTCAAGTTCGGCTAGGTTGACCTATTTCACTTATTTTCAGTCCCCACGCAAAATCAGTGTGTGCGACTTTATGTTCGTTTTGAGGTGCATGGTCACATATATATATATATATATATATATATATACATACATTCCTACTCAACTATCTTTTTTTTTTTAGGTTATGTGCCAGGGGTGTGAGTTTGGTGGTAATGTGGAAAGTTGAGAGAACACAACATTGTCGATGTAGTCGTAGGAAACACAGTGGAATAAAACCAGGTTGACTGCAAATTGACTTGAAAAGCCTAAATATCCCCTTTTAGGTGTCTCTTGGAGGGGCAATGGAGACGACTAATCATTTTTACATCATCTTTAATAAAGACCCACAGTTTTACAAACCAAATATTCATCCCGCATTGTGATATTGTTGAACTGATCTGTGATCCAAAGTGATCCATAGAAATGCGTCATTCACCACAAATCCTGTCAAATGTTACATGTAAAAATTTGATCGGGCACAAAATACAGAGTGAGCCTTCTCTCTGTGAAAGAAATAAAGAGTTCTGGTTTTGCAGAAACAAATGAGCAAAATTCTCACATTAACTATGACGTGTGAAAAAACAAGCAAGGTCTCTCTTCACAAACTAGACATGCTAGAGAGAGACTCATTACCTTCGCACGTCCGGCCGTCGGCTTGGAGCTCGTAACCGTCGTCACAGAAACACACGTAACTGCCCTCTGTATTGTTGCAGCTGTGGTCACAGCCGTGTTCGTCATCGCACTCGTCGATATCTGAGAGAACAAACATAAAGGGAAAGTTGACGTATTGAAAAAAATCCAAATATCTCAAAAAACATGATGGCTATCAGAGTCATAATGTAATGACAACAGACGCTGATAATGGCTGTTAGAAAAAATATCTGATACTTTTGTCATTATCTTTAACGCGTTTTTGTTTAAATACTTCATGACCAACCGACTGCCTGTTGTCGGTATAAGGAGCTACTGACATCACTTTAGTTCGCTATCTATTCTTGCTACAATCAGTGTTCACTTGTGTCTTGGCCAGTTCAAAATAGCATATTACAAAAATACTAAAAAGTTAATATTAATTGTGAAGTAAATTAGGAACAGAAGCATGCAGAAACTGCATAGCTACTTTAACGAACCATCGCTCAAGATGTAATATGAAGAGAAATTACCTAATATGGATGTCACTATATTTTTCTGTTTATACTTGTGTCATGTCTTTTTTACTTATTCTTGTATTGTATTCGACAGGGTTTGGTCGACAGTCATAGCTTTATCTTGAACTCAAGTTTGTGCAAGAAGAAAATTGCGAAAAAAAGTTTCAAAGTCTCACCAATTTGAACGAATTTCCATGAAATCTAAACCTTATGCTTAATCATGTTTCTGAGAAGTCAATGCCCTGTTATCAAGTTTTAGCGTAGACCTGCACAGAAATCTGACATTTCATAGTCTGCATAATTTTCAGTCTGAGGCATCAAGCTCTGTGTAGTAAAGTCAAATAAAGAACTCCACCTTCGCACGTCTCGGCCTTCAGGGTAAATCCCGCGTGGCAGCCGCATGTGTACCCTCCTTCATTGTTGAAGCAAATCTGAGAGCAATTATTTTCCTCAGTCAAGCATTCATTGATATCTGAAAAACAAATAAACATGGTACACACTTCATGAATATAGCCATTCTCAGATTCTTGGTCCACGACGAGACGCAAAGCTTGCAGTTGCATAACAGAACAAAAGAAAAAAACAACAACAATCACAACAACAACAACAACAACAACAAAACAACAACAACAACATCAATATTGCGTCACATAGTCATATCATAGAGATAACCTTGCCCTTACCCGTACAATCACCACCATCACCACCGAAGCCAGAGTCACAGGTGCAGTTGTAGCCCTCGAAGGTGTCGGTGCAGACACCATTTCCACACACTTCGGCGAACTCCTCACACTCGTTGACTTCTGCGTATGCAAATGACGTAAAATGATAAACACATACCAGCACGTCAAAAAAAAAATCTGATTGTTTAACTAGTAATAGAAATTCCGTGGAAATTGAACCATTTTACCTGAAAATTTAGTCGGTTAAGATATGATTACCTCAGGTAACTATTTGACAAATCACTTGCACAGTATGCAAAAGATATCATTTCTTTTTTTATTGTATCCTTACTAAGACGAGTAATCACTTTTGGAGCATCCATGTTCACAAGTGTAAGAAGCATGCTACGAACTCGATGCCACTCGACGTATAGGCCTACATGATTATACCGATTATATCAATTCAGTTGAATCGCCCCCCTTCCTTTTATGCATGGATATATAATTGTCACATACATCTTCAATGGTTAATGACCACTTAATACGCCAATTTATAATCGATATTTTCCGTATTTCACATTTCACAAATTCCACCACTGACTGGTTTATTTCACGACTAGAAGAAAAAAAAAAGACATATACTTTGCAACTTGTCTTTCGCTACCAACAAAACTGAAACTGAGAATGTCATGGTTTTTTTTTTTTCGCGGTAGATATAAAAGAAGTAATTTCAAAGAAAAAGTAAAGGAAAAGAAGTACACCAATAGCGTATAATGACACACGGACTCGACTAAAACACTACTTTTGTGTTTGTCTATGTTTTATTCCCTTTTTCTTTATCTACATTCTAGACAATCGTTACTTTCTTACCTTTAAAAACAATGTGATCCGGTTCCAAACGATTTGAAGGTGTTTCCAAGCTGTCCAAGAAAAGGGCTTCCAAGAGTTTACTGTTTAGATGGGTTAAAAACTCCAAGTCGACCCTGAAGGCCACTTCCAAGACCTGACTTCCGATCAACGTGGAGTTAAAGACCGAAACAGCCAAAGTGTCATTGGTTTCCAAATTTCCTTGCAGGTGCTGCAAAACCTATATCAGTTACGAAGAGCAAGAGAAAAAGAAGAAGAAAAGAGTGAGTAAGAGATGGATAAGGAGTGAGTAACTTCGGAGATATATAGATCCGTAGACAGAGAAGGGGGGGGGGGAGCAAGAGTTGAGGGGGCAGGGTAGGAAGAGGGGAAAGGGTTATTGCAGTTTAATAACAATCGATACAAATATAATATTTTATAATAATTGATTACCTCAAAGAGAAATTCTATCAAGGATATCACTTAATGATTATAGTTTCGTTTTGTGACCCTGCACCTCAAAACAAACAAAAAGTCGCCAGACTTGGCGCTCCATACAAATTGTCCATGGTTTAAACCATAGTTTCAATATCACCTTCGTGAATTCGGGACATTAAGGTTTTGAGCGTTTCACATTCTTTTCCTGAACATTTTTCTTGATTGTTTTTTTTAATTCCCAAATGTTTTCTTTGTTTGTTTGATTTATGTCATCATAAACATAAAAGCTGCTTTCATCTGATAGCTGATTTTCAGCAAAGTCGTTAACATTAAATACAAAGCGTATGTTAAAAAAAAAAGATACAATGAATCAACATTTTGATGTTTGTTTGTTTGTTTGATAGATACTTTATTTTCTGCAAATCAATAAATCAATCAGCAAATCAATATACATAAATTACATAATCATGAACATGTGAGAAATATACAAAGTAAATTTAAAACAGAGTCGTTTGACTTGCATAAACAACGATATAAAAGACATTAATGATATAATATACAGTATGCATGTTTATGCAGCAGGGATTACAATAACAATTGTAGTTAAGAAGCGATTTTGTAATAAGAACGTGTGCAAATTAATAGTAACGTGAAAAGTATAGACAATGTACAAAGGGTATCAGATTGAGAATTGAAGAAGAGAATTATATACAGAAGTATACAAAGGTAATAGAAAAATGTACAACCATCACAATGCAACTACGTTCAGGTTTCAGGGTTTCAAATGATGAACGAAACGTTAAACGGGACACGGGGCGGACAAATAGAAATGACTGACTTGTCTGCGAGTAAGTAGCAAAAATCATCTTTTGATTATCAAATTAGTGCAAGTATGCAGCTCTTTTCTTAATTTCTGTCATATGTAACTTGAAATCGTTAATCATCCTAAGTCCTAAAAGAAAATGATTATAAAGCTTAGAAGCTGACTGTGATGCTCTTTTTCTGTAAAAAAATGTACGTGGTTTTCGGGGAACAACAATGTTATTATCGTTGCGGGGATTATAATAAGACCGGGATTTAAACTGAATCATGGAAGACAGTGAATCAGGGGCGAGATTATAGAGCAATCTAAAGATAATTGTTGAGGCATGTCAGTGGTTTGACTTCGGTCGTACTATACAAAACCGTTCTATTGAAACGGCCACCAACTCCCAGGATCTATAGCGAAGACACCTACTTTGTAATGTTTGAAGCTTCGCAATAAGTTGGGCAGCATGACCATTCATCCAAACGATACTACATATGTGACCCTGCATCACAAAACCAACAAAAAGGTCGCCAGACATGGATATTTACTTAAGAGCAGATTCTGAAAGAGCAGATTTTAAGCTTTAAAATGATGTATAACTCAATTCAAATGGACTCTCCTAACCTATCTAAATATTGGAAAGAAAGGACAGACTCTGGAAAGTGTGAACTGAGAAAACAGGCTCTGAAGTATAGGGACTATTCAAGCGCTTAATCTTTACCAAGCCATGCGAGCTGTGGGATGAATGGAACAAAAAACAGGATGGTGACCATCGGAGCAACAACAATGAATGGTGAAATAGAGCATGCTTCATTAAAACATTCTGTAGATGATTAATGCCAACTTTCAATACAGTAGCGTCATTTTGTTCAAAGTTATTAGAGTTGAAAGTGAAGAGTATGGACAGGGTTTTCACGAAATGAAAAGAGGGCTCTATGAGAAAGACCGAATCACACTATTCCACCAAAAAGTGTTCAAGAAAAACTGATGAAAACACAAGTTCCTGTTTGTTTTATGATTCCAAACTTTAACATAATGTAGAAGAAGAATTGCTCTTTCAGAAAATATGAAAAACTCAAGATTGCTTAGGTGGACCAATTTCACCTATTTTCAGTCCTCACATAAAATCAGTGCGTGCGACTTTTTGTTCGTTTTGTTCACATATTATAGTCTAGATGTGGCTGAATCAACATTTGGTACAATATCAATGAAATTCACCTATCGAGGTACTGACGGCCTCGCTTTAACGAATGAGACGTTTTTAAAATATTTTTCTTCACTTCTTCTATTTGAGGTGCCCACGTCAAACTTCTATCAAGAATAGCTCCGAGGTATTTGCACTGGGAAAGTCTTTGCAATTCATTGTTTTGAATTGAAAGATTCACATTTTCAAACTTACGTAACAACCTCTTCGAATCGACCAACACAAAACATATCTATCTATATTGAGGTGTAAGTGATTATCTAAGAATCAATTTGCCACCGACATTGAAACATTGATTTAAGTAAAAAAAAATGAAGTCGTTGGCATCGAAAAAAAAAGATAAAGTGTTATTGCTGAGGAAAAGAATATGTTTATTCCAATGTACGAGTTCAATCTCCATTGACCAGGGTATCAAAAGACGAAAGTGACACCGCCGATTCAACATTTCACGAGTTGATGTACGGACAGAAATACTTACATGTTCGCTCAGGGTGTCGAGTGTTTCTGGATTCTGTACTAAATCCGAATAAGAACTCACTTTCAGCCCGGCGATTGTCACGAATCTTACAACCAATGGTAAGGTCCTTGCGGCTGTGTGTAAGATACATCGTTTCGACAGTGAAAAAGCAAAATCTTGAAAATCTAAATAGTTGGTTAATCCAGGTTTTATTCGATGGCTTACTGAGCTCGTGTCATGTTCACAATATTCTGTAGGTGGACGATTGAAAAGCGCTATTCAGATAAAGTAAAACCAATTAAAAATAAAAGAAGTCACAAGTAGTTGGATTCAGAAATTACCGGATAAAAGTGATTTTCCTGTGCAGTAAGGAAATCATGTCGTTGGTTTGATGACCGCCTTGTTATCTTTATGTACGCACCTGCATGACCTGGCAGCTACAGAGAACTCTACCATGATAGTCATAGCTTATCTTGTGAAAATATCTATGATAATTTTTTACAACGCTATGTAGATCGACGTGACATACAGTAGAAGTAACATTGTTAAAGGCCAAATGATTAGTGCTTAAACACTACATTTGTAGCTCTGAAACCTTACGTCATGATAATTAACAAATTTTTGGATTGAGAAAATGATAAGCTCTTAGAATGAGATTGAGAGCTTGTTCTCGATAATACGAACAATCAGGATGGCTATCGAACAACGGGACTAATCACTGTCAAATTGTCATCATGACCATTGCATTACTAATCAGTGTAATGCGATAATTCTCAACAACAAAATCACAAATCAGTGAATACTCTTCCATGTCCAGATTTGAGGTCTGATGCTTGATTTTTCAGAGTAAATATACATTCGATAAGATTACCCGAATGACAGACGTTTATTATTTATCTCATATTTATGCAAAGTTCGTACTGTCTTTCTTTGATGTTTGATGTTTGTCTGTACCTAGATGTTTCAAGGAGTATACAGATTTCAAACAAGTTGTACGGATTCATATGCCTGCAATCACTCACCAAAGCAGACGTCATTTATTTCTGTGGCCCCTTCGCGGCAACCGCAACGGTAGGCTCCAGCCGTGTTGACGCACACTTCCCCTGGGACACAGGTGTATTCACCTATGGAACACTCGTCCACATCTGAAGAAAATCACCGAATATAAACAAATAACATTTCTTTCAGTTGCTAACACGAGCCTCTATTTAAACGCTAAACACCACACACGCGCGCACACACACACACACGCGCGCACACAGACACAGTCATGGCATAATTTCACCCTGCGATTTTTTTTTTTTTTTTGAAAGAAAAAAGAAAGAGGGGAAGAGAAAACTGCGGTTAGTAGAACGAATACGCGATTGGCGCTCTACGATCAACATCGCCCGGAGAGTATAGTACCCCTTTCAGTGACCCTCTTGGCTCGAGCCAGGAGCGGGCCAAGTCGAAAAAAAAAAGTGAGTTTATGAATGGGTCGGGCCCAGGAGCGGGCCAGGAGCGGGTTATTTTGGCGCTGCTGCAGCTAGCACCAGGCGTCGACCAGGCGCGGGCATGGCGCTGATCGAAGAGTTTATGAACGATAGCAGCGCCAAGCGCGGGCAAAAATCCCTTTCACGGTCACAGCTGCCGCTGCTCAGCTCATAAGCGCGCGGCGCGCACATCAGATATCGCGCAAAAATGCACTTCCGTTCTGTCCATGACATGTTCAGTTACCATGGCAGTTATCCCTTACGTTACCGGTTTTTGAATGGGCCATCGTAAAAGTAGCGCGGCTCTGCTATAGTTACTGATAACCGGGGGGCCAAAAGCTAAAAACAGAGGTCGAGTTGCACTCTCTCTACAAACTAAGTAGACCATGCTTATTTTCAAGTTTTTATTGTTACAAACAACATTCCACTGGTCTACCTCAAAAAATTTGTTGCGAAAGCCTCCAAATCCAAGATGGCGTCCAAGATGGCCGCCATATTTACTGAATTTGTTATTTAAATGATAGAATTCGATAGAAACATCAGATTTCAACAAATGTGATGTCATATGAAAGAAAATAAAATTTCCTACAAGTTGATACCATTTTTGTGGGTTATTGTGATAATTGGATTGAAATTTTAAGGAAAAAACACTCATTTTTTGATATTTTTCTGAAAAAGGGAAAATCATATAAATGCTTGATTCAGCATAAATCAAAGAAAGAACAAAGGATTATCTTGAAACGTTTCAAGAATTTTGTTTGACATATAATTAATATTTGGAGAAAATTAGGGGTCAGCACCATTTTTGGTTCAGGAGTTATAATGTCTCAAACTTGAAAACTCACTATGTAAAAATGGCCACTTTAGTTGTGACAAGACCTTGTTGGTCGTAAAAAAAAAGCCTGCGCGCGCCAAGACTACTACACGCACCACTGGCACTGGCGCTTGCAGCAGTGCCAGTGGTGCTTGTAGTAGTCTTGACAAATGCAGACTTTTTCTTTGACAGACAAGGGTTTGTGCCTGCAAACTAACTTTCATACCAAGTGGTAGCTCAGTTGATATACTGATCGCTATTATTTCAAAGTAGATTGTTCTGAAGCAGATGAGACGAAGCAAAAAAAAAAAATTCAAATAGAGGTAGTAGCTTGAAACTTGGCACCAGTCTTGTTATAGATAGTTTAAAGGGATCGTACAGTTTTGGTTGAGACCTAATTTCAAGTTTCTAACTTTTTTTTTTGTTAAATGAGAAACCTTCTATGAAATATGAAAGAGCATGTAATTCTACGAGGAATTCAACGTTTATTTGATAAAATGGCTGAGATATCCAAAAAAGAGTGATTCGTATAAAGTGTGGGACCCACACTTTATTACGATCGCTTTGTTTTACTTTGTTTTTGGATGTTTCAGTCATTCCAAACCCGATTTTCATCAAATAGACTTTGAATTCCTTTTGAAATGGTATGCTCTGTACTTTATCATAAGTGTTTTCTTGGTATCTTGCAAAAAGTTAAAAGCCCAATTTTCATCTCCACCAATACTGTACTGTCCCTTTAAGACAGAATATAGATCAACCGCTCAAAAAAAAAAAAAAATCAAGATGACAGCCATCAAAGTTGACATAGTGTATTGCGCCAAATTAAATGTATCATTTCGTTTTTGATACAAATTTGTCTGTTGTGCTATCTTAAACCGTCTTAAGTTTTTATGGACACATTTTTTTAAACCAGTGATATTCTACTCTCCGAAAAAAAAAGAAAAACAAATCGAATGGAAATTTTACTTTTGATGTGAGGAGTGAATAACAGAAAATGGTGAATTTAGAGTGAATTTGGTTTGACTTTTGAGTGAAAATGTTCATTTTCACTCATTTTAGAGTGACCTTAGGTAGAGCTCCACACTAACTTTTATATTTGGTGGCCCAAAGGCAAATATCCGACCTTTTTTGGTGGCCCGATCAGGCCACCAAATTCTTCATTTCTGACATTTTGGTGGCCCGACGTGCGTTTTTTGTGGCCCCGGGCCACTGGACCACCGTTAGTGTCGAGCCCTGCCTTAAGGATCACTCGTCACTCTTCGAGTGATCCCCGAGGTCACTCTAAAATGAATGAAAATGAACATTTTCACTCTCGAGTGATCCTGATATCTAATATAGGAAAGCATCTACCAATGGCATAAGTTCAGATCAATTGTGACACTATAACCCACATGAAATCAGCCTAAAAATAATGTAAGAAAAATCTGATAACGGAAAATATAGTTTCAGCATGCTTATTTGTAAATGTGAATATACAGCACGAATAATGAATTTGGACAATTTTATTCGAACAATAGAGCCTACTGAAAAGTAATTTCGCACAACACATTTAAGAGCAAAGTTGAGAAATTGCCGCCATGTTGGATTTTTTTTTTTTTTGGGGGGGGGGGGGGGGTTCGGATCAGAAGGGCTTTCAAGGACATCTACGGATCAGACATTATTTCACATAAACCATCATCATTCACGTTTCTACAACAGCAGAGTAATATACAAGTAAAAAAGCATATCTTTGATACAGACGCATTTCTTTTTTATAAAAGATTGGGCCTTACCCAAACACTGGAATGAGCTCCACCCCCTCCCCCCCCCCAAAAAAAAAGACCCTCAATATGGTTTACAGTAGTACAATATCGTTCGGAGAGAGATATCACATTCGATTTATATGTGCAGGTAAGTTGTATTACAAAACATTCTACCATGTAAAAAAATTGTAATAAAGCCTAAAACATACGGAGATATCACCATATCTTTTCAAGAAACCATAACCATGATAACTGTTGACATAAAAAAAAAAACATTCTTATCAGATCTATTAAGTATATCTAACAATATTTAGCATTAATTATACTGATTTAAGTTTGTACATTTATCCCTAACTCACAGTTTAGAACTAGTTTGAGGAATTAAGTAAAGCTGGGTTTTTGTTTTACTTGCATAATGGTAAATAATGGCTTGAACGACAACCTCGATTAATTACCGCCATCTTGAATTTTGTGTGGATACTATTTTTATCGCTAAATATTACATCACATTGGCAAAATTTGTGCCAAATTTTAAGCTCCTATCTCTTTTTGGAAAATACTTTCTGTTCAATTTTATCTGCCTCAGAACAATCTACTATGATGAAATGCTACAGTAATAGCGACCAGCGTCACCTACCACTTGGCATGAAAAGTTAGTTTGCAGGTACTTGCAACAGTATTACATGTGACCATGTAAACACATTGTAAGCAAAATTTATAATGCATAAATATAATTTTTTCAAGTTTTAGATGTTAACTTGTCTATGATATTGCCTGTAATTCCAGAAATATGAATTATGTCTCAATCTCAGTAAATCTCAATGTCAATCGCAGGTTTCAAAATAATTCTTCAGTTCTTCTTTGATAAATACTAAATCATGCATTTTTACATTTCCTTTTTTCACAACAATATGAAAATATGGATCCCTCCCCCCAAAAAGAGAAGCAAACACCCCCAATTAATCACAATACACAGCTAAAGTGGTATCAACTTTTAGAAAGTCTTACTCTCCTTCATATGACATCAAATTTGTTGCAATCCAATGTCTCTATCAAATTTTATGTTTGAAATGTGAATTTCAATAAAATGGCGGCCCTGTTAGACCGCATCTGTACTTTGCAACAAATCTACTGAGGTGTACTTACGGAACATTGCTTAGTATGCTTAAAGGACAAGTTCACCTTCATAAACATAAGGATTGAGAGAATGCAACAATAATAGTAGAACACATCAGTGAAAGTTTGAGGAAAATTGGACAATCGATGCAAAAGTTATGAATTTTTAAAATTTTTGTGTTGGAACCGCTGGATGAGGAGACTACTACAGCTTGTGAGTCATATGCGTACAACAGTATAAAGAAAATGTAAAAGAAAATTCCACATATTTTCACTTTTTTCGCATAATAAAAAAAGCACTTGACTTGCCTCTTTCTAAAGGCGGGGGGAATAATATTACCCATAACATTTGTCAGTAAGGAGACAGGGGAATGTGTACTTCTTTCAAAAGATGGGATTTTGTGACATTCTCTTTGTATTTTCCTTATATTATTGTTGTACGCATGTGACATCTAAGTTATACATACACTGCAGTAGTCTTACTCATCCAGCGGTTACTGCACAAAAACTTCAAAAATTCATAACTTTTGAACGGATTGTCTGATTTTCCTCAAACTTTCACTGATGTGTTCTACTAATATTGCTACATTCTCTCAATCCTTATGTTTATGAAGGTGAACTTGTCCTTTAATATTATGTATGGTCTTGTTTATAGAGAGAGTGGAACTCGAAAAGTAAGCACAATCTTGGATTTGACCCTCTGTGACGTCTTTGGGAACAGATGCGTGTAAATAACATAGAATGTATGTAAAATAGGATATCAAGTTTGAGACATTATAGCTCCTGAACCAAATACAATACTGACCTCGAATTTTCTCCAAATATTGATTATATGGGAAAGATGTTAATTTCTGCATGGTTTTCATAAATATTTTTAATTTTATTTTTTAACTTTTTAGAGAAATATTCATGGTGCATTCTGAAAAAAATGTCTCCATAAAAACCCAAGATGGTTTGAAATGGCATTAAAATGTTCAGAATATATAAAAAACCATATAAATAGACAGCAAAACAGACAAAATTGTATCAAAATCAAAATGATACATTTACTTTGGCGCAATACACTATGTCAGCTTTAGTGGCCTGCAATCTTGAATTTTTTGAGTGATTGATCCAAATTTTGTTTTAAACTTTCTATAGCAAGGTTGTTTCAAGCTTCTACCTCTATTTGAAAGATATTTTTTGCTTCATCTCATCTGCTTCAGAACAATCTACTTTGAAATAATAGCAATCAGCGTCACCTGAGCGACCACTTGGTATGAAAAGTTAGTTTGCAGGCACAAACCCTTGTTTGCCAAAAAAGAGTCTGCGTTTGCCAAGACTACTACACGCACCACCGGCACTGCTACAAGCGCCAGTGGCAGTGGTGCGTGTAGTAGTCTTAGCGCGCGCAGGCTTTTTTCCACGACCAACAAGGTCTTGTCACAACTAAAGTGGCCATTTTTACATAGTGAGTTTTCAAGTTTGAGACATTATAACTCCTGAACCGAAAACGGTACTGACCCCTAATTTTCTTCAAATATTAATTATATGTCAAACAAAATTCTGGAAACGTTTCAAGATAATCCTTTAGTCTTTCTTTGATTTATGCTGAATCAAGCATTTTCATGATTTTCCTTTTTTCAGAAAAATATTTAAAAAAAATGAGTGTTTTTTCCTTATAATCTCAATCCAGTTATCACAATAACCCACAAAAATGGTATCAACTTGTAAAAAATTTTATTCTCTTTCACATGACATTAAATTTGTTGAAATCTGATGTTTCAATCAAATTTTATCTTTCAAATAACAAATTCAGTAAATATGGCGGCCATCTTGGACGCCATCTTGGATTTGGAGGCTTTCGCAACAAATATTTTGAGGTAGACCAGTGGAATGTTGTTTGTTACAATAAAAACTTGAAAATAAGCATGGTCTACTTAGTTTGTAGAGAGAGTGCAACTCACTCGTTAAGTAAGCGACTTTTTGGGGTTTGGCCCTCCGGTTAGAACTACTGCTTGACGCGGGCTGATTTAGCTCGGACCAGGAGCGGGCCAAAAATGCATGAGTTACTGAAAGCTGTATAGGTCAACCAGGGTGTTGAGTGTTAGGTAGTGCGCCAGCCTAAATGTTCTTGTTAACAGGCAGTATTATATCCGTGTCGGATATAGTAATGCATTAAACTTGGACAACTGAAGAACACTCACTATCTGCTGACCTAGTAACAATTACTAAACAGAACTACACCGCTTCAAGTAACTCATGCATTTTTGGCCCGCTCCTGGTCCGAGCAAAATTAGCCCGCGCCAAACAGTAAAAATTGCGTACAGTAACTATAGCAGAGCCGCGCTACTTTTACGATGACCCATTCATAAACTCGGTCACGTAAGGGATAACTGCCATGGTAACTGAACACGTCATGGACAGAGCGGAAGTGCATTATCGCGCGATATTTGATGTGCGTGCTGCGCGATTATGAGCTGAGCAGCGTAAGCTGTGACCTTTGACCGTGAAAGGAATTTTGGCCCGCGCCGCAAGCTATCGTTCATAAACTCTTCGATCAGCACCAGCAGCGCCAAAATAGCCCGCTCCTGGCCCGCTCCAGGCCCGCTCCTGGCGCGGGCCGTTTTGGCCCGACCCATTCATAAACTCAAAATTTTTCGACTTGGCCCGCTCCTGGTCCGAGCCAAGAGGCTACTGAAAGGATACTAGCCAGCCTAATGGGTCATGTGCAAATTTGAGATCAAACAATGCTAATATCGATTGCCAAATACCGTTTCCAGAATGAATTTTTAGCCGGCTCCTGGTCCGAGCTAAATTAGCCCGCGCCAAGCATCAAAAATTCAGTAACTGTAGCAGAGCCGCGCTACTTTTACGATGACCCATTCATAAACTCGGTCAAGTAAGGGATAACTGCCATGGTAACTGAACACGTCATGGACAGAGCGGAAGTGCATTTTCGCGCGATATTTGATGTGCATGCCGCGCGTATGGCAAGCCTTTTTTACATTTAAAGTTAATTTCTGATATCACAAATTGCATTTTGTGCGTGCTGCGCGATTATGAGCTGAGCAGCGTAAGCTGTGACCTTTGACAGTGAAAGGAATTTTGGCCCGCGCCGCAAGCTATCGTTCACAAATTGCATTTTGTGATATCAAAAAATCTATTTTTGATATCAAGAATTCAATTTGTGATATCAAGAATTCAATTTGTGATATCAAGAATTCAATTTGTGATATCACAAATTCCCGTAAGTGAAGCACATGAACTTACTTTGTGATATCAAGAAATCCAATTTGTGATCTCACAAAATCCATTCTTGATATCACACATTCAATTTGTGATATCAGAAATTCGAATTTGTGATATCTAAAATTCAATTTGAGATATCACTAAATGAATTTGTGATATCAGAAATTCGAATTCTTGATATCAAAAATAGGTTTCACGTGAAAAACCAATGGTAATTCGTGATATCACAAAATGATTTTTGATATCACAAGTACGAATTTGTGATATCACGAAATAAATTTGTGATATCACTAATTTGACCTTGTGATATCAAGAATTCTTATTTGTGATATCACAAATGCGAATTTCTGATATCACAAATTCCATTTTGTGATATCACGAATTGAATTATTGATATCACAAATTCGAATATGTGATATCAGTAATTCACAGGGAATTCGAGCGTTAGTTTTGCGCTGAAATTTAACTGTGAATTCGAGCGTTGTTGAGCGCAGAATTACACGGGGAATTCGAGCGTTAGTTCAGTGCAGTAAATCCCTGTGAATTCGAGCGTTAGTTGAGCGCAGAAATACAAAGTGAATTCGAGCGTTAGTTTTGCGCTGAAATTCAACTGTGACTTCGAGCGTTAGTTGAGCGCAGAAATACACAGGGAATTCGAGCGTTAGTTCAGTGCAGTAAATCCCTGTGAATTTGAGCGTTAGTTGAGCGCAGAAATGCAAAGTGAATTCGAGCGTTAGTTTTGCGCTGAAATTCAACTGTGAATTCGAGCGTTAGTTGAGCGCAGAAATCTTAAATACACAGGGATTTCGAGCGTAAGTTCAGTGCAGAAAATCGCTGTGAATTCGAGCATTAGTTTAGCGCAGAAATACAGAGTGAATTCGAGCGTTAGTTTTGCGCTGAAATTCACCTGTGAATTCGAGCGTTAGTTGAGCGCAGAAATACACAGGGAATTCGAGCGTAAGTTCAGTGCAGAAAATCGCTGTGAATTCGAGCATTAGTTTAGCGCAGAAATACAAAGGAAATTCGAGCGTTAGTTTTGCCCTTGAATTCAACTGTGAATTCGAGCGGGTTTCTTTTTTTTTTAGCGCAGAAATACACAGGGAGTTGGAACATTACTTTTGAGCTGATATTCAGATGGAATGTATACTACTGCTAACTTTTTTTAGAACAATGTTCAAAATACAAATAACTATAATGAGATATTTACACATCCATCATTCCCTAAATGATCATCAAGGTATATTCGATGAATTATTGATACAAATCAATTGTTTTGCAACATGTTATCATGAATTCAATGATCCTATGTTCACTTAGGGCCTACATTTAATTCATCGTTTTGGTCCTTAAATTGTCATCTATTACTACATTATTGCTAATTATGATACATCTTTCATGTGGTAATCCCCTTTACAGTAAGACTCTTTCACCAAATCGATGATAATTATGTGTGGTTGTATGTGTATGTGTGTTATAAAAGCATACCATGTGTTTGTATTGCGGAGGACCGACCGAGGGCAATCACCCCTCTGGTCTGTGTATGTCAGCAGCGGAGAATAAGATGAGAGACTGTGAGTCATGCAGGGTGCGAGAGGGAGTCGTAAACTTGCCAAATGTCCACCACTGGTGTCGGCTGGTGGTCACTTAAAGCAACGTATTTCTCCTAAAGACATTTTCTCACTCCTCAAAATCAGTCCTCCAGAACAAAGGGGTGTATCCATTAAGACCAATAGTGTTGGGTGTACAGTTTGCCTGCCCCAATATGTTTATGATTTTGTAAAATAATTTAAAGTGTAATTTATTATAGGCAAGTTTATTCAAGAACCAAAACCGGGAGAACAAAACTGGAATGCACAAGCCCAAAAAGTCTTCAGACCAGAGCAAGAAGAGTGAAGATATCCAGATCTTATGAGGAGTTTATGCAGCAGTATGCATGGCAAACAAACAGTTAGAATATTTGTTGTAAGAAAACAACAGTGGTACGAAGGACTTCAATTTTCTTAATTTGCGCAATGAGAAATTTCTCTTATTAACTCGGAGGAGTAACAGGGGGAGGTCGGGAGAGAGTATCTTTCACGTGACAGAGTAAAGAGAAACGCAAACAAAAGTTGTAAGTCAACCAGTCTCTGCCAAATCAGTGGCGAGAAATGGAGAAGAATATGAAAATGATAATAATGATGTGCCTTTGAAGTAATTGACAATATATCAATAATGGCATTTTAGATATGTTGCTAAACGATTTATTTTTATCGATTCTTTTAAACCCAATTCCTAATCACTTTAAATGAAGACGAGTTGCCAAAACTCTTCATTTAGTATTTTTTGTAACTATCGTTATATACTATGTAAAGATAACACCTGAAATTCCATAGGAATATCTGCGCTAAACTAATGCTCGAATTCACAGTTGAATTTCAGCGCAAAACGAATACTCGAATTCCCTGTGTATTTCTGCACTCACCTAACGCTCGAATTCACAGCTGAATTTCAGCGCAAAACTAATGCTCGAATTCCCTGTGTATTTCTGCGCTCAACTAACGCTCGAATTCAGTTGAATTTCAGCGCAAAACTAATGCTCGAATTCCCTGTGTATTTCTGCGCTCAACTAACGCTCGAATTCACAGTTGAATTTTAGCGCAAAACTAATGCTCGAATTCCCTGTGTATTTCTGCGCTCAACTAACGCTCGAATTCACAGTTGAATTTCAGCGCAAAACTAATGCTCGAATTCCCTGTGTATTTCTGCGCTCAACTAACGCTCGAATTCACAGTTGAATTTCAGCGCAAAACTAATGCTCGAATTCTTTGTGTATTTCTGCTCTCAACTAACGCTCGAATTCACAATTGAATTTCAGCGCAAAACTAATGCTCGAATTCCGTGTGTATTTCTGCGCTCAACTAACGCTCGAATTCCCGTTGGTTTTCTGCACTGAACTAAAGCTCGAATTCCCTGTGTATTTCTGCCCTCAACTAACGCTAGAATTTACGGTTGAATTTCAGCGCAAAACTAATGCTCGAAATCAAATGATTTGTTTGCGAAAGATATGTGCTGAAATTCCATGCAAATAGATCACAAATTGGAATTAGTGATATCACAAAATGTATTTCTTCATATCAAGAATGTGAATTCGTGATATCTCGAATTGAATTCGTGATATCACAAACTGAATTTGTGATATCACTAATTCGATTTCGTGATATCAAAAATTGGTTTTACGTGATAAACCAATGGGTATTTGTGATATCAAAAATTGAATTTGTGATATCAGAAATTCGAATTTTTGATATCACGAAAGGGAATTCGTGATATCAGAAAATCTTTTTAAAAGTAATTTGGTTTGCCATACGCGCGCGCTTATGAGCTGAGCAGCGTAAGCTGTGACCTTTGACCTTGAAAGGAATTTTGACCCACGCCTGGCGCTGCTATCGTTCATAAACTCTTCGATCAGCGCCAGGCCCGCGCCTGGTCCGCGCCTGGTGCTAGCTGCAGCAGCGCCAAAATAGCCCGCACCTGACGCGGGCCACTTTGGCCCCAACCCATTCATAAACTCAAAATTTTCGACTTGGTCCGCTCCTGGTCCGCTCCTGGTCCGAGCCAAGAGGGTTACTGAAAGGGGTAAAAGATTCCTTCAAAGAGCATTATACCTAATTGCCACGCACACAAAAGCAAACGATCAAGTAAACAATCAATCAAACAAACAAACAAACAAACAAACACAGACGAAAATAGTCTTTTGCACAAACATTTACAGAAAGACAGCATGGTGATACACACATCGCCAGATGTGACATTTATTCGTTCCTGAATGTTGGTAAGTGAATAAAATTTCTTTGCGAAAAAAGGAAGAGAAATACAGTATGGTGATAAGATGCCTGAGATTTTAGGCATTGCTATTGATGTCTAGGATTGCAACAATGGTTTGCCTTCATTCCGATGGAAACCATACTCGCCAAACGAAACATTACCTTCACAGGTCTGGGGAGACGAGTTCACATAGCCGGTCGTGCAGTAACACTCGTAACCTCCCAGTGTGTTCACACAGGTGGAGATGTCATTTGGACAAGAATCAACGCCGGCGGCGCATTCATCAAAATCTATTCATAAGAGCAACAGAGGATTTTTTTTTTTCTTTTAGTACGCCTTTCATCTAATACCGAAAAGAACTTTTGATCATGAATGAAAATGAAATGAATGATTATGGCAAAAAAAAATGTACTTTGCTGTTTATGTTACTTGCAAACCTTGAATGTTTCATCAGTATGTGAGTAACAACATTCTGTTGTACAGATAATAGCTTTGGGAATCAACAAAACCTTTTGTTAACTGATAGACTAAAAATGCATGCAAGGATGGAATAAAATGGGTTCAGGAAAGACGCGATGATATTCTTACCTATGCAGTTTCTCCTGTCTGATAGTTCATAACCGTCGAAACAAGTGCAGAAGGCCGAGCCGATGGTATTATAGCAGTTTCCGAATACATTGCAATAAGCGTTGATGCATTCGTTTACATCTGTCGGAAATGAAATGAAAGTGAAATAAATTGATATACACTAAGCTGGCTGTAATAGATGTAGGCCGAAAAAAAATTTCCACAGAACGTCTAATTAAGGCCTTTTTGTTTGTTCGTTTGTTTGTTGGTTGACAATCCATTCATAATTATGCACGCAGGGCTTACTGTGTTATTTTCTCTCTCTTGAAACAACTGGGGAAAATTGTTCCCTTTATAAGGCTACACCGATATGGTACATAAAGCTAATCACGATAACAAAAGTGTCATTCTCTGGTAATTTTGAGAGTGTTGCAGTTTCATTTTTTTACTTGTTTACCACATTCTTTTTTTTGTCTTTTCTAATTTGATTTCATGTCAGTTGACATTGGTTCTTTTGATTTTGCGTGCAGGTAAGTACAGAATGTCGAAATCTATTAGTCAATTTTGTGAAATAAAACCCATAAATTGCAATAGAAATAAAACAACCCTGAATTTGGAAAGAACATTGATGACCCTCTCTGTGTTTAAAAACATACCTTTTCTACATTTTAATTGTTTGTTTGTTTGTTTGGTTGTTTGGTTGTTTGTTTGTTTGTTTGTTTGTTTGTTTGTTTGTTTTTTTTTTTTGGGGGGGGGGGACGAAGAGGAGTGCTTATAGCAATTCCAATTAAGAGCTCCCCCCACCCCCCCGAACTAATTATGTACCGTAAGTGCAAATATTATTACACTGATCTGGTGGAGGCTTAAAAACTCTTATAAGAGACGTTGTGTAAGGAAAAGTTAAACATGATACCTTCACAGTATGACCCGTTTCCCTGGAAACCGTCAATGCAGGAACATTCGTAGCTGCCGTCAAGATTCATACACGTCGCCCGTCCGTGACAGACATCGGGCTGTTCTGTGCACTCGTTAATGTCGTCACATTCCACGTAAGCATTTCCCCTAAATCCGTCTGCGCATGTGCAGACGAATGAGCCATTCGTGTTTCTGCACGTTGCATTAGCGGCACAAGATGACTGTCCAGTGCATTCATTAATATCTGTATGAGGAGAGAGAGAGAGAAAATACAGGCACACACAGTCATAATGCTAAGAATATTCAACCATGATGATATACTATACAATTGCTGACGATTATAATTTTCCCGCCGAATTTCATCAGATTTGCATTTGATTTAACGATGCGGTCATCTAAGTTCCAGTTGAATGATCACCGAGATCAACTTTCAAAAAGGTACTTAGTTTATTCAACCTAATTTCATCAGCATGAAATTTCATAGTTTCAAATTAAAAGTGCAAGTGCAACGCATTCAAATTCGCATCAGCACCGCCGTGGAAAGCGCTAACTGGAGTTCAAATTCACGATATGGCAAAAATAATATACCTTGAAATATGATTTTTGACTCGTACTAGCTAATAACTCGTAGAACCCCACTTACAAACACATACATTTCCACTTAATCCATATACGATTTTAGCCGCTGCTACAATACAGAGTATGCGTGAACATCTCGAATACGGACAGAATTAGTGGATGAAGCACCCATGACCTTGACAGCAAACAAAATTGACGATGTAACCCTATAGCATCATGGCTCGACACTAACTTTATTGTTTGGTGGCCCGATGGGGCCACCAAAATCCTAAATTTCAAATTTTTGGTGGCCCGAGCGAAAAATTTGGTGTCCCCCCAAAAAACAATTAAAACATTAAAAATCCTTTTTTTTATGAGTCAAATATTTAAGTTTATGATAGTAAGAATTAGAAGTTGGACATATCTACTCATAAATAAACTTCAACAAACTTGCAACACTCACTCTCAGGCACTCATTCAGTCCTTTTCATCCATCCTTTAAACAAATTTAACTGCTAATTTCCGGCGCAAAAAGTTACGAATTTATTGACATACTTTTCAAAAAAAAATTTGGTGGCCCGAGGCGGGCCACCAAATTTGCCCTTTTTTGAAATTTGGTGGCCACCATTTTTGGTGGCCCCGGGCCACCGTTAGTGTCGAGCCCTGCCTATAGTAAAATAAGCCTATCTATAAACAGCGGATCCGATTGCGGCAGCTTATGATATGGACACAGGGGACTAAGGAATGGAATCAAAATGGATCAACATGGATTTGGACGTATAGGACCACTGAGATATTGTCGAATATGGCTATGATGTTACATGCATAGTGTTAGGGATGGATTGAGCATGAAAGAAAGGCCGACAGGAAAGAAATACATACAATACAATTAAGATGATTGAGCCCTAAAAGACTGGGGGGGGGGGGCCTAAAAAAGACCCCCTCGACATTTCGCGCGATTACTCTGCAACGCGCAATGCTCTCGCCGCGATGCTTTATGACTTTTTTTTCGAGTTTCCCGCACATTTTGACACCAAATTTGTGACGCCCGGGGGTACGGTTCTGAAGTTACATAACTTTTTGTACATGCACGTGAGGCCGAAAATGGCTCAAAAATGTGATTTTGTGTACAAAGTCAATGCAAATTGATTTTTTTCACATGGTTCATATAAATATGCTTATTTTTACTCTCGATGGCTAAAATTAATTTGTTTTAGGAGTATTATGCTTCAAAAAGTGTCTGCCACAAATTTTGTTAAAAAAATCAAGAAAAACAAAAGGTCGAAAAAACAAAGAAATACATAAGAAATTCATAAAAAAATAAAATAAATAAGAAATTAATTTTGATACCGATTTTTTTTTCAAGTGTATTTGCTAAGAATGCCACAAAGAATAATTAGACCAAACATGAGCACTTTTCGAGCTTTATTTACTGATTTAGATCAAAGAGTCTGATTTCTTACATAAATTAGCATAATTAATCAAAATAAAATAAAAGAAGACTATTTTGTAAAATTTAAACATACGATCTTGTAGATTACATCGCACACTACCATTGTGCAAATTTCCGCAGCGATCGCGCGATCCACGGCCGAGATCTTAGGGGGGGGGGGGGCCTTTAGCCCCCCCCCCCCCCCCACCCCAGTCATTCGAGCTACCAAAATAGCCCAGTCTTTTTAGAGTTAAATGAGACTTTGAAATGAAAATGAAATTGTATCATCCAATATGACAGTGGGGAACAAAAGTTGTGTATAATGATTGAATTCCAATGTTCAAAGTGCGAAATTGTGTTCTTATAAATAAAACTGAAACTGGTATTCGGCACAAATTTGAACGTCTATGCAGCTGGCGCGAAAATGAATGCCGACTTTCAGTCGTTCAATTGAACGAATGTCTCTCTAAATTGAATAAAATGCAATTTACAAGAAATGACATGAAATGAAACATTGAATACTCAGACAATTGAAAATGAACCGTAAGAAAATTAGAGCAGTGATCAAAATCGCTTGAATTTGAACGCCTTTTCATAATATTCGAATGCCAATATGATGACATTGGGCGGGAGAATCTATATTACAGTGGAAGAATATACATAAAAAATTCTATGGAAATCTCACAAAACTCATGTTTCTTTTACACTCCCTTCTATATTTTTTTTTTTGACGTAGAGTGTGTCTCATTCACAGTTCTAGTAATTGCGTAATCATTGATGAAATATGATGGTTTATAATTTACAAGGGATACATGTTTACATATCAAAGTTTTTGCAATTATTGCAAAGTGAAATACGTGCAATAACTATGGGGGCCTCTGAGAGAACCGACCAATCATGAATAAATACAGGGTCGACTGCTATCAAAAAAAAAAAAAATATATATATATATAAAGTTACGGTACTGTAACTTATATGTACAGTAGCTCCCAAAATAACTTTGTAAAAATATGCCCTAGGAGGTATACTGTACTTGTACTGGTGTAGTGTGTAACGGAATTCTCAGCGCACGCCTCTTTGCCAGCAATGCGCGCTTACTTTCTGGACGGCAGCTGCGTACCTGTACAGTCAAAGCCGCTACCTGTATATCCGCTTCGGCAGCTGCACGTAAAAGCGCCTTCCGTATTTTTGCAATCGGCGTTTGCGTCGCATGCTCCTTCTGAACATTCGTCCCTATCTGAAATGAGAATCAATACATGGAGGTAATAGAAAGAGAAACAATAGAATGGAAATAAAAAGAGGTATAATAACAGGGATGAATAAAAACAAATACAATTTATATCATAAGCGGACATGAAGAATGAAACAGTAGATAAGAGAGATCTAAAAAACGTGTACCTCAGAACACTTTCTCGACTAGATTGTATACTTTAATGGGGAGGAAAGAGGCGTGCGTTGGAAGTATATTATCTACGAGGAAAAACATGAATGCCTCAAACCCTGAAATGGCTTATTTGGTGCTTGTCAAATTTGACTTTGAAAGTCTCTTTATGGAAAAAACAACAACATAAACGCACATCAAATTATAACAACTTTCATTATATAAAATTATGACATTTTTGACTCACCAACGCACGTCATGCCGTCGCCCACGTAGCCATCGAGGCAAGTACAGAAATACGACCCGTCGGTGTCAGTGCACTGAGCGTTTACCCCACAGCGATCACTATTGTCACACTCGTTGATATCTGAAAAAAAGAAATAAACTGTTGTAATATAGTTGCAGAGAGCTGGTGGTATCTTTTCTAATATATTTTCAGTATTTTTAGGGTAATGACTCATTGACAAGCTGATTCCAATATTGATCGCTCGTTTCCTTTTCTTCATGTTCTTAGTACTTCAGTCTGTCAGAAAACTCACATTGTAGACTTTATCACGGCATCCAAATAAAAAGTTTGTTCGCAAAAACCGATAAGTCCATTTTTGAAGATTTTGAAGTACGGTCTCGGTCATAAAGTACAAAATAATACGTTTTAAATGACATGCTGGTCCTTACATATAAAGGTACATTTTTGAAGTTATGGTCAAAAGAAACAAATGTTTTCGTATTATTCTCTTTATTTTTCCTGACCTTTAATCGCAAATATCTCCATTTGGCAAATATGGACTTATCGGTTTTTGCGAACAAACTCTTCAAATAATGTTCATATATAATTTCTACCAATTCATATTATCACTGGACATATTTAGATGAATTAAAATAATGATAACGGATTCATGAAATTCTTGGTCAAGTGCAGTGACAATTTACCTTTTGCAAATATAAATACATGGAAGTAAATGTCTTTATATTTCTATCGTTTCGACATCTGTAGACATCATAGCTGAAGTTCGAGTTTTAAAGTGTTTTAGCGCATTCACTTGTAACACCTATTTGACAAAGAGGGATTTCGGCCAATGATCCTATAACGTAATAAGTGTTAACAAACAAGTAAAAAGAAAATCCACCTTAATGTTTCGTTTGTATGCTTGTTTGTATGTATGTTTGTTTGTCTGTTTTTGTTTGCGGTGGAGTGTTAACTGTTGTGAGGACGTACACACGTCAAACAGACAAGTAGAAGGCATGAAATAACTTTCTCCGAAAAGTGTCCGGAAGACAAAAATGACATCAATTCTTACTTATGCATGATTCATTCTGATTGCCGGATGCATTATAACCTCGTTGACACCGACACGTAAAACCTCCATCAGAGTTAACACAGTCAGCATTTGGTGGACACACGTTAGAGTCAAGGCATTCGTCAATGTCTGAAGGAAAAAAAAAATAACCAAAGGGAGTATTATGGAATCGTGTAAGTGGTGGTAGGCATTTTAGAACGGAAGGGGTGGGGGAATCACCGTCAACATGGCGTCCATTGTTGCAATAAGTTAAATAATGTTCGTTTAACGTCTGGACTGTAATGTTTACTTGATGAATTAACAGTACACTGTATTCCATCAAGGAAAAAAAAAACCTGAAAACAAGTCAAGGGGTTTGTAGTAGCTGAACGGTTCTTCGGAAACGGAATGCTATTTTCAGAATACGCTTGCAAGTGCGCAAGAGAACAAATTTATTGTTCCCTTTTCACAAACGTAGATTAAAAATCAATATTGTATGCTCCATTTTATCATTATTACCATTCCTTTTATTCTCAGTCCCGCTTACTCCTGGAAAAGATTGTTATGGAGTCTTGTTCATGAGGCACAGAGATGAAGAAGATATTTCAATAATATATTCTAAGTCCATCACCTGTCTATTAAAGACACTGCATGATTATGCGCACGACAAGTGTATGACGTGCAGAGGTAGGAGGCAGCGATGCAATGAAAATACAAAATGACAAAGCATGCATCCTGTTAATGAGGAAATATATATCTTAGTTTAATATTTTAGTTTAATTTAATATCCCATAGGGGAATTTTCAGTAAGACGAAATCATTCTACAACTATCATTATTTCTAATAGTTTGTGATTTCCAGGAGAGTCATCTTTTACCTGTGCAATTTCTGTCGTTCGTCTCTAGATCGTATCCTTCCGCGCATGAGCACGTGAAGCCACCCTCAGTGTTTTTGCAATACGTTTCGCAAAGATTCGTTCCATCGCACTCGTTGATATCTAGTCGAATACAAAAAGACAGACAGACACACACACAGACAAACACACAAACGCACATAAGAGCACGCACACATACAGACATACAGACACACAGACACACAGAGAGACACACACACACACAAGAAAAGAAAGAGTAATAACCGGACTTCACAAAAGTTGCTTAGATCTACGTTATGGTTTACACATGTTCATTTGAGTATATTCGTTTTGTAGGGGAAAGTCAAAGTGAAAGCATGAATTCGGTTTTCAAAATATTCGCGTCAAAGTTGTTTTTCCCGTTGCCGATGGGGTATAAACATGACTTTCACTTGTTGTTGCTTTTTTTTTCATGATCGAGAAAGAGAAGTGCACGGCGTTTGTATTAATTTCTCTTTCTTAAACTCTCATTAAAACACCAGTTCCGAACTAAACACTGCATTTATGGCCATGAGACGTTATTATGGGAACCATGCGAATTAACAGAAAAACTGAAACATACCTTTGCATGCTGTATATGAGACGTAATTATGCAAACCATGCGAATTAACAGAAAAACCGAAACATACCTTTGCAAGTTGTGTATGAGACGTAATTATGCAAAGCACGTGAATTAACAGGAAAACGGAAACATACCTTTGCAAGTTGTGTATGAGACGTAATTATGCAAAGCATGCACGTGAAGTAACGGGAAAACGGAAACAAACCTTTGCAAGTTGTATTTGACGACAGCTCGAATCCCTGGCGATTACAACTGCATCTTTCTTCGCCATTGACACTCACACAGACGGCATTCGCTCCACAAGTTCCATTGTTTGTGCAAATTGAATTTGGCAACACTGACAAGTTCATAGCGAGGGAGAGAGAGGGGGAAAGATAGACTGAACAACAAACGAACAATATAATCGAACACTTTGATGTTACAGTCCTGATAGTCATTTTACTCCTTTGCCATTAATTTCGTAAAATACAAGATGTAACTTTATCTTTGAAAAATAAATGAATGTGTAACCAAAAGTACCTGTTACTATGTTCATCGCATTTTGCATTTTTCGTTCCTCTCTCCAGTTTCATTTGCACTGTTCGTAGTTTAAACATTTCGTTTTTAAAATATGGCTTCTTCATATTCTTTTTTTTTTCAGTGTACATTTTTCAAAGAGCTATTAGTCCGTCATGGGCCTACCTACATCTTTTCTTGATTCTGTTAGACACGAGAATAGGATGTAATGAAATGAATTGAAATGTTTGAATCGTTTACATAGATATAGGTCAATCAAAACCAGGAAAGCCATAATTTTGCACTGTGTTATATTCAAATTAATGTCTGATAAATTGTGTAACGATATTACCTAGAATAACTGGTGGGTGTGTAGGTTCTATTTAAGTGGACGAAGAGCAATATATCAATCAGTTGCAGTACATTGCATTTTGTTTTTCAAATGAGTGTTACAAAGATTAGATACCGTTGCATGTTTTATTATCGTCATCCAGGATGAAACCCTTTTCACAGTCACAGGAGAATCCCATTTCTTCGTTGACACAGATCTGAGAGCAGTCGTGCAGTTGCAAGGAACACTCATCAATGTCTACATTACGAACAAACAAAAAATACATATCAAATAACTAAAAATCCTTTCCACATTTGTTATCAATATTCCTGCTTTGTGGCATACGACATGTCGACAGTATGACATGCTATGAAGGCACAGGAACCTGGGATTCAAGAGGGCACTTCTGCCGTCTGTTGAATAACGTAAAAATCAACACATAAGATATTTCAAAAGTCCGATTAAAGCCGATTCTTACCGTATTTTAAAGGGATTGTACAGTTATGGTTGAGACCTAATTTCAGGTTTCTAACATTTTTTGGTGAGAAAATGAGAAACCTCTTATAAAATGTGAAAGAGCATGTAATTCTATGAGGAATTCAACGTTTATTTGATGAAACTTGGTTTTGAAATGGCTGAGATATCAAAAAAGAGCGATTCTTATAAAGTGTGGGACCCACACTTTATTACGATCGCTTTGTTTTACTTTGTTTTTTGATGTTTCAGTCATTCCAAACCCGATCTTCGTCAAATAAACTTTGAATTCCTCTTAAAATGGTATGTTCTGTACTATATCTTAAGTGTTTTCTTGGTATCTCGCAAAAAGTTAAAAACCCAATTCTCATCTCCACCAAAACTGTACTCTCCCTTTAAATGGTTAAGCAATGTCAATCTCAGCTCACTGACCGATGTACCATACTTTCGCTATGTGCAGCGAATCGTAAACAATTACCCGACCTGTACAAAAGAGAGCGCACGCAATTCGCGCCCACGATCTACGTCGATTAACAGCTTTGAAGTACCGTCAATATTCGTAATCAAAGTTGTGGCTATCCAATAACGCCCTTTTGATTCTCTAGTCCCTGTGCCTCTATGTCTAAACGAACACTAGTAAGTAATTTGCATCAGATGCGTTCATTATACTCACCATTGTTTCTGCAATGACAATGTTATCCCTCACTAATACAGTATTGCATTTGATGACAAAGAATTCCTTACAGATATTGCTTTTACATGGTGTCCTTCTTGCGAGATCTCCTTTGATACCAGTTCGTCTTTATATTTACCTTAAGGGTAAACAGTACTTTAAATCTCTGTTTGCTCTTATAAACGGAAACACCGTATTATCGAAACATTATCATGGGACGACAAATTATATAGATAAAGGGATAAAAAAATGACATTCGCTGTTCCTTAAAAAAAAGAATAGGAGCATTAGTACAACATCCGGCTTAATAACGAAAGAAATTTCCACACAGTGTTCAATGAAAACACATTTGGCAACGTGTATTAAAAGAGAGAGAGAGAGAGAGAGAGAGAGAGAGAACGAAGAAAACTCCAGTCGTGGAAAATGTGAACAATGAACGCTTCCCGCAGTCTACCGCCACACTGAGCTCTTCATTGCCCCCAACGGTCTGCTCTCAAAAGTATCATTGTGGATGGCAATGCTAAGGATTTGGAGGAAAAAAGTTCGTCGTAACTTTTTCAATGCTCTCTTCTGCCTTGTTTTGACAGTAACCAACCTGTGCAAAGTATTCCATCGCCCTGGTAGGATGGCCGACACTCGCAGCTAAAAGAACCGTTCAGGTTTGTACAAATCGCGTTGACGGAGCAGTTACCGAGGTTGCACTCATCGATATCTGTAAAATGATAATATCTTTAAAATGAATATCGATCTTGATAATCTTTACATTGCCTTACACCGGTATCCAGTCCCAAAACACAACGGCAATGGTTTGGGGGTGATATAAAGTCGAGAATACAGCATGTTTGACGTGAAACTGCGCACCGTCTTACTGACTGGTCAGTACCATAGATTGTTTGACTCTCTTTAATGCATGAGCCCATGATTCTAGATCCATAACCCCTGTCATTTAGGCAGGGAGAAGTTACAGATGGTGGAGAAGGAGTGGTATCTCATTGCAATTTGTGCACATTGATGCGTAGGTTCTAGTATAGCATGACAATTGAATGCTAAGCATTTTCTCCGGCTTTGAAATTATATGCACGGAGCTTCTCTTCCCTAGAGTTCGGATATGGAGACGAAAGGAGAGGCTCTTGATTTAAACAGTTCAAAGCTGTATTACAGAGGAAATGTTGAAATCATGCATGGACCTTCGTGGTAATAATAGATGGTTTTAATAACCCTTATGGTATTACTCCCCCAGCACTTAAAATATAGATAGATAGATATATAAAGAGATAAATAAACAAATAGATATACAAATAATATAAGTACTTCATAAGAATCTATATATCGCGCAAATCTGTCCATAATTTGCTTCGCCAAGTTCGGGCTTTGAATATAAAGTCTTTCGATAAAAAGTTCTATAGCACATCTGTTCGCTTAGCCTGTGTGTCTGCATGCTAAACAATATTGCTGCGGAATACATTGAAATGGCCAGCGAACTGCTGCTCGATAGGTTTGTTGTGATTGAGGAGTTATGTTTACTTAAACAGAAGAAGTTGTGTCTTTTGTCAAAACATTCATTAACACCTGCGACAGAGCTCATTACTTCTCCGCGGCACGCAGTATCGGTATAAAGGAGAGATTCTTTTCTTTACTAACGCCTCCCTGCAGAGAGAAAGTGAAAGTGTACTAATACATTAGTTACGTTCAGACGATGATCCGTAACCTCAAAGATAAGCTCGTAGCTAAGGGGCGCATGGACCATGCAACACTTGGCGCCCCATACTTAGAAACGAGCTTGTGCTCTAAGTTGAAGATCACCATCTAAACGTAAATATTGTTAGCTTACTTCAATGAAATACACAGGAGTGCATGATATGCGCAGTCAAGTCGACTGAAATGACTCTAACATCATGGAATTTCAAGAATATCGCCTCCTCCTGGACACATCATGTGGCGTCTTGTGGCAACAGCATGATTAACAAATCTAAATCACGCAAGACGGTGTCTTTGGACATGAATTACGCCATCGATATCACGTGCTTCTATCAAGTCCCCTCCCCCCCCCCACAATTTTAATTCCTTTTACAATGTAAATCACCTTCGCATAGACCATCGGGAGTCCTGCTGAACCCGGGGAGACACGTACACTCGAAAGCTCCATCCGTGTTCAGACAGCTTGACCCGAACGTACAGTTGTTCGTGGTGTCACTTGCGCACTCGTCAATG
Organism: Diadema antillarum; assembly: GCF_040938485.1. Lineage (NCBI taxonomy): Eukaryota > Metazoa > Echinodermata > Echinoidea > Diadematoida > Diadematidae > Diadema > Diadema antillarum. Next base: position 695,598 of record NW_027271014.1, on the reverse strand, counting down.
TCTAGATAAAATATTAAAAAAAATAGAGAAAAGAAGACAAAACAAACAAAGAAACATGTTTACTGATGGAAGAATAAGCTACACTCAACATTAACTGAGTAAAAACAAAATAAACTGAATGTGATCTCGTCACTAGGACTCGTCACTAGGACAAGTGATGGGTGGGAAAGGGGGGGGGGGGGGGGGGGGGGGGGCAGACATCGGTTGTCCATAACAGTCATCGCTGAAACTCTTGGTTCCTACATGAAAAGATGTCTAATGATGTAATGTACTGTGGTATTATAAAAACTAAAACATTCACTGTCTAACCAAGAAACTAAACTCATTATGAACGGAATAAAAGCAAAACGAATCAGAAAAGAAATATCAGCCTCGTCTTATGTTTCTCTCATACGTATTTGATACTTCTAATGTCAGGGACCATAACCATGCAGAAGGACAAAATATAGTATATTCTTCATGATATTAAACGTAAATCACACAAACTGTATAAGGGCATAAAAACGCTGAGACAATAATCGTGCCGCACACCATTCATCCATCCAACACGAAGTTTCCAGACATGGATTTCTAGGTAAGGGCAGATTCCGAAAGAGCACATCCTAAGCTTTAAAATGATGTATAACTCCATTCGAATGGACTGTCCTAACCTATCTGAATACTAGAAAGAAAGCACACACTCGGAAAGTGTGAACTCAGAAAAGAGGATCTGAAGTACAGTGTCTATTCAAGCGCTTAATTTTTACCAGGCCGCGCTAGCTGTGCGATGACAGGGACAAAACACAGGATGTAAACCCCCGGAGCAGCAACAGTGAACGGATTATCAAATTAAGCTGAAATTGAGAATGTTATATCAACATATTCAGTCCATGACCAACGCCAACTTTCAAAGCAGTAGCGTTATCCTTTCAAAAGTTATTAGACTTGAAGGTGAAGAGTGTGCAAGGGCTTTCCAGAAATGAAAAGGGGCCTCGATTATACCTGATCCGTCTACTCTCCCCCAAAAGGGTTGTATAAAACTGCTGAAAACACACTTTACCCTTCATGTCATGATCCTAAGCTAAAGTATGATGTAGAAGAAGGGATAGCTCATTCAGAAAATATGAAATACTCAAGAATGACTCGGTTGACCCATTTCATTTCACCTTACGTAAAATCAAGGGGTGTGACATTTTGTTGGTTTTTTGATGCACGGTCACAACTGCATTAAATCATTAACAAGAAATAACGCAGATTTGCTATTTCAACCACCTCCCTGTTTCAACTTACCAACGCACACAGCGCCATTTCCTGTGTAACCCTGATCGCAGTCACACCTAAAGCTCCCAGGAGTATCGGTGCAAGTGGCGACTGGACTGCACACTTCGGTGGCATTCTCGCACTCATTGACGTTACTGCATTCGAACCCGTCCCCGATCCAGCCGGCGTCGCAAGCGCAAGTGTAGAACCCAAACCTGTTCGTACACGTGGCTTGCTCGTGACACTCGTTCACTTCCGGGTCGCGACATTCGTCTTCGTCTTCAAGAGAATAATGGCACAGGCAATAATCATTGCAAGCATGTTCAAGTACTTCCTGTGTAAATACTGTGGATACATTTTAAATGATTTGAGTCATTAGGCAAGCACAGGTAGATCCACATAAGTAACCGACAGAGGTAGGTACGGTACCGTTCACACTGCTACTACACTACTTCTACTACTACTACTACTACTACTACTACTACTACTACTACTTCACACAATAACGATCAAAATAATGAAAGTAATAATCATCATCAGCTTGTACCATAATATCTGATAAAGGTGAAAAGTCTTGCCAATGACATTGTGATTACATCATCAAAAAAAGTGACTGCACTATTAACGTGCATCAAACACTTTACCGATAGCAATATCTCAGGTATCATTTTGTTTTATTTTTTTAAGTATCGACAGTTTCACTATTCTGTCTAGTTCTTCATAACACTCTAGCTGCTGGTGTTGTGTTATGACTACTCTATCAAACGTAACCTTAGAGGATCTAACCTGCACAGTTCAGAAGTCCATCGCCCACGAAACCCGTCATGCACGTGCACGTGAAAGAGCCGACAGTGTTGTTACATACAGCATACTGGTTACAATGTTGGACATTCGTGCATTCGTTGATATCTTCAGACGGAAAAAACAGAAACGGCAAATTATCTTTAAAAAATCACAATTTCTATCAAAAATCACAATTTCTGTATCACCTAGACTGTGGTTTTGACAATACGCGTATAGCCTTTTTCGAAAACAAATGAGATAACTAAAGCAATAAATTATCATTTTCTGGCTACAATATATCATTTTAGTTTCATGACACCAGTAAAGATGTAGGGGTCCAAGAGAAGACGAGGAATATTTGGTTCTTGTTACGAAATGTATGACGTGAGAGGAGAAAGAAATAGACGTAGATTGCCAACCGCACTTTATTTCCTATCTTTCGGCAAAAGGCCTTTCTTCAGGGTCTTAAATTGACACGTCTTAAATTCATTGATATCTTATGTTTGATTCAGTTCCTGTAATGATTATGAAAAGGTTGAATATGATTTTTTTTTTAATTTTTATGGGCAAAGTCGGGTAGAAAAAGTAAGAAGGTGCGATGTTATCAAAAAAAAAATTCAAATGGCGGATTAATGATGGTGGATGTGGAAAAGTTGGTGTGAAGGTTTAGGTTAAGGTGAATAGGGAGGATGGTTGATAACAGGACAGCCATGTGGAAAACCCTTGCTCATTATTGGTTTAACCGTTTTGGACGTTTAGATTTGTTATTGAATTGTGATTTTCAAGTGTATAATGTTACTCCATTTTTGGTAAAAACATATCTCCGTTTTATATTGAAATGATGCGCGCCTGGTCCTTGATAGACAAAGAGATATTTGTGACCCTGCACCTCAAAACAAACAAAAAGTCGCCAGACATGAATTTTTAGTTAAGACCATATTCTGAAAGAGCAGACTTTAAGCTTTAAAATGATGTATAACTCAAATCAAATGGACTCTCCTAACCTATCTAAATATTGGAAAGAAAGCACAAACTCAGGAAAAGTGTGAACTGAGAAAAGAGGCTCTGAAGTACAGTGTCTATTCAAGCGCTTAATCTTTACCAAACCGTGCTGGCTGTGAGATGAATGGGACAAAAAACAGGAAGTAAACCACCAGAGTAACAACAATGAAGGGATTATCAGATTAAACTGAAATTGAGCATGCCTCATTAACACATTCTGTCCATAATTAATGCCAACTTTCAAAGCAGTAGTAGTATCATTTCAAAAGTTATTAGAGTTGAAAGTGAAGAGTGTTGACAAGGTTTTTCAGAAATGAAAAAGGGATTCTAAAGACACACATAATCACACTATTCTACCAAAAATGTTCGAGATAAACTGCTAAAAAAACACACTTTCCTGCCCGTTTTATGATACCAAATTTTAGCATAATGTAAAAGAAGACCCGCTCTTTCAGAAAATATGAAAAAGTCAGGTTCGGCTAGGTTGACCCATGTCACTTATTTTCAGTCCTCACGCAAAATCAGTGTGTGCGACTTTATGTTTGTTTTGAGGTGCACGGTCACATTTAGAAAGAAGCCTCCTGTGGAAAAGAACGTTTTATGGCGCAACCAAAATATCGTTTTCAAAAAGAAGCCTCTGTTTTTATAAAGAATGGGTTGAGCGTGGTATTATCCAATTAGAAGACATCTTATTGGGAGGGAGATACAAAACGATGGAAGAACTCAAGTCATATTGAAATTTAGAGACAGTAAAGAAAGGTAATTTTTGATTATTCGAAACTGCGGGAGGCTATACCGAAAATCTGTTTGACTCAAACATCTATTGACAGAGAGCAGAATATGTCATTGATATGTACCCCACATTTAGAAATTGGAAAAAATGTAATGAGATTATGATGTAACATCAAAGTATTTTTATAACCAATTGATCAAGCAAGGAGTATATACCAGGTGCTGTTTGTTTGTTTGTTTGTTTGTTTTCTGGGAAAGCGTATTGGGGATGAAAAACATTTGGAATGATTGTTTTGTACGTAATATGGTTAAAGTAAAAGATAATAAGTTGAAAGAATTTAATCTTAAAGCGTTATATAATTCATTATCAGTGAAGATGAATTTGTTTAAGTGGAAAAGAAGTAACAATTTAAAGTGTGATGTTTGTCAGTTAGATGAGGATATAACACATGCTTTTATTGCATGTAGATTGAACAAGAGTTTCTGGAATCATATTTCTTGATTAATTCAGCAAGTTTTCAAGGTCTCTGTTGACATTAATATTGCACTTTTTGTTAAAGAGCAATGAAGAACAGGAAGCCGATGATTTTATGAATGTAGCTTTTCAAATTGGTGTATTCATAAATTGATTGTACTGTGTAATTATAAAGGTGTGGATTATAGAGAATGTAGATTGCGATATATTATGTTCCATCAGAATTACGAAAAAGACTTAAAGTAAACAAAACACTTTGTGGCAGACCTTTGTTTAATCTTCCAAATGATTTATTTGCTTATGTTTGAATTTGTCTCTAACTTATGTATGTATGATGTCGAAAAAGCCTTGCGGGCTTTACCGAACAAAAAATCCAGTGAAAGGGGGTACGTTACCATGGTTACCTCTGAGTCTGTTAAAAGCCGTTTCTGAATATATCATTGCACCATTAGCTTTTATATTGAATTTGTCCTTTAAAACTGGTAAAATTCCAACTTCACTGAAACGTTCAAAAATCATCCCTATTCATAAAAAGAGAAAGAAGACAGATGTCAAGAATTATCGACCAATCTCTATTCAGCCGATCACTGTGAAGATGCTTGAAAAGACTGTGTACAATCAGGTTTACTCCTATTTGCATTCAGTAAACGCCATTAACAAAAACCAGTCAGGTTTTCGCCCACAACATTCAACAATGACCACGCTATTCAAGGTTACAGAAGACTGGCTCTCATCTATGGATGATGGTAGAATGACAGGAATGGTCAGTATAGACTTAAGAAAAGCCTTTGATACAGTGGACCACGCCATACTTGTAGACAAGCTGCGAATGATTGGCATGGCGCCCCATGCCTGTGAATGGTTTAAGGATTACCTCAGCAATCGCACGCAATGTACTGAGGTGAATGGTTTTCAATCGAAATCACTTAGCGTAACATGTGGAGTCCCCCAAAGGTCCAATCTTGGCCCACTTTCGTTCACAATCTATATCAATGATTTGCCTAACTGCTTACAACGTTCATCGGTTGCATTATATGCTGACGATACGTGTATTTATGTGTCTGGTAAATAAAACAGATGGAAGAAAATTTAAACCATGATATGGCCTGTATTGCAGATTGGCTAATATGTAACCGATTAACCCAGAATTTGGAAACAAATGTGAAACTATGTTAATAGGATCTAAGAAAAAGGTTGAACATGTGAATTTCAATGTGATTGTAAATAATGTTAGAATAACTCAAGTTCTTATTGTAAATATCTTGGTGTGTATATTGATCAGTCACTAGACTGGAGCCGTCATATTGAACATTTGTGTAAACGCACTATCAGAGATTTGTATCTGTTAAAGAGAATACGACATTTTATATCAGTTGAAACGGCTATTACATTCTATAAATCCATCATCCAAAGTAACTTTGACTATTGTGATTTTATATGGTCAAATATTAATCAGAGTTATATTCAGCGTCTTCAAATTCTTCAGAATCGTTCTGTAAGAGCAGTGTTGCAAGTGAATTCGAGATATCCAACTGATTTGTTATACTCACAAATTAATGTTGACACACTTGAGATGAGAAGAAAAAAACATATGTGCGCACAATGTATAAAGTCGCTTATAATTTAACCCCTAAATATATTAGTGAAATGTTTGAGTTGAAAATTTTTTATAATGATTTTAGGAATACAACGCGGATATTCAAGTTACCATACATTGTATATCAAAACCTGCTTGAGGCAAAGTAGTTTTTATGTTTTATGGAATACATTGCCAACATGCGTAAAACAGCACACAATTTTAAGCGGTTATAGACGGAGTTTAAATTTGTATCTGACACCACAGTGATATTGTACCCATTCCCCATTTTTTTGTCAAGTAAACCGAGCATGTATTCATTTTTTTAATGTAAATATTTTTCTTTCTTTTTTCTACTTTTGTTCTGATTTGTTTCATCTAATTGTATTTTATACATATGTTTCATGTACATGTGTATATGTTTTGAAAAAAAAAGTATGTTATTTTTACCTCATGATGCACGGACATGAGCAAGAACAGCCGTCTGGCTGAATCATGTGCCGTGTTGAAGTAAATAAATGAAATGAAAAGAAAATGAAATGAAAATGTTTGATGTTATATTTGTTGTTTGAAATATGAATAAGCGTTATTTGAAAGGGGAATAAAAGATATTGATATCACATTTACAGCCGTAAAGAAGGTCCAAGTCCGAAAGCTTGGAAATAAAGTGTGCTTGGCAGGCTACGTCACTGGATGAAACCTACTTGATTCGTACACATACAAACATCTATATGAGCTTTAACAAGCAGTTCATTTAACCCATATCCGTCAATTTACGGGATAATCCGTAGCAGAAATGGCTTGGACAATGACGTCATTGATATGGCTTACTATAGCCTGTGGACTCTGACCTGATATTCCACAGCCCATTGCATCACTTCCTGTTACTGATATTTTCATTTGAATTTGTATTCACTTAGGAGGGTTGCAGCAGGCTGCTGACAGAATAGGTCTACATCTACGTGAGATGAAACACTGCTGTACCCTTACATATAGGCCTACTTCACTGTAGTCACACCCATAGATCCAATGAGTTTTCAATAAAGACCACACTATTCCGCAGCAGCGCAGATCTTCGAGTTATTATTCGATATTTCTTCATATTTGTAAGCATTATACCCTATGAGTTATATACCCTTGCAAAGCTTACGTTATGAAGAATTCAAAAATTGATGTTTTTTTTTCTGTATAAAGGTTATCGATATTTTTCATTAGTGGTTTCTTTTGAATTAGCAATGTAATTATTCATAAATATGTAAATCATACGAAAATAATACAATAATGACGTCATATAATTCATGACATGACCCTGATTAACATCTTATTTGAAAGGCCATTTCTTTCTCTTTCAATCGGTATATAGTTTTCTATAGTTTTCCATAATGGCTTTCTTTTCATAAGTGTCGGTGACATCACTTTGAATTTGAAACGGCACATCAGTTTAGTTAACGTACCTTAAATAGCCTCCGGCAGCAACAGTATTTAACTGTATTACGACACCGACGGTTATTATTTGTTGAACTCAATTAAAGATAGGTTTCCTTTAATGAGTTTGAAATATCAAAATAGTAAATGATTGCATTACATACAACATACTATATTATACAGAGGCTTACTTTATAAGAGTGTGGCCACAAAATTGAGCATACTGCAGTTTACAGTTACCTTCACAAGAAGCCTCGTTCCCCCCTATTTCCTTGTATCCAGGAGTGCAGGAGCAGTTGAAAGACCCGGCTGTATTAACACACACACTGTTGTTTCCACAGTTGTGCATACCCAATACACATTCATCGATATCTGTCGGCACATGAAAATACTGTAGCAATACATTGTCTGTGAGCGTATTCTTCGAAATTCGTCAAAGAAACAAAGTACATCATATACACCTGCTAAATATGATGTTGATGATGATGATGCTGGTGATGATGATAATGATAATAATAATAATGATAATAATAATAATAATAATAATGGCAATGATAATAATGACAATAATAATAATCTCATCCATTGACTTTTCATAGTTATGTGACAACGAAAGTACACGACGCTTGTATAAAACTGACTTATTCATTTAAACTTTATGAAATGTTTAGAAAAATAGCTACACAAAGTATCAAGAAATTTCAATCAATTAACCAAGAATAACAAAGTACGCTATAGGATGCATCATAAGTGACATACACTAAGAAAAAACATAAAACTAGAAACTAAAACACATTAGTCGCTATCTTCTGAAGGAATATACCTCTGCACGTCCGTCTGTCCAGATTCAATGTATACCCGTCGTAACATGAGCACTCATACGAACCCAATGTATTCATGCATATCTGTTCGCAGTCATGGAGTGTTCTATTGGAGCATTCGTTCAGGTCTGTTGGAAACAAGTACAAACAGAAAATAGAGTTAGACAAAATATATGTCTAGACTGTTGAGCGGAATGGTTATTATTCATGATCTACCTCAGTATTATTCAATAAAATCATCATAATGGTCATCATTTCTAGGCATTATTCCTTTCCCCGTTCAGAGGAGGACACAAACACTCGCACACATGCTGAAGGCATGTTAAACTTGATTTCATGTGCTAGTATTACATCTATATCGTGCGTTATGTGCTTGGTATTACCGTAACATGTGAATCCATCACCGAGTAAATTGGGCGGACAGTTCCCGCAAGTGGGCTCAGTGCTTGGGGGGCTTTGGTCGATACAGATCACGCCTTCGAAGCAGGGGTCCCCCGCACATGAGTCTAAATCGAGCTGACAGTGGTCTCCAGACCAGCCGGCCGTGCAGTTGCACGTGACGACCTAAAATAAGACAACAGAAAGTCGCAGTGAAAAATCGCCTACTTCTATACTTCTACCAGAGACCGTGGAACATTGGAACAACTAGGAAATAAGAAAGACACACATGAAAGGTTCCATCATGAGATTCTTCTCGTTACGTGAAACACGGGGCACCAGAGCGGGGGGGGGGGGGGGGAGGTCAAGGTCAATGATACCCCCCGTCCCGCAACCGCTCCACCCCACCGTGAAAAACGTTTCGAGGCCTCTGCTAATGTTTTCACTACTACTACTACTACTACTGCTATTACTACTGCTACTATTACTACTGCTACTATTACTGCTGCTACTACTCCTACCACTGCCTCTACTACTGGACATACTTTATTGAAATTTTTATGCCGGTAGAGTGATGAAACACAAATGACAAAATGTTAACAAACTTTGCATTTAATATTATCAATCCTGCAAATGTTTCATATTTTTTGAGATATTCCACCAATAACAGTGCACCAGATTGTGATACTTGAAATAGAATTGCAAAATCTCCTTTATCACCGCCACCCCTCCTCATACACCTTGTGCACAGTAAAAGCGCATGCAGAGGTGACAGATACCATGATTTGGTCATTAACGAGAAATGATATCAATCGTCATTTTAACCGTTTCTTTTTTCTCTCTCTCTAAAGACTTACCGCAAATCTGTTCTCAATGAGGTCTTCTCCCTCGGCTTCGGTTTCAAAGTCACAAATGCCATTGTTTTCACAGAGGCAGACCTTGACAAGGATTGAGACTGAGGATTGAACCAAACCGTCACTGGCCACCACGTCCAGAGTAATCATGTCCGTGTTTGCTGGAGTCCAGACAAGGCGACCATCTATAGGGGGACAATACAGGATGGACATGACGAGTATAGCAATCGATTAATACTAGGATTTTTTTGAACTTTTCATCGAGCATAAGACCATAGTTTATTACTTCACTTTGATATTGGACAAATATTACACGACACCGTCTTGCTATATTTATCTCAGTTGCATGAAATCAAAAAATGAATTTGCAGAAATTTGTCCGTTAGGTTAGCAAGATTAGCAACAAAAATACATACTCCAATCTTCTAGAAATAAGTCGTAAATTAAGAACATTGAAAATTAGCTTTACTGATTGTAAATTACCTGTACAGGATCCTACTCAGCGAGGAGGATATTAGATTGCAAGAAAAAAAAAAGACGTAACTTCAGCTGCATCTCTGCCCATAGTTTTACCCTATTCCTACCACATGATCACATTATGGAGATCAATATTTAACAAGGCAGAAAATTAATCCGTTTATGACCATGATGACACACTAAGGTAAAATAGTCATATGTTTTATGAAACTGATCCAATTACATCTTATCTTTTATGGCAATTAAACCCCAAGTTTATTCGTTTGTAGGATTCCATAAAACTACGCAAAAACGATCTTAACAACCGTGTTGAATACGGAGTATTCATAATGATAAAGAACCAGACCATCATCAATGGACGAATTCTGCGGAGCGGTGCCGTTCAGTGAAAACGTGATGGTGTCATTGTTTGGATCAAAAGCTGTGATCAGAAGGACATAGGTTTCTCCTACTACGACGTGTAGAGTATTGTTGGCCATCAACGCCCCCGTAGCGCTTAGCTCTTGTATGTCCGTGATTTCCGGGGGAAAATTATCTGATTTGGAGAACAAAATAATGAAGATGAAGCTAGTATACAAATATATATATATATATATATATATATATATATATATATATATACATTATGTGTGTGTGTGTGTGTGTAAAAACATTTATTCATTTCTTTCATTTCAGCTGTTATATGGCAAACAGAAAAATGTGGTTATAAGCAACACAAAATGGGAATGAACAAGAAGATTCAGTAGTGATATTATTTTCATTTTGTTCGTATGTCTCTTGAATTACAAATAATATAGGTTTTCCCGGTCAATTTCATACTTTTGTCATTCAAGTTCCTATTCCGAGCATTCGATTTCACGCATTCCACGCTCGCAGCACTGAACCAGCAATCAAATTCAAAATCCGGTCATTCGAATTCACTATCCGAGCATTCAAATTCACTGTCGGAGCATTCAAATTCACTAACGGAGCATTCAAATTCACTATCGGAACGTTCAAATTCACTATAAGAGCAATCAAATTTAAGAGAGGAGCACGCATTTCATCAACAAGCATTCAAATTCATGTCAAGCTGGCGACAGAATCTCGTCGGTCATTCAAATTCGTGAATAGGCAACCATGTTCCAAATAACTGCATACAATTTAAAAGAAGTCCTGAATTTAGTTAGTTTTGGGCCGTGTATGCATGTGTTTCTCATTTGGCTTTGAATATATTGGGATTTATGATGATTATTTATTTTGCAGTAGAGGTCCACCTGTTCATTGACAATTTTGAACTCGCACTTAGCAAATAGGAATATACAGGCACATGTCCCTCTCGGATTAGACATAAAATGGAGGTCCCCTGTGTAAGAGAGTCACAACTCATGCACGTAAAAGATCCCACTTCATTTATTCATCGCAAAGAGCAGAACATCAAACTTGACCCCATATTATGGGAGACCAGCTTTTGCAGCTGAATATGGGTTATCCAGACAAACAAACAAAAATTAGGCACTGTATAGGCCTACAGACGACATAATACGGAGGGTTGGTTGACACTTTCGAGGAAAAAAAAAACAATTTCGACTATATTGAAACTGATACATGAACATTTTATACGTGCTGTTTGTTGTGTCAGTATTGCTGTCTTATTGATTTACTTTTGCGGGACTAAAGTGAGCTCATTGTGTGTCAGTTTGTCTTAAAGTGATGAACTGTCATTATGTGGTTGGTGTTGGGGCGTTGTCAGCATACAATGTCATCAAGAAATATGATTACTATTCGTTGTGTTGTTTGGATGCACTGCTGATTGGACATTGCAATTTGAAATTTATTGAGATGAAAAACAAAGAATATATGAACAGAGAACAATTTAGAACGTGTAAACAGTCCTAATTGCACTATATGCAAGCATTCATTGGTTGTGTTGGCCCCTTTTCCTTTCTTAAAAGTCTCCTCCATTTTCCTCGTTAAATTGATTGCACGAAGTAAGAACTTGACCGCCTAAAAATGAATTTGAATGCTCCAAACAAGCTCATTGGGACTATCACGTGACTATCGCATGAATTTGAATGCACGAGTAGGAAAATCGGTGCTCGCATTTTGAAGTTGAATGCCCAATCGTGAATTTGCTTTCACGAAAACGAAATAGAACGCTCATAAATGAAATTGATCGCTCGGATTCTTAATTTGAATGCCCGAATATTTTCGCGTGCGTGCGCTGCGTGAATTTGAATGCACATTAATGAATTTGAGTGACAAAAGTATGAAATTGACCGGGAAAACCTATACTATTTGACAGCAAGGTGCCTTTTTGGCACAAATTGTTTCACGAAGATATTTCAGGTCAGGTGTGCCCCTTGAAATAAACAAGCAAACAAACCCGATGTTAATGTCTCATCGTCTATAAAAATTAAGAATCGAATTGATATAGAAGCTGTCTTTTGTGAGCCTGACTTGTGAGTAAAGGTAAAATCATTTAATGACAACTCTACTTTTTTTCCCTTACTAAGGCTTTGCTGTTCTGCCTCACGTCTGGCACCAATATCCAGCGAGTTTGCGCCGAGCTCCGGCCCCACAGCCAAGTAATCAAAGAGACACGACCTATCGTCTCCACACAATTCTAGGGCAGCATTCTTTTCCTCTGTTGTCGCGTCAGCCAGGAGTTCGTCCAAAAACAGGGGGACGAAGTCAGGATCGTTGTAATCGTCCCACGAGTTGTTTCCGTAATCGAACAAGGACTCGTTCGCACTGACTGTCCCTACATTGACAAGAATCAGAGTTCAGATAAAGAGAATATTCAAAATTTGGTGCAGAAACTAATCAATTTAAAGGGCAATTTGAATAAACTGACAGAAATTAATGTGAATGTCGAGAGAAATTGCTCATTTCATTGCCTAATCTAGGTTGTAAGATGTTCTAATTCATCTCTTGCCTTATTTATCCACGTTGAACAAGTTGTTTGACAAGAATTATTGCACGTTTATGTTTCTGCCAATCATTTGCACATTGCTTAACAAAAATAAAATTCCTTTGCTTTCAATACAGTATGCAAAAGTGTAAACGTCAATTCACCTTGTTTCACTCGGAATTATCTTCTCACACACATACACGCACACACACACACACACATACACGCACACACACTCGTCAATCCAGCAACTAGCAAGTACAAAACAAGTTTTGGTTAACTTCATCACTGAAGAAACTTTCTTGCGTCAAAGTTTCTAAGTTGAGTACGGGTATAGGAGACAATGATACATTGTGTCGACTCACACGACTTTCCAAACATAAATATTTCAGACTCCGATAAGTTCTTGCCATCTTCCGGTTGCAGAATAGTTCCATTCCTAAGTAGAAAGTCGTCCGATGGATCGCCGTTCCACAAACCTATTAAAGCAATATTAAATTCGTCATGTCAGTTTGTATCCTCGAAAGTTACGATGTTCTCGCACAAACGTACCATTCCGGTTACTTTATATCGTTTTTTTTAATCTAAAATCTCAATGCAATTTTCAGCAAACGCATGACATTTTCGGAATGTTACCTCAACGTTTCTTCTTTTTTTTTAGGTTTCGTTCGTCTAAAACGAATGTTTTTAAAACGAACACATAACGTCAAAATTTGGACTTTATAGCATTTACCACAAAGCAGTTTTTTTAAATGATTTCTTTGAACACGTTTTTAAAACGTCAATGGACGATAAACATAATGAAACGTCCTTTACAAAACGTTTGTACCGTTATTGGACGTTACAAAATAAACCGTCTGTTACCTAACGTATATGCCCGGACCTAATCTTTTTGTTGAATGTTGTCTTAAAAGTGTTAAAACGTTTTCAGATAGTTCGCTGCATTTTCGTCTTAGTAAGACATTATAAAACGTTTTATTAGATTCGCTACGTCTTCTTTTGGTTTCTATGTAATGAACATTCATACATACTTATGAATATTAAAGTAAGAAATTCTAAAATGTGAAAACTAGTACAAATAGATCTAAGACATTGAAATCTAAAGTATTTAGGCTGGGTCCAAACAGTTTAAGTGCGTTGAAATTGTACGTACTTCATCGTTCAGTTATTCACAACTTCAAAATTTATGAAGACGTACTTTCATTTTAATGGGCCTAATCAAGATATGTGTTATCTAATTTTTAGTAATCATGTCTTCACGCATCAAAACATTTTTACCGGTATATAGAATAATGTGATACAGATACATCAGGTAGGAACAGGGCTTAGTAGGTATAGGTGGTAGGACATTAAGAACAGGTTAGGATAGGATTAATGAACATTATTCCCAGATTGTGGCAGTATAATCTGATATAAGTATGCGCAATACATCCTATTTTTTTTTTACCTGTTACTTTTAGGATGTTTTAAAGGTCCATAGCTTATTTGAACGGTCTTTAAACGTTCATCATAGACATTCCCAAAAGTTGCAAAGACTATTTTTACAAGTTTTCTAAAATTTTTTTAATACGATCGTTCTTTGCGTTATGAACCGATATGAAGGTTCTCTACTTACGTTCTGGAAACGGTCATAAGACATTTTTTTAGAGATTCTTAAAACTTTTTTTTTCGGCCGTTCTTGACGATATTCAAAGACTTTCTCTGCAGAACGTCCGCAGAACATCCACAGAACGTTTTGAATATGCTTTTAAGGTTTTCAGACGTCTATAACGTCAAAGATTGTTGTCAGGAGGTCCTTACATTTGACAGTTTTTTACTGTTTTTTTTAACGTTCATTTGAAACCTTTTAAATACGACGAAAAAATACCCCAAGAAGACGTTCTAAAAAAGTTATAGAAAAACATGTCCAAATAACAAAAATGGAATGTTTCACGAACGTTCAGAAAACGTCCAATTGTTAGCTGGGTCGATATTGGGTCACAAACTCACAAGTGAAAGAGAAAATGCCTATTAAAATAAGCTCTTTTACATGTACATATTCATTTCCCTTCGACTTCTCGTCATGTTGGTAGCTTATCATTGATTATGATTTTCACACACACACAGATCCTGAAATCGATGATGTTATAAAATGTTTTTTGTATCTTGTCTGTAAAAGATTACAATAGACAGGATATAAGTCATCCCTAACCCTGTTGTCCATAAATTAGGCCTACCCGCCATCGCGACTCTTGAAAATCAGTGGAAAGCCCGGGACCATCTACGCATGTACACGATTGTACTAAACCGCGTACTTTGTGGACGCGGGTAATTAATGAGGTCAATGGGTTAACTTACCTGGTGCGAATGACCCCTGTATCGTCTTTCTCTGTCGGGTGGATCTCTTAGATCCAGTGTAGATCCCTTTGGGAACAGTGCTATATTAATTACTACGACACGATAACACTCTGACATTGCAAGAAAAAAATGTTAATGCAAAAGGGCTACTGATGACATACCAAGTAAACCCCGTCCAACACCAAGCTCTGCATACTCCGGATTCCCCAGCATGGTTAAATCCAGGATTCCACTCTGAAATGTGACTTGAAATGTAGATTGGATCTGCTCTGGACTCAAGAAGACAGCTGTAACGGTCGTATCGTTTGTCGCCCCCTCTTCCGTGGTGTTATCACTGCTCACTGTTAGCGCGAAATAGTCATCAGCCGAATCGTACCCTTCTGTGAGAAAAGGCATGAAAACATTCATGTTTAAGACTTGCTATGAATAGGCATGAAAACATTCATGTTTAAGACTTGATATGAATATGCATTTATGTAAAGCAGGGGCGGATCCAGGAATTCCGTGAAGGGGAGGCGCCTTTACAAAATTAAAGGGGAATACGCTTGTGCCCCCCATTTTATTTCTTTTTGTTTCTTTTGTTTAAAGAAAAAATAAGGGGGAGGGGGGGCGTCCGATGCGCCCCCTCTGGATCCGCCACTGTAAAGGTATAGTATATCCCTGTTCAGCCAACGTGGGGCAGAGGAATGTTTGAGGGTCCTGGGTCTCTGGCGCTCGAGGGGATGAATGAAATTTTGTTTTCACTCCAAGAAAATGTCTAGTTTGTGATGATCTGTTGGTTTTAGTGATGAAATGTGTGACATGTTGAGTTACTATCAATCATTCCTCCATAACATACTAGTATCTATACTTGTGTTTCTAAGACATGTGATGATGGTAATGGCGATGTTATGATAACGATTTCGACAACAACAAGGTAAGAAGAAGATGAAGAAAGGTGACAAGGGTAGCTTCTCCAGTGGTAAAGCTGCACCTCCAGACATCCTCCAGTTATCATAGTTTCCAACCATCTTGTGAGCTAATGTCATACCCATCCACTGCTAATGCACTGTGGTATTGTTTTCTTTGGTGTTTGGGCATTACAGCTTTGAAGCACCAACACGTTTTATTAAACTGCTACAATGTGACTCCATGGGTGGGGAGAGGGATGAGGCATATTCAGTTTACCTTCGTATATCGTATACATTCTGTCTGTCTGTTGAGAAAGTTCCTGAAAAGCGCGTGATATAACTGCCATTATGGGAAATTCATATGAATAATATTATTTCATATGGATTTCCCATAACGGCAGTAGAGTACATGTATATCGAATCAACACGAATTTTTAAATCTAAACACGTCATTCATGTAGTCAAGCTTTATTACACACAGACATTCATTTCATTGATACAACTTTAAATGTCTGAACAATTTCTCACAAATTGTATTTAAGTCTGCATTGTTTCTGTCTCATGCTGTCGTATAAGTAGGCCTATAAAGAAGATCAGTTCAGAACACTGCAATTCAATCCTGCTTTCTGAAGCTTCGCATTTAGTTTATAACTTCTACAGTGAGACTTTGATTTTAATCATATCAACATGGAATTTCGTGATCTAAGCAGTTTAAACGCTGTTTTACACATTAATTTGAAAAATAGGACTGGATTTATTTTGAACAATTTTTCACATATTACATACTGCACACGGCATACTGCATTCTTCTTGTCTCATGCTGTCAAATGCTTTTGTCCAGGTACCAACAAGATTCAATATTATTATTATTTTATGAAGCTTTACCTTCTCGCAGAGATTCAAGATCCACGCTTGAATCATTCACTTTGACTTGCATCTCCGTCCGATTAGCGTTGAGGGTTATTTGAAGCTGTCAAAAGTTCGACGGTAAGATTTATTAAGACGACGTGAGGAATACAATACATGTCAAAATCAGTCAAAAAAAAACAACCCAACTAGAACTTTGTTAATATATCCTTATGTTAAGAAAACGACAGACAGTTTTGAATCAAAGTTGCCACAAGTTAGGAGACCAGTATTCCTGCAGTAGGTGCGTGTCTTTGCCACAAATTTCAAATAATAATTAAAAAAAAAAATCACCACACAATCATTGACAATAGTTGACTACAGATAGTAAGCAAATAATCAGCGTTGGTGAAGGTGATGGGACAAACTATCACTTCCGAGGCGATCTGGATGTATCTATCTTTCCGAAGCGCAGCTGAGGAAAGATAGCGTACACATTCAGATCGCCGAGGAAGTGATAGTTTGTCTCATTGCCTGAAACTAAAAGTTGATTATTTGCTTTATATTCCACATCCAGGGTCCTAGAAATTCCCATTTTATTCCACATCTGAAAACGTTTTAGCTGTCTTTAGGTATCCTTAGGGCTTAGGCTACGTGTGCGCGTAGATGACAAACAATGAATTTGCTGCGCGCACCGCGCGGCACCGAAGTGAAAGTGCGTTGCACTGTGTACTATCAAGTGACCTAGGTCACATGATAGTCCACAGTGCAACGCACTTTTATTTCGCGCGTACTCATCTTGCATGTGGACTGTGTGGACTGTGTGGAGATTAGTGAAACAAAAGGGACTATCAACATAGAGTGTAACGAACTTTTCTTCTCAGGTGATGTGATGGGCAAAACTACGCTTCATCACGTGATCAGCTCTGGACCAATCCTATTGCAACATTCTTAGTATGTGGAATATAATACCACATAGTTTCAAATTATGGAAGATATAGCCTGTATATTCGTGAGGATTAAGACATAGAAAGTGAAATGGCTCAGTGTAGCTTTGAACAGGTGGCAAGGGGTAGACGCATTGTAATTTTCTGATTACAGTTGTAATTCCTTGAGTGGCGGCAAAGCCTATGAAGACGGTTCCAGTATTATCTCTCTCTCCAACCGTTTTTCCGGTCCTCGCCTGAAGCTGAAACGGATCGCCATTGGTGTACACCAGCATAACATATTCTCCCAGGCCGTTGAAGGTGTATGATTTCCCGTCGAGTGTATTTATGTGAGGATCACCAAAAAACCAGGCTGAAGGGAAACAACCAGACAAAAGGATTACAGGGTTTTTTTTAATATAGTATAAACATATATATATATATATATATATTAATTATACCTATGGAAAAGCCAACCAATCAAAAATCCCACCGCTGTTTTTCTCATGACAATTCTTTTCATTGGAAAGAATCAATGTACTTATATTTTGCTCCTAGTGACCAATTCTGCAAGCAAAGAATAAAACGAAAGATGAAAAAAGAGCTGAAGTTCTTGCTTGGATTTACATTTCGAATATGGATCCTAAAATGAAGGAGACAAAACAGTTCGTCTTTGCATTTTGCTACTCCAAAGAAAAAAAAATGTCGCCATGGCGACTGATATGCCTCCGCCATAATGCATTGTTCTCTCAATAAGGCTATAGCATGTCATGACAATTGTGACGACAGTTTCAAGTAGGGCCTAATTGTTAAAAAAAGAATGACATGTAGTGAGTGTTTACTTTCCTTGAAGTAGGTTTAATTGGATCAATGGCTATTTTGTTTAAGAGAGCAGGTATTTATCAATTCACCTTTAACCCTTTAAATGCATGAACTAATTTCAAAAGTATTTTAAAAGTGTAATCTTAGCATTTAATAGTAAAATGTTAGCATTTTACCTGGCCTTTGACCCTTGACCTTTGACCCTATGACCCTAAGATTACCCAACTAGGGAATTACAGTCAGGCAGTACATGCATATGTACTAAGTTTCATGATGATACCTTGAGGCACTTCAGAGATATTATGGAGTGAAATTAAGCTTTTTTACTGGACCTTTTAGCCAAAAACTTTCCCTGGAAATTTCTATTTGGTAATACATGTATACACTTAGTTTTAAGAAAAAGCCTGCAGACATTGCATAGATATGAGGGAAATAGTGAAATTTTAAGGAGTTAACTTTGACCTTTTAACCCTTGACCTTTGACCCATGACCCAAAATTCTCGAGAAAATCAATGTGAGGCAGTACATGCACATGTACTAAGTTCATGAGGATATCTTGAACCATTTATGAAATATGGAGAAAAGGGGAACAATTCAAGACTTTCACATGACCTTTGACCTCGTGTCCAGAAACTTTCTCTAAAGAATCTTTCTCAGGTGATAGATACATTGTATATCCTAAAATTCAAGAGAATTCCTTCAGGCATAGAATAGATATGGGGGAAATGTGGGATTTTGAGCATTTGACCTTGACCTTTTACCTTTCACCTCTCACCTCGAGCATGTGCACTGAAAAGTTGCTAGCACAACTTCGTCCACTCATGCATTATACATACTAAGTATCATTAGGATACCTCAAACGTTTTTTTTTTTGTTTTGTTTTTTTTTGTTTTTAGTTGCGCTGTACACAAAAGTCATTACGGACGGACGAAGGGACGGACGAAAACAGAATGCCTCCGGCGACACTTCTTGGCAGAGGTATAAAACAGAAGAAAAATCTGGGTAATGTAGTTGTTGGTTAAGCATGACCCAAACAAAGGTGTTATGTAAAAACAAAGCTCATGTAACAAGCTGACTTTCCATCACAGTAGATTTGAACAGATTTGCATGGGAATACATACCTAAGAATGGACGTCTGTAGTTACGACAGTGAGATGGTGGCCTTTTTGTTTCATAGAGATTGCAGAATGAGGTGCTGCGTGAACGACTGCAGCAGAAGTATCTTGGGAATACATCGGCGTCTGGATAAGGGAAAATATAAAAAAAATGACGGACTCCTTTCAAATATTTGTAATATAGGTACTACGTGACTACACTGGATAGTGATGCTACGGTTAGTGCCGTATCGCCAGTACCTATACTACGAGCATCAAACACGGTGCTGAAATTTCAGCTGTCTCTATTGTGTAAACTAACAGCAAAACTCATCTATCGGACTCTCATGACGTTATAGAAGCATAGAGAAAATGTGATCACAGCAAGAGCAAAACTGCTTCGACAAGGTACCTCAAAGAAACATGGGTATTTATAGCAGACAGAATGTCAATTATTTCCTTCTACCCACTCCTCTTCTGGAGAAAAGAGAGAGAGAAAGAGAAAAAAAGAGGGGCTGATTGACTTACAAATCCACCTGAGCCTCTGCTCTTGTCTCCAAAACCTATTTCTTGGCATTTGCGATTGGTAGTGACTGGAGAACCAGAAAGTGTAGTATCCCCGGAATAGCCCCCAGTGTGAATACGTGCATCGGAATGCCCCACTTCCTATGGGAGGAAAAACCGGTTGCACGCATCTCGTGGCGAAAAGAAAAAACAGGGGGTAGTAGAACGTATCTGCCATGGAAACAACGGGGAGAAAAGATCAGTTGCAGAAATGTATCTACGCTATTTTGTTCTCCAGTCCCTTATAAATTTCTCAACTAAGGCCTGTTACTAGTAGTTTTCTTAGGTAAGCTTGCGTTTACCTATTAAAAATAGGTGTCTGAGTGTGTCTGAGTGCGGTTTTCTCACTTAAACAGATTCATCTCAACACATGCCCCACAATAAGATACGATTTGTAATGTCAATGTATTTAATAGCAATTTGTTTCAGAAATATTGGTGGACTGACGTGCTGGTGAACTTGTGATCTTGTGGCTTAAAAAAAAAAGGACTACGGAAATACAAAATAAAATTTCGTACGTTTATCAACCTGAACATGTTATGAAAGAAAAATTGCATGTTTATCAATTACGAGGGAGAATTTCGATAGAAGACGCGGTAAGGTTAGAAAAATAGAAATTGCCCAGATAACTTTAATTGATTTCTATCAATATCATTATGAACTCATTTTCACTAAACTCAACTCTTGAGATAAGTCCTGATGAAGCAGCACCATCTCAACTCGTCACACACGACATTAACTCACTTCACCAGACAAAATAAAACTAGAAACTAACTCGGAGAGCACCGACCTCCACCAAAGCAGCAACTCATTCCATTAAAAAACGCATGAAATTTCACAATACGACAACATAAACCCTGTGTTTACGCCATCAATATAGCACGCGCTTAAGTGCGAGTATATGAACCTCCGGTACGCGCAGCTTGAACGCCCACGTTTATTGGCCTTATACGCCAAAATATCACAAATCCTTCAAAGAGCCATAAAAATTCCCGAATCACTACCAAAATTTAATGATCTGGGACCCATTTCATAAAAGATGTTAGGACAATCAACTCTTGCTGAAATAGCAACTTCCGATAGCATCAGCTAATCAGGAAACTGGATTCTTGCCATTACCATGACAATTGCCATTCCAGCAACAGTTGCCAGCATATCAACTTTTTTGTGAAATGGGGCCCTGGTCTTTGTACCATTATCGACTTTTCCTGCAAATTTCATCTATTCATCTGTTTTCAACTGTTTTTAATAGTCAGACAGACCATCACTTACTAACCTCCTCCTTACTTGGTGGAGGCAATTATACAAAACCGTATACATTATACAGAGAGAGAGAGAGAGAGAGAGAGGGATCTACGACATACAAGGTCTGTTGAAGCCTGGTAAATAGTCTGGCGGGACGTCTGCCTGTTGCGACAAATGCGCGAAGTTGCATCCTGTGAACCGGAAGTCCCGTATGGCTTGAAACAATGAACACGGACACGGCTGCACTCCGTCGAGGGAAGGTGTTGGCTCCGAATTATACCAATTTAAGCAGTACGCCCTCGGATTGATGTAGTACGGAGGATTTGAATCCAGCTGGTATATGTATCTTCCCAGTAAACCGGTTGTTCCGTTTATCTGGTCAGGTCGGTAGCTCCTGAACAAATTACCAATATTTGGAAATTCATTACGCCAGTTGCCCCTGATGCTATAGCCTATGCGAGCTTGCGTTTCCTTCGAATTAGGATTCCACGTCATGCTGCCCTCTTGAAAATTCAGTAGTATCACAGTGTGGACACCATTAGTCAGGATAATCGCTTGGTATGTACTCGTCTGGAAATTGCAGACACATAAAAGTACACAACATCAAATTTAAAAGTGATGCAGATAGAGAACAAACGCAGGTCAGATCCCGTAACAATTATACTACGGAAACAAGTTCATCGGCATGATTGGAATACTTTACGGCCAGTTGCGCATGTCACTCTTGTTATTGTGGCAGGTGCGGCTGTCTTTTGTTGGTTAGAAAGTATTATGATCACAATTAAGGGCAAATTGCAATGCCAGTGTCAGTGCTGATGAGTGTGGTCAGACAGTCTAAGCTAAAAGGGAGAAAAAAAGAAACAAAACGAAACTCTGTCTGACACATCTAAAACCCGTAAAACACTCAAAAGCCTAAGAGTACGTAACTAAAGTCTTTAGTTTTGCCTTTGAGGTGAATCTATTGCAATCCCAATATTGCAATATTTATGTTTCTCTTTTTTTTTTTCTGCTCAAAGTAGATGCCCAGGAGAGATTACACTTTACATCGAGGAAAGCTTTTGTGTGTGTATGTGAATCTTCTCTGATAAATTGTAGTGAGTATATTCATTTCAAAATCTTAGGTGTCACGTTCAAATGTGACCGTGCACCTCAAAACGAACATAAAGTCGCACACGCTGATTTTGCGTGAGGACTGAAAATAAGTGAAAGGGGTCAACCTAGCCGAACTTGACTTTTTTAAATTTTCTGAAAGAGCGGGTCTTCTGTTACATTATGCTAAAATTTGGTATCATAAAACGGGCAGGAAAATGTATTTTTTTAGCAGTTTATCTCGAACATTTTTGGTAGAATAGTGTGATTAGGTGTGTCTTCAGAATCCCTTTTTCATTTCTGAAAAACCTTGTCCACACTCTTCACTTTCAACTCTAATAACTTTTGAAAGGATAGTGCTGCTGCTTTGAAAGTTGGCATTAATTATGGCTAGAATGTGTTAATGAGGCATGCTTAATTTCGGTTTAATCTGATAATCCCTTCATTGTTGTTACTCTGGTGGTTTACTTCCTCGTTTTTGTCTCATTCATCGCACAGCCAGCACGGTTTGGTAAAGATTAAGCGCTTGAATAGACACTGTACTTCAGAGCCTCTTTTCTCAGTTCACACTATTCCTGAGTTTGTGCTTTCTTTCCAATATTCAGATAGGTTAGGAGAGTCCATTTGATTTGAGTTATACATCATTTTAAAAAGCCTGCTTTTTCAGAATATAGTCTTAACTAAAAATTCATGTCTGGCGACTTTTTGTTTGTTTTGAGGTGCAGGGTCACAAATATAAAGCGATTCGCAATAAATATATAACACATCTGTCTAAGGTTACGTCTCGTTTATGTCCTTCCCTTTTTTATTTATACCTTACGTAATGTGCGGCCTCTTATTGGCACCAAAGTGTGATCTGGATACTTCACTGTACTGTGATTTGAGCGCCTCGGCGTAATTGACAGGTAGTGTATGTTATGCATGTTGTGATAATAACTATGTTGCACGTGGTGTTATTCTGTATGGAAACGAACTAACACTACCAAACATTATTCTTCTGCATCCTATTCGTGACATAATTGCTGCCATGTTTAATTGCTCTGTCATTTGTTTGGTGATTTTAAAGAAGACGTCAAGTGCAACATGCAACAGATCATTTTAGGAAATCAAACTCAGGATTCAGTCATTCATGAGAAATAATTATTCTCTGACAAGGCAGAATGGCGCCAAGATGACAATACATTGGATTTCCGTTATAACGAAATCCTTGGGACCGGCAGTTTTCTTTCGTTATACAGTGGACTCCCGTTATAACATAGTCCTCGGGACCGGCAGTATTCTTTCGTTATATCCAAATTTCGTTATAACCGAACAAGTAAATAATTAAGATACATAGAGTGGATATTATTGGTGCGCGAATTTCTACGTCGTTGTAAACGGAATTTCGTTATAACCGTGTTCGTTATAACGGGAGTGCACTGTATCGAAATTTCGTTTCGAATTTCTACGTCGTTGTAAACGGAATTTCATTATAGCTGTGTTCGTTATAACGGGATTGCACTGTAGTAGTATGAAATACCAACCTCATCTCCAGCAGAACCCGGAGGCTGCACGTTTTCCCACGTGATTACAAGGAGGTAAGAGATTCCGTCGAAGAATGTTTGAGTCGACACATCGGCGGAGGGCAGATGGAGCGCTTTGCGAATTTGCGATACCACCTTTTCTCGCACAGTGAAGAAGCTGGAAGATGGTGAGGTGCGTCCATCATACTCCTACCAACAGCAGGAAGAAAGAAGGATCGAGAAAGGGAAGATACCGACAAATGGAGTAAGAGATGAAGAAGCGGTTCGGAGGGAAGGAAAGTTGATTTTTTTTTTATTTGAATGAGAGTTAGAAAAAAAATTGGAGGGAGAGTGAGTGGAATTCTTCAAGTATGCCTTGTCAAAATTAATGGAACGTTCGTAACCTTACATCCAAGAGATAGTGCACAAAGGTGACTTGGTTAATTACTGTGACATTATGATCTTGTTTGTGAAGATTGCGTGGTGGTTGATTTGATTATATTCCTCACTCTCGGGATTCTTCAGATGTTATTGGAAACGAAGCTTTAAAGCGTCATTTGAAGCATCCAAAGTTTGCAGTGAAGATCCTCACAAATACATAGTTACGCATGGACAGCTATTTTTAAATCGTGTATTACCTAAACTAAATCCGCACAGGTCATGATGCTATACCTCTGCCAGTAGGCGGAGGTTAAAGCTTTCAGTTAGGTACATGTTTGTCTGTCTGTTTGTTTATAAGACAACTTGAAAACGGACGAATATAGTTTTTCACTTAAAGTTAGCAGGGTTTGTAAGGTAAGAAAAAAAAACACGTTTAGACTTGGGGTCAGGAGGTCAAAGGTCACAGACGTCAAAAGGGTATAAAATAAGCTTAATCTCCTATAATTCAAGAACGGATGACCGGATGTTAATCAAACTTGCAGGGGATGTGTTCATGATGAAGTATTAAGAACGAAAATATTAAGTTTGGATGTCGTGAGGTCAAAAGTAAAAGGTCATAGGGTCATAAAGGACTTAATAAACTTTAACTCCAATAACTCAAGAACGGATGATCGTATTTTCGTCAAATTTGCAGGGTGTGTTTATTAAAAGACAGAGACAATATAATTTTGGGTCATGAGGACAAATGTCATGTCAAAAGGTGATATGGTGTCACAAAGAACATGTAAGCTTTAACTCCAAATAATTCAAGAACGGATGATCGTATTTTCACGAAACTTGCAGAGTGTGTTTATTATGAAGACAGACACAATTCAACTTGGGGGTTATGAGGACATAACGTCATAAGGTCATATGTGACAGTGCACCTCAAAACAAACAAAAAGTCGCCAGACATGAATTTTTAGTTAAGTCCATATTCTGAAAGAGCAGACTTTAAGCTTTAAAATGATGTATAACTCAAATCAAATGGACTCTCCTAACCTATCTAAATATTGGAAAGAAAGCACAAACTCAGGAAAAGTGTGAACTGAGAAAAGAGGCTCTGAAGTACAGTGTCTATTCAAGCGCTTAATCTTTACTAAACCGTGCTGGCTGTGCGATGAATGGGACAAAAAACAGGAAGTAAACCACCAGAGTAACAACAATGAAGGGATTATCAGATTGAACTGAAATTGAGCATGCCTCATTAACACATTCTGTCCATAATCAATGCCAACTTTCAAAGCAGTAGCACTATCCTTTCAAAAGTTACTAGAGTTGAAAGTGAAGAGTGTGGACAAGGTTTTTCAGAAATGAAAAAAGGATTCTAAAGACACACATAACCACACTATTCTACCAAAAATGTTCGAGATAAACTGCTAAAAAAACACACTTTCCTGCTCCTTTTATGATACCAAATTTTAGCATAATGTAAAAGAAGACCCGCTCTTTCAGAAAATATGAAAAAGTCAAGTTCGGCTAGGTTGACCCATTTCTCTTATTTTCAGTCCTCACGCAAAATCAGTGTGTGCGACTTTATGTTCGTTTTGAGGTGCACGGTCACATATGGGGTCACAAAGGACATGTAAGCTTTAACTCCAAATAAGTCAAGAACGGATTATCAGATTTTCACAAGACTTGCAGGATGTCTTCATGTAAGAGACAATAAAAAAAATTGGAATCATGAGTTCAAAGGTCAAAGGTCATTGAACGATAAAGGAAATGGTATAATTTCCTTAATGCCCCAAATAACACAACGATGTAGGATCAGATTTTCATTAAATGTATTGTGTGGATGTCCCTATACCTCTATATTGTGTTGAAGATACTACCTATGGAAATGGCGATGTATCTCGGCTGCATGGCGGAGTTGTGCTTTCTCGGAGTGTTCTTGTTTTAAGCTGTGGTCGACGAAATGAGGATGTACAACGATATGAACGTCATATACGGACAAATCGTACGATTCTTTAATGGAATGAAGCCAAATTAAGTACCTGGTAATATATCCGTGGACTTCCGATGGAGAGATCAACAGGCGCCCCAAAGACCGACACTGTCGGATTTTGATCAGCGTTATATATGGAGTAGAGTGAAGGATTGATGTACCGGAGTGGGTTATTTCGTGTAACGTCCCAAAATTCAATGACTCCAGTTGACGTAAACTGCAAAAGTACAATATGATTATTGAAATGAAAGAAAAAGAAACAAGATATGAATAGACGACAACGCTTGTGAAAAAATTACTATTTACAATAATGTTTAATGATTACATGTGTAGCCAACCTCTCATATTCATGTTGTGTATACAATGCCGTTCCCTCTATTAAGAGGAAAATGCTCATTCCCTCACATAGGACATAAAATGGAATATCCGATGTTCCGTGTGGAAGAGAGTCACAACATACACACGTGAATAAAGATCCCGTTTCCTTATTCATCACAAACTTATTATAGGGAAATGGCCAATCCATGATAGCAACATCAGAAAATAGACACATATTGTCGACCTCTCCCGGTTCGTCCCAGGTGAACTGCATAAGGTATAAACTAGGCACATATTGCCATACGAAAACAGACTCAAATTACCATTCTTACATTCTGGTAACTATTGAAAGTACTCTTAACTGAGCTTCTGTGTTTCTTACGGGTTACATCTGCTATCTGGCTAGGTATTGGGAAAATGATGATTGTTGCAAAATTGATAAGTGGAGCACACGTACAGTGATGTGAGTATAAAGGCCATTGTTTCCAATGGGGATTCCTGTGTCCAAGTACACGGTACGCCAGAATATGTTGCAGAATATGAAGAAGCATGTGAAGGGCACAATATTCACATCACCTACTTCCGGTCCGTATGGTAGATAAATATTCTCTGCAAGAAAGAATAAAATCATACACCGTCATCAACTGCTTTTCCGGCTTCAGGTTATGTCACGGTTTAAAGGGAATGGCTAGTAACTGATCAGTTGGAATCAGTGGGAATGCTGGGGATGATTGTTCCAATTCTTGTGGGATTCATTCAAGAGTACACTATGTATCGAAGGGGACTATCAGGCTGAATAATCTTCCTTCGAAAAATAAATGTTTTTTTTTTTCTCTCTCAAATCCATCCGTCTCGCTGTTGGATTTTTTTCGCAAAGTGGTGTAAACATGGGTTAGTTCAAATTTGAACACATTTTCTGATAGAAGGTAAATGACGTATTGAATTAAAAAAAAAAAGTGGACCACAAGACAAACATTCATTAGATTTTACGTATCATTATATCAAAGCAAGCGAATTGCTTTGAACCGAAACTGAGTTGAACCATTTATTCATAACTATGAATAAAATTGATAAATAATT
Source organism: Diadema antillarum (assembly GCF_040938485.1). NCBI lineage: Eukaryota > Metazoa > Echinodermata > Echinoidea > Diadematoida > Diadematidae > Diadema > Diadema antillarum. Next base: position 667,865 of record NW_027271014.1, on the reverse strand, counting down.
TGCATGTTCTGAACAACGTTTCGGCAACACGTTGAACCCCATTCCTCATGCCTCGTTTAACATTGTTTTGTTCATTAAGTGCTACTTAAATACGTTCGTATAGGTACCTACGTATCTTATTACCTTTGTTAGTTCACGCCAAAGGAATATGTCGATCAGAAAAAAAAACACCACCAAAAAAACAACAACACACACACACACTCAAGAGGCGTTTTCACATCAGCCCGATATTTCGAAATTGGGCGCTATTTTCTGACTTGGGAAATTAAACAATATCTCGAGCTTGGATATTTATCGGGCTGATGTGAAAACACCTATTGAGTAACCCTCTACCCCCCCCCCCCCCCCCCCCCCCAAAAAAAAAAAAACAAAAAACAAAACAAAAAACATAGAGGAAAAGATGGAGTAACTTCCGCACGTACCTATGCAATTAACACCGTCTCCAATAAAACCGTCATTGCAGAAACATTGAAAGCTGCCGGGATTATTGATGCATGTCGCGTCTTCGTCACAATTATGCAGACCTCTGCTGCATTCATCAATGTCTTTAAAAACAAATCAAATGGTTGAGACCCATATTGCAGATAACAGCGAATGCAACATTATCTGAATAATCATGTTATGTAAATGACGAGGTTATTAAAATGTGGAAAGTCCAATACCTCCAAATATCTTTTGTTTAATCACTTTATGCTACGAAATGGCGTACAATTAAAACTACACGAAGATTAAGAAAATACATTTATGGCAACACAAAAACATACGGGATATACACCTATAAATGGAGCAGCAATTACCCATCCAAGAAAATAAATCGTAATACTATTATAATGGAATATAATACGCGGTTGTGGGTTTTTACATGTCGCTATGTACAGATATATGGCGCTTTGATTATGTTAATAGCAATAATTTAAAAGAAATTCACCGTCTGGGGCATCTTAAGAAGCAGAGATTTCTGCAACCACAAAACATTGAGAATAACGTTGTATTCGTCCTTATTGTGGTCATTATGTTAACTTGTACATCTATAATTATCTAATCATACGTGTTTGTTTAGTTGCTCGCCAGGTTTATTGAGGGACGCGAAAGAAGGGAAATATTTTGATTTTTGTTCTTTTCTAATATTACTATTTCTCTCTGTACAGATATTCATTAAACTTTAAACAGCAGGAGAGCAAGTCTTCGCCCATCTTATGCCTTTATTCAAGTTCAAGTTCATATTTATTCGTTTTTTCCACAATATATAACACAAACATAAATATCACTTTTTTAAGTGACAAAATCAATGCATACAATTGTACAGAGAAAACAACAATAATAGCACAAAATAAAACTAACAGTATCGATACATTGCAATAGTTGCTAAGACAACGAAAGTGAAATAGTTTTCAATATCACAATTATGCACTGTGTGAAAAAAACGGAGGGACCCACTAAAAAGACAGAGCTTGTAGAGTGTGGGCCCCTCGTTATTAGAAGTCCGTATCGATACATTTCTATGAGTGCATTTAGTGGAACACTAAACAAAAATACTGGAAGCGTATAATATACTATTATGATAGGATATTATACGCCATCGTCCGTTGCGCGTGCATATTGCATATATTTTTGCAAATTCTGTAGCTCATCCATTATTACATATAAAAATCACGAAATGCAGGAATCAGGTGCACAAAAACCAATACATAGATTTGTGCACATATGACAGCAAGATAAAAAGAAATGGACAAAGTTCATCAGTGGTCGTTAATGATCACGCCGATCTTGATTGGGGCAGAAAACCCCACAGCGTTGTAAGCACTGTCTAAAGACTCCGGCACAGAAAGAGGTCAGCTCCGATGTCGGGATAATTGTTGGACAGTAAATGGAAGAAGGAAACTAGAAAGTCACCTGTGCAATTCGATCCATCGTCGTGCAGTTCGTATCCACTAACACACTCGCATTCGAAGCTACCTGGCAGGTTAGTGCACGCTCCTTTATCAGGGTCGCAAATTGTGCTGTTTCCTTCGCATTCATCGATATCTGGGGGAGGGGAAGGGAGAGTAAATAAATGAGAAGAATATCCATCTGCATGATTTCTGACGTTCCATTTATATACATTCTTTTGCATTGCTTTGGGATTGAAAGTTATTATTATCATTTTTTTTTTTTGGGGGGGGGGTAGGTTTATAGGTAGGTATTTATTTCCGTTAAAAACATAAAAAAACAAAATACAGTTTAAAACGGCTGGAATGCCCATATTCAGCGGTGCCGCCATGGCACCACTGGTCTTCCAAAAGGGTCCAATTACATGATAATATAAACAAGCCTTTACAAATATGCAAAGAGGCAGAATGATACATAGAGATAAAATTGGAAAGAGATTGAGAGAAAAAAATACAGAGCTTGAGGTTACAACATACATGACATTACATAATCAAACATTACATAACAGAACAGAACAAACTAAAACCGGCTATCCTGTCACAGCAAATAGTACATTGTAACTGGGATTCATGAATTTGTATATATCCTTAGAAAAACATTTGAATTTAAGGCTGATCGAGCAGCCGGTGGTAGGTTATTATACATAAATGCCGCTCGATATGTAAATGATCTTTTGAGAATTCAGTATAGGGTTGGGTAAACTAAGTTTTTTTCCGAAACGCAAAGAATAAGGGTGAGAGAGATAATCAAAAGGTTCATACAAGTATTCTGGGGTCATACCATGGAGTGTTCTAAACAAACATGTCATCAGGTGTTTATTTCTTCCTTCTACTAAAGTGTCCCATTTCATAGCATTGTGCATGTCCAGGTTCAAAACATGAGATTCCCGTTTTGTCGGGAGTATTAATCGACCAGCCCTATTTTGTAATTTCTGTAATCTATCAATATGCAGTTTACAAGCAGAGCCGGAAACAACATCGCCATAATCAAAGCGTGGTAAAATAACAGCATTATGAATTAACTTTGATTAACTCGAACAAAAATGATGTTGCTCCAATGATGCTATCTAAATTGGACGATTTTCCTGGTATTTCTTCTTCTTCTTCTTTTCTTTTAGCAAATCATAATATTCCTGCCGTATAGAAATTACCCTATCTTTAAAATGTGAAAGTTCCGTATTATATGTTCGATTTTACGAAAGCGTTTGTGGTTGTTTGTTTGATTTGATTATACTGTTTACAATTAAGCAAAATATGCAATGGTCTTCCAAATAACTTAAGCTTCCCCACTCCCAATGGATTTCAAAACTATTTCCACAGATCATCATAAGTAACCCTGTAAGAGTTTAAGCGTTAGGTATAGAAGCATGCTAAAACAATCTGTCATGCTAATGGAGGTTGAAGAATAGGTTGAGCCGAGCGAAGCATTTCATGACAGGGCCTGTGAAAATGCTTGTTTCTCTAGGCATGCTAGGAGGATAACGCGGATTTGTTCCCTTTTGCTACAGAGAGTGGGTATCAGCATTCCTCTCCAACAACTCCTTTATTGCTGATATGGCAAAAGTTAGTCCAAATGATGCAGAGACTCTGACATTCTACAAAGTAAACGAAGTGATAACGCCTAATGGCGCCAGTACTGCATAGTTCTTACGAGCTCCGTATTCATGAGACTCAGTCTTAAATCTGGTACTGGATGGAAAATCAAGCAATCATAACTTTTGGAACTTCACTACATTAAACAAAACGAATAATCACACGAAAATATCAGGTTTCGTAGTTTATAACATATTAAAAAACAGTTCTATAGGGGAGACCGCATATTTGGTAAAGTGACGATGTCATTACCTCATAATTCAGGGTTTTCGTGGTTAAAATATAGAATCGATGATTTTATCAGTTAGTCAACTAGTGAACCGAGTGGATTTCTACATCTATACCGATTGTACGTGTGTGCTGTTGTCAGATCTTAAGGTGCGATAACGATAAGATATCAGTGTGCTAGGCTTACCTTGACATACGAGTGCTGCTTCTACTCGTAGGCCGCGACGATCGTAAATATTACTATCGACGAAATTACCATTGTCGCAGATAACCGACGCAGGCTGATATCCTGTCGGGCAGATGCAAAGCTGAATAGCATTTTGTCCATCAAGGAACTGGGAGGTTTGGCACCTTATCGCTACAGCTGACGTGTCCCGGGGGGAGAATAAGCATGCAGATCGTGATGTAGAAATAACCTCTGTAAGGAATTGATAAGGAAGTAAGAAGCTTGAGAACCATGCGCGGGAGATTTTGAGATGAAAACAAGCGTATTAGTTCACATATTTCATATATTTTGTTTATGCAATAGTGATTATTTACTAGACACGTTTCTAAATGTTATCACATTCATTGACCTGTAAGTTTCCTTGAGGATCTATATGGTGAAAACGATTCAATTAAAGCACGTGATGTGAGTCGTATGTTTTGATACTTCGAATCCATTTTGAATATCCGTTTTTATATAGGTATGGACAAAGTTTTAAGGTGAATTGTTAACTTTTTGTCCTTGGCTACCACAGAAAAGAACGCTTTTTATATAATTTTCATTTGGGCCTGCATACAAGCAAATACGTGGTCTTTCTGTCTGCTATCAGACCTGGTGTCAGAATGATTGCCACATATCTCCAACTGTCATCACATGGCAAAGAAAAAATGTACTCAAGGGACTTATTACCACAGTTCTATGAGGTAGATTACAAACGGAAGAATGCAACAGAGGAGAACATGGGAAGGCAAAGGCTATCGTGAGTATACACTGCAAAAGGAAGCCACGAGCGGAATGACAAAAGCCGGATGATATGATTTCCGCAGCGCCTCGCAGGATTTGTCTTCTCTGGGCAGAAGACAAAAAGACTTTGATTTTACATTGCAATAAGCCATAACCGCTCTTATTCTTGTTCGATAACTAGAATTGTTAAACAAAAATTTTTTTTAACCTTACCTGTTACATCTGGCTCTTCAGTCGTTCTGTCTGTGGTCCCCATATATGTTGTGACCATTGTTGTGACACGCTTAGTTTTACCATCAATATCTGGATCTGTTGTTGTTTCAGCTGTGGTCACCTCATCTTTTGTGACCATTGTTGTGACACGGGTCGTTGTAGTATCGATTTCTGGTTCTGTTGTTTCAAATTTTGTAGCCTTTTCTGTAGTGTCCATCGTTGTGGAAGGGTTTGTTGTAGAGTCAGCTGTTGTTTGCGGTGTTGCTACTTTCTCTGTTGTAACCATCGTTGTCACACTGGTTGTTGCCACATCGGTGCTTGACTCTGGTGTTGTTTCAGAAGGGTCTGTAGTAGACTCAACTGTTGTTTGAGATGTTGTTGTCTTTTCTGTGGTATCCATCGTTGTGGAAGGGTTTGTTGAAGAGTCAGTTGTCTCAGACATTGTTGGCTTTTCTGTTGGAACCATCGTTGTCACACTGGTTGTTGCGGCATCAGTGCTTGTCTCTAGCGTTGTTTCAGCTGTTGTTATCTTTTCTATTATGTCAATCGTTGTTGCGGGGTTTGTTGTTGAGTCAGCCATTGTTTGAGATGTTGTTGCCTCTTTTGTTGTAGCCATCATTGTCACACTGGTAGTTGCAGCTTCGGAGCTTTGCTCTGATGTTGTCTCAGCAGTTGCTGTCTTTTCTGTTGTGTCCGTCGTTGTTGCTGGGTTTGTTGTAGAATCAATTGTTGTTTTAGATGCTGAAGCCTTTTCCGTCGTGTCTTTCGTTGTGGAAGGGTTTGTTGTAGAGCCAGCTTTCGTTTGAGAGGTGGTTGCCTTTTCCGTTGTCACCATTGTTGTCACACTGGTTGTTGTAACATCAGTGCTGGGTTCTTGTGTTGTTGCAGGTGATGTTGCCTTTTCAGTTGTGTCCATCGTTATTGCAGGATCTGTTGTAGCGTCAGTTGTTTTAGATGTTGAAACCTCTGTTCTGTCTTTCGTTGTGGAAGGGTTTGTTGCAGAGCCAGCTGTTGTTTGAGAGGTTGTTGCCTTTTCCGTTGTCACCACTGTTGTTACACTGGTTGATGCAGCATCAATGCTTGGTTCTTGTGTTGTTTCAGTTGTTTCAGGATCTGATGTAGCGTCAGTTGTTTTGGATGTTGAAGCCTTGTCGGTCGTTTCCATCGTTGTGGAGGGATTTGTTCTAGAGTCGGCTGTTGTTTGAGAGGTTGTTGCCTTTTCCGTTTTCACCATTGTTGTTACACTGGTTTTCGTAGAAAAAGTGCTTTGTTCTTGTGATGTTTCAGCTGATGTTGCCTTTTCAGTTGTGTCCATCGTTGTTGCAGGGTTTGTTCTAGCATCAGTTGTTTTAGAAGTTGAAACTGTTCCTGTCGTGTCCATCGTTGTGGGAGGGTTCGTTGTCGAGTCAGCTGTTGTTTGAGAGGTTGTTGCCTTTTCCGATGTTACCACTGTTGTTACACTGGTTGTTGAAGCATCAGTGCTGTGTTCTTCTGTTGTTTCACCTGATGTTACCTTTTCAGTTGTGTCCATCGTTGTTGCAGGATCTGTTGTAGCGTCGGTCGTTTTAGATGTTGAAGCCTTGTCTGTTGTTTCCATCGTTGTGGAAGGGATTGTTGTAGAGTCGGCTGTTGCTTGAGAGGTTGTTGCCTTTTCCGTTTTCGCCACCGTTGTTACACTCGTTGTTGCAGCATCAGTGCTGGGTTCTTGTGTTGTTGCAGGTGATGTTGTCTTTTCACTTCTGTCCATCGTTGTTGCAGGATCTGTTGTAGCGTCAGTTGTTTTAGATGTTGAAGCCTTGTCTGTCGTGTCCATTGTTGCGGAAGGGATTGTTGTAGAGTCGGCTGTTGTTTGAGAGGTTGTTGCCTTTTCCGTTGTCACCATTGTTGTTACACTGGTTGTTGCAGCATCAGTGTTTGGTTCTTGTGTTGTTTCAGCTGATGTTGCCTTTTCAGTTGTGTCCATCGTTGTTGCAGGATTTGTTTTAGCGTCAGTTGTTTTGGATATTGAAGCCTTGTCGGTCGTTTCCATCGTTGTGGAGGGATTTGTTCTAGAGTCGGCTGTTGTTTGAGAAGTTGTTGCCTTTTCCGTTGTCACAACTGTTGTTACACTGGTTGTCGCAGAATAAGTGCTTGGTTCTTGTGATGTTTCAGCTGATGTTTCCCTTTCAGTTGTGTCCATCGTTGTTGCAGGATCTGTTGTAGCGTCAGTTGTTTTAGATGCTGAAGCATTGTCGGTCGTTTCTACCGCTGTGGAAGGGTTGGTTGTAGAATCGGCTGTTGTTTGAGAGGTTGTTGCCTTTTCCGTTGTCATCATTGTTGTTACACTGGTTGTTGCAGCATCAGTGCTGGGTTCTTGTGTTGTTGCGGATGATGTTGCCTTTTCACTTGTGTCCATCGTTGTTGCAGGATCTGTCGTAGCATCAGTTGTTTTAGGTGTGGAAGCCTTGTCTGTTTTTTCCATTGTTGCGGAAGGGTTTGTTGTAGAGTCGGCCGTTGTTTGAGAGGTTGTTGCCCTTTCTGTTTTCGCCACCGTTGTTACACTGGTTGTTGCAGCATCAGTGCTTGACTCTACTGTTGTTTCAGCTATTGTTGCCTTTTCAGTTGTGTCCATCGTTGTTGCAGGGTCTGTTCTAGCATCAGTTGTTTTAGAAGTTGAAACTGTTCCCGTCGTGTCCATCGTTGTGGGAGGGTTTGTTGTAGAGTCAGCTGTTGTTTGAGAGGTTGTTGTCTTTTCCGTTGTCACCACTTTTGTTACACTGGTTGTTGCAGCATCAGTGCTGTGTTCTATTGTTGTTTCAACTGATGTTACCTTTTCAGTTGTGTCCATTGTTGCAGGATCTGTTGTAACGTCAGTCGTTTTAGATGCTATAGCCTTGTCTGCCGTTTCCATCGTTGTGGAAGGGCTTGTTGTAGAGTCAGCTGTTGTTTGAGAGGTTGTTGCCTCTTCCGTTGTCACCATTGTTGTTACACTGGTTGTTGCAGCATCATTGCTTGGTTCTCGTGTTGTTTCAGCTGATGTCGCCTTTTCAGTTTTGTCCATCGTTGTTGCAGGATCCGTTCTAGCGTCAGTGTCTGTATCGCCTGCGTCAGTGTCTGTATCGCCAGCGTCTGTTGTTTCCATCGTTGTGGAAGGGTTTGCTGTAGAGTGGGGTGTTGTTTGAGTGGTTGTTGCCCTTTCCGTTTTCGCCATCGTTGTTACACTAGTTTTTGCAGCATCAGTGCTTGACTCTGGTGTTGTTTCAGCTGTTGTTGCCTTTTCACTTGTGTCCATCGTTGTTGCAGGGTCTGTTCTAGCATCAGTTGTTTTAGAAGTTGAAACTGTTCCCGTCGTGTCCATCGTTGTTGGAGGGTTTGTTGTAGAGTCAGCTGTTGTTTGAGAGGTTGTTGTCTTTTCCGTTGTCACCACTTTTGTTACACTGGTTGTTGCAGCATCATTGTTTGGTACTTGTTTTGTTTCAACTGATGTTGCCTTTTCAGTTGTGTCCATCGTTGTTGCAGGATCTGATCTAGCGTCAGTGTCTGTATCGCCAGCGTCAGTGTCTGTATCACCAGCGTCAGTGTCTGTATCGCCACCGCCAGTGTCTGTATCGCCACCGCCAGTGTCTGTATCGCCAGCGTCAGTGTCTGTATCGCCAGCGCCCGTTGTTTCCACCGTTGTGGAAGGGTTTGCTGTAGAGTGGGCTGTTGTTAGAGAGGTTGTTGCCTTTTCTGTTGTCACCATTGTTGTTACACTGGTTGTTGCAGCATCAGTGCTTGGTTCTGGTGTTGTTTCAACTGATGTTGCCTTTTCAGTTGTGTCCATCGTTGTTGCAGGATCTGTTCTAGCGTCAGTGTCTGTATCGCCAGCGTCAGTGTCTGTATCACCAGCGTCAGTGTCTGTATCGCCAGCGCCAGTGTCCGTATCGCCACCGCCAGTGTCTGTATCGCCACCACCAGTGTCTGTATCGCCACCGCCAGGGTCTGTATCGCCAGCGTCAGTGTCTGTATCGCCAGCGTCTGTTGTTTCCACCGTTGTGGAAGGGTTTGCTGTAGAGTGGGCTGTTGTTAGAGAGGTTGTTGCCTTTTCTGTTGTCACCATTGTTGTTACACTGGTTGTTGCAGCATCAGTGCTTGGTTCTTGTGTTTCAACTGATGTTGCCTTTTCAGTTGTGTCCATCGTTGTTGCAGGATCTGTTCTAGCGTCAGTGTCTGTATCGCCAGCGTCAGTGTCTGTATCACCAGCGCCAGTGTCTGTATTGCCACCGCCAGTGTCTGTATCGCCACCGCCAGTGCCTGTATCGCCACCGCCAGTGTCTGTATCGCCAGCGTCAGTGTCTGTATCGCCAGCGTCTGTTGTTTCCACCGTTGTGGAAGGGTTTGCTGTAGAGTGGGCTGTTGTTAGAGAGGTTGTTGCCTTTTCTGTTGTCACCATTGTTGTTACACTGGTTGTTGCAGCATCATTGCTTGGTTCTTGTGTTGTTTCAACTGATGTTGCCTTTTCAGTTGTGTCCATCGTTGTTGCGGGATCTGTTCTAGCGTCAGTGTCTGTATCGCCAGCGTCAGTGTCTGTATCACCAGCGTCAGTGTCTGTATCGCCACCGCCAGTGTCTGTATCGCCACCGCCAGTGTCTGTATCGCCACCGCCAGTGTCTGTATCGCCAGCGTCAATATCTGTGTTGAAAAATAAACATTGGTCAAAACGTTGGTCACTAGCAAATGACAAGCATGCAGGAGAATTTCCTCGGGCGGACAAGAATGTTTGCGAGTTTCGCACTTGTTTCTTACCTACTAGACGCGTGCTACTTATCTTCTACTTGCGTGTATTCCATGTGACCTGCCTGAGAGCTTTGAAACCAATCCGTTTTCCTTTACTGAGTTGTCAGCACCCATGCGACTGGTACACAGGTCACACAGTATACATGCAAGTAGAATTTAAGTAGAACGCGTCCAGCAAGTAAGACACATGCTCTGACTCGCCCGCACTCAGAAATTGTCCGGTATGTTTAAAAATCCCCACTCACAACAAACCCCAGTAGCATGCCTGGAAAGGTGTGCCAGGGCCTAAACATGGTTGCAGGTAAAAAGATTTGCATGCGCACCTCCGGGCGACTTCGAGCGAGATACGTGCTAGGTACTGTCATCTGCGGGTCATCTGCGGGGACCTCCGGGTAGTAAAATTTGTTCTTCACAAGTCGCACGCAAGGCTTGCCCGGAAAGGTGTGACACGGCCTTTAGAGTCTCCGGTAATACCATCATACTTTGTCAAATGGAGCAATCCATATTGGATGAGAAGCCGGTATCAGGATGAAAATTAACCAGTTCCATCCGCAATTCTTTGAGTGTCTTGAATATCCCAAACGAGATTCTTTTTGCCCGTCGACAAAAAAAAAAAAAAAAAAACCCGGAAAGGTTGGTAATCCACCTGCGAGAAAGCAGTCAAGCGGTACATGTATCCCCTTTGCACGGTCAACTACATGTGCCATCGAACAATGAAAATATCCATCGAGTGCAAGGTATGAATAGAGCTGATGGGCTCACAAAACGGGGCACTTGAATGGGATGACTAGGGTCAGCGAACATAGAAATCTACTCGAGCTCAGGTTCGATCCCTATGCACAATGTTTATACGAGTTTTACAGCAAAGCAGGGGCAAACTAAATCAGAAAAAAAGGGCTATATTGCTGTGATGTACACATTTCTCCAACATAAATAGAACATATGGTGATAGAATGAATCTTATCTATTTATCAAACCTATTTTCCGGGCATTACAACACAAAGTTTTCTTCTTTTTTTTTTTGTTACTTTTCGACGTTTATATTGCACCAATTCACAAATTGTCATTCCTTTAATTACATATACCAACTAAGAAATAATCTCACATCCGCATCTGGGAATCTACACCATACAAGCAATGCTTCTCTGTAGATTCCTCATATTTCACATGTTTTATTGTCTTATAAGCTGTACTTGACAATTCATCCATGCTTTTGTATTGTGATGTTTATGTTTTATGTATTTGTTGAAATTTGGAATATGGAACAATAAAAACAAAAACCAAAAACAAAGAAACCTGAATTTAGGCCACGAAAGTAGGCACTCTTACCTTCATCTTGTGGATCTGGCATACCAGATTCCCGTATATCAGTTGCTATACGGAAACCCGTAAGGAATGGGTTAAAACTAAGTAGAACAGATTGCATCATACTGGATAAATATAGGACTACAACAGCTGCTGTAATCACGGTCATTTCTAGCTTTGTGGGTATAGCAATTGATATTGAATAAACATCATAGTTTTTCGCTGTTGCAGAACCGCCCTTTTCCTAAAATTGGGCGTCAGGTCACTTGGAAACACGAGTGAGAGAGAATCACTTCGGAGCGTAGATCATTAGTCAGTCCATACCGCATACCCGTCTGCCCGTCCGTAAACTTTCCTTCTTTAGCACAAGAACATTATCATTGTATTTGCAATGTAGACTGTAACAGTTGCAGCATTCGGAGTTTCTTTTTTTTTTCATTCAGCTCACAAATATCGACTCCAGACAGTATCTCCACATTATCTGCCAATGATATGTGGAAGCTTGTTTTCAACAACTTCGAACTGGACCAACAACGGTTGCCTTTTAGCAACTATGTTAAATACGCTCAGCAAAAAAATATAAAATAAATAAATAAGAAAAAGAAAAAAAAAGAAGGAAGTAAACACTTTTTGCAGTGCATATTTTTCATAGACGATTTTAATTTAAAAAAAAATCTTTGTGTTTTATACCATACTAAAGATTATTTAATTGGCTGTCTACCTGGTAGGTAAATACAAAGAAAGCAAAAGCAAAAATTGCGAAATATACACACAAATTCAACAAAATGAGAGACATGAGTGAATAACAAATAGGTTTTCATTTCCTTGTATCTCTTTATATCCTCAAACAAGAAGAAAGAAGGAAACCGAAGAAGGAAAATAAGAATTTTCTGTCGGCTCAAATTCAAATGTAAAAGGGGGTAAGATGCAAAAGTAGTAAAATGGACGATTTTTTTTTTACAAATTTCAATCTTTTCATTCAAGGATTAAAGAATTCATGAGACAAATTCAAGAACTAGCCATCATTTTCAATGTGCTAAATTCGAAATATCATTTCAACCATATTTGTGACCCTGCACCTCAAAACAAAAAAAAAAAGTCGCCAGACATGAAGATTTTTAGTTCAGACCATATTCTGAAAGAGCAGACTTTAAGCTTTAAAATGATGTATAACTCAGATCAAATGGACTCTCCTAACCTATCTAAATATTGGAAAGAAAGCACAAACTCAGGAAAAGTGTGAACTGAGAAAAGAGGCTCTGAAGTACATCGTCTATTCAAGTGCTTAATCTTTACCAAACCGTGCTGGCTGTGCGATGAATGGGACAAAAAAACAGGAAGTAAACCATCAGAGTAACAACAATGAAGGGATTATTAGATCAAAGTGAAATTAAGCATGCCCCATTAACACATTCTGTCCATAGTCAATGCCAACTTTCAAAGCAGTAGCACTATCCTTTCAAAAGTTATTAGAGTTGAAAGTGAAGAGTGTGGACAAGGTTTTTCAGAAATGGAAAAGGGATTCTAAAGACACACCACACTATTCACACTATTCTACCAAAAATGTTTAAATTAAACTGGTAAAAAAAACACACTTTCCTGCCCGTTTTATGATACCAAATTTTAGCATAATGTAAAAGAAGACCCGCTCTTTCTGAAAATATGAACAAGTCAAGTTCGGCTAAGTTTACCCATTTCACTTATTTTCAGTCCTCACGCAAAATCAGTGTGTGCGACTTTATGTTCGTTTTGAGGTGCACGGTCACATTTGTTAACATTGCTTCTTTACTAAATGAATTTAGACTTCACAAAAGATTCTTTATTCTATCCATTATGTTTGCTTTCTTTTTCTTTCGGGGGTGCAAAGACATTATAGAGATCAAAGTGAAAATTTACGTTTTAATTTGTGTTTCCTACTGTGTCGGATTTGTCTTTTGTTCTCATTGTTGTATGGAAGATCACGTAGGCCTACGCATGAATGAGAAATTGTCCACTTTTGCAATTTTCACTTTTGTGCCTTGAAAAAGAAAAACGAATGTGTTCACTCATGCGTAAGGTTATCATTTTTATTGACCTTTTAAATTGGTAGCCAATTAAATTGCCTTTAATAAAACATTGATATTAGCCTAATATTCTATGAGCTTGAAAAAGTATTTACTTTGTTTGTTTGTTTGTTTGTTTTGTTTCTTTTTTCCCTTTTGCTGAGTGTATATCATGGTGTAAAATAAGTTCACGACCTTCAATAGAACTAGATAACTGTACGTATATGCCAGTGTCTGTGCAAATACTGAACTGCACTTGTGTAAACCTGCGCCTAATACATTAAAAAAGTAAAGTGTACCTGTTGTTACGGGTGCTGACGTGGTAGGAACAGCTTCGCAGTAGCTGTATACGACATCTACATTCGAGACCTTGTAGAGCAAAATGTCGAGAACCTCAGTTGTGGGTTCAGTCAGTAGGTGTATAAAATAGTCATTATTCACGAGGCTGAAGCGTACTGCCATATTACCGACGATGTATGTTCCGCGACGTGTAACCACAGGACCCGATACATTGACTCCAAAGATGAACGAGCCTTGATATTGAAGTCCTGACAAAAAGAAAGTAATAAGGATGTAAAATCTATTGTTTTCAACTTTATTTCTTTTCTCTATTTACTTTAAATAGTCAGCAGCAGCAGGAGACGAAGAGCAGTCTAATTGAAATGGTCAAGAGCAACATGTTTGTTGACTTCTTATACGTATTTTTACAGAATAAGCGACATTTGGGGTGGTACTGGATCCAACATGAGCATGATTAAAAACTCACCAATAAAGGAATTGTCGTATCCTGTCACTGAAACGTTTGATGACCCTGTAGGTATCGACAAAATGATGCTCTCTGGAATTCAAACAGAACATAGATACTTTCCTTGAGTTTAATTGTAAATCGCATTGATTACTCGTTGTAAGTATCATAATCAACATGTCTACAACTTCGTTAAATCCGGAGACGCGTCAATAAATAATATGAGTTGTCTCATTTTATTCATCGTGAAAGAGTTGATACTTTTGTAAAATAATTTTATCAAATTGTATTCGAGTGCGTGCCCATGTCCTAGTAATTTCACTTTTACTTGCATGGTTTAAAAGTTCAAAATGTATTTCAATACTTTAGAAAACGTATGTTATTATCATGGTTATTGTTATTATTATTATTATTATTATCATTATTATTATTATTATCATTATAAAACGTATAGATACTTAACACGTCGAAAAATCTGTTGCACAATATTCCACAATGCAAAACAACTTGAAACCGTGTCTTCACTATTCGGAGTTGTAATTTTGGACACAAATCCGGAAATCTTTCATCGATTTAGGTTAAGTGTTTGCAATTGAAGCCATCTTAAAGATTGATTCTTCAGATACATCATCATCTACTTGTCATTTAAAAATCACGTGTAATTATGACATCACTTACAATGGATATGTTCCCCCTCTATTTCCTATAATCATTTTCTTTATTTTTTTTCTCTTAAGGTTTTAAATGATAATGAATTCCTTGCTTTCCGAAATTTCTTAAGTATTTTCTTCATTATGGGGATAATATGATTTTCATTTACCAAACTGTTTTCAGACACAAATCAGCCCCTGGGCTTATGCTTTTAGAAGTATACAGAAAACAAAAACACTACCTTTCCGAAAACTTTTTAATGCGATCAAAACGTGTCTAACTACCTTCCGATTAGAAAGTTAAAGTTTACAGCACTGTTAGAGAATTGAGAGAAATTATTTACCCATAATACTCCTTTCAAAACGCTTAGATGAATGGACACCTGTACAGGAATGTATATTATTGCATTTTATATCTGTAGGCCGCAAAGTGAGAGTCTAGGGTAGAATTCTTCTACTGGAGTGGAAAGAGTAGAAATTATGGTTTCGCATTCCATTCTTAAATCTTGTTTTTCATCTTTTAAGACATCTTTTAAAGACAGAATCCAAGCGTCCACTCAGGAATATTGCCTTGAATAGGGGTGCGATTTACTCAGCCTATAGATAGAATGAATACATAAGCTGCAACTTTGAATGATTCAAATATTATTCAGATAGATATTGAAAATACGATGTAAATTTCTTTGGATGTCCGTCACTATTACAAGCTTAGACAGTCCATGTTCAAGAGACGGGGATCATCCCATGCCTTTGAAGCTTTCATTTTATTTTATTTTATTTTATTTCAGCTATTCTGTTTATAACAAGAGGCAGTTACAATAAAACATTTACACATGCATATGCGCAAGATCAGTACAATACTTTAATAAAGGAAAATAATGTGAACAGAAGTACAATTACGCCGTGACTTTTATGACTACACCGACACAAAGTTGTTGAAAAAGGGGGAGTGCTGAAAAGCAGGGTTTGTAATTTCAGTCTCATCATGAGCACTACAAGTAACTCATCACAGAACTAGGAAAACAAAGAAAGATTGCCAAAGGAAGGGAAAGAAAAACAAGGCAAATATCATAATGTGTCTCGCCCATTCGCGTATAAGAAATTGTACGCGAATAGGATATAACTGACAAAAACGAGAAATAACAGATAAAAAGAGATATAAAAGAGTAAAAATCTATGGCAAAAAAAGAAACGTGCCATAAAAACTTAACCTTGAGCCCTTAAAGTTTGTTGACCCCTGCCTGTGACCTTTGACCTTGTGGTGACCATCCACTCCCCAAGGGACATCTACCATCCAAGTTTGATCACAAATGGAGTTATGGATTAAAAGTTATGACCCATAATAGAAACACGCCATAAAAACTTAACATTGGGCTCTAAAAGCTCGTTTACCCCTGCCTGTGACCTTTGACCTTGTGGTGATCATCCACTCCCCAAGGGACATCTACCATCCAAGTTTGGTAACAAACGGACCTATGGATTAAAAGTTATGACCCATAATAGAAACACGCCATAAAAACTTAACATTGAGCTCTAAACGTTCGTTGACCCCTGAGTGTGACCTTGGACCTTGTGGTGACCATCCACTCCCCAAGGGACATCTACCATCCAAGTTTGGTAACAAACGGACCTATAGATCAAAAGTTATGACCCATAATAGAAACACACCATAAAAACTTAACATTGGGCTCTAAAAGTTCGTTGACCCTGCCTCTGACCTTTGACCTTGTGGTGACCATCCACTCCCCAAGGGACATGTACCATTCAAGTTTGGTCACAAATGGAGTTATGGATCAAAAGTTATGACCCATAATAGAAATGCGCCATAAAAACTTAAAATTGGGCTCTAAAAGTTCGTTGACCCCTGCCTGTGACCTTTGACCTTGTGGTGACCATCCACTCTCCAAGGGACATCTACCATCCAAGTTTGGTCACAAATGGAGTTATGGATCAAAAGTTATGACCCATAATAGAAACGCGCCATAAAAACTTAACATTGGGCTCTAAAAGTTCGTTAACCCCTGCCTGTGACCTTTGACCTAGTGGTGACTTTCATACATTGTAAAATGTGAAACTTTGTATGACCCTCGAGGTTTGATTGCAATTGAAGCCCAGAGTAAAGAGTTATTGAAGTTTTTGTAGCGTTACGGACAGACGACGGACGGGCGGACGGACGACGGGCGGACGGACAACGGACGGACAGACGCCGCAGGCGATCCCTTAGTCTCCCAACACCTTCGGTGGGCTCGACACAAAACGGAAACACAAAAATACACAAATACAGGCAGACAGGGTAAAAAACACACAAAATAAACAACAAAAGACTATAAGTGATTTCCAAATTGCTTCTAAAACCGATTCTTTAAAATTAGATAGATGATGCTACCTCAACATATCACCAAAGTTCTTCTACGAGAAATGCACCTGAAACTCTCTTTATCGCCATTCTCTTGCGATTTTCTGGTGGTTCGAAATTTTCGGTCAAAAGATTGATAGATTAATTGATTGAATGATTGATTTGATTTCAGAATTTCTTTTTCATACAAATATGTTATACAAAGTCAATTAAACGAGCTGATTGAGTAGAATATTAATTGAATCGAATAGCTGAAACAGAAAAATGATTAATTCAAATATCCGACATTAGTCCATGATAATGCAAGATGAAAACGAGCAGGCGATATTTTTTTGCATATATGCGACCTTGCATCACAAAACCAACAAAAAGTCGCCAGATAGGGATTTTTTCGTTCAAGGAAAGATTCTGACAGAGCAGACTATAAACTTTAACATGATGTATAGCTCACCTGAAATGGACTCTCCTAACCTATCTACGTGTATATGATTGGAAAGAAAGCACACACTCTGCACCACGCTCTAGAAAAGTGTGAACCGAGAAAAGCGGCTCTGAAGTACGGGATTTATTCAAGCACTTAATTTTTACCAAACCGTGCAAGCTGTGCGATGAATAGGAAAAAAAAACCAGGATGTAAACCACTGGACAACAACAATGACGAGATTATCAGATTAAGCTGAAATTAAAGATGCCGTAGTAACACATTCTGTCTACGATTAATGCCAACTTTCAAAGCAGTAGCATATCTTCAAAAGTTACTAGACTTGAAAGTGAAGAGTGTGCAAAAGGGGTTATCAAGAAATCAAAAGGAGCCTCTAGGACATACCTGATCTCACTATTCTACAAATAGAATTGTAGAAAACCTGCGGAAAGTGCATATTCCCATTCACCAACGTTATGATCCCAAACTTAAGAGTAATGTAGAAGAAGGATAGCTCCTTCAGATGATATGAAAAACCCAAAATATTGACTAAGTTGACCCATTTTACCTTTTTTGAGTCCTCACTTAATTAAAATCAAGGGTTGCGACTTTTAGTTATTTTTGTGAATCACGCGCGGTCACATATAGACAAACAAAGGAATCAATGTACCTGCCGTTCAAAAGACAAATTATTAAAGCAACTATAAATGTAACAAATACACGGAAACTTCATCATAAGTAAGCTCTTGACGAAAGTAATGGCCTTAGAAAAGATTGTCTAAACATCACGACGTACTAAGTGGATATACTCGAGTCACCATTCGATGAGTGGAGACAAAGAGGGAAAAAATAAGACAAAAGGGGGCAAAAAAGTGTTTGTTTGGATATGAGTTTTGGGTTTGTGATAATGAAAACGCATGTCTTTTATGTCCACGTTTGTTTCTGTACCGTCAGTTCGGTAGAAGTGAATAGAAAAAAAAAGCCCACAGATAAATGGCAACATCATAAAATAATCAGACATGAGTTGGCAATTGAGTATTGAATAATTGAATATTGAGTTATTTTTCAGCTGTTGTTGTTTTTTTTTCTAAATAAATGAATAGGTTTCCGTTATTCAAGGTTGTCGGGTAAAGAATTCCGAACGTTTAAAGGATTTTTGTGCTAAAACAATTACTGGGTTTTCAAGGTGTAAACAGATGAAAGGCGAGTTGGGTGAAAATTAATATTGGACCTAGGGATTGAAAATAATTGAACACCGAGGGAAGTTCATTGAACATGTATTTCTTACATACAAATTAACGTTTGAAAAGTAGAATTATCACTAAGCGAAAATTTTTGAATTAGAAAACAACCTCACTGCTCGATTTTGTACAAGAAATATTGAGTTTGTTTTTGGTTGAACCACAATCTTCCCACGACGTTACAATACGTAATATAAGAAAATATCAAAGCTTTATACAAAATAAACAAGGACTTTGGAGAAACCAAATTTCTAAGGCAAGTCAGGTGGCATAAGATTCTGATGCCTCTAGAATCTCAAGTGTGAACATTGTGAAAGTGATTATTCCAAGACAAATTTGAATCAGTGGTAATGGTTTAGGATTTAGTGGATGTCTTTAAAACAAGTGGCTGTCCGTCAATACAAATATAATGATTGATATGATCAATATTTGAAATATTATACAAATTTAATGTTATAAAAATCTATCACAGAAATATCTAAAGATAAAGGCAATAAGTATCATAATCTCATGAACATGTATTTCTTACATACAAATTATTGTTTGAAAAGTAGAATTATCATTAAGCGTAAATTTTTGAATTAGAAAACAATGGTTAAGAGCGAAAAAGTAGGGTTGAATTATAATTAACCTCACTGCTCGATTTTGTACAAGAAATATTGAGTCTGTTTTTGGTTGAACATACAAATTTAATGTTATAAAAATCTATCACAGAAATATCTAAAGATAAAGGCAATAAGTATCATAATCTCATGAACATGTATTTCTTACATACAAATTATTGTTTGAAAAGTAGAATTATCATTAAGCGTAAATTTTTGAATTAGAAAACAATGGTTAAGAGCGAAAAAGTAGGGTTGAATTATAATTAACCTCACTGCTCGATTTTGTACAAGAAATATTGAGTTTGTTTTTGGTTGAACCACAATCTTCCCACGACGTTACAATACGTAATATAAGAAAATATCAAAGCTTTATACAAAATAAACAAGGACTTTGGAGAAACCAAATTTCTAAGGCAAGTCAGGTGGCATAAGATTCTGATGCCTCTAGAAACTCAAGTGTGAACATTGTGAAAGTGATTATTCCAAGGCAAATTTGAATCAGTGGTAATGGTTTAGGATTTAGTGGATGTCTTTAAAACAAGTGGCTGTCCGTCAATACAAATATAATGATTGATAATGGTTAAGAGCGAAAAAGTAGGGTTGAATTATAATTAACCTCACTGCTCGATTTTGTACAAGAAATATTGAGTCTGTTTTTGGTTGAACCACAATCTTCCCACGACGTTACAATACGTAATATAAGAAAATATCAAAGCTTTACACAAAATAAACAAGGACTTTGGAGAAACCAAATTTCTAAGGCAAGTCAGGTGGCATAAGATTCTGATGCCTCTAGAAACTCAAGTGTGAACATTGTGAAAGTGATTATTCCAAGGCAAATTTGAATCAGTGGTAATGGTTTAGGATTTAGTGGATGTCTTTTAAACAAGTGGCTGTCCGTCAATACAAGCATAATGATTGATATGATCAATATTTGAAACACTATGCAAATTTAATCTTATAAAAATCTATCACAGACATGTCTAAAGATAAAGGCAATAAGTATCATAATTTATTCCACTTCTATTTGTAAAGGTATTCAGATGTTATGTACGGTATAATTTTCTTCTCCAATGATACTCACCTCCCTTTGGCGCAGAAATGATGGCACCATTAGTACAATCGCATGAAGAACTATCTCCCCCGCATACACGACAATCGTCATAAACGAGCTCTGCGTCTCCACTTCCATCACAGCCAAAGTTCTTGTATTGATGATTACGACAAATGAAAAGAATATCATATATAAAGACAAATTTTTATCCATGTTAATGCCACATTAATTGTGGGTGATGTTTGTTATTCCGAAAATTAATGTTCGATCACACAACATTAATTTGAAGAGTTATTTCGAAGGTTTGCTAACCTGAAAATGCATCTGAAGTATCGATAATTCGAAGATGAATATGGTACGGACTAACGAAATTTGTTTCTTTTGGGAATAACGAACCTTCTGAATAACGAATTTTCCAAATAAGAATTTTTGTAATCAGTAATCTTTGGATTATAACAAATTGTTACCTTAATTTTACCAAAATGTAAAAGTAATGTAACGTCTTACCCTCTGAATTTCCTCAAATGTAAATCATTATGATTATGAGTATTATAGCACAACGACATATTATGTTAAACATTATGTGTTTACATCTATTTCAAAGATAGTACATATCATGACACGCATAGAAATGCACTATGATAAAATCGTTACAGAATGGTTAAGCTCAGGTATAGAACTCAATAAGACTTTTGCATGAACTTGCCAACACTCAAGGGAAAACAAAGACTTACTGCAAGAGACTGTACGCAAGAAAGGGCAACGTAAGGTGGTTTGAGAACTTATTAGAGTTTGAAAATATGGCATCTCGTAAAAGACACCTTAGGGTATTGTCACTTTAATAGTCTATCTTACTTGTTTACTTCTTTTTACAGACAATGGGTTCTCTCCTTATGATCTTAATCATTTTCAAGCAGAAAACAAAATCAAACGTCTTGTAGAAATTCCCTTAAAAAATAACATACGTATCGTGTGTACTCTGCCTTTATCCTAAAGAGAATTCGACGATCATAACACCAAGCAATGGTAAAGCTTTTAAGGCTTAAAGTTTAAATTCAAGCTTCCTTTGCCAGCTTGGTTTCGACAGCCCTGGGTTTAACATCCTGTCCATTATAATAATGTACAGAAGCTATCAGCAAGATAGACGTCAGTTTCCGAAGTTTGTTTCTGTAAAAATGACCAGCTGATAACCGAACTATTGCAAACCGGTAAGTGGTATACAGGTATTAATGCATAACAGCATATCATAGAATGAATCCCAGTACATTTGGATTGCAACGCTTTATGGTGACTGAGGAGCCGTTCAGACTGACCTCAATTCCGATGTCTTCGTACTAAAGCGAAAATGACATCAGCAACTAATTCATCAGTTGACATTTTCCTTGAAGCCGTATAGATCGCATGGTCTCAGACAAGGCATTGTGAAGACATGATTGAAGCCTTGTCCATTACCATTTCCATCGTATTCTGATGTTTCATAGCAAATTTAAGGTCAACAGTGTACATGATACATGTATTGGGTATTTCTCTCAAAACAGCGCATTTTGTCGAAGAACCATCTAAGTGAGGCGAAATCATTATTGAGCATCATTTCATATCCTTTGGACTTCAAGACAATGCAGGTAAGTCATGGTTAATAAACCTGCTTGTTTTCGCCTGTTTGTTTTTCCTTTATAGAAACAACATCACGAACACATAAACGCTTCAAATCGAGGTAGATTTTTTTGTCTTATTAGCCGCCTATGAAGACAAAGCATCAATTTCCTGTAGTGAAGGAAGTACTACCATCTGCTGCTTATCATCATTTTACGGTGAAGTATGACAATGGTACAATGCGTATTACCTCACACTTGCCATTCACGCATAATTTATTCGTTCGTACGTCTGCCAAGCGATTGTCCCAGCAGAGAGTGCCGTCGTGGAAATCCTGCGGTCGAGTTTGGAAGAAATTTGTGTCGGAGAGGCAGTACAGTACACACAGATCATCACCTGTTGGTAGAATTTGATCCCAAATAGTACATCAACGCATGAGAGATCAGAACAAAACTAGAATTATCACTGAAGGTGATTAATACCCCCGCCCCTAGTGTCATTTTATAGTACAGACTGTATGTGATATCATGAGTGCAATGACGTTAATACCAAGTTTATGCACTTGTCGAATTGGATACAGAATAATTTTAGTTTACTGTACAATTACAGAGTTGACACTGAGTTCCACAAGGTTTGGGTAAAAAGTGTGGCTACCATGGCAATGCATTGTCTAATACAAACACAAGGGACATTTTGCATAACTACACTTAAAGACCATCATACACACCAAATTTGACCTTTATAGCTTGAATGGTTTATTTTGATACAAAAATGAGTGGTAACCATGGCGACACATAACACATTGGTGTCTTGCAAAACTACATAAGTACTGAATTTGACTTTAATTGCTTGAATGGTGGAAAAGTTATTCGATCTGCAAGGTTTAAGTAAAATTACGGTTACCATGGCAACGGTTTGTGTGACAAACACAAAAATTAAGTCTTCCAAATCTATACCTCAGGGCCATAATGCCTGCCAAATTTGGTTTCAATTGCTTGAAAACTGTGGAAGAAGTTCACTCCACAGGATTTTAAAAAAATGCGGTTACCATGGCAACGCATTGTCCGATACAAATACTACGGTTATTTTGCAAAACTACACTTAAAGAGCATCATACACACCAAATTTCACCTTCATAGATTAAACGGTTCAATTTGATAAAAAAGTGAGTGGTTACCATGGCAACACATTTTTCTTATATTAACTCATTGGTGTCTTGCATAACTACACCTCCCGATCATGATACATACTAAATTTGACCTTAATTGCTTGAATGATGTGGAAGTTATTCAATTCACAAGGTTTCGGTAAAATTACGGTTACCATGGCATTGTTTGGTCTGACAAACACAAAAATTATGTGTTCTACATCTATGCCTCAGGGCCATAATGCCTACCAAATTTGATTTCAATTGCTTCAAAACTGTGGAAGTGTTCACTCCACAAGATTTCGAAGAAAACATGCGGTTACCATGGCAACACTTTGTCAAGTACAAACACAAAGAGTGTCTTGCATAACTACACCTATAGATCATCATAGATACCAATTTTGAAATTGATTGCTTAAATACTATAGAAGTTATTCAATCCACAAGGTTTTGGTAAAATTATGGTTACATTGCAACGCACTGTCCGACAAACACAAAAACATGTCTTGCACATCTATACCTCAATATCATCATTTATCCTAAGTTTCATTTAAATTGCTTCAAAACTATAGAAGGAGTTCGCGACGCAAGATTTTGCAACAGACCGACCGAGCGACCGACCGCCCGACCGACCGCCCGACCGACCGCCCGACCGACCCGACCGACCGCCCGACCGACCGCCCAACCAACCAACATCACAGAAATTCCTACAGACCTGTATATACCCCCTTCACACTACCTGTGGCGGGGGTATAATGAAACATAAAAACTGAAATAGAAGACAACGAAAAAAAAAAAAAACCCAGAAAATTTCATTACTTCACTTTACAACAGGAACGCTTTATGAGGTATGAGTTTTCTTCAATTTGTCTGCCCTCTGTACAAATGAAATTTGTAAGATCGCAACCGTTGATCTATATTCTTTTGAAGAAAATGGGCCTACAGGTGGCTGTATGCCTTTATGAAGACCCGATAGTCTGATGTGAAGACTATGAGATAGGAAGGCTGGTCCTACCAGGATAATGATATACGGAATTCCCCGTTAACGAATTGTGAACAAAGTTAAAGGGGATGTCTAGTATTAAACTGATCAGTGGGAATCAATGGGAATGCTGGGGGATGATTGTTCCAATCCTTGTGGATTCATCTAAGTGTACATTATATATCTATTGTTGCGTGAAAATTATTTGCTTCAGAACGGTCTCATATTCAAGTAATGTGCAGTTTAATATCCCGTCACTGTACAGGCATGCTAGCCTGGAAACATTAAACTGCACATTACTTGAAAGTGAGACCATTCTGAAGCAAATAATTTTCACACAACAATAGATATATAATGTACTCTTAAATGAATCCCCCAAGAATTGGAACAATCATCCCCCAGCATTCCCACTGATCAGTTACTAGCCATCCCCTTTAAAATGTTAAATGCAGCACACACGTTTTCTAATGTATTCCGATGGACAGCAAATGAAGATTGATTCCATTGGTCCAGTCTCTCCCCACCCCCCCCCCCCCCCCCCCAGGTCTTTAAAGGACTGGTTCACCTTCATACCACATGAGAACAACTTGAGGACAACTGGACAATCCGTTCAAAAGTTATCAATTTGTGAAGTTTCTGCTCGCTCACTGCTGGATGAGTAGACTACTACAGCTTGTGGTGCCACATGATTGTGTTGAACGATATAATGAAAATACAAAGAAATTCAACATTTTTTTTAAACTTTTCTCACATAACAAAACAACGCTTAACTCGCCTTTTTCACAAGGTAGGGGGAATGATATCATCCTTCACATACGCCAATGACAAGTCGAGGAAATGTGCGGTAATTTAAAAAAAAAAACAATTGTGAAATTCTCTTCATATTTTCCTTATTTTATCGTTCTACGCATGTGACGTTACACACTGTAGTAGTCTTTTCATCCAACAGTGACTGCGCAGATACAATTAGAAATTCATAGCTTTTAAACGGATTGTCCGATTTTCTCCAAACTTTCACTGATGTGATCCACAAGTATTGCTGCATTCACTCAACTCACAAGTTTAACACACAGTGAACACACGGTAGGACAGTGTGTTCTCTCCGGCAGGAATCAAATAGACTTACATTACTTTGGAAACTAGATATTTATGTGCAGAAAGGGCCTAGTGATTTCGCGTTCTGTAGTATACTATAATATACTGGCACGCGTATATGTTATATGTGACCCTGTATCTTCGTGAAGCCAGCAATAAGTCGCCAGACATGGATTTTTTTAGTTGAGTGGAGATTCTGAAAGAAGAGACTTTATGCTTTAAAATGATGTATAACTATAATTTAAATGGAAAGAAAGCACACAGTCTGGAAAAGTGTGGACTGAAAAAAAAGGCTCCATCTGAAGTAAAGGGTCTATTCCACGCCATGCAGCTGTGCAACGAATGAGACAAAAGGGATGTAAAACACCACAGTAACAATGAAAAGATTATCAGATAAAGCTGAAACCAACTACGCTCTATCAACACACTCTGTCCATGACTAATGCCAACTTTCAAACCAGTACCATCACCCTTTCAAAAGTTGTTAGACTTGAAATTGAAGAGTGCGTGAAGGATTTTTAAGGAATGAAAAGGGGCCTGTAAGACATACCTAATTGCATTATTCTACAAAAAAAAAAGTGTTAGAAAATTGTTACAAACATACCATTCCATTCCTTTTGTGACCCCAAACTTTGACATAATGTAGAGAAAGAATTGATCTTTCGGATTACATGAAAATCTCATGATTGAATAGATTGACCAGGTTCACCTATTTTGAGTCCTCACGTAACATCAGGGTGTGCAACTTTTTTGTTGGTTTTGTGATGCACGGTCATATTTGTGGAATAATTGAACTACTAAAGAGTAGCTCCATGGTAATACATTTCATTGCGCAGATATTGCTGGCTTTCAGGGTGCAAATGAAATCTACAGGGATAGTGCCAAAGGGTGGATGTGTCATCCAGACCCAACGTTTTGTGATGAACGGTCACATTGGTGGTATAATTGAGCTACTAAAGAGTAGCTCCATGGTAATACAGTTCATTGCGCAGATATTGCTGGCTTTCAGGGTGCAAATGAAATCTATAGTGTCAAAGGGTGAATGTGTCATCCAGACGCAACTTTCTTGTCAAGATTGTAAGGGGTTGCCGCCCGATATCAAAAAAAAAAAAAAAAAAATCTGAGCAGGTATAGCTTACCACGTGCTGATCCAATGTCCTATGCGGTATTTACTGTTCAACCAGATGAAAAGCTCAATTATATAGCTTAACTCTACCTATATATGTTTTAATGTTCCCTTTAATCAATGAAAGTTGAGGGAGATTTTGCGACATATGATAAGCAGAGTCAGGCGACTATCATCAACATCGCAAGCAGAACAAGAATCTCTCTCCGTACCTGTAAACGTTGAAGTATAATCCTCCCAGGTGTATAACGCTCCATTGATTGCCACTGAATTCGTACCAGTACATTGTTCATCACGGAAGGTATCTTGCGACGTCTTACACGGCTGAAGAATGTAAAACCCACAAATAGACAAGCTCAAAATTTCTGCACATTTCTTCTCCTCTGTGACTTTAAACTATCTTCCTGCTGTATTATGTGCTAGAACATACCGTCGGCCTTATGCCAAAAGGCCATTAACAACATAGAATTTGTACACTATTAGTGCCCTTTTGGCTAACAAGTTTTTCATGGTTTTCTTGTAATACCAAAGGGAAACGTTTGTTTTTTTTTTTCTTTTTACTAAAGGAGACCATTTCATGTTGTTTTTCTCGCTGTCTGCGAAAGGTTAGTTTTGCCCACCAGATTAAGTACAAGCAGGGAGTTTGGGTAGCATCCACCTCCCTTGTACAAGGCATTCAGAGGTAAATGTAAACAATGGGATAAAACAGGCAGTGACATGCTTATCATGACATTTAATCAATAGGAAGTGAAAAAGTGCATTTACAATCTTATGCCAAAGGAGAATTTCCAGTGGTCCAGTAGGCTGTACCCCCGACATCAAGATCCCTTTAGAACCATTAGAAGAGATGATTAGTTTTACATTTGATTGTTTCTAATGGTTTCTGTTTGAATTACGATGGACTAACAACAATCATGGTCACTCTGATGGTCTTATAGATACAACTAAAAACGACTCTATAAAAGTTGAAAAAAAGTTTCCCCAAAATTAATGAAAATAAAACACTAGGCCAAACAGAAAACAGGGGAAGACTCCATCAAAAATCAGTGGAACATTAGAAACCAGCACATGTCATTAGAACATAATTTTCCATCACAATCTATTGAACCATCAGATAGCGACCAACAGAAACTAGAAGAGTACAGTGCTTTTGCACTTATTTGTATATCTGTGCAGAATCTAATCGTATTTCTGGTTTAATACAAAGTCAATGATTGTAGCACGTTTGGTTCCTTACGCAAGAAATTATCACAATATGTTGAGTATCAGGGATCTTTGAATATACACTTTCACACATCAATATCCATGAAAAATGATAGAAATGTCTATCCTTGCTCAGTCATGGCGGCAATGTCGTTCAGTGCATAGTGGCATTCTGTTATGAATATGGAACTCACTAATAATTGAGTATATGAATATAAGAACGACCCAAGTCCATGGAAGACCATTTCGAGTAAACTAAAAAAAAACTTCATATCTTTTTTGTTTGTCCAAATAATATTCTATTTAACTGTGATGGGATGGCAACATTGTATGTACAAATTAGAACATATATTATTATGACAATTAACATTAACATTAATTGTGGAGAGGCCATTTTGTGTGATGGACTTGGGTCGTTCTTTGATTCATATGGACTTGGGTCGTTCTTTGATTCATATACATGATATTCTGCTATAGAGATGAGAGAAGGACGAGAGAGGGCGCTATAATATGAATGTAAGAATGACCCAAGTCCTTCACTCTTACATTCATAAAGATTTAACTCATTTATTTCAGGCACTTCCGGGGGTAATTAGGATTTATAATTTATACACAAGATGAGTCCATGCATAAGCTACAATTTCCCATGTCAAACTGAATTTGGCCAAAAATTGGACTTGGGTCGTTCTTATATTCATATACTCAATTATAACAGGTTGTAATCAAGGATTTCGTACTAAAGCCGTGGTTCAAATTGTCTAATGCATGTTGTGCTGTATGCCATGTTAACAATTAGGTTTAGACTCTAGGAATAAATTACCAGATCTTTTAACTGCATTATTAAATATGAATTGTATATTATTTCATTCCGTATTCCAAATTGTGACCCTGCACCTCAAAAGAAACAAAAAGTCGCCAGACATGAATTTTTAGTTAAGACCATATTCTGAAAGAGCAGAATTTAAGCTTTAAAATGATGTATAACTCAAATCAAATGGACCTCCTAACCTATCTAAATATTGGAAAGAAAGGACAAACTCAGGAAAAGTGTGAACTGAGAAAAGAGGGTCTGAAGTACAGTGTCTATATAAGCGCTTAATCTCTACCAAACCGTGCTGGCTGTGCGACGAATGGGACAAAAAACAGGAAGTAAACCACCAGAGTAACAGCAATGAAGAGATTATTAGATTAAGCTGAAATTAAGCATGCCTCATTAACACATTGTGTCCATAGTTAATATTAACTTTCAAAGCAGTAGCACTATTCTTTCAAAAGTTATTAGAGTTGAAAGTGAAGAGTGTGGACAAGGTTTTTCAGAAATGAAAAAGGGATTCTAAAGACACACCTAATCACACTATTCTACCAAAAAAAAAAATCGAGATAAACTGCTAAAAAACACACTTTCCCTCCCGTTTTATGATACCAAATTTTAGCATAATGTAAAAGAAGACCTGCTCTTTCAGAAAATATGAAAAAGTCAAGTTGGGCTAGGTTGACCCATTTCACTTATTTTCAGTCCTCACGCAAAATCAGTGTGTGCGACTTTATGTTCGTTTTGAGGTGCACGGTCACAATTATTCTGTGGGTTTCTAATGGTCCATTCCATCTTTAATGGTCCATTAGCGTAATGGTTTTCAAATAAACAGTTTAAGCTCTTCTTCTAGTGTTTTGTTTTTCTCTTATCATTTTTTCAACCGTTTTTTTTTTAATCGGTCCAATAATGTTTCAATTTCCATATCGAGACTATTAGCCTAATGTTTTAGTTAATGCTCCACTAGAAATATATTAGACAAGAAGCAAATGGATATACACGACATAACTTTCTATGGTCGTATATATGTCGTTTTATTGAATTAGGTGCATCAATGTTTACCTGTTACAGATAGGCTACTGACAATGACAGAGTCATTATTGGAGGAGAATGCTTACAATATGAGGCTACCCTTAACTGGTAAATGAGACTACGAGCATGTAACTTAAACATAATGTCTTGTAGCTTCACGTCACAAGTACACGTACCTCTTGATTGCACAGTTCATAATCATGGCTGTCCCCGACGCATGGCTCCCCGCCCCACTGTGGGGTAGGATCAGTGCAATTGCGGATTCTGACTCGAACGCCAGTGCCACAGGATCGTGAGCACTCGCTGAAATTGCTGTATTCGGTCCAGCCGCCATCCACCGCCGGGGCTACGTCCAGCTTTGAGCTGACACACTCCCCTCCGATACACCACTGAGAAACACAAGAGAAGATCAAATCAAGATATCATGATATCCAGGTATGTCATTCAATGAGACAAACGGTCGTCAATTTTAATCATGTAACAATATCTCTTGCCCCTATGCCTTCAAAACATTCACAACATGATAAGCACAAAAGCAGCAACAACAGTAACACACACAATATCATACATATGCATTTTACATACACATGTGTGATATGGTGTTTGTTTGTTTGTCACCTTTATTATCAGTCTTCGCACGCGGGGGCGCAGTGGCATAGGGAATACGACTCCGGACTCCAAATCGGAGGACCCGAGTCCGATTCCCGCCTAGTGATTACGTCCCTGGACATGTTTTACCCACCCTCTCGACCCAGGTGTATAAATGGGTACCTGGCAACGCTAGGATAATGATAATGGCAGGGCCCTTTAGTAGAGCAGTGGCAACACTGAAGAGGCTACCTGGATAAAGAAGACCTTATCATTTTTATAATCATCACGACTCAACGAATAGTGTCTGTGCAGCAAAATTTATTTCATTCTAAGATTTATATGTTATTTGTAGATGCTTTAGATTACTCTAAAATGATTATGTATGATTTATTCTGTTTTATATGTCTTCATCATGCATAATATCTTTGTTGTAAAGTCTTCTAGCTGTAAATATATATATGTGGCTACAAAACGTAATTCTGCTATTTTGTTGATCTACGCTTTAAAAACTCTCCTTTAGAGTAGATCACTATTTTCCATTGATTCCTTTTTTTTTTTCAACCGAAGCATGACTTTGTATTATCTTTTTTTTTTGCCAGTATGCGCTCCTATGTTTATTGATACCATTTATTAAGACAAATGTTCTTTGTTTATGATGTAAAACTTGATCTATCTTGTGTTATGTTTTTGTTGGAAAAAAGAAAAAGAAGAAGAATGAAAATAAATGAATTGAATTGAAATTTGCGTTGTTTTTTTTTTTGCCACTGCAAAGTACGCATTGCCTATTTTTAATTCGTTCGTGCACAAACATAGTGTATAAATAAAACATTACTGAATAAAAACTACGATCTACATTGCTTGATACTTTGGCAAAGATGTATATTTATTTAAGTATACTTTGTACATTATATTACTTTTCGGTCGGGTGGAAATGAAATCACGATTGAATTGAATCAATATTGAATTGAATATCCCTTATATTACAGCTTTCCCTTTCAATCATCTTTTCTTTGTAGCTCAGCTGAGATATATGTACCATTTACAATCTCTTTCTGTGTAAGAACATGTTAGACCTACATCATGTCGAAATCCCGTCTTGGTCTTTTTTAATGACTCTTTTCACATTGTGTAGTTTGCAATAGCTGGATGGAAGTTTTATGATAGGCCATAGTGGCTGCTATATACGTCAGTTTTATAACGTTTAATTATCACTTTATACTATGGGCAGCTGATGGGGAGGGTTATCAACATTTGTCAAGGCTTGTGGGAAGTCAGTCTCTCTGTGACGGATTCGTCTTTAAGAATTTGAGTGTCGATGGGTGTATGTGTGTGTGCGTGTGCGTGTGTGTGCGTATGTGTGTGAGAGAGAGAAAGAGAGAGATTAATTTACTTACCATTCTGTCTCCACACGATGTTCCTTCTGCTGTTGTCCCATAAAAATCTGCTAATAATGGTGAGCTGGGTAGCGTACACCACAGCTCACTACAGTCAGTCTGTCAATTGCCAATTCAAGACAAGACAGAAAAACAGAAGAAAACAACAACATAAGGAAATAAAACATTTTTGCATTGGGCCTGTGACGATGGATTTCTATGAAATAAAGAAATGATGTGATATACACGGGAAGTCACAGTTTGCATGATTGCATTTTCATGTCACAAATATGATGAACAAAAGATATTGCATGGATAGAACCATGCAATTAATGCTCAATTTAGAGGCAGTATTATTTGCACTTTGTTATTTTTATCAGTGCTTAAGCCATGATTGACAAATTAATGATGTCAGTAACAGAATGTTGGTTTGAGTATCCAAGTATTCTGAAAATTATATTCTTTTGTCCACAAAGTGAAAGTGATCAGGGTATTATGAATAATACAACATCCATTTGCATTTCAAAGTCTCTCTATGAAAGAAGTCCCGCAATGCGTTAAACGGTTCTCAATGTATACAGTGTATATGCGCAAAGCTCTATCTGTTTAGAGATTGTTTTCATGTTCAGTCATGTTCAGTCATGTGTTAGTCCATTCTTTTGCTATTGGGAATGATTAACTATCACATCAGGAACACTATCTTCGAATTATCCATTGTGTATATTGTGCGTATACTTTGTTATATTCAAATTTAAATTTCAATTAATTTTCATATTTCTCGGTCAAATATACATCTAATATTACAAAATGAAATAATGCATGATATCCAACCAAAAGCAACATAGCGTATTGCAAACATGGAACATAGTGGTCGATCTATGAAAGTTGGAATCTGAGAATTAATGCTAAAGAAATGTAATGGAACCTACTTAGAGGCAAGCTTGCGTAAGTCCCAGTATCAAAATCGAGTGCAAAGATTAAGATGAGGAGCACTGGCACAACAAATGACCAAAACATAGAAAGAGAGAGAGAGAAAAAAAAGAAGAAAATATCATACTTTTACTGTTTTTTTTACTACAGTGTGAATTCACTTTGAATTTGCATCTACATGTATAGTGCTGTTTGGAAATCGTGTACCCTACTATGGGATAGAATTTAGAAAGAGAACGTCCTAACAATGACCACATCCTGACGCACAAAAAGGCGATCAAAGTACATCCAAGAAATACGCTTTGCGAGCAAGAGAAATACTTACAAAGAAAGAGCTGCTGTAAGCAGTTGCATCTCCTGTAGCTATTTGACATTGTTCATCTTTGTCATAGGTGTAACCCGGAAGGTCAACAATGCTGGATAGATTGCTTCCGGGCACGTCGTCCATGCACGTCTGAGTGCTGGAAGGTGTTAAATGAAGTACGGAAGTTTATTTATTTTATTGAAAGCAGAACCGGTGTCGGTTAGATATGACGATATGACAAGACATTGAGATACAAAGGACATTCCCTTTTGACAGTGGCACTGTTTCACAATTTAGAACGAAAACGAAACAGAAAAAAATCGCATGGTCCTATATACATGCTTCTGATGATATAAATACTGTGTGAACTCCTAGACAAGGAAAGGAGAAAAACGCACTGTTACAACATGCTTCCTAAAATAAGGTGAAAGTGGTGGAAATGTCTTGACACTGTACGTCCCCGTAGATAGTATTTGTCGTGTACTATATAAAGACTGGCCACAAAAATGCTAGTTAAACTGATCAGATATTGGGGAAGATTGCACTCATATGTGTGACAACTATAAACCTCATAGACTTCCAGTTAGAAGTACATAACTCTCTCCCCTTATCATGAAGTCCCTTCTCAACTTAATTTAGTTAGCATTGCCATGATCTTTTCGGGTGCAGTAAAATGATAAAATTTGTACTAATGGAAGGCGACTTGGACAGCTTCATTGAAATCTACGCGCTACCTTGCGGCATCAAGTACCTTGCCCTTTTGCAGACCCAAATACTCTATCCACATGGTTTCATAGTGCCACTAATATTCATGGAAAAAAAAACTGCACTTACTTGATGAATATCTTCATATGGTTGGAGCTGCACGATGACCATTGGAATGATTCAACACCACTGGAGAGAGTGGCTGACATGATGTTCACGCTTTCTGCGCAGCCGTAGGTGCCGTCGTGCCATAAGCCCAAGCTGTCATTAAGACAAAACAACCTCAGCTTTAAAAAAGAGGCGGCGAACTCCATCAGAGTAATGCAGACACTTTTAGGAGTGATATAGTATTGATTAAGGTGAGGATTCAGCTTTTAACTTTTGCAAGATACTTAGAAACCACGTATATATAAAATGTTACAGAGCATAAAATTCTGAGAGCAATTCAAATTTTATTCGGTGAAAATCGGTTTTGAAATGGCAGAGAAATCCAAAAACAAAGTAAAACAAAGGGACTCTAATGAAAGGTGGGTTCCACCTTTTATTGTCCCACCTTTTATAAGTTTAGCTTTATTTTGGATATCTCAGCCATTTCAAACCAGTGTTTTAATGCTCTATAATCAAATGCTTTATAATTCTCTTCCATATTTCATGAAAAAGTTTCTCATTATTCGAAAAAAAAGTTGGAAAATTAAAGCCCCATCTCAACCGAAACTGTACCATCTTTTTGTATCAACGTTGGAGGTACGAGACGTTACACAGGCACATTTACAGACACAAGTGATACAAAAAGTTGGAAAATTGAAGCCCTATCTCAACCGAAACTGTACCATCTTTTTGTATCAACGTTGGAGGTACGAGACGTTACACAGGCACATTTACAGACACAAGTTCAATTAGTTAGGTCTTTGTGTCTTCATAAAAGTCAGTAATATGTTCGGGTGAACATGCAGCTATCAGATGCCGTTCTTCTCAACGGCGTCCGGTTAGGCTAGACTATACACAATAATTATGATTATTCCGTTGCGTCTCAATACGTAGCGCCTCCAAGTTTTGATACGACATATTACGTGGTGTCACATTTTGTCGCGTTCACCCCGTTATATTACGGCCTACAAGGTTTCTCATTAAAACCGGCACTGAATGCCATGATGCATTATTTCAGCTTAAATTGCAATATTCATTTATATTATACCAGAAACGCTAAGAATTTTCATATCCCAAAAGTAAGAACATCATTATTTCAGAAATCTGTGTTTTATCAAGGTCCACTTATATGGAACTCAATACCAGATGATATTCGTAAAGTTACCTCTTTTAATGTATTCAAACGTAAACTTAAGGAGAATTTTATACAAAATTATAATTCCTAAGTTTTTGACATGCTTGGCTGGCAATACATGTATTCTATCTAATGATCGTAACTCACTTTATTCGTATTGTCTTTGTAATGTAAATGTAGTGTATTGTATATCATGCTGTCGTTGGCTGCTTCCCTTCAGCTTTATGTATTCCAAAGTTATGTTTTTTCTCTGTGTCTGTCATGATTGCTCATCATTGTCTTTCTCTGTTGTTTTTATGCTGAATAAATAAATTCAATTCAATTCAATTCAATTCAATTCAATTGTTCACAGTTTAAAAATCTGACACGGCATCCATGGCAATCACTGCCCCGTTCGCCCATCAGGTCCCCCGCGTTGTCTCACGTCGATCCCGTTTTATTCACGGTGATCTGCCGGGAACATGGTGTAAACGCAGCACTTAGGTCTGCTTAAACAGGGCTGTAGTGTCGCCGTCAATCGGTCTGATGTGATGCATGGGTAAACTATGCATAGTCTAAAATGACCATTTTGTTTTGTGTGAGAGCAAGGTAGTTCCACGATCTGAATAACCAGAAATATGCACAATGGCAGAACCACATTTGTCTAGAGGGGGAGGGGGATCACAATAACCATGGCATGTGGCAGCTTAATGTGGAATGGCTACAGCATTTCGTAGGAAAACAACAACAACAACAACAATCTCACATCTTTAGATATCAATTGCCTATTTTCTTTCCTTGAAGAGTATGGTTTCTAGGTATTCACATCAATGTAACTCCGAGACATGTGTTTTCAAGGTGATCTTGTTCGTATTTTGTACGTAATATTTTATTTCGCTGATAAAGTGTTTTTTAATTGCGACGATGATGCATTTTTCTTTGACAGCCCTATAGTATGGGGCGCCACACTGCCGGTTCAGTAGCCTGGCTAAGGAATTTTGACACCGATTTTTCTCCAATAATACACAAAGTGACTTCAACTGTTTTGTTTTGTTCTTAAGAGAAATGACAATCATTGTGAATCATCATCACAGTTGTGTTATTCTTATTTTGTTCATTTCAAGAGTTGACTAACAAAATTAGACGGTGGTTACATTTAATTGTGTCAACAAGACATCAAATTATTGGCAGATAATGAGCAGTCAGGTTTCAATCACGTGATCACGGAAGTTCTGTTCACTCTTAAAAGTCCATTCATCCCTTTCTCTTAGATGAGGGCGATTACTTTGTTTAATATTGAGCTAATTGTAACTCCAAGAGATGTGAACCCGCACTATTCTTGACTTGACAACGCTGTATCCAGACTAAAAAACGAGAAATTACATACTCCTACACACGAACAAATGTTGAGTAAGTGGATATAATGATTTATACGTAAACATGTGTACATTACATGCATATTCACTACCACCCATTTGTTAACCATTATGTATGTGTGTGAGTGTTTGTGTGTGTTTGTGTGTGTGTCACATGTATAATATACAGACAATCACAGTGCTTGTCTTACATGATATGTTGAACTCACTTATGACCACTTTCGTGCGACATCACAAATCCAGCACTCAGTCCGCTGTTCTCAGTGATCTGACACTTGCGATGCAGACTGCACACTGCCCCTACGTAAGCCAGTCCGAGAAGGTTATACTGATTCGATGAATGGATGTCTTCCCTGGAAAAAAAAAAAGATATGATGTAATCTTCCTTGCAGATGCACACTTGCACACTTACATAACTATGATACCCTAATCAAGCTATTTTCACACAATGAAGCAATCGATCGTGTATATCAAACGACAATCAAAGGACTAATGCTATAATAACACACGTAGGCCCTATACATATTTTATAATATACGGTTGTTGGTTTTGCTTTACATGAAGTGTGTTATTTTATAATAGAATACAAACCAACATCGTCTTTAAACAAAATAAAGTCAGAAATCACTGCCAATCCGTTAATTTGAAATATTCGACAACTACATTAATTTGTTAATTTTCATGTGAGTTTTATCTGCACAGAATAATCAAACACCAATCCTCGACAGAGTAAACTGCTTTGTGTCTTTTTATACATAGAATGAATGATAAAAGAAATTGTTTTGTTTGTCTTTTCACGTTTGGCCTTTACCCGTTGTGTTGGAAATGACATTCAGCTCTGAACAAATTTCAAATGTTTTTGTTTGTGAATAGACATTGTATTTTCTGAAATTTAAAGTTTTTCATTACCATACAAGTATATCCATACAATGTACAGTATCAAGTATATACTGAAAATTCTAAATGTGATAAAGTGGATGCGTCTTGGCTCCGAATGAGACCGAGGACAAAGATAAAATGTGACACTGCACCTCAAAACAAACAAAAAGTCGCCAGACATCAATTTTTAATTAAGACCATATTCTGAAAGAGCAGACTTTAAGCTTTAAAATGATGTATAACTCAAATCAAATGGACTCTCCTAACATACCTAAATATTGGAAAGAAAGCACAAACTCAGGAAAAGTGTGAACTGAGAAAAGAGGCTCTGAAGTACAGTGTCTATTCAAGCGCTTAATCTTTACCAAGCCGTACTGGCTGTGCAATGAATGGGACAAAAGACAGGAAGTAAACCACCAGAGTAACAACAATGAAGGGATTATCAGATTAAACTGAAATTGAACATGCCTCATTAACACATTCTGTCCATAATTAATGCCAACTTTCAAAGCAGTAGCCCTATCCTTTCAAAAGTTATTAGAGTTGAAAGTGAAGAGTGTGAACAAGGTTTTTCAGAAATGAAAAAGGGATTCTAAAGACACACCTAATCACAATATTCTACCAAAAATGTTCGAGATAAACTGCTAAAAAAGCACACTTTCCTGCCCGTTTTATGATACCAAATTTTAGCATAATGTAAAAGAAGACCTGCTCTTTCAGAAAATATGAAAAAGTCAAGTTTGGCTAGGTTGACCCATTTCACTTATTTTCAGTCCTCACGCAAAATCAGTGTGTGCGACTTTATGTTCGTTTTGAGGTGCACGGTCACAAATATGAAATCATACAATATTAAGAGGAATTCAAAGTTTATTTGACGAAAATTGGTTTTGAAATGGTTGAGATTTCCAACCGAAAAAAAAAATGTTCTAATAAAAGGTTGGACCTACCGTTTTATTAAGAAGGTTTTTTTTTTTAATTTGTTTTTGGATACTCCAGCCATAAATCATCAAAACTAATTTTCATCAAATAAACTATGATTTCCTTTCAGGAATGTATGTTATTGAATATGTCATAAGAAGTTACTAATTATCTCCCCAAAAGTTAAAATTTGAATTCCCATCATCAACCAAACTATACATCCCTTTAATCTTCAGGTCTCCTTGGTTTTGAGTCTCGTGAAAGCATATAGTGGTTGCACTCTTCTAGGCAAGGCACGTAATTCTTATTGCCTAGTCCTTTGGAGGAGACTTGAAGCCGCCGCTGCCATGTGAATTGCTTTCAAGCATGCTTGATTACTTCCTTGGTGATCTTGTTGCGCTTATCGTACTTCACTTCAAGTCCATGACCCCTCTTAAAATCTATAGGAAGTACAATTACCCGCTAAAAAGGATAGCCAAGTCCCAATCGTCCTGATTTTCATCGTCATCATAGCTGAGTTCGGCCTGCCACTCGCAAAAGTCATCCAGAGTTCTATCTGCATCTGGTGTCACGGTGAAGGACACTGTGCTTCCATCCTGGGAAGTCGCCTGCATTAAAGGCATAATTTACCATTTGCAAACGGACTAAAAACCCAGCATTAGTGCTTTATTTAACATTAACGGAAACGGTTGTTAAACTCTGTACGACTAATTTTCTTTAGAAACTGTTGCTTTATAAGTAATCACTAACTATGCATTAAATCAATCAGAATAAGTTACATTCAACTTATTTTTCAGTTTGTTTTATTTTACGCAGAATAGACAAGGGATGCATGAAATGGCACATTAGGAATGAATTGGGCTTTAAGATAACTATACGTTTGATCGTTTGATTTAAACATTCTCTGAGAAAATATTTTTGGCTATAAAATAATCAGTTTCTTCGCCATTTTCTTACTTGGTTTAATGGGAATCTACTATATACTATTATGTTATGACTGAATTCAACATAACTTTCCATCAAAACACCAAATGAAAATACAAAACTCCTTAATACATGCTCTGAAAATTACTCAAGCCAATATGATAAACTTCTTCGCACTTTTCTTAGTCAGTTCGATAAGAGTCTGTTATGTCGCCTTATGACTTAATCTTTATCTTCAAACAAAACACGAAAGGAGAATTCAAAATATGAAAAATATAGACTCATTTTCCTACAATTCAGATATTCGTTTTACGAAATAAGAATTGTTCGTGAAAAATGAAATAACAATGCTTGATCAACTCGGATCGCCATGAGTATATTCATGTCATTATGGTATATCAACAAATCAGTTTCAGCACTGAAGGGTAGTGTCTCTTCCTAAGGCAATAGCGTTGTTATTGTTTTTTTCCTTTCATATTCGTATTTCTGACTTTCTATAGAGTGTCTGCATTGTAGAGTTTAAAGTTTTTAGTAATGATTGAAATTAAGCTCTGTATAACGTTTTATTATTTAGAGTTTATATTTCTGAAAACTTTTAGCTTATCTTCCTACTTTGTGTAAAGGTCTGATTTCCTCAACCACTTGACATGCGGTAATAAAATCATTGATTTTTCCGCAACCAAGTACTTTTATGAGTTGTGCTATATACGAAATTAAAGTAGAAGAGTAAGGGAATAATGTCCTGCAATTTTCAGAAAATTGTCTTCCCCCGACTTTCGGATCCCTTTGTTGTAGCGGGTCACAAATAGCTTCTAGAAAGACAGATAGAGGAAAAGGGAGAAGGAAACGGAAGAGCATATCAAGATGGGACCCTACCGTTGAAGTATTTGTGGTGGCTATCATAAATCGCACCACTGAAATCCGTAGGTCAATGTCCAAGCTTGGGTCACTAAATCTGCGACTCATCTGCAAATATAAGTGAAATGGTAAAAAAACAAAACAAAAACAAAAACAAAACGTAAACACTGAGCAGAATGAGAACAAAGAAATGGACGCTGCTCATACTAGCTCATAAGTGATGTCACCAGTCTAAAAAAAAAAAAAATAATAATTATGGAATAAACGAGTTTAGTATGGTCAAGGATTCATGTTCAAAGATGATCAAATGAGTGTGGAAACACGGAAGTGTACAAAGGTTTAGAAATTACGCTGTCTATATTAGTAAAATGCCTGGGCAATTATCCTATGGTATAGCAAAGAGTTTCCGGGCCATTCTAACAGCACAGTTCATGAGAAAACTTGAGTTTGGTTTATTCAAAGGCGAATTTGAACGTTCCTTGTATCGTGTATCCATCTTAGCACAATTTCTGGACAGTGCAACGCATGCACTACCACAGAAACAGGTCCGATGAAACTGAGACATGAGGATTAGGTCGCAGTCCTCTTCATGTATAAGTGCAGTTTAGACGTTGAAGGAAAAAAAAAAACAGAACTCCAGAAGTCACATGGAAATCTTACAAGAAATGGGAAGGGTTGCTATAAAGATTTTATTCTGTAATAGTCACCAACAAATTAGAAACTCATTGTCTTTTTCACATTTCAAGAGCCATTATTGCCGATATAATCTAGTAATATCTATTTCAATCATTTGATAATCAAAATCATACTTTCAAACCTTCCAATTCTAATTCAGTTGGAATTTTGCACAGATAAATGAGAGATACATGAGACCATTGCATGACTTCGCACCTTACGTAATTTGGATGATATTCCATTATAACAAATATCACAGTTTCATTATCTTTTTATATCATTTCCATTTTTTTGTTTCTAAAATGTCCCTTTCTTAATGAAACATTTGCAGTTCAATTTGTTGAAATTAATCCTTGTTCAATAAGATGTCAACGGTAATCTGAGGTCATAGAGTAATTCTTACAACGTTCAGGACGCTCATTGCATAGCTTTCTGTCTCGTCTCCAAATTCCTGGTAGACCAAGCTGTCTGCAAGGTAGAAGATCTCAATGTACTTTCTACCGAGGTACGGGCCGTCGTAGATTGTCTCGCTTCCAGATGCAGTATCGCCACCGCCACCGCTATTACCATCGACATCTCCTGAAAAAGAAAAATGATCAGAACGAATACTTAGGAATATGCAACACAATCTCTCACTGGTACCAATCTACATAGTAAAAATGGAAAAGATAGCACAGTGATGCGAAACATTGTTTTTTTAATTACGTGTATTTTAATCCAAAACTAATGGTAATAGAGCAATTAAAAAAACAAAGACTACCGCGAAAACATCCAAAGATTTCTTCAGGAATTACAGACACTGAAAGATGACTGTGCTAGTGAAACCAGGGCATCCAACTGTTTAAGCTTAAACTTTGTGCACTCTATTATGATATCGCATTAGAGATTTAACAATATCAAAGCTACACCGTTTTGACTTAAAGCTTCTGCTGGATTTTGTATGCACACTTCCACATCACTTAGGAATAAAACTGGAGAAAACCGACTTGAGACAAAAAACAAAAACAAAACGTCTAAACTATTCAAGACTTTACTTAATATCCTCTCCACCCTTCCACTTTTTGAAATTCAACCGAAAAAGGATAGGCCTATATAACTGTTCCCCCCCCCCCACTCCCAAATCAGCCGATATCCATGAGGGATTCTAGATAATCCTTATTTTTTATTTCCTATGAGTTCGTAATGCAGGGCAACATGTTTACACAGCATATCTTATACATGTTTATATCTATGTAGAGAGAGTTTTTGCGAAATTAGCTAAGCGCCAGTTTTAACATTTCAACCTAAGTCCATCGTCAGATAGAGCAAAATTAATCTTTTCAGTAATTACCTCACTCGTGGCATAACGTGGAATATTATAGAAGTTATGATTAAAAATATCCTGCATTTTCTTATCATTTTCTTTGGTTTTAGCAGCTGTAATCACAAATACCTCTAATTAAAAAAATGCAGTTAGCTTGTTTTGCGATAAAACTCTTCATATGTATATACATGTATATGGGTCAGAATTTTGAACGATGTACAATTGAGCCAAAACAAGGCAAAATTTAAAAAGTAGGAAATTATCCAAATCATTCATCTTACCTGAAAGAGTATATCTCAAGCTTTAATATGAACCCAATTATACTAGGATTTTCCCAGAGGAACAAGTTTTTATTCACCGCTGAAGTTTACCATGTCCAGAGTAGCGAACGTCCGTAAGGAATAGTAATGCACATACATTTGAATACCATTTAACATAGTTTCCAATGATCTGATTCAGTTC
This sequence comes from Diadema antillarum, assembly GCF_040938485.1. Classification (NCBI taxonomy): domain Eukaryota; kingdom Metazoa; phylum Echinodermata; class Echinoidea; order Diadematoida; family Diadematidae; genus Diadema; species Diadema antillarum. Next base: position 626,232 of record NW_027271014.1, on the reverse strand, counting down.
AAAATCCTAACGAAATATCTTAAGGGACATGTGTACGTGATTGTAGAATATTAAGCTTGTACACTTAACCTGTACGTAATGGTAGACAACTGATGATTTAACTAAATTCGTCATTTCTGTAAAAATATTGCTCTTCCGCTAAACACTTTCTCCACTTTACGCGCATTTTACAGAAACTCAATATTTTCACCTCTTATTTCACTATCCTATACTTTTATCCTCACTCCCAAATAATAATATACCTTTTTAAGATGTATCTCATCTGGGCAGTCTCTATCACCCAACAAACATAGCATAGTTTTCATCACGGAGGTTCGCATGTAGCTCACGGACGTTCGGAACAAACAAGATATTGAACAATGCAGCTCTCTTGAGTTGAAAACGCATTCTACTCACAACAAACAGCAATTTCATGTCGAGACCAAACTCCTCTGCAAAATCCTTAACAGATATTACCAATTCTCAATTATATAAGCTTGTTTATCTTCTCATACTGAGGAATCAAAGAAAACAATTTTTCCATCTCTCGTAAATGAACGTACAAACGTACGTGTAATCTCAGTGACGTAGTCCATCCTTGAGAACTAATATATTTATCAAAATTTCGCTATCATGAAGTAAATATTCAGGTCCTAAACTTCAATAAAGTCTACAATGCAAAATTTGCTTTTTATATAACGAACATGGTCACAGCTAAAATTATGACAAAGAATTAATATAGAAAAACAACAGAAATGTGCTCCGTTATAGAAATACGAAGTTTAGCTGGGGAGGGCAAACGGATACGTTAGGAAGAAATCCCTCTGTGTTTGCTCCTTGTGTTACACACTGTTACCGAGAAAAATTTGTGTTATTATATTAGTCAGAAATGATAATAGGTTCGATACTGCGAAGTTTCGTCATAATAAGACACAATAAGTCCATATATCTTGGATGGATGTTTGTGACTTCGATATTATACAATATGGTTCGTTATAACAAACCTTTTGTAGCGCGTCATTTCGGAGGCTCGTTATTCATACAGTTTGTCAATACGAAAATTGATAGAGTTCGTATAATCATGAAGCTTTTTTATTCGGTAAATGATAGGAATCTCCGAAGGTTATCCGAAAGGCTTATTAATTGGAACATGAAAACTTATGTACGCCTATTCAAATTTGGAGAAACAAGTTAATAACTAAAATCCTCCAACTTCAAAACCTCATAATAACCGTTTTCACCTAAACGAATATCAGGCCCATTCCACTTTTAGAAGAACGGACCTAAAATAATGATCCTTAATATCTATTTTTCGAACAACATTTCTAATAACAAACCTCCTGAATTAACTACAATTTTTTTTTTCATTTTGGAATAACAAACCTTTGGACATCGGAGTAACGAATCTTTGGAAGAGCGAACGTATCAAAGTGCAACCTTAAACCTATTCTTAATCATTACTTTTTTTTAACATGTGTTTTCAAAGTAAGCACAAAAGCACAAACAAACTGACGATCTCTCTGTCGCTTAAATGTAAAATGAAAAAAAAAAATCTTGGAAAAAATTACAAATGAATATTGCTTTTCACTGATGAGTATAAAACAACACCATGTGATGATAAGCGGAGGATTTGTGTGTTTTCATCAGACAATAATTGTATACTGCATGATTTTTGTTCGCTTGTGACGGCATTTCGATGAATAAAAAACATAAACAAATAAACAAAAACTTCTCCAGAGGAATTTGGTATAACGGGAGTGCACTGGCAATTCTTTTCTCTGTGTGTTGGAGCTCGATCCCTTCTCTGTTTCTCAGTCATTTTCATTCAACTGCTTCCACGTCCTTTTGAAACTTTTCCGTTTCTTATTCAACACATGCTCATTACAGACTTCTTCCGTCATTATCCTGAATGTGATTGCGTAGCACTTTTCGGATTTGTTTTGGTTTGTTTTGTTTTGTTTTTGTTTTCTGTTTGGTCGCAGCATGTTCAGGCTATTGAGGGAATGAAAGAAAAATCGTCATGAAGAGAAAAATAAGAATGAATTAAGGCATTTAATATCATGACAATTACAGCGAACGTCCGTTATGGAGATCAAAACTGGATGTGTTCTGTTTGAGACGGCAGCTACCATACTCAAAAGATAAACACTTAGAGCACCTGTCACTAAAAAGTGGCACTGATCCTCTTTCTCCTAGTATGTAATCCATTGACTTATTCAACCAACGAACATCCGTGAAAAAAACGTTTTCCGTTTGCTATTACAGGTAAATTGAGTGCTGAACGCTATTCACTTTCGGGTATGAGTGGCTCGGTGATTTGGTAATATTTTCAACTAACTTTAATCTTATGCGCAGTGATATATTTGTAATTGTCAGAAATTTCCTTTCTCGGACAGAACGTCCGTGAGCGAAACTTTCAGAACCTGTAACAGTACAAATTGTCTCCAGAACCTCATTAGAAAGAAATTTAAACGCACAGAAATTACAGATTACGCAAAATTCCATTTTCCCATAACTTTGTTTAAAGTGTTTAGCTGTTTTTGTATAATTAGAGGAAAAACAAGCGTAAAATTGTGAGTAAATTTTCAATTGTTTGTTCATCATGATCACATAACGCCGTAAACATTCTGAAAGTACTGCTGTAAACTCATTGTTTAATTTGTAAAACTATATTTGTCGCTATTCGAGCCAAAAGTTTAAAAGAATACAGGACACTTTCGGGACAAGTTATCCCTATCGGAGGGACTGCATACGTCACGGACGTTCTCTGGAATTATCACGGACGTTCGTTCTACTACTAGGATCATGTTCCAGGACGGATAACTAATCGGCAGAGAGTACCTAGCCTTCCTAACTCTTTCAAAAATTTGAAAAGGTATTGTCAATGCAAATTATAAGAAATTTGACATCCTTATAACATATGTACTGCTCAGAGGGGGATCAGGAGGTGAATTTTCAGAGAAAATATCAATTATTTGCTTGGTTTTTGGTGAATTGCATGGTCCAAAAACTGCGGACGAACCTCAGTCCGCTCCAAAAATGGCATGCAGCTCCTCGGCAAGAGAGCCAAAGGTAAAATGCACCTTCGCCATCAAAGCAAGATGGTGTCCCACTCGAAAACGTTTTAATCATCACGGACGTTCTTTTTTTCTTGGAGGTTCGTCTAAAAATACAATTTCGGTTCCTATTTGACAAAGGATGGACAGAAACTCAAAACAAACATATCATCGTGTTGCTAGATCTGAGTTGATTACGACTCAGAACAATATCGCCAATAACGTTTCATGGGCTACGATCTTTATTAGAAAATAGCGGAAGCACGTCCGTGACGAAAACTGAGTATAATTTTGCATAAAAGAATATTACGTCCCATGTACAGCCAGCAGACGTACAATTTTTGCAGGATATGTTCATTAGGTGGAACACCAAATTTTCGTATACGTTACAGTTGGGACAGCAAAGTACAATTTGCAGCAGCGATAGAAACAAAAGCATCACGGACGTTCGTCTGTTTAGGACTTTGATATTTTAATTGTTCTCTGTAATTTTGTACGTGCTCATAAAGTTCTTATAATTTTGTGGTACATACCCATGATATGTCAGATCCAAAACATGGTCAGATATTAGATGCCACGTACCATTAAAAATGCACATCATTAGTTTGAAAAACAAAAATTATTGTGAAAATAGCGTTTTTACCGTATTTTTACGCTTTAAGTCCTTGTGAAATGAAAAATATCTGGCAAAAGTCAACCAAACCATATATTTCCTCAAAGGAAATTTACCAATCTTTGAGATGACATGAAAAAATCTGGTTTCGTAGATCATCCTGGCGTGTTCTAAGGGAAAGAATGTCATAAGGTACGAAAATTGGCAATTGTACATCGTTCTATCTACATATATATATATATATATATATATATATATATATCAACTGTATGGAACGAATTTCACACAGTATTTTCGAAGTGTAACGTGATAATATTATTACATGCAGCCACTGAACAGTGGGTCGCAAGAACACAATCGCCGGTTAACGCTTTTCGTTTGTGATAGTAGGGGAATGAAACTTGAGGTAGTATAATTAACGAAATCCTAAACGTCATACAATACGTTACACCAAAAACTGAAGCCGGGGAAATTTTTGAGAGGATGCAGACAAGAAAAAAGAAAAACATGTAATTCTTACGTTGCTCTACAGGGCACTTAGCCGGTTCCTCACTGGACGCATCTCGCTTGTAGATCACATGAGGATGGCTTGCCAAGGAGTCACTACGACGAACTCTTCTTGCTTGGTCATCTTTGAGTGGTTCGATGTGTAGAATCTCATTCCCAACACTTATGGAACCCCGCTGAAAATACACCATCGAGTGATATTCGTAAACATGAAAAGACATACGGTTGAACTGGTCGAAATCCAATAAACACATGCTTTTATATGAAATGTGTTTTTAATGAATTCGGCACATTGTACAATTACCGGTATACATACTTATGTAGTGACATATACATGAAAAAACACCATTATATATAATATAAGACATAAAAGACTGAAATACTTAACTCTACGCATCATCTAAAAGTGGATGGCTAAAATATAATTGTATAATGGTCATCGTCAGAAATTTTGATTGCTTGATTTTTTTAATCACATTGAAATTCTTGATCATGTTTTCAGGGAAAATATTTTCGTCGGGATGATTTCTCCAAAAGTACTTTTGAAGTGTCACTAACTATTATGGTTGTAAGACATCTTTTTTTGTAAGATGATAATAATTCCAGAAGGGTCACAAATCAAGCCAGTCATACTGGCAAGAAACCAAATTTTTAATTTCTTTGAAGGCAATCACAGTGAAACTTAAATTGTTAAGTCTAAATTGCACAGGATATTCACAATAGTCGTGAATAGATAAACAATATATAACTACAGCTCTTAAGCCTCAGAGTACAACCAGTATTTCTTTTAATATCAACTGGAAGTACCATGCCATCACATGTGCTGAGAGCGCCTTTTGCTTGTTGATGTGTGAGAGACGTTGAAAAGTAATGACAGTTCTTTATCATCATCGGTTCCTTTCGAATCGTGCCATTGGCCAGTAAGTACTCCACTTCAAGACCAGGTTTCAAGAGCCATCTGTTGAGTTCCAGCTTCAAATGGTGGTCTTCGCCGAAGGCGGTAAATTTAACTTCCTGCAATAATGGATGGTTGGTCGCGTCGAGGCTACGCTTTGAAATTCTCGATGACGGACTGACGAATGTCGGCAAAATGATGTCATATTCTGCATGATTTTACATAAAAACAAAATCATCGTAATGTGGAAACTAAGAGAGTGCTGATAAATGATAAAGACCATACAACGATTCGCTGTATTGATAGTCATTAGAACGTTTTGTTGTTTTTTTTATCCTTAGACATCCTTTAATTACAATTGAAAAGAAAGTCTGTAGTTTCTATTTTCGTATTCAATATTTAGTAGCCTTTTTCCAGTGATGATAATGATTTTTATAAAGACGTTGCACAACGAATTAATGGAGCACTGGAATTCTGAGTAACTGAAAACTATTAACGGAGCCTCAATACTACGAAAGTATGAACGTTTACCTGATATTTTGGAAACCCTGGAATAGGTGTGCATTTCCTCCTTTGTGAAGACATCGTGGAGCTGAGAAAGTCAGGAAAAAAAGATACATAAAACATAAAATGTTTCCTTTTCTGTCGTCTTAGACTTTTGCAGACGTTAAGTTTGTTTTAAAGTTGTAAGAAAACATTTCAACTATTATAAACCCTTGCGCGTTTTAGGGATTTTTTAATATTATTTTGACCAGAATTGGGTGTCGTACAGCTCATGACGAAGTTGTGTTGTCACTACTTCTACAGCTGCCCTGATTAAATGATTCTTGTCGTAGAGAGCAGGCATGCAGGCTGCTGATGGACTGTCGGCCATGCTGCATGGGGTGTCCGCCCGTTGCCCTATCCGGTAATCGAAAGGGTACTCCGAATGTTGGACTATATCATTTTTCGTCATGCGCATGCTCGGTGAAAACAAGCCTTTATGCAGGCGCCACACTATCCCAATATTGAGCAAAGACATGATTTGATAAGAAATGTTCAAATTCGGCTCTGATCGTGTAAGCTTCAGCTTATTCTGCCAATCCGTCTCTAGTTTAAGATTGTTATTATAGGTTTTCCCGGTCAATTCCGCACTTTTGTCAGTCCATTTGATAGAAGGTTCATTCAGTATTATTTAGCGAAAATCCTCGTCACTGCACATTTGGTCATTCAAAATTGCAAGTTGTTCGTTCAATTTAGCGTTTCGATCAATGAAATCTGCACATGTGCCTTTCGAATTCGTAAAACGGCCATTTAAATTGGCACGTGCTCTTCAGCCGTTCAAATTCTGCACTGACCGAAAGGGTATTTCAGTCATTCAATTTCGCGTATGGGCAGTAATATAATTCCGAACATGTTCATTCAAATCAACGTCATGTTATTTCTTTTTTTGAAAAGGTGAGAACATTTAAACGCGTATTTCTATGTGACTTTTTGTTTCATCCATGCACTGTTCAGCTGTAAAAGTATCATATTTTTGATCATCATATAACTCGAGTTTGCTGTTCTGTAACGCCCCTTTTCTTTCATACATGCCATTTAATGTATAGGCCTACATGTACCAATACTACAGATTAATTTCATCTTCTTACAGTCATGACAGCACAAGTTAGATGCAGACGTATTTCTCAAGAAGACAGAAAAAGAATAATAGGAACATTTGATGATTATAACCTTGACTTCCTAGAACTGCCCGACACACTCGAATAAAGCCGCCCCAGCGCTCAACGGCCAGATAAGTTGAGGCCACATGCATCTTCGGACTGGAAGACTCAATAAGCACATTGAAATGTAAAAAAAAAAACACACACAAAAAAAAAACACAAAAAAAACCCCCCAAAACAAAAAAAAAAAAAAAAACCTGTTGCCAAAATCTCTAAAATGAATGCGAAAATATGAAATGTAATGACGCTTACAAAACAATAACAATTTAAAAAAGATTAAAGAGAGAACCAAGGCAGAAACATGCGCGCTAAAGTGACTGCAAAAGATGTTGAATTGGATGCCCAGAAATGAATTCGAATGAACGAGTGCAGCATGTCCGTGATCACGTGACTATATCATTCTAAATTGAATAAACAAATAACGAATAGTGGTTGTTTTACGAATTTCAGTTGAAAAAGTGTTAATTAGAATGAGGCTAAAGGCAATTTGAATGCTCTAAAAATGAATTTGAATGAAGAGATCATAAAATTGAAATACCGAACATATCATCTACGCTAAATTTGGCTAAATTGAAATTGGCCGAAATTGGCCGGGAAAACCTATATTATTACAATTTATTCTGCTTTCAATCACAAATATTACCATTACATACTACCCCTCCTTTCCCCTTCCTGTCGTTTTCGTTCATTTTGTTTGTTCGGTTTTTGCTTTGTTTTGTTTTGTTTGTTTTTTTGTGTTTTTTTTTTGTTGTTTTTGCTCCTGACAGTTCCCTATGGATTATATGCCAATGACTGTGCAACCTCCCCCCCCCCCCCCCTTGAAAAAGGAAGAATGTCTGTAGACAGTCTTTGACCTGTAGTCCGGCCATACAGAGGATACAAACAATAGAGGCTCAGATTTTGCCCTTCCACTAGACACTTCTGAATGTAAGTCAGTTGGATCAGCTGTGTGGTAAATAGTTTTATCGATTAAATCCGCTTCAGATATTCACAAAATCTTAAGTATGATTATTTCAACTCCTCGATGAATCGAACCTACATGAAGTTATAGGACAACCTAGCAGCATGGGCGTGACCTTAAAGGCACATGGTCCCGGTGGTTTAGTCAAATGCGTACGCGGGCGCACGGCGCAAGTTTCCTTTACAGACCTACACTATCGACTCCTCTTTAGCGCTTACGCTGTGACACATTTCCCCGACTCCGAAGAAGTCCGATCCACTGTAGTCAGTGATCCGATCACAGTTCGGCTCATGATTCGGCTGAGGGGGATGACAACTTTAGCAAACTTCTTTTGTGATGTCATAATAAGAAGCACATTACTACAGACTGCACGATGCGCAAAGAAGACAACGAAGGCAACGTTACTAAAGGCCCGGTTCCACTGCACTTACGGATGCAAAGAGGATGTAAACCGTAAAAAAAGATCTTGGCATCCGTTGGAAAACGCTACGCATCCGCTGTGTACTCATCGCAAACGTGTTTCATACGCTCTATCCATCGAGCATCCGTCCACTGTGATTTCATCCGCGCAAAAAGTTTTAAGCTGCTTAAAACTTTTAGAACGGATGAACTTTCCGCCGTGTACGATGTAAATCCGCGACATACGAGCAACACACGTTGTATGTCCGTTACCATACGTTAAACGTCCGCAGTATCCTCCATGCATCCTCTGGGCATCCTCGCAACTCGCATCCGCTTCAGCTGAAAACGGAAAGAGGGAGGAAAGATATGGTACATGGAACGTCTATAAATCGTTAATAGTACGGAAATAGAAAGGATGTTTACAAGCGTATGCATTTCGTATAATTATAAAGTATTTAAAACGGGCAAGGCGTTTGTTTCCGCTAGGCGTACGTGATGCATCCGCTTCATCCGCTCTGCATCCGCTCTTTCCGCTATGCGTCCGTTTCGCGATTATCCCCAGTAAAACCCCTTCGGACATGTCGGAGCTGTCATCCACTTCCATCCGCTTTCATCCGCTAGGCTTCCGATGAACATCCGTTTAACATCCCCGCTACATACTGCCCACGTCCGTTCTTTTTCCATTCTTTTTTCACAAATTTTCGCCAATTTTGTCAATTTCTGGAGCGGATGAAAGCGGATTGAGCCAGCCCCGAAATTTTGCTCGTCCGCTGTGTCCTTTCTGCATACGTCTTGTGTCCATCGGCCAGTGGGACCGGGCCTTAAAGGCCTACGCGCTTTACTCTTGATGGCAGCTCAACTTCGGCAATCTTCGTATCAATGCTAACGGTGATCGGCAGTATCATCAACAGCTCCCTCTGCACTACCGGGACTATGCGCCTTTAAAGTAGGCCTTCTTTGATTTAAATAGTAGGTTGCGTCATTATACTCCTTGACATGAATGGCAACACACTCACACACACAAACATGCACGCGCGGGCATGCTCGCCCACGCACAAAACACACAAAGCATACCACCCGAGAACAGAATGAAAATGATTGTTTTGTTTTTTTTTTCTTTTCCAATAGGTGTCTCATCTGAAAAGCCGGCCTCCAGGCGTGAAGACTCTGTTAATTGTGTTTTATTTAACTCTGATGACATTGTGTGATATTTTTGTAATGTAAGCCCTCTAATCAGTGACAGGAATTCGAATCTAAGGAGTAAAGTCAATCTTTCAATTAACAAACAAAGCTTCTAAGTATTCTTTCTTTTTGCGCAACTTGCAGAGTGTCCTATGCCCTTGGAAGTGCCTTGTTCTTTTGTGCATGAGAGTAACAATAACAGGCACATGTTTTGTGTGATTATAATAGTTATTGCTGCATTGTAAGATAATAGATGACTATAAAGTTGATAACACTAATAAAAGTGGAAATTACATATATATAAAATGATAGATATAGACAGAGATATATGGGACAGCATATTTTGCAACGTACCTCATGTCTTTCTATTATATTTTTCGTGATCTTTCATGTATTTAATACATACACATATATAAATCTGTAAACAGCAAAATATAAACATCACGCCTAGATTAGGCATTAGGCCAGGTTAAGGGTAATAGAATACAAGTAGATGAACCATGAGTGGTAACACAAGTTTGGTGTACTGAAATGTGCATGGGCCTGTGATCCCGTTATGCTCAATTTTCGGATCGATTAGCACAACATCATTTGATCAGACCAAAACAAAAGAAACATGCCAAAACAATTCATACAGAATATGAATGTTTAAGCTTGGGGTACTGTTCCTGCTTGTTTGATTAAATTGATTTAGTTGTACAGGTAAAGAGTAGATTAATAATAGTATGATCAGACCAAAACAAAAGAAACATGTCAAAACAATTCATACAGAATATGAATGTTTAAGCTTGGGGTACTGTTCCTGCTTGTTTGATTAAATTGATTTAGTTGTACAGGTAAAGAGTAGATTAATAATAGTATGCTTATGTATAAGCCGCCTTCGTGTTGAGTTTCTATATGCCTTGCGTGCCACGGAGTTGCATGCACAATGAACAGATGAAAGAAGGGAGAGGGCGTGGGAGGGGATGAAAGAACAGAGAAGAAGGAGATAAAATGAAAATAACAATGAATGAAACTCTACATTTGTTTATTTGTTCTGGTGATCCATTCTTCTAATGGCAAATCAATCTAACGTAACATATTGTTTAGATTGTGCAGGAGGAATTGAACAAAACACGAGAGCCAGAGGAATTCCACATTTAGTCATTGTCGACGTCATGGCATTTTAACTCCAATACTGCACCACCCATATTCCACTTTACTAAAAAGAACCCCATGTCTCTTTCATTAGGACACGCAAGGGTAAATAAAGACAAAAAGGAGGCCCGTCATTGGCCCAGGAAAGTCCTTGGTATGCCAACGAATTTTAAGGAAGAGTGACGCCAATGTAAGAATTAACCAAACCGGATTTGGGAGCATTGAAGTGAAATGATGCGATGTCATTATTTTACAATGTGTTCAAAGCTCTTTGCAAATACACGCAGAGATGATCACAACAACATCACGCTATATCATCGGCTTTAGTTCCATCAGGGATTGTTGGGTGAAAAGGTTACTGCAAAGAGAGGTGTTTTTTAACATTTTACGTCATCTACTGCCTTCTGCAGGATCTCCTTTTGCATTTAATGTCATTTTCTTCAAGAAAAGTGCATTTACTGATGAGTGAAATAATCAGTCACATCGCCGATATCTCCGCATAACAGATTCTAGTCTCAAACCTAAAGACTGTAGACGTTTTGTTGGTTTTTTTCGTTCTTCACTGATGTTTTCTCTAAGAATGCGAACTCACCAGGTGTCAAACCGATGAATGTTAAACTCCCCCCCCCCCCCCCACCTCAGGAATAGTCATATGTTTCCCGCCTAATTTCATCAGATTTGCATTCGATATAAGGATGCGGTCATTCAAGTTCGAGTGAATTTCACTGAACACCGAGATTGACATTCAAAAAGATAACTACAAATAGTTCATTCAATTTAATGTCATCAGCATGCGATTTGAGTTTCTCAAACAGAGGTGTAAAAAGGGCATTCAAAATTAAAATGCAAGTGCAACGGATTCAAATTCGCTTCAGCACCGCCGTGGAGAGCGTTAAGGTATTCGAATTCATGATAAGGCAAACAACTGAGTATCTGAATATAAGAACGACCCAAGTCCATGGAAGGCCATTTCGAGTAAACTTTAAAAAACACTCATTCATTTCAGGCACTTCCGGGGCTAATTAGGATTTATCATTACACAAGATGAGTCCACGCATAAGCTACAATTTCCCATGTCAAACTGAATTAAATTTTGACCAAACATTGGACTTGGGTCTTTCTTATATTCAGGTCTTCAATTACAAAGTATGGACAGTCTTTTTCGTTGCCTGCTTTTATTTCTTGTAGTTATTCAGCTGTTTGAATAAGCAAACTTAATATACCTTGAAATGTGACTTTATACTCATACTAGCTAATAACTCGTATAACCCCACTTTCAAACACATATTACAGAGTATGCGTGAACATCTCGAATACGCACAGAATTAGTGGATGAAGCATGACCTTGACAACCAGCAAAACTGGCGATATAACCCTTTGGTGAAATAGGTCTATCTTCAGCTGATCCGATTGCGGCAACTTAAGGTATGGACATGGGAAACTATATAAGGAATGAAATCAAAATGAATCAATATGGATTTGGACTTATATGACCCCTAAGATATTCTGGGATATAGGTATTTCCTAAATGTTACATCCATACTGTTAGGGATGAATAGAAAGTGAAAAAAAAAAAAGATCGACAGGAAAGAAATACATACAATACAATTAAGATGATTAAATGAGGCTTTAAAATGAAAAAGAAATTGTATCATCCAATATGACAGCGAAAAAAGGCCCGTCGAAGTTGTGTATGTTGATTTAATTCGAACGTTCAAAGTGCTAAGTTGTGTTCCTATAAATGAAATTGAAACTGGTATTTGGCACGAATTTGAACGTCTATCGAGCTGGCGCGAAATTGAATGCCAACTTTGAGTCTTAGAATTGAATGAATTTCTCTCTAGATTGAATATAATATGATATAAAAGGAATAACATGAAATGAAATTGAATACGCAAAGAATTAAAATGAACCGTGAGAGTAGAGCAGTGACCCAAATTGCTTAACTTTGAACGTCTTTTCGTTAATTCGAATGCAAATGTGATGAAATTGCGCGGGAAAACCTACAATACTTGTATATAAAAAAGATATGTAACACCTTAAAATTGCGACTGCATTACAGGATCATTTCCACCTTTGCCCCCTCCCTACCAAATTACATTACATTTCGCCTCCTTTGCATTTTAAATTTTTCGCAGTTCGGAATCGCAAATGAGTAGATACCTGCTCTAACAGGGTGTGAAGACAGGCAGGAACTAGGAAGAAGCATGAGTGACAAAATTAGGCCAAGTCAGGAAAAAACAGATGAACTGAGAATCCAAAATGGAGTAAAACCGTACTCGCTAAAAAAAAAAGAAAAAAGAAAAAGAAAAAAAATCGAGTGAAATCTCTAATGTTCACTCTTGAAGGGGTGAATAACAGAAAAGAGTGAATTTTGAGTGAAAATTTTCATTTTTCAATCATTTTAGAGTTACCTCAGGGATCACTCGAAGATTTTGGAGTGATCCTGAGGTCAGTCCAAAATGAGTGAAAATGAACATTTTCACTCAAAAGCCATTTTTTTCGGTTATTTACTCCTTTGATAGTGAACATTTTCACTCTATCTATTAGGGAGTAATGACAATTTGTTTTGGGGTCGTTAAAAGGCTTAGGAAGCAAGTATGTCTTCATGTTAACATCTAGGAACTAAATAACGTGAATCACACATATCCACAGTCGTTCAGGGTACCAACACATTCCTCTGGTGTCTCAATATAATTTTGGGTGTAGCATTTTATATTTTTTAGGTGATACGCCAACTGATGATATGATCACCTATTGTGTTTGCTCGAAATTGCCATTTCTTTCTGACGAATTTTGTGAACAAAATATCTCAATAACGACTTGAGCAATTCACATGAAATTTTCAGTCATCATATCTCATGTCAATATCTCAGTACAATAACATTTTCATGACAATCATGTTTGACGTCATCTAGGCGCCATTTTGTGATTTTCAATGATCGATCATAACTTCATAACTAAATGCCATTTCTTTACCATTTTCGGTAGACATAAAGTTCAAGTCCCGTCTGATAGTCCTGTACTATGCTAATTACCCAGGTCATCATGACGTGCGCGTCAAAAATTTGAAATGCTAAAAATGACTTACCGAACGGTTTTCTTGAAGTTTCAGACAATTTTAAACGTTTCAAAAAATTCCGCGCGTGCTCGTCCGTCCGCACGTTTTCGCGCGCACAGCGCGTAAGCAACATGAAAATGCACGTTTTTGACTGATTTGGATTTCTGATACATTAAGTAACAATATCCATAGATTTCCGATCGATTTTGACCTATAACAAAGGAATGCACTGGCGTCAAAGTTAAAATTCCGCTCGCGCGTCTATGTGCAAATATAGTGAAAAACATGTGTTTGTTTATTTCGTCATAACTCCTGAAAATGTCCAGCAACCTATTTTTCAATGCATATTACAAAAGCATATGACTTGTAAATAACATTTCAAGTATCAATATTTCGAGAAAAACTCGATGACGTCATCATATCGTCATCTGAAATGAAAAAGTGGAATTTATTTTTGGAGGTACTGTTTCTGACATTCATTTGCATGTATCTCTGTTGTTTTAGCTCAGGTTATCCCAAATTCGGATGTGCTGTAGTTTGAACATTTCTCTTTGAAGTCCATGTCATTGTTTTGCAATTTGATAACGTCATCATACTGAAAATTGTGATTAAAGGTAAAGACTCAAAATCAGCCAGGTTTACTTGTTATGTCTATGGAAGGTGATTCTTTTTAAACCATGCATTGACTTCGTAACGTTCAAGCACCTTTACCTCAGCTGATTTTGCTCTATTTCCTCTGAAACTTAAGTATGTTGTAGCTGACATAATAAGCTGCAGTAATCATGCATTTTATTTTTTTCCAAATCTCCTCATCAGGTTGACAATTTTGCAGCTTAAAACTGAAAATGAGAATGGAATGTGGACGAAACAATTCCTGATTTATCTTTCACATATAAGCTTACTTTCCTTACATTTTCTCGTCGAGACGTATAGCTGAGAGGTTAAAGGCGACGTCTCTGGCGCCAGAGACGTGAGGTTGCACACGTGCGGGTTCGAATCCCACAAGAGCACGAAACAAAATACTTTAATCTTTTACTTTTTTTTTTCTTCAATGAAGTACACCTTCGTCCATGTAGAAATCACGTTCTCATGTAAACGCACCCATACGCACACACACACACACACACACACTCACACATACACACACACACACACACACACATAATATCCCTTTTTTTGTGTTGCAGACCACATTGCTTCGACTGCTGCAAAATTTTGCAGGCTTATGGGGTTTGTCAAACTGATCATATTAAATAATGACGACGAGATGAGACATAGCCCTCTTAGTTATGCAAATAATGGTCAAAGTTCATATTTGAAAATACAAATGTTAAAATGAAGGTGACTCTTAAAAGACTTTATCGCCATGTATGATTTCTGGTTTGTTTGTTTGTTTGTTTGTTTGTTTTGGTTTTTTTTAACATTATAAGGACCTATTGGTAAATATTCAGTTACATAGTCTGTCTAATCGACTTACTTGCACACGCCGACACACGCATGAAATTTCCACTTGATTGCATGACGGAAACAATTTGACCTGAATTATAT
Source organism: Diadema antillarum (assembly GCF_040938485.1). NCBI lineage: Eukaryota > Metazoa > Echinodermata > Echinoidea > Diadematoida > Diadematidae > Diadema > Diadema antillarum. The sequence continues at coordinate 611,188 of NW_027271014.1, read as the reverse complement.
GGGACTGTATAAAGTACTGGACTTCACGAATGTTTCTCAATATTACTTCAAGTCGCTACTTAACATCATTTTCGTTGTCGATCACCCGTGACCGATATCAGATGACCCCCAGCTTATCACCTAACTCGTCTTCAGTGTGACGAGTTTCATATCTCGTTAATAATGCTGTCTTCTTTATGTCAAATGAAACGATCTTTATGTGTTACTTTCATATATATATATATATATATATAATATATATGGAAATAGGAGCACTAAACCGCAGATTTGCAAACATAATGCGAAGTTTTGATGACGAAAGATGTCATCTAATGTTTATTTGTGGTTACTATATGCTTTCTTTGAATCAATTACGAGGCGCTAGCACTTTCTTAAAAGTATATCTTACGCATGCCAATGTTCGAACCCATATAAGCCATACCAATAACAAGATTAAAAAATAAACACAATCCCCGTCTTACATGAGCATCTAGTAATTGCCCATTCAAAACAAAAATATTTACCAATAAGATAAATAAGACAAAACAAAAAAGAACTATAAGATTATAGAATTTCACTCTGGTGAATTTTTTTTTTCTAGAAGAAGCTGTATTCTATCAATATCATTAAATGATATTTTGAGGACATTATGCAACTAGTTTAGTTCACATCATTAGTCACGTTTATCCGTTTGCAATTATTTTAAGATTGATTTCCATGATACTTTCAACCCGCTTTACTGAAGTGCAGTGGGAAGATAGTAGTTTTTTTTTCTTTCTTATTTTTGGAACTATTCTCAGAAGAAACTAACGTGAATGTACTTACATTTGAAAGTGAGTGGCACAACCGAAAAGCTGCCAGAAAGAAGACTAACAGTGGTAGTTCCCGTGCCATCACATTTGGAGAAACTTCCAAACGTTCTCAATCAGTCTGTATCAAAATCAACACATTTGTATATCAATGACGTCAAACCCTCGAGCGTCCAGTTTTGCAAACCAAGCGAATGCCTGTCCGTTTATTTGAATTCACGTTAAAGGCGAAAAACTCTACAGTGCTACAGCGCTCTCCTTACTTTCCGGAGCAAGGTCGGTATAAGTGACTCTTCGAGGGTGTTATCGATAGTGAATATTCAGTGATATCTGACTGCCTTATCCCACTGCAGTATGAGGTATTAATTTTTTAATTAAGTATGTCACCGTGTAAATGATCTTTCAACAGTGACTACTTCACGCACTATTGGTGGATCCTAATCATTCTTACGCCAATTGCAACCTCTCCCCGCCCCTAAAAATGTTGTTTACCTTCATGATTATCTCTACGCATTCATTCAACTTTAAGATTTTGGTTGTGTAGTCATTGTTCTCCCCCGCCAAGATCGCTGCCTGTCAGAGGTGAATTCATCCGTGCCTAACAGAACGCGAGAACTGATGACATTTATTCATGGACGCAACGTTACATATATTATGAAGGGTTATAATTGATTTTATAGTTGATTTCTATGGTTAAGTCTGTGGCTGCATGTGTGGTAAGGGAATTTATAATCGATTATATCTTTAATAAAAAGGAGCCCATTATATGTATGCACATGTATATATATCAAGAGCAAAAACTTAGGAGTCAAACAAAAACACCGCAGGAGGCAAAAAAAAAAATGGGCTGACGTTTCGGTCAAAGACCTTTATCAAAGTAAGTCTGAACATAAAACATACATGCAAGAAACTAAGAAGACGCATGAGACGCCAAGATACAACTAATAATAACAAAACGCTAGCTGGACGCATGATGAAAGGACACGGGCGTATCAGACTCCATCCGGCTCTTCAAAGATTTTCTGTTTCAGGGGAATGAGCATCAGCGTCTACTCTTCACCATCTCACATTGCATCATTATATACTAACATTCCCACAGCGGACGGTCTTCGAACTTTGAAGGACTATCTAGAGCGTTATCTGTGTCAAGGAAGACCGAGCGATGTGACCCTCCTGAGATTAGCGGAGTTGGTGCTCACCTGGTCCTCTTTCAGATTTGCCAACGAGTACTATGCTCAAAAGAAGGGAGTCTCCATGGGCACCAAGATGGAGCCTGCTTACGCATGCCTTTTTTGGGTCACGTCGAGGAGGATATTTGCTTCGAAATATGAACATTCGAAACCAGTTCTTCTGAAATGATACATTGACGACTCTGTTGGTGTTGTCACCTCTACACGAGATGAGTTAGATCGTTTCATAGAGCACTGCAATGATTACCATCCATTACTCTTCACTCATGAAATTTTTGACGAATGTGCCACATTTCTGGACGTCTCGGTCAGTATTCACAAGGGTGGTCTAGCTACAGATGTGCACTACAAGCCGACTGACTTACACTCTTATCTAAGATATGACTTCTGTCATCCCCCATCCTGTAAGAAGGCGATCCCTTTTCCCAGTTCCTGAGACTTCGACGGATCTGCAGCACTGCATCCTGCTCGGGAGACGAGTTGATGAAATGGCAGGCTTCTTCACCGACCGAGGTTACCCCGCTAAGATTGTTGAAGAAGCAAAGGCTACGGCTAGCAGGATTACCCGACAACAAGCACTCTTGGAGAGGCCCAACACTTCCAACTCCCGTACCCCTCTGGTCATGACGTACAACAAGACGACAGAGCGCATCGCTGGTGCTGTTCGTGCTAACCTGAACATCCTACATTCCGACCAATCTAGAGAAAAGATCTTTGGTGTGGATCCTATTATTACTGCGTACACGAGAGATCGCCATCTGAAAAAAAAAAAACAACAACAACATCTGGCCCGCTCCAAACTTCTAACCAACCGAGATGACGCTTCTCCCGGCACCACTAGATGCACGCGACCCAGATGCAAGACCTGTGCCCTTGTCTCTTCCGATGATGCCGTGGGTCCCAAGGGTATATGGCATATTCGAAGGCAGCACACCTGCGTTATAAGCAAAGTCATATGGATTGTCGAGTACTCTCTGTGGCATGGTGTATATCGGCGAGACGAAAAGACGACTGGCAGACAGAGTCACTGAGCACTTGAGGTCTATTCGATTGAACACCCTAGGACTTGCTCCTAGGACTTGCTCCGCCTTGCTTGATGTCTATCAGGTTTGGTTATGTTCTGAGCAATATGTGTGATTTTGTTGTTTTGTTTATGTTTTGTTGTTTATGTTTACTTGTTTATTTTGTCGCTTGTCATGCTATCTCTCGTGTTCACAATCAGCTGTTAATCTATTTCCAATCCATGGTTGGGTCCCGCTCGGCTTATGTAAAGTTTGCTATTCTCCAATTAGGAGCTTACGCTCCATATCTAATACTTAATTTTGGTTGTTAATGATGGCGCAGATAGATAGTTTTGCTTTTCATTCTCTAGGGAATGAAGATTTGATTAACCTTTTTGGAATCAATCAAAAGGATCAACAAAGTGAAAATAACCCATTTAGATATGAATACCGTGCAGCAGATACCATTAATTCTATCTTTGATAATTTGAATGTGAATGAGGAAAATATATTACATCAAGGTTCTGATTATCTAACGATTAATCAATTTCAGTCTTTAGAGATATCGAATGATAGTTTTTCATTGATGCATCTAAATGTCCGAAGTTTAAATAGCAACTTCGAACATTTACAATCTTTACTAGAAAATCCTACCCAGAATTCATTTTCTGTTATTGGGCTCACTGAGACGTGGCTTACTAAATATTCCCCTAATTCTTTTGCATTTTCTGGTTATGATTTTATTACGAATAATAGAACTAACAAGGTAGGAGGAGGGGTTGCATTTTATATTAAACAACATTTTGATTATTTTGTACACACCGAACTTAACTCCATGAATGAAATTTTAGAATCTTTGGTTGTTGAAATAAATATCCCAAAGTCTAGGAATATTTTGATTACATTGATATATAGACCTCCAAACTCCAGCAGTGCATTATTTCTAGAAGCCTTACAGGATCTCATCCATAACCCAATTTTTGTTAATAAAAAATGCTTTGTTATGGGCGATTTCAATATAGATATATTGAAATGCCACACAGTAAATGCCTCTCAGAATTTACTTGATAGTATGTTTTCAGCTTCTTTTTTACCACTTATTACTAAACCCACCCGAGTGACAGATAATACAGCTTCACTTATTGATAATATATTTTGTAATATTACGCCTACTCCTAAATCGAATATCATTTTAGCAGATATATCAGACCACTTTCCAATTTTCACATCCATCCCAGTCACCACGAAACCAATTAGTCCCACTAGAGAAGTATTTAGAAAAGTCACACCGGATAACTTACAGAATTTGAAGAATAGTCTGAATGAAGAAACTTGGAGAGAAGTATATAGCACTCATGATACGGATTTATCATTTGATGTTTTTATGAATATTTTGAATTCTCATTTAGAGAAATATGTTCCTTTGGTAGAAGTTAAACGTGATTACAAAAAGTATCCTAGATCACCATGGATAACAAAATCTCTTCTACGATCTATAAACCGGAAAAACAATTTGTATTATGCAGACAAAATTAAACGTACTGAACAATCTCATCGTAAATATATTATGTATAAAAACACTCTTACAAGAATATTGCGTTATGAAAAAAAGAAGTATTACGCGGATCAGATATCCTTTTGTAAGCATGACATGAGTAAAACTTGGAAAATAATAAACAGTGCTATAAATAAAGAAAATGATAAGTTTTGTGTTACAAGAGTTGTTTCTGGTGACAAGGAAATAACAGACCCTGTGATGATTGCAGATGCATTTAACCTTTACTTTTCGCAGATTGGACATGATCTTGCTAATAAAACTCCTGCTTGTCAAAAAAATTTCTATGAATTTCTTAAATTACCCAACTCAAATTCATTCTTTTTTGATCCGATTATTAGTTATGAAGTAAAAGATATCATTATGAGTTTGGAAAGTAAAAGAAGCTCGGGACCTGATTGTATTGATAACGTTATTCTGAAAAATATAGCTGAGAATATTGTTGAACCTTTAACTTACATTTTTAATTTGTCATTAAGCAGTGGTGTTGTTCCGTTACGAATGAAAATTGCTAAAGTAATCCCAATTTATAAGAAAGGTAATAAGGAAGATATTAGTAATTATAGACCAATTTCATTGTTGTCATCGTTTTCAAAACTGTTAGAAAAAGTTGTTTATTCTAGACTCCTTAAATTTCTTGATTTTTATGATATCATTTCTGATTCACAATTTGGTTTCCGCAAAGGACATAGCACTTCTCAAGCAATTCTCTCCTTTATTGAAAAAGTAGCCAAAGCAGTAGATAGGGCTCATCACACAGTGGGTGTCTTCCTGGACCTCTCCAAGGCCTTCGATACCATTGATCATAAAATATTACTTCATAAATTATGTCACTATGGTATACGTGGCAAGGCCTTGGAGTGGTTCAGGAGTTACCTCTCTGATCGTAAACAGTATGTTTTTCTATCTGGTCAAAACTCCTGCAGCCAATCTGTCACCTGTGGTGTACCTGAGGGTAGTTTACTGGGACCTCTTTTATTCATTTTGTATATAAATGATATAATAAATGCTTCTAATATTTTATCTTTTGTACTTTTTGCTGATGACTCTAATGTTTTTCTTTCTCATTCAGATCCTCATATTTTGGTGGATTTGTTAAATTCTGAATTAAAGAGATTGTTATGTTGGATAAGGTCAAATAAGTTGTCTATAAATCTTCTTAAAACTAAATGTATATTATTTAGTAATACTTTAAATAATCTTCCTAATAATATAAAAATAGATGATATAGTTATAGATGAAGTTGCATCAATGAAGTTTTTAGGTTTGGTTATTGACAATAAACTTTCATGGAAGTCACATATTGATAGTATTTGTCACACAATATCTCGAAATATTGGTGTTATTAATAGAGTTAAATATTATTTTTCTATTCCCACCCTTTTAATGTTATATTCAGCTTTGATTTTACCTTATTTGAATTATGGCATCATAGCTTGGGGGAACACACATCCATCATATCTCGACAGACTGTCCCGTCTCCAGAAAAAAGCTCTTCGAATAATTTGTCATGTTTCTTGGAGAGCCCACACCGATGTTTTATTTTCTGAAAACAAAATTTTAAAGATAACTGATATTTATTATTATTGTCTTGGCCAATTTATGTATAAACTTTCTAATAATTTGTTGCCGTCTGTCTTCACAAGCATGTTTGCGAGAAACCGCTCGTTCCATAAATATCCAACTCGTCACTCAGATGAATTCCATCTGCCTTTAACTAGAACAATGTTTACACATTCTATATTTACATTTGCTGGACCTAAATATTGGAACAACCTTTCTAACAGTTTGAGGACATCTCCAAGTTTAAGTTCCTTTAAGAGTAATCTGAAGAAAAATATTTTGAACAGTTATAAGAATTGTTGATTCTTTATTGGTTGCAAAGAAGTGTAAAATCCAACCTTATATTCTATTGGAATTACAGCTAAGCGGCTCCATCCATCCACTACCTCTCGTGTCCTTCTATTTTTTTTTTGTCTCTTATCTTCACACCACGCATTAAGCTGCTTTCTCCCCCCTCTCTCTCATACACACACACACACACACTCACACACACACACACACACACACACATACTATTTTGTTTCTCTCCTCTCTTTTTCGACATGACAGCGACTTAGTGTAGTGTAGGGATTTGTTCAGGGTTTTTGTTTCGGACAAGTTAGGTTATAGGTCTTTTTGTCTTAGTTTCTTTGTTTCATCCATTTTCAATGCTTATCAGTCTATCGATCATATAATTTCTTGTATTACGTGTGGGGGGAATGCAGCCTACAAGCTCAGCTTTTTAGCATTCCTCCCCATTTCCAACATTTTCCTATACCTACAAGTTTTCTGTAAATTTATCCTTTACTTTGTATGATGAAATTTATGCACTGTATTCAATTTTTGTAATATATTTATATGTTTTTGTTGGAAATGAAAAATAAATGAATGAATAAAAATGAATGACTTCCGGTTACTTGCACTTTTAACCTTGCCAACCACACTTGCAACGATGTCAAGGTATGTATACTGCGAACCTGCCTTGAGAGAGAGAGAGAGAGAGAGAGAGAGAGAGAGAAAAGACGATGGAGGAGAAAATCATCTTCAAACTCGGAAATTTCCAGCCTCATGGGATCAATGCTATATTTCGATCATTCAAAATTAATCAATAAACTGTAAATTCTTTATGCTGAGGACAGTATCACTTTTATTTGTTTTATTTATTTATTTCATTTGTATATATATGTGTGTGTGTGTGTGTGTGCGCGCGCATCTCACGTCTATTGTCTTTTTCTGGAACTTTATTTTTCTCTCCGCTTTTTCTTTCTTTGCTACTTTTTTCCTTTACTTCTTGGTGCCTTCTTTTATGACGTCTCTCTTTAGATGCGCTGTCTACTTCTTACGCTTCTCATATTGAACTTGTTTCTTTTGTCTATCTTCTTTTGTGATGCCACACATTTGCACGTAAAAGAGCCCGCTTCATCCATTCATCGCAAATAGCAGGGTGTTTAATCGGGTAAAGTGATCCCGCCTCACATCCAACTGGACCTCATGGAAGACCAGCTTAGCATAGCTGAATATGGGCTATCCAGCCATCTTCTCAGATGAAAAATGAACAAACAAACAAACAAAAAACCTGGGTGATCCAAAATAGAAGAATCTGGAGAGAGTTTTGTGTTTGGATGAAAAACCAAGCTTCATCTAATGGGGTAATAGCCAAGCAGGAGTTTCATTCCATTGCCGGAATCATCGTTGGATCTGCATAGGGGCCTTGTGTTTGCACATTAAGCATTTTGTTGCATGTTTATCTGTTCTCATATGACATCAAATGCCATCCATTGTTTTGACAAGATCTCATTTATAGATCAAAAACAGTAAACTGGTGTCTTGAAATGAATCTGAAAATGTGTCACTAATTGCACAGCTCCATTATATTCCTACAACCATTTTGTCAAGCGGTTAGCTCATTGGCTTGGAGACTAGGTGGGGACCTAGTGGTGACTCGAGTCTCGCAGGACGCCGAGTGGTCGAGGAGACGTCTCCGCGACGTCTCCTGGAGAATGGCCTGGTTGACGGCGAATTGCGCGAGAATCGAACATGCTCGATATTTTCCGAGACTTTTTCAACTCTCCAGCTGGTCTCGGAGACGTCTCCGCGACCTTGCAGAGACCTATCGGTAGTAAGTAAGTGACTGTGATTCCCTTTATATCTGGATACTAAATCCACAAATACAGAGTGAATTGTTCAAGGGCCAACCTGCTTGACAGGTCAGCACGATATTTCATGTGTGTTTATAAACCTATAATGTTAACTTTCACAATCATAAGTAGAAAAGCACTCAGAGAATGCGGACCACCATCAAGCAGCTCATTTTGACCAATACTGTGATTTCCAACCCATGTCATTGTTACATGAATACGCGTATTATGCTGAAAATGACCCTATTTCCCCAATGATAAGGAATATTTCAACCCCCTCCCCCACAGGAAAAAAGAACAAAACGGACAAACCTTGATCTAAGCACAGTTATCCAAATCAACACCCAAGTCACATCATTTGTTCCTTGTACCATTATTGACTTTATTTTTTAGACTGTTCCGCATTAATCCATTCACATTTACTGACTTTTTGACTTATTTTACAATCAAACAAACAAGCAAGATAAAACAGACTTAACAAACCAACGTCAGAAAAAAAACAAACATTTACTTTATTGATGACTTCATTGGTAAACTTCATTGCTGACCGTTCTTATTCTATTTTATTTATTTCTTTTACTTATTGTCTTCTTTATGAAACCGGGAAGCCCTGCTGTAACAAATCACATTCCTGATACAATACAATATATACATAACAATCATACAAACATACAAAATAATACACTTCATAAAGGTGGAGAGCCTCTGTCAGTGTCTGTAGATAGATAAAGCGAGAGAGAGAGATAGAGAGAGAGAGAGAGAGAGAGAGAGAAAGAGAGAGAAAGAAAGGGAGGGAGAGAAAGAAAGGTGACAGGAAGAATACATGTGTACAACTTTCAAAGAAACGAGAAATTAACTACTGCTAGTAATCACATGGATGTTGCGGACATTCCGTTTAAAAAGAGGCAGTGAGGTGGAGGATTTGTAAAACACGGGTAGTGACATAGCTTCGTTGCTGTGTATGAAAAAGACTGCTATACCTGGTCTTGGGTTTAGCTAAATACAGTTGGTGCATGAAGACTTATCTCGAAGATTATGGATTAGCTCGCTGGGGTAAAACTCGTCTTAAATATTCGGGAGCAAGGCCATTCAAGATTTTATACATGAATACATCATAATCATATTCTATTCTATGTTTAACGGATTGTAAGTTCAAAGAATCTAACATAATTTGAACAGGGGTATAATAGGTTGCATCTAACACTAAGCGACAATATTTGTTTTGACACCTCTTTAGCCTCAGTAAGTTTTTCTTCGACAGTGAGCCCCACACAGTTGAACAATAATCAATATAAGGGAGCATCAAAGTGAAATATAAATGAAGGAGTACTGGTTTCGTTAGACAGTGCTTAATCCTTCGCATACATATATGAGAGAGTTTATAATTTTCTTAACAATATCTTTGATCTGAAAAGACCAATCTAAATTTTGATTCACAATAACGCCTAAATACTTTAAATTTTACATTTCTAACAATTTATCTTCCATTTTAATCTGGAATTAAACTGGATTTTTCTTCCTTCTACCAGAAATTAACATAACTTTAGTTTTATCGGTATCGACAACTAATCCATTTTCATTCAACCATTTACATAAAAAAGTACATATGATTCTGTAACTGTGTTTGAACAGCCTGTACTCCATATCCTGAAGAAAAAACGGTTGCATCGTCTGCGTACAATGAAATATTCGTACTAATATGAAAAGGTAAATTACATATGTCATTAATGTACATAATAAATAAAAGGGGGCCAAGCACTTAACCCTGCGGTACACCGGAAGATATTGGATGAAAATCACTTCTTATTCCTTTGTATGATACACATTGCTTTCTTCCTAATAAATAGGATTCAAACGATAGTAATTTAATACCGTCTATATCAAAATAACTCAGTTTCTTAATAAGAAGATCATGGGGAATGATATCAAACGCTTTCCTCAGGTCTAAGAAGACATCGCCAGTAGATCGACCTTTGTCAAGGTTATCGTATAACATTGTATTTTCACAAACTTCCATTAAACACGTTGAGATGGAGTGTTTACTCCTGAAACCAGACCGATCACTCAATAATTCTTCTTTATTTAGGCATCCCATTAATTGAGAATGAGCTGCTCTTTCTAACACTTTGAAACAATTGACAAAAGGGAGATACAATGTAGGACGAAAGTTACTTAGTTCATGACTTGCTTTCACTTTGAACACCCGATTCCATAACGTTGTGCAGTTTGTGAGTTTGGTAAATTGAAAAGCAGACCATTGTCAAAATCAAGGCATACTAGGTTTTCTTGGATACTGAGTTACCAAGCCAAACTATTCTGTCAGTTTCAAGCATCGGTTTCACTTGTATTGTTTGCTCTGGTTCGCAGGGCATTTCTTGAAACTGTATTCCCCTCCACGTTAGTGGAGGAACATCATGGCCTTCACCATGTAAAGACAAGCATGATACAGGGTGATACAGGAATGACGTCACGGAATTTTGAGAAACGAAGAAGAGGAAATTTTTAGACCATGTATAGAACATGTAATGTACCAAGGAACATGCTAATAATAGCAAATAAAAAAAAAATAATAATAATGATTGAATGAGATTATCATCATCATCATCAGAAAAAAAATCCATCTCATCCAACAGCACATTTCAATGGATGCCAGACTCAACACCACAGGCTGCTTCAAAAGAAGTTTTTAATCCAAAATATCAGCTTTGGGTGACGTGAAGTGAAATCTGCCACATATATGAGGATACAGAGCATATATCATATTTATCTCATATTTGTGTGTGTACGTGTGTTTGTGTCTGTGTCTGTGTGATAATAAAGTAAGAAACCAATTATCGAGAAAACGAGGAGTTTCCCCCAAAGGTAGTTCCTTATCAGATATTATCGTCGGGTATATCCGTTCATATTGCTTTTAATGCTTCTGAAGAAAAAGGCCTGTATGCACTGGCGGAGACTTCGCCGCGATTCGTGTGACTCTAAAGACCAAAAAGCTTTCGATTGCGCTCTATAGGTAGTGTGACTCCAGGGCGGCAAGATAATTTCAAAGATCATTCTGTCGTTTCGTAAAGTCATATTTATAGCAAGCTTTAGACCCGCGACGTAAACGCTGAAACAACGCATCCTCCCATTTGGACGATGGAAACAGATGTCTCGCACGTGTATATAGCCTATAGACATAGAGTTGTCTAGCGTTCGCGTCACAGATCTAAAGCTCGCCTATGTATACATGGGCAGCGGAAACGGGGGGGGGGGAGCTGTTTATTGTGAATGTGTGTTGTGTGTGTATGTGTGTGTGTGTGTGTGTGTGTGTGTGTGTGTGTGCGTGTGCGTGTCTTTGTGTGTGTTTGTGTTTTGTGTGTTCGTGTGTCTGTGTGTTTGAATGGGGTACAGGGAACAATAAAAAAAAAAAACCGATTGGGTGCAGTTTTTCCTTTTCGTTTGAGGGGGTACAGAATCCAAAGGAGTATGCTGCAAACAATAAGAACGATTTGGTACAAATTCATGCCACAGATAATGTCCAGACACTGCATGCGAGATACGATAAAGCAGTCAACGTGCACCCCCATACATTCCTTTCGGTATGTGAATACTGAGTAATTTGAATGCAGAAACTCATTGTACACCATAATAGCCGCGCATAATGTTGCACGTTTGCATAGAATACGAGACGCGAGACTACTTTTGGCGCAGACTATTCTGTGAACCAAGAGCAATATATAATGGTATGTTTCACTCGAAGGCGTCGCATACCCAGAATAAGTCAACTGTGGACAACTGGAACAACAATCGTGACATCTCCAAAAATACTGCAAGAAGCGCAAACAATGTTATTGAAAAGAGGTGCAATGGAGGCCAACACTATAATCGGTATGAACTCATTCCAATATTAATTGAGAGAATGACTGAAAAAGAAAAGGTGAGAAGCCTCATAATATTGTAGTTATTCTGTTTCAGAGAAGTAGACAATATTTACGTATGCAATCATATCTTATAAAATGCATTTTCTATCAGATCCATGCACTAGAGAGATTATCAAAGGAATTAAGAAAAGTCTGTACGTGCCATCACGTTATCGAAAAATAATTGAGTTGGGCTCCGTTTGACTCCCATCATCCATAGACTTCTTGGTCCTTTCCCTTTGGAAGTACCTCGTCATACACACTTTATGTCTTCTGTGTTATGTCAGAAAAGATGAAATGAGATCATATGAAAATGTATAAGTCAAGTTAATAAATTCTTACAACTACATGTATGTGACAGATTGACTTTCACTAACACCATGACATAACTACATGATGACCTTCACCGTCACAATATCAATGAGTAAGCCTACATGTTAATGCTAGGCATGTCGCAAGTGTGGCTGTTCAGTCAGTGTGGGAGAAGTGAACAATCGCTTTCTTCATTTTTCTTTCTTAGTCCCTCTCTCGAAACTGTGAAGGTAGGTATGATACATCCTCAGAAAGGGACGAATGGGTAAATAAAACACAAACTGAATTTAATTTACAGAGAGAGAGAGAGAGAGAGAGAGAAAGAGAGAAACTACGTCTATTTCCAAAAGCTGATATCTGGAAAGACATGTATGATGATAACATGATCCATGATCAATATTAACGCAGAGCTCCAAATTTTTAGTTGCCCTGACATAAAAAAGTTAATGAATTCAACCATTATAATCGAGCATGTAGAAGATGTCATTGCGTTCAAGATGTAACATTAACATCGCATGTATGTATGTATATGTGTATGTATGTGTGTATGTATCTATGATTGTATTTTGATTCATAATTGATTACCCTCTGTGGGATAGCGTTTCGTCGTAACCACTTACACAAGAATGAAAGTTTCAATGACTGCTGAATACCATCAACCTCCAAGTTAAATTAGTCCTCCAGAGTTTATACGGTGACAGGTATTCCTAGACTAACGGGTTACTAAGCCTAACTGTTCTGTCAATTTCAAACATCTGTTTCAGTTGTATTGTTTGCACTGGTTGAAAAGGCCTTTTTATAATAATAATGATAATAGTTGATATTTTCAGAGCGCCTTTTCCACTGAATACAAAGCGCTATGAGATGTCATCCCTGGTCGCCATAGAAGATAAAATATATACAAATTACCAGGCAGTGATGGTACAAGTCCAGTGCATATATTTATAGGGATATCAAAATAAGTATATCTTTAAATTTTGTTTTACGTGATCAAGTGTTGGTGATGATTTCAGAAGAGGAGGGAGCGTATTCAACAGCCTGAGAGCAGTATAAGAGAAGAAAGCTGTGTTGCCAGCTAGTTTGTTGGTGCGTGGTTGAGTGAAGGTAACTTTTTACATCATATTGACTTCCATCTTAATGGATGAACGTTATGGCTGTGTTGTTGTTGTTGTTCATTTCCATCTGTGAAGATGGCTGGATAGCCCATATTCAGCTACACTAAGCTGGTCTTCCATGGGGTCCAGTTGGATGTGGGGAGGGACCACTTCACCGGGTTAGACACCCTGCTCTTTGCGATGAATGAATGAAGCGGGATCTTTTACATGTATGAGCTGTGACTCTCTCATACACGGGACCTCAATTTTATGTTCTATCCGAGGGACAGAGTGTTTTGACTCTTGCTAGAGGGGACGGTATGTTTACACACAACATTGCTCAGTCCAGACTCGGGTTCGAACCCGGACCGCGTGATCGTGAGGCAGACGCGCTACCGACTGAGCCAACTCACCGCCCTTGTGTAAATAATGGTTTGTACCTTTCTATTGAATTGCACTGATTTGCTATGAATACATTTCCAAGTGACTGGACAAAAATTGTGCGGCCTTCTACAGCTCACTGGCTATGTCAGAAGACACACCCTCGCCATGTTAAAAAACAAACAAACAAAGAAACAAACAAATCAAGGAAAGATTTTAAAAAAATGAAAAAAGAGACTCCCACAGACAATGAGATACCAACTTGAAACGCTAAAAATCTCTAACGTGAGCGATAGGGTAGTCTATTCAATCAACATCTAGTGTCAGATATGCCAGATTGTTATGGATGACGTTTTAAATTAAAGTACGCCACATAAGAACAATCTGTGCATGTATGCTATACTGGTGCATAAACTATGTTCTATTAAAGTTTCGTGTTTTGCGTGAAAGTCACCATGAGAGTTGTATCCAAAGCAAAGCTCAAGGTTGCTGCTATGAAGAGTCAATGAGCCCGCCATGATATTTAGACAAGTTTCACCTTTGCTGGAACTCAAGTGCACCCGCATGTACTGTAATACAAAGGTGAAAAAAAAAACTTAAACAATCCTTTGTTGTTACGTGAAACTCATGTTTACCCAGGGGCAGAGGAACGGCAGGAAGGGGTTGGGGGAGGAGGAACTAGAGCTGTTTTTTGTGAGTGTGTGTCTTGTGTGTGTATGTGTGTGTGTGTGTGAGCGTGCGTCTTGGAATGGGGTATTCATGGAACCAAAAAGGCGATTAGATGCCTTTATTCCTTTTAGCTTGATGGTTTACAAGACAGAATCCAACTTTTTGTATATACAGAACGATAAGAACATTAAGTTGTTATATAAATTCATCCCACAGATGAATGTGCATAAGGCTATATGCTGATAACCCATCGGTGAGGGTGTTAAAATCCAGCCGCTTAAAACAATACAAATGTTTGATTTACCACAGGATGGAATGAGCTTCGTTAAAGAAAAAAATAATGGCCTAGTATGTTTTTCACAAAACTACATGCGATATTACATAATTATGATAAAGTAGTCAACCCACTCATACCGTCCTATTCGTATGTACACACTAGTACTTTGAATTTATTGAAACTCGTTGTACACCGCAACAACCATACATAATGTTGCACGTTTGCATAAACTACGAGACACGAGACCCCTTTAGGCGTTCAATTTGTCTGCGAACCAAGAACAATAATGGCATGTTTCACTCGAAGGCGTCGCACCAAGGAGGTTCTATAGTCCATGGGCCAAGACCCGAAAAATGGGTTATTGGTACCACCTGAGGTGGCAAAACCTTTTTGGTGTCATTTTGTTTGTCGGGCATAGATATGCTAATCAAGCTATGATAGCATTTCCAAATGAGTAGCTTAGTCATAATTGTCACAAATGTACACACTAGTAGTTATGTACATGTATGATGTACTGTATGCATGGTTGTTTTAATGTGTATGTATACAGGTTGACCAGTTTAGTGGAGAACATTCTATGTGGTATAGATATAGTACATACAGGCTGACCAGATCAGTGGAGAATTTTCTAGGTGGTATACAATGTAGCTATACAGTACATGCATGTAACAGGAAATACAATATAACTCACTCAATCTAGAATGAGTTCACCCATTCCAGAATGTTCTGGGAAGTGCTTACATGTTTGGCTGAGTGAGGCACTGTCCCTGTAGCCCAATGTGATTGGTAGTTATTCTTGGTAATGATGTTTTGTACATAGTTAGGCAGTGAATCATCCAGGATTCCTGGAACTTGGACTAGCTAGAATGTGTGGCCCCAGGTTGGAGAGAGTTACAGAATGTGCTAGAAGGGGGTGAATGGATAGTATATAAGCCAGAGAAATTCTGCAGTAGGCAGAGTACCCAACACCTCTGCTCTGAGAGTTACGTCACTTCTGGCTCTGAAGCGACTTGTTATAGTCAGTCCTGTGTTACCTGCTGACCTGTTATGTTTGTGGAGATACCTGGCCTGGGAGACATTTTTGTCTGCAGAGAATTAATTTGCCCACACTGGAGATAGACTCCATGTTTTTCGTCAATGGACATTGCTACGGCAAAGCTGTGACGGGCTGGATTCCTAGCTGGACAATACAAAGTGAATCATCATTCAACGCATCGACTGGACGTGGTCGTTGGATCTGCACATTTCACTGCGAACATTATACCGTGGATCTATTGTGGACATATACCCTGGAATTATAACGCGGACTATTGTAACCTGTGCCTCTGGATTTACGTCGCAGGAATCATTCATCGGTGCATCGCGGATCATTCATTTGTGCATCGAACATCGTATCTGGACACTACCAGGGAACTGTAGCGACTTTGTGATAGTTTGGATGCATGTAAGTGATTCCATTACCGATTTGTAATTGTTTCTATTGATCATTGTTGTACTGATATGACGCCGATTACCAGTCTGTACCCACAATATCACTGTTAATAAACCGCCTGAACATCAGTTGATTGTTTCTTTTGTGCGATCATTCTCAGAGTGATTTTGGTCGTAACATAATAAATGAATTTTTAACCAATTTGGTCTCGTTGAGTAATCTCAATTAAGGAGGCCTACCTGAGCTGCATAGTATCCCGTAATTGTGCAAAATACAATAAAATAACAGCATTCGTTGTTTTCATTTGGGCACGCCAATGGCAAACTGTACGTAAATGCCCTGTATGACCGCGCCGTGTATTACTTTATACAACACCTATTAAGAATGTAGCTATCCGATTGGTCGATTGCCCATTACATGACATTTAGTGAAAAGTTCCATTGCACGCTCTTGCTGTCAGCAGTGCAATTTTTGTTTGACCACAATGCTCCACTGCACGCGCTCTGATGTCACAATAAAGAAACATGTGCCGCGCGCACTCAACAATTACAAGCGCGCTTACAAGCGCGTTTGTAAACAATTTCGTTTCGCATGCATACCATAACACGGAGACTGCGACTGTGAGGCTACTCATTCGTCTTTCACGGAAAGTGGTTGCCATTTCTGTGCTAAATTCAAGAATCTGTGAGTACCAAATCTGTTGACGTTCGAGGTGTTGTATAAAACAAATAGTGTATGGTCTTTACTCGTGCAATGGAACAAGATTTCGCACTCGGTGAAAGATGAGGCGCACTATTTCGCCTCGTTGAATAGAGCGCCTCTATCTTTCACCTCGTGCGAAATCTTGCACCATTGCACTTGTGACCATTCACTATATTTGTATAATAGTAAATAGGTAGAGTGAAATTTGCGTTGTGATTGGTTGGATAGTATCACGTGACTGTGCAAAAATTCCGGTATAGTGGCATGACCGTGCCACTATACCGAACGCTTACAGCGCGTGCCTACGCTTTATGTACGGAGAGATTCGCGCTGCAGGGCCCAGGGAGGGACGTAGGTGACAAGACCACGCATTTCAACTTATGCGCGCGTAGAGCACTGGACGCAGAATGTAGGAGTTTATACGCAAGCCTGCATTGTTGTGATGTGCAATACGCATACGCGGCTAGGCTGTATTATAAAATTGGTTCAAGAACGTAGCCAATAGGAAGCGCTGAAATGAGTCACGTGTGCTTTGGTTATTCTAGTCCCATTGCACTGCTTGTTAAATCCTATTGCCGATCGTCTGTGCGCGCGGCGGCTCCTTTGAATTGCATGCATACGCGCTGTCAATCCTGTAAACAACTTCTAGTTCGGGCTGCCGGCCGTCCGGTGCATAATGTGGCGTACAATTGTGAAACACGCACGAGGCGAACTAACGTACTCTATCCTGTGCATCATTTGTATACTAGCGTCGCGCGCTGTGTACGTAAACTATACAGTAGATTGTGGTTAACTTTGCGTGCAACAAGTGCAGTGCCGGCGGTACGGTGAGACTTGTTAGATCTAAATTAGGGCCTAGACCTACGGAAAATACATGTAGATCGAGGGACCTATTTACTATAACAATTAGTGCATGTTCTATTGATGCACCAGAACTGGACTATAGAACTCCAAATACTAGATTATCCTTCGTGCAGTTATATTCAAAACAAAACAGCACTCGGGATGATTTAGTATTTGTCGTTCTCTAATCTAGTATAGTGCATCATAGAGCATGCACTATTTGTATTTATAAAATGGGTTCAAGAATGTAGCCAATTGGAAGCGCTGAAATGAATCACGTGTGCGTGCATTAATTTCTCACTAACATGCACGGCCTGACGTCACAATGTTTACACTAGCAGTGCGCACTCAATTAGTTGTTACAAATGAGTCGCGCGCTACTATACGCGCTGTCAATCCTGTAAACAACTTCTAGTTCGGGCTGCTGCCAGCCGGCTTTTCTTGTGCATACATGTGGCGTACGTATACTCTTATACGTACACATCTCACAGTACTTATATGTGCGGGATTTCCGAGTGCGAAGTGCGTAATGTGTTTGGGACTAACATCTTCGGACATCTTGACTTTTGGACTTGAGCGAGTGCTACATGTAGCTGGCTGGTATTGACCCACAAAGGTACGTGAAAAATGCTGTTAGTTTTCGACCCATTTTATAAAACAAATGATGCACAGGATTATTTCGTGGCGTTTGTGGAGATGCAGCGCACTCTATCCTGTGCATCATTTGTATAATAATGCTAGTATGAGAGTCCATATCACGCGCACGCAGATAGTGTTTTGTGAAACCAGCGTCAATAAATACACAGGCGCAGGCCACACACAGTGCATACCCGTGAGTACATTGTGTGCGTGCGTGTCCGCCAACATGACAGATATTTCGCTGCACCCCATCATCTTTTATCCCACTGTCTTTGCAAGCTAAAAGATGGACGATCGAGAACGCAGGAGTCCAGCGCAGATTTCGGTGAATATTAAAACGATCGGCTCTTTCGTCACGCGCAAACATGCATTATTCATCTATCTAATTAATTTTTCTTTGTCCTCGACGTCGACACGGAGGCGAAGCGCGGACGAAACCCGCGCCGTGCAGGATACTCTCGGACCGCGGCCGACGACACCGGTCGCGGCGGCCCGGAGCCGACGGCTTGGGAGGAGATAGACAATCCAGCAACGCCGGAATAAAACAGGAAACACATAAGGCCGCGACAACAACAAAAAACCTCGCGTTTTACTGTATAAGAAGATATGTATGTGTGTGTGTGTGTGTGTGTGTGTGTGAGTTTGTGTGTGTGTTTAGTGGATAGTTTATAGCTAGCTTTTGTCCTCGATTTTTTTTTTTTTTTTTTGGGGGGGGGGGATTTATTTTCTCAAATCATTACTGCAGGGTATAAAGACAACGATAATAATGACAAATACATGTGTGCCCTGTTGAACTCGTACTCAAATTTGTAAAGTGATACCTCAGTTGGCTAGGTATTAAAAATGCATTGTATATTCAGACTTCTTCTGTGTTAACTAATTTTACACATCGAGTGCTACAATAATACAGTAATAGTATTTATGATTGCTGTTTGCTGTATCTCTATCTGCAGTACATTATTTTCGTCTGCTAATTAATCAGTAATCCATTCAGTCATTGATGTTGTCATTCACTCAACCAGCAATCCAACTATGTATATCCATTTGCAATGCATGTCCAGATAGGTGACGAAATCTTGAAACATCAAGTTACTCACGAAAGAAAGCTTGCACTCTGACATTTAATAGCAACAATCTTAGCACACTGCGAAACAGTAATGGGAAGAAAATCACGGACCCAACATCTGAAGTTGATGATCATGGACAGAAACATGGCACCTAAAAAGCCCTGATTGTCTAGGTATTCTTTCGTAAAGTTCCACCTACAGATAGTACTGTGGATCCATGGATATTGAGGCAAGATAACATATTGAGTGTGAAATATGGGCACTTCATCCCACGCGGAGATTATGTACACCCAATTATTGAGTCTGTATGAAATGTATAGCAATATGAAGGTAACTAAGATTGCATTGCAGATAATGTTTATTTCTAATGAAGTAGGAGAAAATAGACGTGAAGTCGACCTCCATCGAACGAATTGATGCCTCGACACCGTATTGTTTTTATGTACAGACCTGCGTAAGTATATAGAAAACAATGTATTACATAATGAGAGTCTATAGTACGAAATGTAACCCGATCACTGTTAACACAAAATTATACATATATATATATATATATATATATATATGTGACCCTGCACCTCAAAACAAACAAAAAGTCGCCAGACATGAATTTTTAGTTAAGACCATATTCTGAAAGAGCAGACTTAAAGCCTTAAAATGATGTATAACTCAAATCAAATGGACTCTCCTAACTTATCTGAATATTGGAAAGAAAGCACAAACTCAGGAAAAGTGTGAACTGAGAAAAGAGGCTCTGAAGTATAGTGTCTATTCAAGCGCTTAATCTTTACCAAACCGTGCTGGCTGTGCGATGAATGGGACAAAAAACAAGAAGTAAACCACCAGAGTAATAACAATGAAGAGATTATCAGATTGAACTGAAATTAGGTATGCCTCATTAACACATTCTGTCCATAATTAATGCCAACTTTCAAAGCAGTAGCACTATCCTTTCAAAAGTTACTAGAGTTGAAAGTGAAGAGTGTGGACAAGGTTTTTCAGAAATGAAAAAGGGATTCTGAAAAGTCGCCTAATCACACTATTCTACCAAAAATGTTCGAGATAAAGTGCTAAAAAACACACTTTCCTGAACGTTTTATGATACCAAATTTATCATAATGTTAAAGAAGACCCGCTCTTTCAGAAAGTATGGAAAAGTCAAGTTCGGCTAGGTTGACCCATTTCACTTATTTTCAGTCCTCACGCAAAATCAGGGTGTGCGACTTTATGTTCGTTTTGAGGTGCACAGTCACATATATAGACTTATATATATATATATATATACATATACATTTTATATATATAATACATATATATATATACACACACACACACACACACATATATATATATATATATATATATATATATATATATACATGTATATATGTATTTACAGGGTGGCCCACAAAGAACGGAACACCTAAGATTATTAATTTCAGCAATATTGTTGCAAATATTATGTCATTATATTGCATATTATTAGAAAGGTCATATTTTCCAATAGAATGTCATCAAGTCTTTTAATTTTGATTAATGCGTTATGATTTTAGGACCATTTTTGTAAACCCTTCCAATTTTCAAAATGTGATCGTTTGCACTCTCAGAGATACCGAAACCAGCGAGAATTCCAGCATATCCGGCTTGCCAAAGAACTAGCAGCGTTCACTATTATGTGGAATGTGGAAAACATCACCCAACGTTGCGCTCCTAGCTCTTTACTGTGAAGTTGGACGGTGTGATTGTCATTGCCCGTTATCATTGTGAATGAGACGACCTGTTGGGCTCATTGAGATGCTAAATTGCTGGAAAATAGCGAGGTTTATGAAAAGGCATGATTGACAGTGACATGAGTTCGTATACATTGATAAATACAGTGGAAACTGAGAATGTTGCTGTGTCGTTTAATGGGATGTCTCACCGGGCTTGAAACCAGTTCGCGACAGCAGATTTTGCTAGTTGCAGAGATGTCTCCGCTACCCTACGACTGTGAGACATCTATTGTGAAATTACGGTGTCTCTAAAAGCACGGGTTTTATTCCTAAACCACTCATGAACTCACGTCACTGCCAATCATGCCTTTGAATAAACCTCGCTATTTTCCAGCAGTTTCGGTATCTCTGAGAGTGAAAAATGATCACATTTTGTAAATTGCAAGGGTTCACAAAAATGGTCCTAAAATCATAACGCATTAACCAAAATTAAAGAACTTGGTGACATTCTATTGGAAAAAGAAGGCCTTTCTAAGAGTATGCAAAATAATGACATTTAATTTGCAACAATTTTGCTGAAATGAAAGATCTTAGGTGTTCCGTTCTTTCTGGGCCACCCTGTATATATATATATACGACTCTGCACCTCAAAACAAACAAAAAGTCGCCAGGCATGAATTTTTAGTTAAGACCATATTCTGAAAGAGCAGACTTTAAGCTTTAAAATGATGTATAACTCAAATCAAATGAACTCTCCTAACCTATCTAAATATTGGAAAGAAAGCACAAACTCAGGAAAAGTGTGAACTGAGAAAAGAGGCTCTGAAGTACAGTGTCTATTCAAGCGCTTAATCTTTACCAAACCGTGCTGGCTGTGCCATGAATGGGACAAAAAAACAGGAAGTAAACCACCAGAGTAACAATTAAGGGATTATCAGATTAAACTGAAATTAAGCATTACACGTTCTGTCCATAATTAATGCCAACTTTCAGAGCAGTAGCACTATCCTTTCAAAAGTTACTATAATTGAAAGTGAGGAGTGTGGACAAGCTTTTTCAGAAATGAAAAAGGGATTCTAAAGACACACCTTATCACACTATTCTACCAAAAATGTTCGAGATAAACTGCTAAGAAACACACTTTCCTGCCCGTTTTATGATACCAAATTTTAGCATAATGTAAAAGAAGATCCGCTCTTTCAGAAAATATGAAAAAGTCAAGTTCGGCTAGGTTGACCCATTTCACTTATTTTCAGTCCTCATGCCAAATCAGTGTGTGCGACTTTATGTTCGTTTTGAGGTGCACGGTCACACATATATATATATATATATATATATATATATATATATATAAATGATGTGTAAATGGGGAGAGACTTTGCTATGTAAAGAGCATAAATCTCGAAGAAAGCAAATTTCACACCACACCAGATGAAACAAAAGTCAGACAGCATAAACGCACAGCAAATGGAAACGTAAGTTAAGAAGCGTACATTCAACCAGTTTATTCCTCATGTACAAACAATATTCTGTATGTGAATAAAATCAGGGAATAGTCACGATATGATCCCTACATCTTAGATACAAATTTTCCTTAAAGTTACAGACAATAACTCGTGTTAAACCTGGAAGTACAGTTTTCGTGCAACTTTGTTTTATGTCAAAACGACTCAAAATAATACACAGGAAAATGACTCAGTTGTAATTCATAACTTATTTCTTTTAATAAAAAAATACATTCATTGTCAATGTGAAAAACAACCACCAATATTTGAGACTTCATGATATGTAGCCTCGTGGCTTTTGGACGGGCATGTTTCGTTGTTATCACTGTTCTTTCTCGTGATATTCTACTAAACTTTTGGTGGCGTCCATCGAGCAGTGCATTGCATTGCATTAATATGAAGCATGCAAAAATTTC
The DNA here is from genome assembly GCF_040938485.1 of Diadema antillarum. NCBI lineage: Eukaryota > Metazoa > Echinodermata > Echinoidea > Diadematoida > Diadematidae > Diadema > Diadema antillarum. The sequence continues at coordinate 588,026 of NW_027271014.1, read as the reverse complement.
AAAATCCGCCGAGCAAAATTGATTATGTATTTATACATTAAAATCATCTAAAATCCATCAAAAATAGAAGAAAAGAATGAAAACATATTTGATAAGACGAATAAGTATTTCATCTTATATACTGGTATTATATTATTATTATTATTATTATTATTATTATTATTACTGCTACTACTACCACTACTATATTGAATGAACATACATTGTACATGTCTTTATATAGTTTTATCAGGTATACCATGGATTCATAAGGTGAATAAAGATGACATCATGAAGGCATAGTAGTAAATAATTGTAGTATGATAAATAATTATACAAAGGATGAACTCGTATTTACCTCGCTATCTGTGCTTGTTGGTGTTGGTCTGTTAGCATTTGTTTTCTTGTGGATCTGCACGCGTTTATGTACAGTACATTAATCGGTCTTATATGTACTTTACGATGCAAGGGTACAGAAGATGATATAATACAATGTCAGCAACACGACCACCTATAACATCTTGGAAAAATATTTCTTCAAGTATTGATACATTCGATGGACAGTAATTGATGTACTCCCTGTCTACACTCACATATCGGCAAGAAGATCTGGTCTTAGATTATCACGACTTTGGGATTGAAGATAAAATAAGACATGAATTTCACACCGTAATTATTGATTAATATATATATATATATATATATATATATATATATATATATCAGTTATATTTTCGATCACGGCAAACACACACACAAAAGGATCATTACTGTATCCAAACAAGCATAGTGTTAATCATGATAGAATGTGATATTCTTCCGCTCTTTCTGTAAAATTAGGTAAATGCAATATTTGATTAGATACTGTATATACTACGTACAATGATAACTCATAGGCCTACAGCTACGAGCAAGCAATTGCGATAATAACGTGACGTGCATAATCATTTCCATCAGAATCTCTGAGGGAGCAGTACTCTCGTTAGTGAAAAGTAGAGTTTACATCTTCCTCCTGTATGAAAAACATGTAAAAGTATTTTTCTCACAATGACAATCAGTGATATTGTGGATTTTCGTGAAAACGAATGTCAATACATGCAATATGCTGATATGTATGTATATCTCTATGTGTTAATTTTCGTTTCACACATTCTAATGTATATATGCTTATGATATATTTCCTGATTTATTCTGTGTTATATTCTGCTGGAAGAAAAAAAAAACGAGAATGAAAATAAATGAACTGAACTGAACCGAATTATGCTAATTAACATAATATTGTCAACAATTTTGATCAAACAGTAGTCTGTAACTTGTGCAAGGTTTCCAATGTTTGCATTTCGTCAACGACTACGAAATGAAAAGGACGATTTAATGAGGGAGTTCAAGTCGAATCGGAGCACATATCGATATTATCGTGATGCCATCTTTTCTAGGAGGTAATTGAAGTTTTATCTTAGCGATAAATCAAAGTGAAAAGAAATACCTCGTGTTAATTATTAAGATTTCCTATCATATTAAATAAAACCGAAGATGTAACACCGACTGACTTTTCTTTCCACAGGAAAGCGAAGTTATTCAGAGCTTTGCGGTTTTTATCTTGTACATATTATCTATTTTTCGGGGGCTAAAATAATTGATAACTACATAATTCTGCCATCAGAATTAAAACGTATAATTATTATAGCGGGTACAAATGATTACATAATTTCCCATGCGCTCTACAATAGGTTCTATTGAGTAGTAAAATCAAAATGATCTCATCATTTTTATTCGATGTCATAGGCTCTTCCACGAAGTGCTGCAACTGATGCTAATACGAACTCCGTATCTCCATGTAGTACGAAATATTATGACCATATTGCAGAGGATTAGTTGTTTCCATACACTGAGTGTCAAAACTGATAAGAAATGAATTCAGACTCTACGATTGCTATAATGTGTGGCAATGACGTTTCCTACGTTTCCCGTGTATTACCTAATGAGAATGAATTTTTTTTTCGATTAGATGAGTGTTCATTATTAAACTGTCCTGTTTTGCTAGTTGATATGCATATAGTGTTCCACACAGGCATGCACATAAAAACTATGGAAATTGTGTGTATTACTATAAAGTGTTTGTAGAGCTTTTTCTTCGTTTTTCATCAGTGATTGGATCTATTCAAGGAACTTTTCTGGAGTCAGGCTGCTTTAGGGTTCATTCAAGCCATTGCCGGTATCGCCTGTGGTTGAAGTGCAGTGGGTTGCGTTCAACGTGTGCCTGTGACATTAAAAAAAACAAAAAAAAAAAAAAACACGGTGATTCGAGACTACATCTGATTGTCTTTACAAACAACAACAAAAACAAACAAACAAACAAACAAACAATGAATTGGAGTCAAATTGGACATTTCTTTTTGTGTCAAATGTTCTTATATTTATTACTTTTTCACCCTGACAGGAACTGCAAAAGTTACGAACTGACGTCCAGTAACGGCGTTATACTTGTCATCGTAAATCATTCACTTGAAGAGTAAAATAGCCTGTAGCGGTTTTCAATAACCTAGTTTTATATTGTCTGGTATCATGGCTGCTGTAAATTACGACGTCTGGCAACCTCAGCCATTTTGTCAACATCCACGCGAACTTTCTTTGTGCGCCGACACACGACAGGTGCGCACTACATTCCTCGCTTTTGTCATCGTACCGATGCACGCGTAATTTACATTCCAATAGTAGTCGGAGTTCCATACACACACACACACACACACCTCTTGTTCTGTTGCCATGGACACAAACTACCAATTAGTGGCGAGCTGTGCATTTTCACCAGCCAATTGCAACTCCCTAAGCCCCTATCCACCTACATTGGTGACCCCGACGTGTTCACACGCCCGACGTGATGTTTACATAATGACAAAGGCCAACTTTACATCCTTCATCTTTCATCTTTTAGTTACAATGGCTAACGCAACTACCACCAGCCCTCCGGCAGATGTCACATCGAACCTCATGGCGCAGGTCCTTCTGCTAACAAAGCAGGTGTGCGTACTGGTAGCACGTCTAGAGCAGGACGAGCGACGGTCTCAGCGAACATCACGCCGTTCGCAACGGAAACACCGTCCGCGTCAGCGGTCCAGAGGCGGCAACCACGGCCGTGGAGGCGGGCCGCGCAGCACATTGCGGCAGCGAATGCTACAATCATTGGAAGTATGGCGACATGGCGGCGGGAAACATCAACTACATCCAACACAACAACAGGGAAACGGCCCAGACAGAGACTAGCGGTGACGAATCCGTCTTGCAGTAATACAACAAGTCGCCGATCTTATACCACAGACCGACAACACGGCACACAATCTTCGACGGACACTGGAGCCCGTGGAAGTCAGCGCATTCCCTTCTTCAGCACATTCCTCGCCTTTGTCATCGTGCCGATGCACGCGTAACTTTACATTCCAACAGTAGTCGGATTTCCATACGCACACCTCGTGTTTTGTTGCCATGGACACAAACTACCAATTAGTGGCGAGCTCTGCATTTTCACCAGCCAATTACAACTTCCTACGCCCCTGTCCGTGACGATTTTCTTCCGACCACGCTGTCACACATTCCATGCTTCTTCACTTCACGATTAGCTTTCATCCAGAGAGCACGTCCTAATCGTTGGAGTCACTTCGTCTGTATACATTTCTTCCCACGTCTTTTCTCGCTAACGACACCTCGCGCCGTGGACTGTCATTTATACAGATTACTACACGCCTTTTTGCAATATACACCATACGGAATGTTACGCTTTTTCTCTACTCCGATCTCGGATTTACTGAGTATACATCGCGATCTTCGCTACGTCCTACATCGCGACTCGCGCTTTCTTCTACACTCCATCTGGGGGACTTTTTCATCGCTACCTTTACCGCGATCTACGTCTCGCTACATCGCTGTTTTGGTGAATCGGAAATCACCCGTCGCTATAAATCACAGGGCACGTTGTTAGCCCTCTTTAGTACCCAATGGTCCTGAACAAGGTATGAGGTCTCAGGACTATTGAAACAAGGCCGAAAAAGTTGCGTTTCTCCAGGACGTTTTAGCCATTGCCCCCCCCCCCCCAAAAAAAAAAAAAACAAAAAAACAAAAAAAAACAAAACAAAACAAAAAAAACCCCCAAAACAACGACATAGAAAAACCCTAAACCGCAAGCATTCTATGACGATTTAGAACTTCTATCACAATCGCAATGGTACAATGTGTCTAAAGTTATACCGGAACATAATGCAGTAAAACAGATTCTGCTATAATGGTTCAGAAACGTTCATCTCCTGACTTGACCTTATCAAGAGAACTGAAGCTTACTACAGCATACCTGGCTAGTTTCGCTGAAAGACGCCTCGCTTCCATCAGTAACATAGGTAACCCTGGAGTTTGTCTGCATGTAGCCTGGTTCATGTGTCTGTCGGATCAGAAAGTCAATACTCATGTTGTTACATCATAGTGTTTCTTGTGTAGTGTCTGTATGAAATCACAGTGTAGCTGTTCACAGAGATGAGAATTTTAAGAAATCTCCGGAGATATGTGGCATAAGACATGAAAACATGTGATAGGCTGGAGATGTAACCCGTCATACATAGATTGTACAGACCAGACATTTTGTTTCAGTCAGGTTGTCACTTTTCTTTGCTACTGTGAAGGTTTTCATATCGTGCAACAAACGGAACCCAACATTTTCACCTGTTTGTGCATGGTATGACAGAAGTGAACGAATTTGACTTCAGCATACTCAAGAGAGCTATCGGCTCCCTTGGATACTTTTTGCCTGTACTTATCAGAACATTCGCGTTGGTCACATTTCAGTCGTGCTTTCTATCCGCCCACACTGTCCCAACACTGAGCAAAGATTGACACATGATAAACATGATAAATGGAATGTTCAAATCCTGTTCTGATCTTATACACATCAAGCCATTTATGAGGGCATCTTTAATAGGAAACAGTATCACCATCGGTAGAGTTTCTCAAGCTCCAGCAAGAAACCTCGTGAACGATGACAAAATGTTCGTGCAGCCACTGTATTTTCTTCGTATGTCTTTCGGGTAAACTTCTTGATGAAGATTCGTATTTTCGTGTTGCCTTCGTGTGTGGTTCGGATGTCATCGTGTCACTTTCTGTTGACATCCTACTTGATTATGTTGCTGATTGGTTTTTGACCATGTTCGGGGTCAGCTTGGCACGAAATAAAAAAAAAATCCATATTCCTATTGCCATCTTGTTTTAAATTTCGGGAGAGTGTGACGCCACTCTGATAAGCAATGGTACAGACGATATTTGCACGTAGTGAGAACTACGTACTAACTGGGCACTGATGGTTTACGATTCTGTTGTCGAGACGCATTGGGAGAAAAACTGTTCTCCGAATTTTGGAACTCGCCATTTTCTCGAAGTTCGCGTCCTTCTTATGCCCCTCACTTGCTAAGTGAAACAGCCCGTTATGTCTTCATAAATATTAAAAATAAATGCCTTTTCAATCAATACTTAACGTCTTCCTTGTAGACATTTTCTTTGGTTCCTGGTGCATTTCACATGTGAGTCAGAAATCACCCGTCGCTATAATAACAAGGCACGCTGTTAGCCCTCTTTAGTACCCAATGGTCTTCAACAAGGTGTGAGGTCTCAGGACTATTCAAACAAGGCCGAAATAGTTACATTTCTCCAAGACTTTTCGCCATTGCCAAAAAACAAAAAAACAAACTAAAAAAACCAAAACCCCAAACAGTAAGCATTCTACGACGATATAGAACTTCTAACACAATCGCAAAAGCACAATGTGTCTAAAAGTTATAACGGAATATCTTGCAGTAAAACAGATTCTGCTGAGACTAAAACGTTCATCTCCTGACTTGAACTTGGCAAGAAAACTGAAGCTTACAGCATACCTGGCTAGTTTCGCTATAAGACGTGTCGCTTCCATCAGCTACGTAGGGAACCCTAAAGTTTGTTTTCATGTAGCCTGGTTCTTGTCTCTGTCGGATCAGAAGGTCAATACTCATGTTGTTACATCATAGTGTTTCTTGATACTTGTGTCTGTATGAAATCACTGTGTAGCTGTTCACATAGATGAGAAGTTTAAGAAATCTCCGGACACATGTGGCATAAGACATGAAAGCATGTGATAGGCAGGAGATGTTACCCGTCATACATAGATTATACAGACCTGGCATTATCTGTCAGTCAGGTTGTCAATTTTCTTTGCGACTGTCAAGGTTTACATATCGTGCAATAAACAGAACCCGACATTGGGCCGAATGCATAAAACAAGCAATTACTTGTAAGCAATTGCTTCAAGCAAAAGCACAAGCTCGTCTAGCAACAGGTGTAGCTCAAGCAATTGCTTAAATTCATATACATAACCTTTTGCTTGTGCCCATACCTTTTGCTTGTCCCGCACAAGCAATTGCTTGCGTTTTCAACAAAAGGAATGTCACGCCTGTGCGAACACAAGAACAAAGGCGAGTGTGACAGCACGTATTTGAAAGGGCGTGTGTGTCCCAAACATTTCCTAACATAGCAATAGAGCTATGAAATGGCACTCATAAATGCGCACACAGACGCACACACACATCTTTACACACACACGTACTGGCTGATTCCCATCACTGCTTATATAGAGATAGCCCGGATCTGCCAGATCTCACGTGGAGAGAGGTCTCCTTGCTCTCCACCGAAGTCAGACATCTACCTATTTTTCATCACATTTTGCGTGCTGACCACTGGACTTTCCCGTTGTTGAAATGAAAAAGTTTCTAACGCTGCTAAAGAGTAATTTCTTGTAGATTTATACCACTCCTGCACAAGCGTGGTCTTGTATGAATGTGAAAATGATACTTAATTAAGGGAACGTCCAAGTTAAGCAAAAGCTCAAGTTCATTTTGCAGAGCTTGGAAAATCGTTAAATTTCTCAAGGACTTTTCGCCATTGAGAACAAAAAAACCCAAAAGAAAAAAAAAACCCGCAAGCATTCTACGACGATTTAGAACTTATAACACAATCGCAATGGTACAATGTGTCTAGAGTTATACCGGAATATCTTGCAATAAAACAAATTCTGTTAAGACTGAATGGTTAAGAAACGTTCATCTCTTCACTTGACCTTGGCAAGAGAATTGAATCTTACAGCATACCTGGCTAGTTCCGCTGTAAGACGTCTCGCTTCCATCAGCAACGTAGGGAACCATGAAGTTTGTCTGCATGTAGCCTGGTTCATGTGTCTGTCGGATCAGAAAATCAATAGTTATGTTGTTACATCATGGTGTTTCTTGTGTAGTGTCTGTATGAAATCACAGTGTAGCTGTTCAGATAGATGAGAATTCAAAGAACTCTCCTGAGACACGTGGCATACCACGTGAAAGCATGCGATAGGCTGGAGATGTAACCCGTCATACATAGATTGCACAGACCAGGCATTTTCTATCAGTCAGGTTCTACCTTTTCTTTGTGACTGTCAAGGTTTACATATCGCGCAACAAACGGATCCCAACATTCTTATCTGTTTCGGCATGGTATGACAAAGGAAAACAAATTTGCCTTTAGCACACCGAAGACAGCTAGCAGCTCCGTTGGAAACATTTTGCCTGTAATTACCAGAACATTCGCGTGGTTAATATTTAAGCTGTTCTTTCTTGTAGTATCCGCCCACACTGTCACAACATTGAGCAAAGACTGACACACGATAAACATGATAACGGGAATGTTGAAATCCGGTTCTGATCTTATAAACATCGAGCCATTTATGAGTGCATCTTTAATAGGAAACAGTATGACCGTCGGTAGAGTTTCTCAAGCTCCAGCAAAAAACCTCGTGAACGGTGTCAAAATATATGCGTAGCCCCTGTATTTCTTTTTTTCCCCCCATGTCTTTCGGGTAAACCTCTTGATGAAGATTCGTATTTTCGTGTTGTCTTCATGTGTGGTTCGGATGTCAGCGTGCGACTTTCTGTTGACATCCTTCTTGATTAGGCTGTTGAATGGGTTTTGAACATGTTCTAGGTCAGCCTTGCACGAAATTGAAAATTCCATATTCCTATTGCCAGCTTGTGTCCAATTTCCGGACAGTGTGACGCCACTCTCAAAAGCAGCGGTAGAGACGACATTCGCACATACATAGTGAGAAGTGCGCACTAACTGCGCAATGTTTGTTTACGATTCCGTTGTTGAGACGCATTCGGAGAAAAATAGTTCTCCGAATTTTGGAGCTTGCCATTTTCTCGACATTCGCGTCCTTCGTAAATCATTCACTTGAGCAGTGAAATAGCCATTTATGTCTTGATAAATATCAGAAATAAATGCATTTTCAATCAATACTCAACTTCGTCCAAGTAGCCATTGCTTTGGTTCCTGATGCATTTCACATGTGAATCGGAAATCACCCGTCGCTATAATCACAGGGCACGTTGCTAACCTTCTCTAGCACCCAATGGTCCTCAACAAGGTGTGAGGTCTCAGGACTATTCCGACAAGGACGAAAACGTTACGTTTCTACAGGACTTTTCACCATTGCAAAAAACAAACAAAACAAAAACAAAAACAAAAACCCAAAACAAGAACAAAAAAAAAAGAAGACCAAACCGCAAGCATTCCACGACGATTTAGAACTTCTAACACAATCGCAAAGGTACAATGTGTCTAAAGTTATACCGGAACATTATGCAGTAAAATAGATTCTGCATAGACTAAATGGTTCAGAAACGTTCATCATCTAACATGACCTTGGCAAGAAAACTGAAGCTTACAACATACCTGGCTACTTCCGCTGGAAGACGTCTTCCTTCCAACAGCAACGTAAGGAACCCTGAAGTTTGTCTGCATGTAGCCTGGATCACGTCTCTGTCAGATCAGAAGGTCAATACTCATGTTGTTACATCATAGTGTTTTGTGAGTAGTGTCTGTATGAAATCACAGTGTAGCTGTTCACATAGATGAGAATTTAAAGAAATCTTCGGAGACATGTTGCATAACACATGAAAGCATGTGATAGGCAGGAGATGTAACCCGTCATACACAGCTTGGCACGAAATTAAAAATTCCATATTCTTATTGCCATCTTGAGTCGAATTTCGGGACAGCGTGACGCCACTCTCATAAGCAATGGTAAAGACGACATCTGCACATACATGTACATAGTGAGAACTACGTACTAACTGCGCAATGATGGTTGACGACTCTGTTGTCGAGACGCATTCGGAGAAAGAAATATAGTTCACCGAATTTCGCAGCTTGCAATTTTCTCGACATTTGCGTCCTTCGTAAAACATTCACTTGCTCAGTAAAATAGTCCTTTATGAATTGATAAATATTACAAATAAGGGCCTTTTTAATCAATAATTAACGTCTTAATTTAAAACATTTTCTATGGTTGCTGATGCGTTTCACATGTGAATCGGAAATCACCCGTCGGTATGATTCACAGGGCACGTTGTTAGCCCTCTTTAGTACCCAATGGTCCTCAACAAGGGTGAGGTCGCAGGACTATTCCTAAAAGGCCGAAAAACTTGCGTTTCTTCAGGACTTTTCGTCACTTAGAAAAAAACACCCAAAACAACAACAATAAAAAAACCCAAACCGCAAGCATTCTACAATGATTTAGAACTTCTAACACAGTCGAAATGGTACAATGTGTCTAAAGTTATACCATAATATCTTGCAGTAAAACAAATTCTGATAAGACTAAATGGTTCAGAAACGTTCATCTCCTGACTTGACCTTATCGAGAAAACTGAAGCTTACAGCATACCTGGCTGTAAGACGTCTCGCTTCCATCAGCAACGTAGGGAACCATGAAGTTTGTCTGCATGTAGCCTGGTTCATGTCTCTGTCGGATCAGAAAGTCAATAGTTATGTTGTTACATCATAGTGTTTCTTGTGTAGGGTCTGTATATGAAATCACAGTGTAGCTGTTCACATAGATGAGAATTCAAATCTCCGGAGACATGTGATCATAACACATGAAAGTATGTGATAGGCTGGAGATGTAACCCGTCATACATAGATTGCACAGACCAGGCATTTTCTGTCACTTAGGTTGTCACTTTTCTTTGTGACTGTCAAGGTTTACACATCGTGCAACAAACGGAACCCAACATTCTCACCTGTTTCGGCATGGCATGACAAAAGAGAACAATTTTTTTTTTCTTCGGCATACTAAAGAGAGCTATCAGCTCCGTTGAAACTTTTTGGCTGTAATTATCAGAACATTCGCGTTGTTCATATTTAAGTCGTTCTTTTTTTTTTTTACTATCCGCCCACATTGTCACAACATTGAGCAAAGATTGACATACGATAAACATGATAAAGGGAATGTTCAAATCCGGTTCTCATCTTATAAACATCGAGCCATTCACGAAGGCATCTTTAATAGGAAACAGTATGACTGTCGGTAGAGTTTCTCAAGCTCCAGCAGGAAACCTCGTGAACGATGACAAAATACTCGTGTAGACACTGTATTTTCATCGTATGTCTTTTGGGTAAACTTCTTGATGAAGATTTGTATTTTCGCGTTGCCTTCCTGTGTGGTTTGAATGTCATCGTGTGACTTTGTGTTGACACCCTACTTGATTAGGCTGTTGATTCTCTTTTGACCATGTCCGGGGTCAGCTTGGCACGAAATTGAAAATGCCATATTCCTATTGCCATCTTGTTTCAAATTTCGGGACAGTGTGACGCCACTCTGAAAACCAATGGTACGGACGCTATTCGCTCATACATAGTGAGCACTACGTACTAACTGCGCATTGATGGTTTACAATACCGTTGTCAAAACGCATTCGGTGAAAAATAGTTCCCCGGATTTTGGAGATTGCGATTTTCTCGACATTCGCGTCCTTCGTAAAACAGTCACTTGCACAGTGAAATAGTCATTTATGTCCTGATTAATATTAGAAATAAATTTAAATGTCTTTTCAATCAATGCTTAACGTCTTCCTTGTAGACATTTTCTTGGAGCATTTCACATGTGAATCGGAAATCACCCGTCGCTATAATCACAGGGCACGTTGTTAGCCCTCTTTAGTACCCAATAGTAATCAACAAGTTGTGAGGTCTCAGGATTATTCAGATAACGCAGAAAAAGTTAAATTTCTTCCGGAATGTTCGCCATTGACGAATAACCTCCAAAACAACAACATAAAACCCCGAACCGCAACCATTCCACAACGATTTAGAACTTCCAACATGTGTCTAAAGTTATACCGGAATATCTTGCAGTAAAACAGATTCTGCTAAGACTGAATGATTCAGAAACATTCATCTCCTAACTTGACCTTGGCAAGAAAACTGAAGCGTATAGCATACCTGACTAGTTCCGCTGTAAGAAGTCTTCCTCCCAACAGCAACGTAAGGAACCCTGAAGTTTGTCTGCATGTAGCCTGGCTCATGTCTCTGTCGGATCAGAAGGTCAATACTCATGTTGTTACAGCATAGTGTTTCGTGTGTAGTGTCTGTATGAAATCACAGTGTAGCTGTTCACATAGATGAGAATTCAAATCTCCGGAGACATGTTGCATAACACATGAAAGCATGTGATAGGCTGGAGATGTAACCCGTCATTCACAGCTTGGCAAGAAATTAAAAATTCCATAATATTGCCATCTTGTGTCGAATTTCAGGACAATGTGACGCCACTCTCATAAGCAATGTGGTACAGGCGACATTCGCACATACATAGTGAGAACTACGTACTAACTGCGAAATGATGGTTTGCGATTCCGTTGTCGAGACCCAATCGGAGACCAAAAAAAAAAAAAAAATACAGTTCTCCGAATTGTGGAGCTTGCAATTATCTCGCCATTTGCGTCTTTCGTAAATCATTCACTTGCTCCGTGAAATAGCCGTTTATGTCTTGATAAATAATACAAATAAATGCCTTATTGATCAATAATTAACGTCTTAATTGTAGACATTTTCTTTGGTTGCTGATGCATTTTCCATGTGAATCGGAAATCATCCGTCGGTATAAATCACAGGGCACGTCGTAAGCCCTCTTTAGTACCCAATGGTCCTCAACAAGGGTGAGGTCTCAGGACTATTCCAAAAAGGCCAAAAAGTTAAATTTCTCAAGGACTTTTCGCCATTGAGAACAAAAAAACTAAAAAAAAAAAAAAACCGCAAGCATTCTACGACGATTTAGAACTTATAACACATTCGCAATGGTACAATGTGTCCAGAGTTATTCCGGAATATCTTGCAGTAAAACACATTCTGATAAGACTAAATGGTTCAGAAACGTTCATCTCCTGACTTGACCTTATCGAGAAAACTGAAGCTTACAGCATACCTGGCTATCTCCGCTGTAAGACGTCTCGCTTCCATCAGCAACGTAGGGAACCATGAAGTTTGTCTGCATGTAGCCTGGTTCATGTCTCTGTCGGATCAGAAAGTCAATAGTTATGTTGTTACATCATAGTGTTTCTTGTGTAGGGTCTGTATATGAAATCACAGTGTAGCTGTTCACATAGATGAGAATTCAAATCTCCGGAGACATGTGATCATAACACATGAAAGTATGTGATAGGCTGGAGATGTAACCCGTCATACATAGATTGCACAGACCAGGCATTTTCTGTCACTTAGGTTGTCACTTTTCTTTGTGACTGTCAAGGTTTACACATCGTGCAACAAACGGAACCCGACATTCTCACCTGTTTCGGCATGGCGTGACAAAAGAGAACATTTTTTTTTTCTTCGGCATACTCAAGAGAGCTATCAGCTCCGTTGAAACTTTTTGGCTGTAATTATCAGAACATTCGCGTTGTTCATATTTAAGTCGTTCTTTTTTTTTTTACTATCCGCCCACATTGTCACAACATTGAGCAAAGATTGACATACGATAAACATGATAAAGGGAATGTTCAAATCCGGTTCTCATCTTATAAACATCGAGCCATTCACGAAGGCATCTTTAATAGGAAACAATATGACTGTCGGTAGAGTTTCTCAAGCTCCAGCAGGAAACCTCGTGAACGATGACAAAATACTCGTGTAGACACTGTATTTTCATCGTATGTCTTTTGGGTAAACTTCTTGATGAAGATTTGTATTTTCGCGTTGCCTTCCTGTGTGGTTTGAATGTCATCGTGTGACTTTGTGTTGACACCCTACTTGATTAGGCTGTTGATTCTCTTTTGACCATGTCCGGGGTCAGCTTGGCACGAAATTGAAAATGCCATATTCCTATTGCCATCTTGTTTCAAATTTCGGGACAGTGTGACGCCACTCTGAAAACCAATGGTACGGACGCTATTCGCTCATACATAGTGAGCACTACGTACTAACTGCGCATTGATGGTTTACATTTAATATCGTTGTCAAAACGCATTCGGTGAAAAATACTTCCCCGGATTTTGGAGATTGCGATTTTCTCGACATTCGCGTCCTTCGTAAAACAGTCACTTGCACAGTGAAATAGTCATTTATGTCCTGATTAATATTAGAAATAAATTTAAATGTCTTTTCAATCAATACTTAACGTCTTCCTTGTAGACATTTTCTTGGAGCATTTCACATGTGAATCGGAAATCACCCGTCGCTATAATCACAGGGCACGTTGTTAGCCCTCTTTAGTACCCAATAGTAATCAACAAGTTGTGAGGTCTCAGGATAATTCAAATAAGGCAGAACAAGTTAAATTTCTTCCGGAATGTTCGCCATTGACGAATAACCTCCAAAACAACAACATAAAACCCCGAACCGCAACCATTCCACAACGATTTAGAACTTCCAACACAATCGGAATGGTACAATGTGTCTAAAGTTATACCGGAATATCTTGCAGTAAAACAGATTCTGCTAAGACTGAATGATTCAGAAACATTCATCTCCTAACTTGACCTTGGCAAGAAAACTGAAGCGTATAGCATACCTGACTAGTTCCGCTGTAAGAAGTCTTCCTCCCAACCGCAACGTAGGGAACCTTGAAGTTTGTCTGCATGTAGCCTGGCTCATGTCTCTGTCGGATCAGAAGGTCAATACTCATGTTGTTACAGCATAGTGTTTCGTGTGTAGTGTCTGTATGAAATCACAGTGTAGCTGTTCACATAGATGAGAATTCAAATCTCCGGAGACATGTTGCATAACACATGAAAGCATGTGATAGGCTGGAGATGTAACCCGTCATACACAGCTTGGCACGAAATTAAAAATTCCATAATATTGCCATCTTGTGTCGAATTTCAGGACAATGTGACGCCACTCTCATAAGCAATGTGGTACAGGCGACATTCGCACATACATAGTGAGAACTACGTACTAACTGCGAAATGATGGTTTGCGATTCCGTTGTCGAGACCCAATCGGAGACCAAAAAAAAAAAAAAAAATACAGTTCTCCGAATTGTGGAGCTTGCAATTATCTCGACATTTGCGTCTTTCGTAAATCATTCACTTGCTCCGTGAAATAGCCGTTTATGTCTTGATAAATAATACAAATAAATGCCTTATTGATCAATAATTAACGTCTTAATTGTAGACATTTTCTTTGGTTGCTGATGCATTTTCCATGTGAATCGGAAATCATCCGTCGGTATAAATCACAGGGCACGTCGTAAGCCCTCTTTAGTACCCAATGGTCCTAAACAAGGGTGAGGTCTCAGGACTATTCCAAAAAGGCCAAAAAGTTAAATTTCTCAAGGACTTTTCGCCATTGAGAACAAAAAAACTCAAAAGAAAAAACCGCAAGCATTCTACGACGATTTAGAACTTATAACACATTCGCAATGGTACAATGTGTCCAGAGTTATTCCGGAATATCTTGCAATAAAACAAATTCTGTTAAGACTGAATGGTTCAGAAACGTCTATCTCTTCATTTGACCTTGGCAAGAAAATTGAATCTTACAGCATACCTGGCTAGTTCCGCTGTAAGACGTCTCGCTTCCATCAGCAACGTAGGGAACCATGAAGTTTGTCTGCATGTAGCCTGGTTCATGTGTCTGTCGGATCAGAAAGTCAATAGTTATGTTGTTACATCATGGTGTTTCTTGTGTAGTGTCTGTATGAAATCACAGTGTAGCTGTTCAGATAGATGAGAATTCAAAGAACTCTCCGGAGGCACGTGGCATACCACGTGAAAGCATGCGATAGGCTGGAGATGTAACCCCTCATACATAGATTGCACAGACCAGGCATTTTCTGTCACTTAGGTTGTCACTTTTCTTTGTGACTGTCAAGGTTTACACATCGTGCAACAAACGGAACCCGACATTCTCACCTGTTTCGGCATGGCATGACAAAAGAGAACAATTTTTTTTTTCTTCGGCATACTCAAGAGAGCTATCAGCTCCGTTGAAACTTTTTGGCTGTAATTATCAGAACATTCGCGTTGTTCATATTTAAGTCGTTCTTTTTTTTTTTTTTACTATCCGCCCACATTGTCACAACATTGAGCAAAGATTGACATACGATAAACATGATAAAGGGAATGTTCAAATCCGGTTCTCATCTTATAAACATCGAGCCATTCACGAAGGCATCTTTAATAGGAAACAGTATGACTGTCGGTAGAGTTTCTCAAGCTCCAGCAGGAAACCTCGTGAACGATGACAAAATACTCGTGTAGACACTGTATTTTCATCGTATGTCTTTTGGGTAAACTTCTTGATGAAGATTTGTATTTTCGCGTTGCCTTCCTGTGTGGTTTGAATGTCATCGTGTGACTTTGTGTTGACACCCTACTTGATTAGGCTGTTGACTCTCTTTTGACCATGTCCGGGGTCAGCTTGGCACGAAATTGAAAATGCCATATTCCTATTGCCATCTTGTTTCAAATTTCGGGACAGTGTGACGCCACTCTGAAAACCAATGGTACGGACGCTATTCGCTCATACATAGTGAGCACTACGTACTAACTGCGCATTGATGGTTTACATTTAATATCGTTGTCAAAACGCATTCGGTGAAAAATACTTCCCCGGATTTTGGAGATTGCGATTTTCTCGACATTCGCGTCCTTCGTAAAACAGTCACTTGCACAGTGAAATAGTCATTTATGTCCTGATTAATATTAGAAATAAATTTAAATGCCTTTTCAATCAATACTTAACGTCTTCCTTGTAGACATTTTCTTTGAGCATTTCACATGTGAATCGGAAATCACCCGTCGCTATAATCACAGGGCACGTTGTTAGCCCTCTTTAGTACCCAATAGTAATCAACAAGTTGTGAGGTCTCAGGATTATTCAAATAAGGCAGAACAAGTTAAATTTCTTCCGGAATGTTCGCCATTGACGAATAACCTCCAAAACAACAACATAAAACCCCGAACCGCAACCATTCCACAACGATTTAGAACTTCCAACACAATCGGAATGGTACAATGTGTCTAAAGTTATACCGGAATATCTTGCAGTAAAACAGATTCTGCTAAGACTGAATGATTCAGAAACATTCATCTCCTAACTTGACCTTGGCAAGAAAACTGAAGCGTATAGCATACCTGACTAGTTCCGCTGTAAGAAGTCTTCCTCCCAACCGCAACGTAGGGAACCTTGAAGTTTGTCTGCATGTAGCCTGGCTCATGTCTCTGTCGGATCAGAAGGTCAATACTCATGTTGTTACAGCATAGTGTTTCGTGTGTAGTGTCTGTATGAAATCACAGTGTAGCTGTTCACATAGATGAGAATTCAAATCTCCGGAGACATGTTGCATAACACATGAAAGCATGTGATAGGCTGGAGATGTAACCCGTCATACACAGCTTGGCACGAAATTAAAAATTCCATAATATTGCCATCTTGTGTCGAATTTCAGGACAATGTGACGCCACTCTCATAAGCAATGTGGTACAGGCGACATTCGCACATACATAGTGAGAACTACGTACTAACTGCGAAATGATGGTTTGCGATTCCGTTGTCGAGACCCAATCGGAGACCAAAAAAAAAAAAAAAAATACAGTTCTCCGAATTGTGGAGCTTGCAATTATCTCGCCATTTGCGTCTTTCGTAAATCATTCACTTGCTCCGTGAAATAGCCGTTTATGTCTTGATAAATAATACAAATAAATGCCTTATTGATCAATAATTAACGTCTTAATTGTAGACATTTTCTTTGGTTGCTGATGCATTTTCCATGTGAATCGGAAATCATCCGTCGGTATAAATCACAGGGCACGTCGTAAGCCCTCTTTAGTACCCAATGGTCCTAAACAAGGGTGAGGTCTCAGGACTATTCCAAAAAGGCCAAAAAGTTAAATTTCTCAAGGACTTTTCGCCATTGAGAACAAAAAAACTAAAAAAAAAAAAAACCGCAAGCATTCTACGATTTAGAACTTATAACACATTCGCAATGGTACAATGTGTCCAGAGTTATTCCGGAATATCTTGCAATAAAACAAATTCTGTTAAGACTGAATGGTTCAGAAACGTCTATCTCTTCATTTGACCTTGGCAAGAAAATTGAATCTTACAGCATACCTGGCTAGTTCCGCTGTAAGACGTCTCGCTTCCATCAGCAACGAAGGGAACCATGAAGTTTGTCTGCATGTAGCCTGGTTCATGTGTCTGTCGGATCAGAAAGTCAATAGTTATGTTGTTACATCATGGTGTTTCTTGTGTAGTGTCTGTATGAAATCACAGTGTAGCTGTTCAGATAGATGAGAATTCAAAGAACTCTCCGGAGGCACGTGGCATACCACGTGAAAGCATGCGATAGGCTGGAGATGTAACCCGTCATACATAGATTGCACAGACCAGGCATTTTCTGTCACTTAGGTTGTCACTTTTCTTTGTGACTGTCAAGGTTTACATATCGCGCAACAAACGGATCCCAACATTCTTATCTGTTTCGGCATGGTATGACAAAGGAAAACAAATTTGCCTTTAGCACACCGAAGACAGCTAGCAGCTCCGTTGGAAACATTTTGCCTGTAATTACCAGAACATTCGCGTGGTTAATATTTAAGCTGTTCTTTCTTGTAGTATCCGCCCACACTGTCACAACATTGAGCAAAGACTGACACACGATAAACATGATAACGGGAATGTTGAAATCCGGTTCTGATCTTATAAACATCGAGCCATTTATGAGTGCATCTTCAGTAGGAAACAGTATGACCGTCGGTAGAGTTTCTCAAGCTCCAGCAGAAAACCTCGTGAACGGTGTCAAAATATTTGCGTAGCCCCTGTATTTCTTTTTTCGTATGTCTTTCGGGTAAACTTCTTGATGAAGATTCGTATTTTCGTGTTGTCTTCATGTGTGGTTCGGATGTCAGCGTGCAACTTTCTGTTGACATCCTTCTTGATTAGGCTGTTGAATGGGTTTTGAACATGTTCTAGGTCAGCCTTGCACGAAATTGAAAATTCCATATTCCTATTGCCAGCTTGTGTCCAATTTCCGGACAGTGTGACGCCACTCTCAAAAGCAGCGGTAGAGACGACATTCGCACATACATAGTGAGAAGTGCGCACTAACTGCGCAATGTTTGTTTACGATTCCGTTGTTGAGACGCATTCGGAAAAAAAATAGTTCTCCGAATTTTGGAGCTTGCCATTTTCTTGACATTCGCGTCCTTCGTAAATCATTCACTTGCGCAGTGAAATAGTTATTTATGTCTTGATAAATATCAGAAATAAATGCATTTTCAATCAATACTCAACTTCGTCCTAGTAGCCATTGCTTTTGTTCCTGATGCATTTCACATGTGAATCGGAAATCACCCGTCGCTATAATCATAGGGCACGTTGCTAACCTTCTCTAGCACCCAATGGTCCTCAACAAGGTGTGAGGTCTCAGGACTATTCCGACAAGGACGAAAACATCACGTTTCTACAGAACTTTTCACAATTGAAAAAAAAAAAAAAAAGCAAAAACCCAAAACAAGAACATAAAAAAACAAAAACAAGACAAGAAGACCAAACCGCAAGCATTCCACGACGATTTAGAACTTCTAACACAATCGTAAAGGTACAATGTGTCTAAAGTTATACCGGAACATTCTGCAGTAAAACAGATTCTGCTTAGACTAAATGGTTCAGAAACGTTCATCATCTAACATGACCTTGGCAAGAAAACTGAAGCTTACAACATACCTGGCTACTTCCGCTGGAAGACGTCTTACTTCCAACAGCAACGTAAGGAACCCTGAAGTTTGTCTGCATGTAGCCTGGTTTACGTCTCTGTCAGATCAGAAGGTCAATACTCATGTTGTTACATCATAGTGTTTTGTGAGTAGTGTCTGTACGAAATTACAGTGTAGCTGTTCACATAGATGAGAATTTAAAGAAATCTTCGGAGATATGTTGCATAACACATGAAAGCATGTGATAGGCAGGAGATGTAACCCGTCATACACAGCTTGGCACGAAATCAAAAATTCCATATTCGTATTGCCATCTTGAGTCGAATTTCGGGACAGTGTGACGCCACTCTCATAAGCAATGGTACAGACGACATCTGCACATACATGTACATAGTGAGAACTACGTATTAACTGCGAAATGATGGTTGACGACTCCGTTGTCGAGACGCATTCGGAGAAAGAAATATAGTTCACCGAATTTCGGAGCTTGCAATTTTCTCGACATTTGCGTCCTTCGTAAAACATTCACTTGCTCAGTAAAATAGTCCTTTATGTATTGATAAATATTCGAAATAAGGGCCTTTTTAATCAATAATTAACGTCTTAATCTAAGACATTTTCTATGGTTGCTGATGCATTTCACATGTGAATCGGAAATCACCCGTCGGTATAAATCACAGGGCTCGTTGTTAGCCCTCTTTAGTACCCAATGGTCCTCAACAAGGGTGAGGTCGCAGGACTATTCCTAAAAGGCCGAAAAGCTTACGTTTCTTCAGGACTTTTCGTCACTGAGAAAAAAACATCCAAAACAACAACAATAAAAAACCCAAACCGCAAGCATTCTACAATGATTTTGAACTTCTAACACAGTCGAAATGGTACAATGTGTCTAAAGTTATATCAGAATATCTTGCAGTAAAACAAATTCTGATAAGACTAAATGGTTCAGAAACGTTCATCTCCTGACTTGACCTTATCGGGAAAACTGAAGCTTACAGCATACCTGGCTAGTTCCGCTGTAAGACGTCTCGCTTCCATCAGCAACGTAGGGAACCATGAAGTTTGTCTGCATGTAGCCTGGTTCATGTCTCTGTCGGATCAGAAAGTCAATAGTTATGTTGTTACATCATAGTGTTTCTTGTGTAGCGTCTGTATGAAATTACAGTGTAGCTGTTCACATAGATGAGAATTCAAATCTCCGGAGACATGTGGCATAAAACATGAAAGCATGTGATAGGCTGGAGATGTAACCCGTCATATATAGATTCCACAGACATAGGCGTATCTAGGGGGGGGGGGGGGGGGGCAAGGGGGGCACTTGCCCCGGGCGCCACTCCTTGGGGCGCCGAAAACGAAAAAACGAAAAAAAAAACGAAGAAGAAAAAGAGAGAAAGAAGAAGAAAAAAGAAAAAATAGAAGAAGAAGAAGAAGAAGAAGAAACCTCGCCCAGACCGGGAAGGGGGGGGGGGGGGAGGGAGAAAACTAAATCAAACAAGATAAAAACAAAAAATGACAATGTTTATTGTGTTCACACAAGAATTCCGTGTTATGTATTAAAGCTGAAATTTTGGCTCTCTCGCTGCGCTCGCTAACTGCTCGCAAAAATTTATATATATATATATATAAAACGAAGATAAGAACAAAACGTGATGATGACGCGGACAAAATGACAATGTATATTGTGTTCGCACATGCCATCGTTAGAAGGCAAAATGTTACACGGAGCAGCGGCTGCAATTTTATTTCTTTCGTTCTGAAGCGATCGCCCATTTGATCAAACGAGGGCGCTAAAGGTGTCGAACATACGGGGGGGGGGGCCGCAAAAAACAAAATCGAACAAGATAAGAACAAAACGTAATGATGACGCGGATATATACAAATTTCGGCTCATTCGCGCGTACTAATTTAGAGTATTTTTTTAAGTCCTCAGTTCGTTGGTATAAATCGTTATCTATAAGGCCGTCACTATATCTGGATTAGAATTGTAAGATTTCATAAGCAAAAAAATTACAAGAATTCCATGTTTTGTAAGCTGAAATACAGCAATTTTCGGCTCGATCGCTGCGCTCGCTCGCCAAAATTTATCCAAAAAAAAAAGAACAAAACGTGATCAATGATGGCGCGGAAATATACAAATTTCGGCTCACTCGTGCGTACTAATTTAAAGTAATTTTTCAAGTCCTCAGTTTGTTAGTATAAATCGTTATTTATAAGGTCGTCACTATATCTTGATTAGAATTGTAAGATTTAATAGGCAAAAAATGACAAGAATTCCATGTTTTGTAAGCTGAAATACAAAAAATTTTCGGCTCGCTCGCTGCGCTCGCTCGCCAAAATTTATCAACATGCTCGCCTCAGTTTGTTGGTATAAATCGTTAGCTATAAGGCCGTCATTATATCTTGATTAGAACTGTAAGATTTAATAGGCAAAAAATGACAAGAATTCCATGTTTTGTAAGCTGAAATGCAAAAATTTTTAGCTCGCTCGCTGCGCTCGCTCTCGCCAAAATTTATCAACATGCTCGCCTCAGTTTGTTGGTATAAATCGTTATCTATAAGGCCGTCACTATATCTTGATTAGAACTGTAAGATTTAATAGGCAAAAAGTTACAAGAATTCCATGTTTTGTAAGCTGAAATATAAAAATTGTCGGCTCGCTCGCTGCGCTTGCTCGCCAAACTTTATCGAAAAAAGGAGAAGATAAGAACAAAACGTGATGATGACGCGGAAATATACAAAAATTTTCGACTCGCTCGCTGCGCTCGCTCGTCAAAATTTATCAAAATTTATTACATTTAAATCACCCTCAAAAGACCCCTTTTAAGTGCTTGAAAAAGCATATCATGTGGACTTTTTTAAAGTCCCTACCGGGATGGGGTTGGGGTTGAACACTTTTTCAGAAATTAGGGGCGCAATTTTCGCACTTGCCCCGGGCGCCGTTTTCCCTAGATACGCCACTGTCCACAGACCAGGCATTTTCTGTCATTCAGGTGTCACTTTTCTTGTGACTGTCAAGGTTTACATATCGTGCAACAAACGGAACCCAACATTCTCACCTGTTTCGGCACGGTATGACAAGAGAAACAAATTTGCCTCTAGCATACCGAGAGAGCTATGAGCTCCGTTGGAAACTTTTTGCCCATGATTATCAAAACATTCACGTTGTTCATAGTATTATTTAAGTCGTTCTTTCTTGTACTATCCGCCCACACTGTCATAACATTCAGCAAAGACTGACACAAGATAAACATGATAGCGGGAATGTTCAAATCCGGTTCCGATCTTATAAACATCGAGGCATTCATGAGGACATCTTTAATAGGAAACAGTATGACTGTCGGTAGAGTTTCTCAAGCTCCTGCAGAAAACCTCGTGAACGTTTACAAAATATTCGTGTAGCCACTTTATTTTCTTCGTATGTCTTTCGAGGAAACTTCTTAATGAAAATTCGTATTTTCGTGTTGCCGTCGTGTGTGGTTCGGATGTCATCGTGTGACTTTCTGTTGACATCATACTTGATTAGGCTGTTGATTGGCTTTTGACCATGTTCGGGGTCAGTTTGGCATAAATTAAAAAATCCATATTAGTATTATCATCTTGTGTCGAATTTCGGGACAGCGTGACGCCACTCTCATAAGCAATGGTACAGACGACATTCGCACATACATGTACATATTGAGAACTACGTACTAACTGGGCACTGATGGTTTACAATTCCGTTGTCGAAACGTATTCGGAGAAAAGCAGTTCTCCGAATTTTGGAGCTTGCCATTTTCTCGATATTCGCGTCCTTCGTAAAATATTTACTTGCACAGTAGAATAGCCATTTATGTCTTGATACATATTAGAAATAAATGTCTTTTCAATCAATACTCAACTTCGTCCTAGTAGCCATTTTCTTTGGTCCTGATGCATTTCACGTGTAAATCGGAAATCACCCGTCGCTATAATCACAGGGCACATTGTTAACTCTCTTTAGCACCCAATGTTCCTCAACAAGGTGCGACGTCTCAGGACTATTCCAACAGGGACGAAAACGTTACGTTTTTACAGGACTTTTCGCCATTGCCAGAAAACAAAACCCCCAAAACAACAGCAAAAAAAAAAAAACAACAACAACAACAACAAACAAACAAACAAACAACAAACCGTAAGTATTCTACGACGATTTAGAATTTCTAACACAATCGCAACTGTACAATTTGTCTAAAGTTATACCGGAACATCCTGCAGTAAAACAGATTCTGCTTAGACTAAATGGTTCAGAAACGTTCATCTCCTAACTTGACCTTGGCAAGAAAACTGAAGCTTACAGCATACCTGGCTAGTTCCGCTGTAAGATGCCTCGCTTCCATCAGCAACGTAGGGAACCGTGAAGTTTGTCTGCATGTAGCCTGGTTCATGTCTCTGTCAGATCAGAAGGTCAATACTCATGTTGTTAGATCATAGCGTTTCGTGTGTAGTGTCTGAAACAGTATGACCGTCGGTGGAGTTTCTCTAGCTCCAGCAGGAAACCTCGTTAACGGTGACAAAATATTCGTGTAGCCTCTGTATTTTCTTCGTATGTCTTTCGGGTAAACTTCTTGATGAAGATTCGTATTTTCGTTTTTCCTTCGTGTGTGGTTCGGACGTCATCGTGTGACTTTCTGTTGACATCATACTTGATTAGGCTGTTAGGCTTAGGTGTCAGCTTGGCACGAAATTGAAAAATTCCATATTCCTATTGCATTGTTGTGTCGAATTTTGGGACAGTGTGACGCCACTTTCATAAGAAATGGCACAGACGACATTCGCACATACATAGTGAGAACTACGTACTAACTGCGCAATGATGGTTTACGATTCTGTCGTCGAGACGCATTCGGAGAAAAACAGTTCTCCAAATTTTGGAATTCGCCATTTTCTCGACATTCTCGTCCTTTGTATGTCATTCACTTACACAGTGAAATAGCCCTTTATGTCTTGATAAATGTCAGAAATAAATGCCCTTTCAATCAATACTTAAAGGACAAGTTCACCTTCATAAACATAAGGATTGAGAGAATGTAGCAATATTAGTAGAACACATCATTGAAAGTTTGAGAAAAATCAGACAATCCGTTCAAAAGTTATGAATTTTTGAAGTTTTTGTGCAGTAACCGCTGGATGAGAAGACTACTGCAGTGTATGAATAACTTAGATGTCACATGCGTACAACAATATAAGGAAAATATAAAGAGAATTTCACAAAATGCCATCTTTTGAAAAAAGTACACATTCCCCTGACTCGTTACCGACAAATGTTTATGGGTAATATTATTCTCCCTGCCTTTAGAAAGAGGCAAGTCAAGAGCTCTTTTATTATGCGAAAAAAGTGAAAATATGTTGAATTGTCAACTGGTGTATTTCCGAACGCATGTAAAATTGCAAAAGTCATTCCAATATACAAAAAAGGTGACTCTTCTTTTGTTTCGAATTACCGACCTATCTCTATTCTACCTAGTCTTTCTAAAGTCATAGAAAGACTCGTTTATAACAGACTGTATGATTTTTTGTTGCAAAATGATATACTGAACCAAGACCAATATTGCTTCAGGAAATTTCATTCTACTGATATGGCACTAGCCCAGTTGTATGACAGAGTGTCGACTGCCTTAGCTGAACAAAAACATGTCATTGGTGTGTTCATGGACCTAAGCAAGGCATTCGACACTCTTGACCACACTATCCTTTTACGCAAATTACATTGTTATGGAGTTCGTGGCATTCCACTGGAATGGTTTGGTGATTATTTATCGAATAGACAGCAATATGTATACTATGAATCGGTAAATTCTGAAGTTTTACCTATACATTGTGGTGTCCCACAAGGATCCATATTGGGACCACTACTGTTTCTAGTGTATATGAATGATATTACAAATTCTTCTAAGTTACTGCAATATATTCTGTTCGCCGATGACACCAATGTATTTTGTTCCAATTCTGATTTTCAGTCGCTTTTAAGAACTCTTAATACTGAATTGCAAAAATTATCTACATGGTTAAGAGCAATAGAATGTCACTCAACTTAAAAAAAGACAAATTTTATTTACTTTCACAATAAGAAGCATAAAAATGAAATGCACCATTTGAATATTATGGTGGATGGTATATCATTGGAACAAAAAGAAAGTGTCAAATTCCTTGGAATATATATCAATGAAAATTTGAAATGGAATGCTCATGTGCAATATATCTCAGATAAAGTGTCTCGTAACGTTGGTATACTCTGTAAGCTTAAATATTATGTCCCAAAGAATATTTTATTTATGCTTTATAATTCCTTGATATTATCGAACATCTCATATTGTAACATTGTTTGGGCAAGTGCAAAAAGTCACATTGACAGTATATTGCTTCTACAAAAGAAAGCTATACGTATATGCACCAATTCAGGTTATCGGGACCATTCAGATCCTTTGTTCGTAGAATTAAAAACACTGAAGGTAAATGATATTAATTTTTTGCAAAATTCACTTTTTATGTTTCGTTTGTATAACGGTCAGTTGCCATCTTCTTTTTTCTCATTATTTCATTTAAACAAGGATATACATTCTTATCCCACAAGGCAATCTGATAAATTTCATCTACAAAATCCTAAAACGGTGATGGCTCTGAAATCCATCAGACACACTGGACCTGATATTTGGAACTCTCTTCCTTCAGAAATTCGAACTTTAAAGTCTATGTATTCTTTTAAGAAAGCTGTAAAGACAATGCTGCTCTCTGGATATCAGTGATCTTATACATGTAATGTCATTGCAATTGTATTGTATATGAAATTCCCTCGTGAAGTTATCGTTGTTCTGAATTTATTGCGTAATATTATGTAACCGACCATGACCTGTAACTGTTCACCTGTACCTCGGTGAGAAAATACTTTGCCGTGCTTTACTATTCAGTGATCCAGGTGATCTAACTTTGTGTATTAGTGAAAGCAGACAGACATCTCCTCTCTCCTTTCTCCTATCCTATCTCTATGCAAGTCATCCCTCCCCCATTTTCCTATATGTTATGTATTATGTACGAGGGCTGCATGCAAATCAAGCAATGCTTAAGCTGTAGCCCTTCTGCGTTATTCATTGCATCACTGTTCTGTTGGACATTGTACAGGCAATGAAGAAGTGTATTGCTGTATATTCTAAAGGTAATGAAAAAACTCATTTTATTAGCAACTAATGTTCATGTATATCCATTTATATGTATGGTACCATTAATGTATATGATATTTGTTTATGTATCTGCATGAGCAATGATATAATGCAGAAACTAATAAAATCAAAATCAAATCAAATTTTCTTTCACATTTTCTTTATACTGTTGTACGCATATGACTCACAAGCTGTTGTAGTCTCCTCATCCAGCGGTTAGGAAAAAAAATTAAAATTCATAACTTTTGCATCGATTGTCCAATTTTCCTCAAACTTTCACTGATGTGTTCTACCAATGTTGTTGCATTCTCTCAATCCTTATGTTTATGAAGGTGAACTTGTCCTTTAACGTCTTCCTTGTAGACATTTTCTTTGCTTCCTGGTGCATTTCACATGTAAATCGGAAATGGTTACAGCTCGTTATTCCGAAGGTTCGTTATTCCGAAGGCTCTTTATTCCTAAGATTCGTTATTCCGAAGGTTCATTGTTCCGAATTTCATTTTCGGATTAACCGATCTTCGGAATAACGAACCTTCGGAATAACGCCACAAATTTTCGGATTAACGAACCCATTTTCATTTCGGATTAACGAACATCTAGGTATAAGGAATTTTCGTGTTTCGGATTAACGACCCTTCGGAACAACGACCCTTCGGAATAGCGAACCTTCGGAATAATGAACAGCATCCATCGGGAATCACCTATAATCACAGGGTACGTTGTTAGCTCTCTTTAGTACCCAATGGTCCTCGACAAGGTGAGGTCTTAGGACTATTCCAAAAAGGCCTTAAAACGTTACGTTTCTCCAGGACATTTCGCCATTGAGAATCCCCCCCCCCAACACAACAACAAAACAAACAAACAAACCGTAAACCGCAAGCATTCTACGGCGATTTAGAACTTCTAACACAATCGCAGTGATACAATGTGTCTAAAGTTATAACGGAACATCCTGCAGCAACACAGATTCTGCTAAGACTAAATGGTTCAGAAACGTTCATCTCCTAACTTGACCTTGGCAAGAAAACTGAAGCTTACAGCATACCTTGCTAGTTCCGCTGTAAGACGTCTCGCTTCCATCAGCAACGAAGGGAACCCTAAAGTTTGTCTGCATGTCGCCTGGTTCATGTCTCTGTCGGATCAAAAGGTCAACACTCATGTTGTTACATCAGAGTGTTTCTTGTGTCGTGTCTGTATGAAATCAGAGTGTAGCTGTTCACATAGATGAGAATTTGAAGAAATCTCCGGAGACATGTGGCATATGGGACATATGGTCCTCAACAAGGTGTGAGGTCTCAGGACTATTCCAACAAGGCCGAAAAAGTTACGGTTCTACAGGACTTTTTCACCATTGCCACAACAACCAGAAGAACACACACACACACACACACACACGCACAAAAAAAAACACGAAACCGCAAGCAATCTACGACGATTTAGAACTTCTAACACAATCGCAGTGGTACAATGTGTCTAAAGTTATACCGGAATGTCTTGCAGTAAAACAGATTCTGCTAAGTAGTCCATGGGGCCAGGCCAGATATTGGTACCACCTGAGGTGGCAAAACCTTTTTGGTGTCATTTTTTTTTTCGGTCGGGCATAGATATGCTTATCAAGCTATGATAGCCTTTCCAAATGAGTAGCTTAGTCATAATAAATGATTTTTTAACCAATTTGGTTTCGTTGTTATATCCCTATACTTCTTAATCGAGACCAACCGCTATACAAAGAAGAGCACTGTCTTTTGTATGTTCACAGGTGTTCTGTTGTAAACGTGGTGCGCTTAGTCTTTATTCAAGGCAGTGAAGGGAATATTCAAAGGTTATGATGTCCACAGCGCTTTGTCTTTATTCAAGACGGCGAAGGGAATATCCAAAGCTTATAATGCAGTGTATATCCCTTTATCTAAAAAAAAAGCAACAACAACAAAAGCTATTCCTCGTGAATTTTACCGTATTTTAAAATTGTTTATCATTTTCCGGTGAAAACGCTATGGTGAAAACACTAATACCACGCCAATGTCGCTTTATTTCCATCCAACAATGAAAGATAATTCAAAAATAATGTACCGGTACATTACAATACATTATGATAAATAATATTGTAAATGAACAGAGTGATTTTTGTTTAAAACTGATGTATTTGTCGAGAGGGTAGAAAAAACAGTATAGATAATCCCTTTATTAGGAACTTTAGATATGATAACGGTACATTGTTCTAAGATAAAGACTAAGCGTACCGCGTGACAGCTGTGGACATCATAACCCTTTGGATATTCCCTTCGCTGCCTTGAATAAAGACTAAGTGCACCGCGTTTACAACAGAACACCTGTGGACATACAGAAGACAGTGCTCTTCTTTGTATATATAGCGGTTAGTTTCGATTCAGAAGTATAGGGATATAAAAACGAGACCAATTGGTTAAAAATTCATTTATTATGACTAAGCTATATTGGAAATGCTATCATAGCTTGATAAGCATATCTATGTCCGACAAACAAAATGACACCAAAAAGGTTTTGCCACCTCAGGTGGTACCAATAACCGATTTTTCGGGTCTTGGCCCATGGACTAAAGACTAAATGTTCAGAAACGTCAATTTTTTCCTAACTTGACCTTGGCAAGAAAACTGAAGCTTACAGCATACCTGGCTAGTTCCGCTGTAAGACGTCTCGCTTCCATCAGCTACGTAGGGAACCCTAAAGTTTGTTTTCATGTAGCCTGGTTCTTGTCTCTGTCGGATCAGAAGGTCAATAATTATGTTGTTACATCAAAGTGTTTGGTGTGTAGTGTCTGTATGAAATCACGGTGTAGCTGTTCACATAGATGAGAATTTAAAGAAATCTCCGGAGACATGTGGCATAACACATGAAAGCATGTGATAGGCTGGAGATGTAACCCGTCATACATAGATTCCACAGTTCTGGAATTTTCTGTCCGTCAGGTTGTCACTTTTCTTTGCGACTGTGAAGGTTTTCATATCGTGCAACAAATGGAACCCAACATTCTCACCTGTTTCAGCATGGTTTTACCATAAACCAACGGTGGATCAAAAATGTATGGGAGGTCCCAATGGAGGTTCAGCCGCGCTATTGACCGGCGGACTGCTTCATATTCCCTGTCGAGCGAAGATCCGCCATCGCCCAAACGTGTCCTGAATGGAGTGCTTTTAGCACTACTGGAATAAATTCGTCAATTTAGAATTATTGGTGAGTCACCTTTAAAGATACCGTATCACTCGTTTCAATGTAAACACTTCCAGAATTGTATAGGGAGATTTGGGAACTTCATTACTTCGGAATGAATCATACGATGAATTGATCAAGGCCCCAGCGTAAGTTTCTGGCAAGAAATTAATCTCATGAGCACCCAATCAGTTCTTCAAGTAATCTGTGTATAGTATTAAACCAACCTTGATATGGCAGTTCAGATGCTGATTTGAAATGATTGATCTCTTTAAAGATTCGAATGCTTAATGTGACAGTGGTACAAAACTACATTTGAAACATACCTCATTGGAGAAACACTTCAGACGAATAAGTCGCGTGCGAATATAATGTTACATCTTTCAAACTTCTTATATATTTATGTAGACTTCTCGATCCAAAGTTTATGTACGAACACAAATCTTTTCATTCCGGCTGGAAAAAACTAAAACACTTAAGATTTTGCCAATAACTGCTTGTCAAAGTACTGCAGGCTGATTTTCAGCGGCAAAGTTCTTTTCTTTATTTCATTTGAACATTTTCATGATGTGAGGATAAAAAATATTTAGCCAGTACCTCAGGAGAATCTTCCTTAATTGCATCCTCCTGACGTGCGAAGTGTATATACAGCACAACATGATGGCAACGACAAGCAGGAGGAATGACACACATCCAAGAGCGATGCCAATGATAGCACCCGTGGAAATTGTTGTGGTTCCAGGACCTGATCACCAATTTGGTTGATTTATTTTTGTGTGGAGAAAAAAAAACCAACAACAACAACAATCAAGACTACATTACCATGACAAATATATATCAAGGTAGACATAAGCATTTATGTACTCTCAGGCTAGTGAACTGATACAGCCAAAACGTTAAATTCTGTATCACTATAGAGGATACTTAAAAACATCTGACAAAGTTGGAGGAAGCAAGATGCATCTTCGATTATTTGCTGACTCCAACAACGTTCTCAATGTGCTGACAGGTTTGGAATAAAGCCTATATAAAGTCAACTCTCGCACATTTACAATGCTTTAGGCGCTTCACTGATGTTACGGAAAACAACTTCGGCATGACTAATTAACGTTCTGTATCATTCTGTGACACGCACGAACAGATGGTACCGCTACAAATGGGGATAATTTGAAGAATTACCATTAATGACGAATGAGCCAATCTGGTAGGTTGAGCCGTCACCACCGGTCAATGTGTCTGGATTCAAGGCCATCAGGCTAGCTACCCTGGAGTCAACCTCACTCGCAGTTTTCCCCAAAACGGAGACAAGAAAGCTTACAACGATAATTCCCGATTTATAGTAATTTATGTTAGTTATGGTCACATCGACACCGTTGCTTTCCAGGTTGGCTTCGGCGATGATCTTAGGAATAAAACAAAAAAACAAAACAAAACAGCCGACAGGTATTCCTCTGCTTCTCTTCCAGTTGTATGTTCTCCGTATTTATTATGACGATTTATTCACATTATGATTGAAGTGATCAAGATCGACCACCGACCAACGATTTACCTGTAACCCTCAATACACCGAGGTAATATTTCTGCCCCTCTTCCCCCCCCCCCCCACGGAAAAAAGCAGTAACTGACATTTTTGTGAATTTTTACTTTTTTGCAAAACTAAATAGTTTATCCAATGCTCTTTAATGTGAATAGGTCAGTTTTGCAACAACAACAAAAAAATGAAAGTGACCAAAAATGAAATGTTTCACTTTTGCAAAAAGCAGTAACTGCATCCAGTTGATTCAACTTTGCAAGTTTCCCCACGGAAGAAAGCAGTAACTAACAAAACCTGCGGAAGAAAGCAGTAACTAACAATTTAGTCTAATCATTGGGACTCTGTAGTCCTTCTTCCAAATACCTTTTAAAAGAAAATTCTATCGATTTCTTTTTAAAACCATATAAACAACAGTTTCTTCTATAATTTACCGGAGTATATATAAAAAGATTGTTTCACCAGTAACTTGACTCTGCCCGCAGGGAATCATATGACAAGTTGTAGAAAAAGTTTCTTTCTGGAGACTAGCAAAGCTGGCAGACTGAGCGCGCTCAGAGTGCAGAATACGCGTGCTGCATGCGCATAAATTTTGCAGCACGCTTACAATTGACCAACTTGACACTGCACTGCAGAATTCATCACATCAAAGATCGTACACTAGTCAGTCTAACTGTTAGTAATCACTTATACTGGTACAGTCTGAGTGACAGTGCTAACCATGCAGTCACACAGTGACTGAAAATATTAATTTCTGCGGTCCAGGCATGCCTGCAAATCTATCACGAATTGAAGAGGAAAAGACATGGTGGCCATGGCTTTGGCCAGAACGAAAAAAATCAAGGTGAGCTGAAAATATGAGTAGAAATTTTCAAGGGACATGAACGCTAGTTCTAGTAATATTACCGTTACTTGTAATGCGCGCGCTGGGGGCCGACTTTACCCGCTAGGCCGAGTTTACCCGTAACTACGGTACTATTAATACACTAGTCTAGATCTAGGTCTACCGCGTACCAGATCTAACGTTACAGAGTCAGAGTTAACTGTTCAGTGTTAGACAAATTGTCAGTAGGGCCTAATCTGACGTTAGATCTCGGTCTAACTGTTAGCACTAACATTGGGCAGTCTAAGTGTAACGTCAGAGTTCAACTAGGATCTAAAGACGAAGAGACTTTGGGTGGTATTCTGAAAATCTTCCTAAGTTTCTTCCTAAGTTTTTTTCCCTAAAGTCAGAAACTTAGGAAGTGCCAAGAAACGACAAAAATAGGCATTCTGAAATTTCTTCCTAGGCCTTCCTTATCCCAGCCCACGTCATTTCTTAAGCCAATACGAAATGCCGTATCATAAGGAACTGGTTGGTTGGTTGGCATCCATTCGTCTCGAGAAGCGACGGCGTAGCACTAGCTAGGTAAGAAGTCTGTACTGCCTTGAGTGGCTGTAAAGCCCCACTCTTGAGTGGCAATCCTTAGAGCATTTGCAGCAGATGAAGTCTGTTGGGGCCGATACTGAGACTGCCCGTACCTTTCTCTTAGCTCTCCTGTCGGTCTGCTGTACGTGCCTTACAACTTCAGCTCTCTGAACGCCTTCCCTGATGGTGCCTCTCCATAGCGGACGATCTTCAGCTACACCTTCCCTTGTGTTGGTGTTGATGTCCATTGTCTTCATGTCACGTTTGCACTCATCTTTGAAGCAAAGATGCGGCCTTCTCATGGGACGAGACCCCTCGCATAGCTCTCCATACAGCATGTCCTTCGAGATGCGACCTGCTTCCATTCGACGCACATGACCCAACCACTTCAGGCGTCTCTGGCTGAGGAGTGAAAACATGCTGAGAATGCCGGCACGCTGGATGACCTCTGCATTTGTCACCCTATCCTGCCATTTTAAGTGCAGGAGTCGTCTGAGGCAACGAAGGTGGAAGGTGTTGAGCCTCTTCTCCTGGCCAGCATATGTTGCCCAGGACTCAGAGCCGTATAGCAGGGTGCTGAGGACGCTGAGGAGCTTGGTGTTCTTGGTCAGCTGACTGTTGTTCCATACGCGCCTGTTCAGTTTGGCCATGACTGCAGTAGCTTTCCCTATTCTATTGCTTATCTCATTGTCAAGGGAGAGGGAACTGGGGATTGCTGAACCAAGGTAGGTGGAAGAGTCCACTTCCTCCAGATGTGTGACATTAATGGAGATGTCTGGAGGAGAGTCAGTGCCTTGGGTCAAGATCTTAGTCTTTTTCAGGCTGATGGTTAGTCCAAACTCTTTACAGGCATGGGACAGACAATCAACAAGCCTCTGCAATCCCGCTTCTGTGTGCGATACCAGAGCAGCGTCGTCAGCGAACAGCATTTCTTGGATAAGAACCTCTCTAACTTTGGTTTTGGCATGCAGTCGGGCGATGTTGAATAGCCTCCCGTCTGCTCTGGTACGGATGTAGATGCCCTCTGTGCAGTCAACAAAGGCGTACTGAAGGAGCATGGAGAAGATTCCGAAAAGTGTCGGTGCGAGGACACAGCCTTGCTTCACACCGCTGTTCACAGGGAAGGCATCAGAAGTTTTCTCGTTGTAGCAGACTTTACTTTGTATGTTCTCATGAAAGGAAATGATAATTTGGAGCAGTCTCGGGGGGAATCCAATCTTCTGCAGGAGACTAAAGAGTCCACTTCGGCTGACCAGGTCAAAGGCTTTCGTCAGGTCTATGAAGGCAAGGTACAGCGGCTTTTGCTGCTCACGGCACTTCTCCTGCAGCTGCCGTAGTGAGAAGCGCATGTCTACTGTAGATCGGCCTGCCCTGAAGCTGCACTGCGACTCTAGATACACCCGGGAGGCAAGACTCTGCAGGCGTGCCAGAACTACACGTGCGAAGACTTTTCCGACAACACTTAAAAGAGAGATGCCTCTATAGTTGTTGCAGTCGCTGCGTTCTCCCCTGTTCTTGTAGACAGTGACGATATTGGCATCACGCATATCTTGGGGGACGTGGCCTTTTCCCAGCAAAGACACAAGAGCTCATGGAGGTGTGCAGTAGTACTGGCTTGCCGCTTTATAGAACTTCTGGTGGGATACCATCATTTCCTGGAGCCTTCCCGCAGGATAGACGATCAATGGCTTTGCTGAGTTTTCTTTTGTAGGCAGGGCATCCAATTCCTCCATGATTCAAAGGCTAGTTAAGGTGACCAAGGCAGCATCTGTTACCTTATTTTGGGGTGCATAAAGTTCCAGGTAATGTTCTACCCAGCGTTCAAGCTGCTTACATTGGTCTGTGGTGGCTTCTCCAGTCTTTGTCTTCAACGGTGCAGTCTTGATGGCGGTGGGACCGATTGCAGCTTTAATGCTGTCGTACATGTCCCTGGTATTTCCGCTGACTGCAGCTGTCTGAATCCTGCGGCACAGGTTCAACCAGTAGTCATTAGCACAACGGCGTGCAGTCTGTTGAACCTTGTTGCGAGCAGTTCTTAGGACATTGTGTGTACTAGATATAGGGTTCTGCTTGTAGGCCAGCAGGGCTTTCCTCTTGGCTTCAACATCTGATTGCATCTCATCCCAGTGAGTTTCGTACTAGTCTTCGCTCCGACGTTCCTTCTTCCCGAACACAGAGAAGGCTGAGGAGTAGATAGTATCCCGAGGTGGCATCATTTACTATCAATATCATTGTCATTTGGAATTGAAGTGATCATTTTCTCATGGAACGTGCTTTGAAATCGTCGACATTTCTCTAGGTCCTTGTTACAGCAGGTGTTGATGCGTGGGAGACCTTTGGTTTTGGTTCGATGTATTTTCTTTGTCATCAATCTCACTTTGCTACTGACGAGGGAGTGATCTGAGTCGCAGTCTGCGCTGTGATAGCTCCGTGTGTGGAGAACACTGCTAAGGTCTGTACGCTTGGTGATGACAAGATCAAGTTGGTGCCAGTGTTGAGACCGAGGATGTCTCCAGGAGACTTTTTGGCGTTCTTTACCTTTGAAATAGTTGTTTGTCACATACAGACCACGATGGCAGCACAGCTCCAGCAGCCGCTGTCCATTATCATTCATCTTTCCCGTGCCTTGGTGGCCGAGGCAGGAAGACCAGGTGTTGTAGTCAGCTCCCACTCTAGCATTAAAATCTCCTAGAAGATAAAGTCTTTCAGTGTTGGGGATCCTGGATATGATCTCATCCAATTCTTCATAGAACTGGTCTTTAGTCTCTGAGGTGGAGCAAAGTGTCGGTGCATAAATGCTGTAGATGTTGATGAAGCCCACTGTTGTAGACAAACGCAGAGTGAGTATTCTCTCTGCCCCGCGAGTTGGTGGTCCAATGGTGGAAGCCAGAGAGTTCTTCACGGCGAAGCCCATCCCGTGCTGTCTTGGGCCGTCCTGTGACAGAACCTTCCAAAAGAAGGTGTAATTGGCTTCCTGGATAGAACCACTGTCTGCCAGACGGGTCTCCTGTAGACAGGCAATGTCAACATTTAGTCTTGATAGTTTCTTGTCGATAACAGCAGTCTTTCGGGCATCATTAATCTATTCGATGTCGTTATTAAAACCAGGGCACATGGTTCGAACGTTCCAGGTTGCTAGTCGAAGAGTTGGAGTCTTCATTTTCACTTCTTAGCTTGTAATTCTCTTTTCCTATCTGACGGATGCATGATTTAGGCCTACATTTTGCTTATCAGATTGAGCTTCTGCCCGATAATTGCTACTTCTTACATAGTGTCAACATCTTGAGACGTCGCTGGAGTGTCTTCCCCAGAGTGCTACGAGCCTGGGCTGATGGGAAATGGAGAACTTGTGCTGCCCATACATCAAGTTCCCCCTCTCTGCGTTGCTGATGTAGTCCAAAGGAAAGGATGAACCAGTACAATTTGGCACCAGCACAGCTGCAGGAGTTGCCGGAAGGTAAGGCAATACGTTGCTCGACCGCCTTAGGGACTCCACTCCGGATTTCTGTAGGGTTTAATCCTTAGCGTTTTCTTCTCCCGAAGATAAGGAACTAACCAATGAAAATCGCATATTACTTTGACGTAGGGTCAATACACGCGTGTGCGCGGCATGTCCCCTTGCTCACGCTCATTTCGCGCATCAAGGTACATGTGCGCGCAGTTACTGACAAGCGCCCCTATCACCGATGTCTGCAGCTTTACTATTCTTAACAACGTACTTAGGACAGGGGTGGAGCTTTCCTGAACATTTTTCTAAAATTCTTTCCTAAGTGCATTCTAGAATACCAACTTCTTCCTAAGTCAGAAATTTGCATACTCCCGCCCCTTTCCTAAGTTTCTTCCTAAGGCTAGGAAAAAAAAAACTTAGGAACAGACTTAGGAAGAAACTTAGGAAGATTTTCAGAATACCACTTAGGAAAAAAATCCTGACTTAGGAAGAAATTTCTTCCTAGGAAGGATTTCAGAATACCACCCCAAATACTTTAGATCTATAGTCTAGTCCAGGGACCAGGCCAGGCACTTCAATTACCTTACTGTTACACAGAATGCCATTCATTCCTAGAAATGACAAGACCTAGTCTAGGTCTAACGTTAGGTCCTAGATCTTACAGATCTAGATTAAACAGAAAGTAGAAGAACCTTATAAGCTGGTGATGGTAACAATTCTCCTCACTATGTCATGTGACATGTGCAGTTTCTGCTTTTTTTTCCATGGGGAAAACAGCAGACTCCTGGCCATCTGTAGACCGAGTGTATTTACTGTTTTTTTTTCCATTGGGAAACTACCCAAAATCAAGGGTAAGTCACCGCAGTAACTACATTTTCCTAAATAACATTTAAAAAATAACGGAAACAAATTTTTTTCCTAGGTATTGTTAGACATTTAGACTAGGTATGGTGCATAGTCAAACCACAAAATTATTTTTGAATGTTTCTGTGTTTTTAACGAATCTGCAAAAAACGCAAAATAGCATTTATCTCAGCTCAGCAGATATGTAGTTATTGCTTTCTTCCGGGGGGGGGGGGGCAGATTTCCAATTCATTTCTTTCTATAAAACATTGATTTTATAAATCACATTTATTTGATTTATACATAGAGGAGTGTTATGATAATGAATGATATTTTTATTAACTCTTGGTGGCCACTGGACTTGACCTTCATCCTTTCACCCATATCAGTTTAGGCATTTTTGAACGTTGAACTGTTAGTTTGTTTGGTTTTTTTTTTGCT
This sequence comes from Diadema antillarum, assembly GCF_040938485.1. NCBI lineage: Eukaryota > Metazoa > Echinodermata > Echinoidea > Diadematoida > Diadematidae > Diadema > Diadema antillarum. Next base: position 550,981 of record NW_027271014.1, on the reverse strand, counting down.
ATTGTTGTTTTCTCTGTACAATTGTATATGCATTGATTTTGTCACTTAAGTGAGATTTATGTTTGTGTTATATATTGTGGAAAAAACGAATAAATATGAACTTGAACTTGAACTTGAATTATTTCCATCCTTATGACGAAACAATTTTCCCATGGACGTTTTTAGCCGAGGATATTGGCTGACAATTACATATAAATTTTAACCAAGGTAAAGTTACTGATGAGCACAACACCTCACCTATTACCTCCACCATGTTCATGAAAATAATTCTAAAGTTATTCCTTGGTTTTTGCTAACACGTGCACTAACATACATCTAACTGGACTTTCATAGCTGAAGAAGTGACTGGAATTAGTGGGTTTTTTTTAAATACAATTACAATGACCTTTGTCTTAACAGTTTAGAATTTCACCACAATCACTTCAAAGATCATAGAAACAGTTGAGTATGTTCACATTTTCTACAAATAAGATTCACCATATTTCTTGATGAATTTGCAGCTGAAAACGTCATTTTTGTTAGCCTAATTTCAGAGACCTTCAGGAATTTACCCGAAAACAATAAGTGCACCTACTGTAGCACACCTATGCCAGGTAACATGGAAGTCTACCTTATGCAAGCCTACCAGTTTTCTTTTCTTTTTGTGCGTGTGTGTGTGTGTGTGTGTGTGAGTAAAGCGTGTCAACAACATGTTGAACTCAAGAAATATCTGGAGCAGGAAATGCACTCACGCCTGACACTAGATTCTCTTCAAATTCCTGGAACGCGATGCTGCTCGAGTTTTGCAAGTCATCAGTTAATACCGCCTCCCTTCCATCAATCCGGTTGATAGTAATCTGGCCCATATACTGTCGGGAGACTTTAAGGGGGACACAAAGGCAGCAAAAAATAACTTCAAAACCTGAAAAACTTAACATCTTACAGTTCTACGTTGATTCGAAAAACATTCCCTCCCGTAAATCAACAACAGCAAATGTATTGGAACGTAGTTGTGCGTGGCTGATTTGATAGGTTAAATCTTGACATCCCGATTATAGAACTCGTAACAAATATACTGGCCGAGTACGATCAGATCAAAAAAAAAAATTGTAAAGACGCTAAGAAAATCTGTGTCATTTTATTACGGTTTCATTCCATCTCTTTCAGACATCTACCATCTACGATCTGCCATATACAGTTTGAAGAAATTTACACAACAATAAAAGCTAATTCTAAGGTGTAATGATTTTCCCGATACTGATGTGGTTATAGCGAAGAAGAATAACCATGTATAAGATGGAGGTTTTAATTGAAGAAAGAAACAGCCCTGTAACTTTAATAATAAAGTAAACTCTATTAAGTGCAAAGATGGACTGACGAGACGCAGAATAGTTTTTCCTTCCAGAGCTGCCAGAGCCATATTGCCATGGGCACACAAGTGATTACGTTTGGAAAGCGTATGCTTGTTTTCCATCATCCAAGGACCTGTCGTAAATAACAGATATTAGCCATAGGCACAGAAATTGCACCAAGGAGTTTTCTGTGAGACACGGGGGACTGGCTATCTTACCGAAGCACTCGCCGTTTATTTCCACTCTTTCACGATCGCACACCAATCCAGCCCCAGTGGGAACATCAGTGCTTGTCACTTTGGTGCGTGCTGACGTGGCAGTCCCAGTGGGAACATCAGTGCTTGTCACTTTGGCGCGTGCTGATGTGACACTAGCCCCAGTGGGAACATCAGTGCTTGTCACTTTGGCGCGTGCTGACGTGGCAGTCCCAGTGGGAACATCAGTGCTTGTCACTTTGGCGCGTGCTGACGTGGCAGTCCCAGTGGGAACATCAGTGCTTGTCACTTTGGCGCGTGCTGACGTGGCAGTCCCAGTGGGAACATCAGTGCTTGTCACTTTGGCGCGTGCTGACGTGGCGTCCCAGTGGGAACATCAGTGCTTGTCACTTTGGCGCGTGATGACGTGGCGACTTGGGTTGATCCCGACGGTGTGGTTGGATCTTCTGTTGCAGTATTGGCGGTCGTCTCATTAAGCACAGATGGTAGTGTCGTTGGTACATCACTCTCGTTCGTTAACATTAGTACGGCCGTGGAAATAACGGTGTTTTCTTGACTCGACGACGATAGCGTTGACGGGTCTACTGGTCTTGTCGAAGCATCTGAGAAAGCATCCAAGGAAGAGGTAATAGTTGTATATGTGACCGTGCACCTCAAAACGAACATAAAGTCGCACACACTGATTTTGCATGAGGACTGAAAATAAGTGAAATGGGTCAACCTAGCCGAACTTGACTTTTTCATATTTTCTGAAAGAGCGGGTCTTCTTTTACATTATGCTAAAATTTGGTATCATAAAACGGGCAGGAAAGTGTGTTTTTTTAGCAGTTTATCTCGAACATTTTTGGTAGAATTGTGTGATTAGGTGTGTCTTTAGAATCCCTTTTTCATTTCTGAAAAACCTTGTCCACACTCTTCGCTTTCAACTCTGATAAATTTTGAAAGGATAGTGCTACTGCTTTGAAAGTTGGCGTTAATTATGGACAGAATGTGTTAATGAGGCATGCCTAATTTCAGTTTAATCTGATAATCCCTTCATTGTTGTTACTCTGGTGGTTTACTTCCTGTTTTTTGTCACATTCATTGCACAGCCAGCACGGTTTGGAAAAGATTAAGCGCTTGAATAGACACTGTATTTCAAAGCCTCTTTTCTCAGTTCACAATTTTCCTGAGTTTGTGCTTTCTTTCCAATATTTAGATAGGTTAGGAGAGTCCATTTGGTTTGAGTTATACATCATTTTAAAGCTTAAAGTCTGCTCTTTCAGAATATGGTCTTAACTAAAAATTCTTGTCTGGTGACTTTTTGTTTGTTTTGAGGTGCAGTGTCACATATGATGATATATATATATATAAAAGAATGGGCCGTGACGCGAGAAAAGAGCCCTTCCTTAGCGCTGCCGCGCACAAGCGCCATAAACCGTCGCTGAAGTTTGACAAACCAATACGCGCAATGATCAGATACCTTACTGCGTACACATGCATGTAGACGCATCAAAAAGTGGCAGGATTTGGACAAAACATGCTTTTTAAATTTCGTAATTAGGGCATTTTGGAGTGGAATTTCAGTAGACGGTTTGCATATCAAAGTACGTCAGAGTTCATTCTACAATGTAAAAAATAATTTTCGGTATTTTATGCCCTAAGGGCTCTTTTCTCGCGTCGCATTCCAACTCGATTAGCTTTCTTTCTTTTTTTGTATGTATCTGTGGCGGGAGTCTGGCGGTGTAGAAAGCTATTGAGAGAACACTTAATTGTTGATGTCGTTGTCTGAAACACAGAGGAGCAAAACCCAGCTGACTGCAAATTGACTTGACTCCTTTCCAACTTTCCCTCGGCAATCAAATACCAACTTTGTCGTGTTTTTTAAGGTCAACGGCCCATGAAAAACTTTCTGTAGGGAGAAAAATAATCTCCTTTGTCTTGCATTCGAAGAATCTTGAATTGTGGCCTTTTTCTTCGGAAATCGAAGTTTTCCCATCGCAATCTACAGTAGATATCTACGTACAAGATGGCGACGCCAGCAGGTAATACACTGCTACATGTACCCCAAAGCCGCAGAAAACCAGCGAAACGCTGGGCACTGCGAGAGCCGGAACTTCCCCGGGCGAAACCGCCACGGAAACATGTACCGCTGCAAAGCTCGAGCTAAAGCGCTCATCATCGGCAGGGAAACCCTCCGACACGGAACGGAAAAGTGATGTGGGAAAACCCACCGCGAACATGTGCAAGATCTCGGGGACTAAGAAAAAAGTGCAAAAAAAAAACAAAAACAAAAAAACCCGAGGAAGAGGAGGAATTCACGGAATTACGAGGCAAATTGGACACATTGGAGTCCCTGATGGAAAGAATGGTGATTTTTTTTTTTTTGCCGAAGTCTAGTACAACCGCGCCTCGCCCCACTTGGGCATCGCTACCATCGGCATAAGCGTGCACAGCTACAACCGCGGAGAACGTAAATTACCTCGACGATCGTGAGAATGATTTTGAACCTTTTGATACGAAGAATATGGGTAAATGCCCTATGAATCCCATGATGGATGAGACTGATTCAGCACAAGAGGAGCTGGATAATGAACTTGAAGATGAAATCCCTCCGTTTGCGCAAAAATTCACAATCCCCACCGGGGTTGGTAATGCTATTCACAAGGATTTGGCAAAATCAGCACAGTACCTCATGTCTCACCAGCTCGAGGAGAATATGCTGGAGAAAGCTGGGGGCAAATATCCTCCCCCAAGTTAACTGTACTCCTCTGTGCTGCCCTAAGGTAAACGCAGAAATTTGGGAAAATCTGTCTCCACACACAAGAAGCCGTGACCTAAAGCTACAGCGTATCCAGAAATCGTTGACGAGAGGACTCACTGCATTCATTCATACCCTGTCTCCTGACAGCCTTACAGAAACTCAGCAGAACGCGCTGGCATTGCTTTGCAATGCAAATTTTGAGGTCAACTGCTTACGTAAAGAACAAATCAAGCCGGATTTAAATGCCAAATACTCACACCTTTGCAAATGAGCAACTCCAGTTAGTCGATATACCTTTTTGGTGACGACTTGACTAAGAGAGTAAAAGATCTCACTGAGCAGCAAAGAGCTGCAGCTGGTGTAGTGCGTAGACAACGTTAGCTACGGCCCCATTACCATCCGTACAGGACCCAAGCGTCTGAATCTCAGTACCGCAGACAAGGATGGAACAGTGCCACCGGCATATCAGGAACCTTCGCTAGTAACCGGCCCTCAAGTGGGAACTACTGTTAGACCAGCGAACACAGACTGGCAGACCTTACCGAGCACGAGCTCCACCTCACACTCAAACCACGAGCATGCTGAAACAACCTCAATCCCCCAGCGGCCACAGGCAGCAAGGAGAAAGTAGCTACACCATTACCCAAAGAGGTAGGTAGCACATGCAATTTCTATGGATGTTTTGAAAATACTGAGAGTTCTGCTTCCACATTTAGATCTAGATCTACATCATGTACGGGTTGATCAAGATTGCATATCAAATATGCCTGTTGGAGGTTGATTGTGTCATTTCTATCAAAGATGGTGTAACTTAACGTCAGATCAATTTCTGCTATCAGCAGTGCAAGGCTATGAGATTGAGTTTGATCTTTTCCAAGGGGCCCCGCACGAAATAAGCCCCTCTATGAATACAAAAAGAGTCCAGAAGAAATGAACCAGATCACAAATGAGATACTGGCCCTGCAAGCAAAAAACGTCATTGAACCTTTCTCTTTTGAAGAGGGAGAATTCCTCTCAAACATATTCACCAGACCAAAGAAAGATGGGGGTACCCGCATGATCTTGGACCTATCAGAGCTCAATAAAAGCCTGAATGTACAACATTTCAAAATGGACAATATCTACACTGCTAAACATCAGATTTCCCCGCAGTGCTATCTTGCATCAATCGACCTCCGAGACGCATATTATTCCATACCAGTAGCCACTAGAAGTAGAAAATACTTGAGATTCATATGGCAGGGTGAGCGCTGGCAATTTCGAGCACTGCCAAATGGGCTTAGCACAGCCCCTAGACTTTTCACAAAATTGCTGAAGCCAGACTTTGCAGAACTGCGACAGGAAGGCCACAGATGACACCATTATCATTGGGGAGACAAAAGAAAAGCTCAAAGAAAGCGCTGCTGCTACTACAAAAACCCTCTCAGAACTAGGATTTATCATCCACAATGAAAAATTAGTGCTCACACCGACACATGAACTAACCTTCCTTGGATTTATCCTGAACACTGGGGATATGACTATAACATTACCCCAGACTAAGGTACAAGAAGTGAAGGATGTATGTCGTGAGTTAATGGCTGCTGATCTCCCGTCAATCCGTCAATCCGAATGGTAGCTAGAGTGATAAGGAAGCTAATAGCAACCTTCCCAACCGTTGAGCATGGTCCTCTGTATTACAGATCTATGGAAAGGGACAAAATTACAGCCCTCAAACAAAACAGGGGCCACTTTGACAGGAAGATGAAATTGTCTCCTGAAGCAAAAGAAGAACTAAAATGGTGGGCAAACAATGTATCAAGGGCTTCTTCCCCAATCGTTAGGAAAAAAAAAAAAACCTGACATGAAACGACACACAGATGCCAGTGGCATGGGATGGGGAGCCACATACACATGTACCTCCATACACAAACAGGAGGACGTTGGAATGAGTCAGAGGCAGAAATGGCCCAAGACAATCAAATCAATTTTCTAGAAACTCTAGCTGCTGGACTAGGAATAAAATCCTTCTGCAATAGTAGACATGACATACATGTTATGGTGAGAATTGATAACACCACTGCAGTATCCTATTTTGAACATGTGAGGCTGTAAATCAGCAAATTGTGACAAAATGGCAAGAGAAATTTGGCAGTGGTGCATTTCTCGAAATATTTGGATCACAGCAGCGCATGTGCCTGGTAGGTTTAATACAGTTGTGGCAGATGAAAGTTCAGGAAAATTTAATGACCGAACCGATCGAGTGGAAACTCAACAGAGAAGTGTTCAGTGAAATAGTTTCCCACTTCGGTATGCCAGAAATAGACCTGTCTGCTTCAAGACTCAATGCACAAGTAAGAAAATATGTCACTTGGCACTCAGACCCTGGAGCGTTTGCAGTCGATGCATTTACACTGGACTGGAAGCGATTTGCCTTTTATGCATTTCCTCCGTTCTGCATGATCACCAAATGCTTGCAGAAAATCAGAGAGGATAAAGCCAGGGGACTACTTCTTGTTCCAAATTGGCCCACTCAGGCGTGGTTCCCACACTTGATTAACATGATGGAGGGGGAACCCTTGTTTATCCAGAGGCGAGAAGATTTGTCACTTCTCCCTGTAGTAAACACAGTGCACCCACTTAATATCAGTATTGATTTCTTATGTTGCAGGTTATGTGGCAACACTTTGAAAATTGGGGACTAAGCAGTCTAACCGTGGACATCATTACAGCCTCATGGAGAGCATCAATCTGCAAGCAATACCAAGTTTGCATAACACAGTGGTGCAGATTCTGCCATCGCAGGAATACAAGTTACCTTCAGATCAAAGTGGAAGTGGTACTAGAATTCCTTAGCAGTTTATTCCATGACAGAAAACTCAGTTACAGTGCATTCAACACGGCACGTGGCGCCCTATCCACCTTTCTGATTCTTACGGACAGCAATGAGACTGTGAGATCTCACCCAATGATAAACAGATTGATGAAAGGTGTTTTCCAACTGAGACCTGTATTGCCTAGATATGCAGAAATCTGGAATGTTAGCTCAGTCCTCAATTTTCTACGGGAATTGGCCTCTGCGAATTCGTTAAACCACAGAGATTTAACAATCAAAATGTGTATGCTAATGGCATTGATATCGGCACAAAGAGTACAAACTTTGAGTGTGTTGAAGATGGATAAAATGACACTGAAGGAGAGTCATGTGACCTTCCAGTTAGATGAACTCTTGAAGCAAAGCAGAGCAGGTAACTGTAAACTCAAATCATGAGTTAAGATTAGAAGCATACCCTCCGGACAGGCGATTATGTCTTGTGAAATAATATACAAAGCACTATACAATGTATGTTCAGCGCACCAAAAGAATCCGCAGAAATGGAAACTTTTTCTTTGTGAGCTACAATAGACCACACAAAAGAGTAACAACGCAATCCTTGTCCCGGTGGATAAAGACCGGATGGCAAAGAGCAGGTGTTGATACAGCCGTCTACAAGGCACATTCGACACGGGCAGCGGCAACCTCAGCGGCCGTCAAAGCAGACCTCCCAGTCGACCAGGTCTTAGCTCGTGCTGGGTGGACTTCAGAGAAAACCTTCAGAAGGTTCTACAAGAAACCCCTTGAAAGTACAAACAATTTTGCTCAGGCAGTCCTACAAGACGATTCACAGCTTTAGGAACTGTCCCCGAAGCCATGTAAATAGAACTGGAAATAAAGTAACCAGATTATCTTGAACCGAAGGACTGGAAATGAAAACCAGATGTTTAGAATACTGATCTACAATGCACTTGCATGTATGTGCGATCAGGACGATATCCTGTGGAACATTATGTCACAGACTATGAGAAGAATGGTTATGCATGAAATTATTGCCCATTCAGGATGAGAGCACAATGACCATAGAAAATTGGTGAGTTATTGGACTAGAACAATAATGCAATCTGCATGTTGTGTTCACATCACATACTTGTGTTTGTACCAAATGTCGGTATGTGGCTACTTGGCTTCAAAATCTCCTGTAATAACGATCGGAGAAATATGATATAAAATAGTAGATTAGACGAGAACGTACCGTTTGAAGTGTGATCTTTATTTTATGAATATTTAGGAGGAAGTCATTACATGCCCTCCTCACCCACCCAAAACTTCAAACAATAGCATGAATAGTGTAAGTTCTCCTATTTGATCTACTGAGAGTAGCCACATTTGCAGCTTTGAATACTGCTGCGCATGCGCGACGAGCGGGATCGCCTGTAATAACTTCCTCCTAAATATTCATAAAATAAGGATCAAAATTCAAACGGTAAGTTCTCGTTTAATCTACTATTAACAATGACTTGTGAGAATGCAAGCAAGGTTCACCACACAAACTCTAGAGAGACTCCTTACCTGCGCACGTCCGGCCGTCGGCTTGAAGTTGGTAGCCTTCGTCACAGAAACACACGTAACTGCCCTGTGAATTGTTGCAATTGTGGTCACAGCCGTGTTCGATGTTGCACTCGTCGATATCTGGGTGAACAACCATGAAGGGAAATTTGACGTTTCGAAGGAATCCAAATATCTCAAAAACACGATGGCTATTACGGTCACAATGTAATGACAACAGACGCTGATAATGGGTGTCGAAAAAAAAAAATATCTGGTGATTAATTGCACGGTCTTTTTTGAACACGCTTTTTGTTAAAGTATACATCGCGATCCACCGACTGCCTGCTGTCCGTAAGGGGCTAATGACATCACTAAGTTTCCCTATTCATTCTTACTACAATCAGTGTTCACTTGTGTCTTGTCCAGTTCAAAATAGCATCTTACAAAAATACTGAAAAAGTTTATATTAATTGTGACGTAAAGAAGCATTGAGAAGCATGCAGAATCAGTACTGCCCATCATAACTACTTTAACGAACCATCGCTCAAAGTTCAATTTTAAGAGAAATGACCCAATATGGATAGCATTTTTTGTTTATACTTGCATCACGTTTTTTCATTCATTGTATACGACAGGGTTTGGTCGATAGTCATGTCCTTATCTTGAACGCCGTAGTGAGGAAAATTGAGAGAAAAAACAACAACAGTTTAACAGTCTCACCATCTAGAACAAATTTCAATGAAATCTAAACCTTATGTTTAATCATGTTTCTGAGACGTGAGTGCCCTTTTATTGGTATACACCTGCACCGAAATCTGACATTTCATAGTCTGCACAGGTCTTGTTCGTATCATTCTAGTCTGAGGCATCAGGCTCTGTGTACAAAAGTCGAATAAAAAACTCAACCTTTGCATGTGTCATTGCTCAGGGTAAATCCCGCGTGGCAGCCGCACGTGTACCCTCCTTCATTGTTGAAGCAAATCTGGGAGCAATTATTTTCCTCGGTCAAGCATTCATCGATATCTGAAAAACAAATAAACATGGTATGTTTCGGCACAGATCGTCGCCTCGGCACGACAAATTGTGCTGCTTGTGCAGTCCCCAGTTTTTGACCTCAGTGACGACAATTTGTGCAGGTAAAATGAAATGTAGCTGCACAAATTGTCGTCGGTCGTTGTCTTCAAGCTGCAGAAGATAATGCGAAGATGCACTACGAATTGTGTAGTTGGGGCGATTGTTCCTGTGTTATCCTTGAGTGGGGTGGGTATGACTGCTAAATGTGATGTCTATGTGTGTGTGGGGGGGGGGGGGAGGGAGGCTGCTTGGTATGTGTTGTGTATGGTGTGTAGGTGCTTATACTAGTACCCTATGGCGTGTGTATGCGCGTGCGCATAGCTGTGTGTGTATGCGTGGGGAGTATAATACATGTAATAATCATGTGTGGAGTGCATACGGCGTGGTGATTGTATACTGGTGGTGGTTTGTTTGTATGTATACGTGTGCGTGTACGTTTGTGTTTGAATGTGCGTGCGCGTGTGTGTTTGTATGTGCTTGGTGTGTATGTGTGTAGTGTGCATGGTATGTGTGTTAGGAGTATCATGGTCTTGGTGTATTGGGTGTATGTGTGGTGTGTATGTGTGTTGTTGTTGGTGGTGGTGGTTCTCTCTCTCTCTCTCTCTGCGTGTGTGTGCGCGTGTATGTACATATGTATGTATGTGTGCGTGTACGCATACATGTATGGATATATGCATGTATGTATGCCCTATGTATGTAGGCTATGTATGTGTGTGTGTGCGTCTTTATGTTTGTTTGTTCTTCGAGCCGTCCGTCGTCCGTCCGTCCGTCCGTTTGGTCGTCTGCCCGTATACGCTACAAAAACTTAAATATCTCTGTAACCAGGGCTTCAATATCAATTACACTTGGAGGGAAGGGCGGTCATACAAAGTTTCACATTTTATCAAACATCCCACTGGGCCTTAAACCCGATATCACCCGGGTTGTAACAAATACCAACGCAGTTATTACCTTGGTAACACCAGTGGGCAGTATACAGGGAAATAGTAGACCAATCTTTCCCCGTTATTACCATGCACCCGATATTACTCCATTTACCCAATATTAGGCCTACCCTGTATGATGTAAGCGATATTTCCAGCGTTTCCATGTTATTACCGCCCGAAATTACTGTATTTACCCAATAATACCCTGATATTACTACATTTACCCAATATTTCCCGTTATGATGAAACTGTTATTTTCGGCGTTTCCACATTACCACCGATATTACTCCATTTACCCAATATTACCTGGTATGATGTAACCGATATTTGCAGCATTTCCATGTTATTACCACCCGTTATTACTGCATTTACATATAATATTGCCCAGTATGTAACCGATATTACCCGCGCTACATTCCCATATCATTACCACCCGATATTACTGTATTTACCCAATAATACCCTGATATTACCCCATTTACCCAATATTACCCGGGATGATGTAACCGATATTTCCGGCATTGCCACGTTATTACCACCCGATATAACCCCATTTGCCCAAAATTACCAGAGATGACGTAACCGATATTTCCAACATTGTCATGTTCTTTCCACCCAAGGGCCGATATTACCCCATTTATCCAATATTACCAAGGATGATATAACCGAAATTTCCGGCATTGCCATGTTATTACCTGTGGCATGTGCTCATGGTACTACCTAAACATATGTTTCCGCCTGGCTACAACAAAGGAAAGACTGTACACATTTTTTCAATCATATTTCCCAGGAAATGAGACCAGTTGAACTGGTTCCAGTTGAGATCATATTAAGATTGGGACAACTCAGAGACAAGTAAAAGCTGCACGTTAACAACACGCTCACGAATGTAATTATAAACACCATAAACACGCATGTTGGTTTTGATAATCAAATCGGTGCATGTACACAAATTCATTTTCTGACCAAGTGTGTTATACATGAAACAAAAATCTGTTTTTATTTTCAGCAGGTAAGTAGTACTGTACATATTTTGTTTCAGCTCTTTTGTACTTACATATAAACTTGAGTTGCTAAAACATGGCTATTCCTAAATATCGTACGGACGAACATTTCATAGCCTTTGATTAACTATCAAACAGCTGTCAAAAGAAAGGGATATTATTGAAGCTATTTTTTCCTTCACCAAAATACCTGTATGAAAAGAAAAAAATTGACACATAATTTGTGGGCAACACCCTTTTTGTGACCTTGGAAAAATTGATAAACACCCTCCGGTTGGACGTACGCAGAGAGAATTCTTTTTTTTTTTTTTGTTTCCAACATCTCATTTTCAATTTAGAATTTCTGTGATTTATTCCGATTTTTTCTTAAAATTCAGGTATAAATATAAGAAGAATATGTCAAATGATAATTAAGTACTAAAATTAGGCTTTGTTTATACATTCATATGTTTTATTCTATGTTTTAGTATCGTGACGGACGTACACGGTTGGACGTATATACAACTGGACGTACTATATAGGAGTTGAGCATTTTCATTCATTCTTAACCACAATATTCATCATTCCAATCTACGATACTGATGTAGGATTTGATCAAAAGAATCAACCTAAGTTATGTTTTCTTTGTATTTCCATATTTCTCCATTTGCTTATTGTATTTCTTTACAAGTTTTGACAGACTAAAGTTCTGTGGATTATTTCATCTTGGACATTATAATAAGTCAAACTTTAAAAATTCAACAATATTCCCTATGTTCCTTAACTAACCATTTTAGACAATACCTGAACTAAAACAAATGGGGGGGGGGGGGGATAAGACAGACATAGGGCCTACATTGTAATAGGCATGATAGGGCCTACATGTACATGATACGATTATGAATATGTGGAACTACACCATACCGCATGACAGTTTAACATTTATTAAACACTGAAAAAAAATTGTAGCAAAAGAGAATGGAAAAGAACAGGAGGTACATGTAGCTAAAAAGTACTTCAAATGAAAATGTCACTACAAAAAATTGCAAAAAAAGTCATATAAATAAATGAGAAATTAAGCTAAACTATATATGTGACCGTGCACCTCAAAACGAACATAAAGTCGCACACACTGATTTTGCGTGAGGACTGAAAATAAGTGAAATGGGTCAACCTAGCCGAACTTGACTTTTTCATATTTTCTAAAAGAGCGGGTCGTCTTTTACATTATGCTAAAATTTGGTATCATAAAACGGGCAGGAAAGTGTGGTTTTTTTAGCAGTTTATCTCGAACATTTTTGGTAGAATAGTGTGATTAGGTCTGTCTTTAGAATCCCCTTTTCATTTCTGAAAAACCTTGTCCACACTCTTCACTTTCAACTCTAATAACTTTTGAAAGGATATAGTGCTACTGCTTTGAAAGTTGGCATTAATTTTGGACAGAATATGTTAATGAGGCATGCTTAATTTCAGTTTAAGCTGATAATCCCTTCAGTGTTGCTACTCTGGTGGTTTACTTCTTGTTTTTTGTCCCATTCATGGCACAGCCAACACGGTTTGGTAAAGATTGAGCGCTTTAGAATAGACACTGTACTTCAGAGCCTCTTTTCTCAGTTCACACTTTTCCTGAGTTTGTGCTTTCTTTCGAATATTTAGATAGGTTAGGAGCGTCCATTTGATTTGAGTTATACATAACTTTAAAGCTTAAAGTCTGCTCTTTCAGAATATTATCTTAACTAAAAAATTCATGTCTGGCGACTTTTTGTTTGTTTTGAGGTGCAGAGTCACATATGTCAATAACCCTAGGCCACACGGCGAATCGAAGTTAAAGCTACAGGGGGGGGGGGGGTAGTCTACTGTTTAATCATGTTTACTGGTCCAGCTTTGGAATTCCTTCGATCGTTCATTGAAACAAGCTCAGAGCTTAAATAGTTTTAAGTATAAGCCAAAATTATGTTTCTTGATATGTATTAATAAACGGTTTTATGGTAATCAAATGTCTGTGTATTTCAATCAATGTCGTCTAGAAGTACTTTCATTAAGTATACTCGGAAGGTTATCTTCTGTTTCATTCATTATTCTAATGGTATATAATGCACACTGTAAACACTTTGTACATAAACCTGTACTGTGTAACATTACATGACTTATTGTGTATCCATAGCAGGGTTCACATTGTGCCCTTGTAGATAATTTGTATAAGGTGTTTTCGTTCATTCCACCTCGCCTTATCTTTGATACTATTTTGTCTATATTCTGTAGGGGGACTACATTTAACAAGCAGTGCTTCTAAGTAGTCCCCTCCACATTTGTACATGTTGTAATTTTGTCTAAAAATATCACGATATTTTGTATATACATATATATATATATATATATATATATATATATAGACTTCTTTGCTCAAAGTTTTCGCTATTTACATATATATATATATATATATATATATATATATATATATAGACTGTGAGAAGGGGTATCGACCGTTTACAGTACCAGTGTATGGCCTTCATTATTTTCATTCAGTGTGAAAAGAAGAGCCAGGTGGACGTAGCTAGGTAGCTATGAATATATATTTATTAGTGTAGCCATACGAGTGAGTCATTTTTGTATCGTTACAGCCCTGATGAAGGTCCGTTTGGGACCGAAAGCTCGGCGGCAATAAACAGACACGTTGACCTAGCTACGTCCACCTGGCTCTTCTTTTCACACACTATATATATATATATATATATATATATATATATATATTACACCCTGTATAGTTATGATATAATGTCAACTATGTATTATACCCTGTATATTCATGATAATGTCCACTATGTGGTATATGAATAAATCTAATCTAATTTCGTTTCATTTAAAATCCGCATGTCAGCTTTCCGAACCCATTTCCTTAAATGCTGAGCTCCTGCCAGAAGGCAGTACATGTAGGTACTATTTTCAATGTCTTTGGTATGACTCGGCCGAGGTTCGAACTCTCCACCTCTTGATCGTGAGGTGGATCTGTAACCACTGAGCCACTACGTCGGTACTATGTATGTATAAGTGCACTTGATATATCTGTACACTTTCATAATAAACAACAGACTTAAAATGGGAGCTGTACAGAAACGTGCACTACTTGAAAAATCTACCGGCATAGTGTGTATATGATGTAAATTACATTAACATCAAGCTTGTGTACTGAAGTATTACATAACAAGCAAAAAGAGAATAATTCGAAATAAAAAAGAATATGGAATCAAATTATTCTACTTACACCAAGTCTTTCAAAAACATTTCCCACTTTTGATCATTAATAGTTCAACAATTATTCATTCATCGATATGAGTAATAGCTGAATAGTGTACAATTTTGTTGGAGGTAATTTAAATGTGAAAGCATAAATCACTTTCATTAAATCTAAGATTGATTTTGAAGTAAGGTTTCAGATTTGGGTCAAATTTTTACCCTCTGTACAAAAATTGAACTTTGCACAGGAAACAATGATGTGTATGTGAGTGTGTGCTGACAATGGCCCTTAACAATGGACATGCCTGAACCTCCTGTTGACTAGGCGTCACTCTTGCGCTCCCAGGCACATGTAATGCTTAATCAATAATTCATGTGATTGCCCTGGGCACTGCTAGTCTGAATTCATGCACGGTAAAGGGTAATTATGTATGCACATGGAAAAGGTAAGCACATGTTTCCATGTGCTTGTAAACATCTCATTTCATTCCAGCTGGCAATCATTTTGAAATTTGCTTCACATATCACTAAATTTGGGAGATAAATAAGCATAAATTATCTAAAGTTCCTCATTTTAATACAACAGTCTACTAATTAAATAGTCTGACAAATTTTTCGCTTTTTTGATAAAAAGAGATCATTTTTGGTAAAGAGTTCAGCAGCGTTTATCATTGGGGCGATTTGTATCACAGTAGATTAATTTAAGGCTCCATATACACAAGTGTAAACTCTAATTGATTTTTTTCGCTCTCTGTTACCATGTTTACGATAGAACAGAGGGTAATCATTGTAATTTCGTTTTTCAGAAGTAGGGAGAGCACTGTCACGACTCAATGACAGTATCGGCAGGCGTTGACTTTACACAAATACTGCCAGAGACTGAATAAAGACTAGTTGTGATAGTGGAATTTCTCATGAATAAATAATGAAGCATTCAAACCCTGGCCATTATTCAGGACCATTGTCAGGGTGTTAGCCAGACACTCCCATACACACCCATTGACCCCTGTGCAAAGTGAAATTTTGTACAGAGGGTTGGAAATAGAGCAAAATCTGGAACCTAATTGTGAAATCAATCATGGATTTCACGAAACTGATTTAGGCTTTCATATTTAAACCACCTTCAACCAAATTGTACACTATTCAGCTATCACTCATATCAATGACATTGTTATCTGATATATAGTTTTTGAATTATTAAGAATCAAAAGTGGGAAATGTTTTTTGAAACACCGAGTATAACAATAAAAAAGGAACTCTGTGTGTTAACTTTTAAAAAAAATTACAGCCATTCTTGCTGCTCTCTCAATTTTGAATTTCCCTCTTTAGCATTGAGGGGGGTATGACTACCTTTTTTATGAGAGGTGCTCCTTGAATGAAAGCAGAAATGTTAGTTACCTACAAAATGTATTTGGAGTTGTAACTTTATTTATGATAAAGAGGTTAGGAAAAACCACACCAAATGAATATTCATTAGTATTACTGTTATTACTCAAGTTCGCAATGTTATAACCTATTAAGCCATTCAGCATTACCCATATTAACCCTCATCATCCTGTTGTAACTCGGTAATATGGTGGTTTCAACAGGGTGATAACAGTATTTTAGGGGACATGAAAATGTCGCTGGGTTTGCTATTCAACATTACCCATTTTACCCCCTATCACCCTGCTGTAACTCGGTAAAATGAGAGTTTCAATAGGGTGATAACAGTGATTTGGGGGAACTTAAAAAAAATTTCGCTGAGATTGCTATAAGGTTACTGTTACTACTCAAGTTCACAATGTTATAACCAATTAAAGTCATTCAACGTTACCCATATTACCCCTCATCACCCTGTTGTATCTCGAAAACATGTTGGTCTCAACACGGTGATAACAGTAATTTGTGGAACTTGAAAATTTTGCTGGCATTGCAACGAGATTACTGCTTTTACTCAAGTTTGCAATGTTATAACCTGTTAAGCCATTCAGCATTACCCATATTACCCCTCATCACCCTGTTGTAATTCAAGAAAATGTCGGTTTTAACAGGGTGATAACAGTGATTAGGGGGGATTTGAAAATTTCGCTGGGATTGCTATAAGGTTACTGTTATCACTGAAGTTCACAATGTTATAACCAATTAAAGCCATTCAGCATTACCCATATTATCTATCATCACCCTGTTGTAACTCGGTAAAATGTTGGTTTCAAAAGGGTGATAACAGCAATATCTTAGACTTGAACATAGCGTTACGAGGTGCACCGTGATTCTTCTCCTCATCAGAAACAGATCCTGTCGGCCTTGAGGATCATTTATATCCTTTTGTTGTTGTTGTTGTTGTTGTTCATTTTCCATCTGTGAAGATGGCTGGATAGCCCATATTCAGCTACACTAAGCTGGTCTTCCATGGGGTCCAGTTGGTTGTGGGGTGGGACCACTTCACCGGGTTAGACATCCTGCTCTTTGCGATGAATGAATGAAGCGGGATCTTTTACGTGCATGAGCTGTGACTCTCTCATACACGGGACCTCCATTGTATGTCCTATCCCATTGACCCCTGTGCAAAGTGAAATTTTGTACAGAGGGTTGGAAATAGAGCAAAATCTGGAACCTAATTGTGAAATCAATCATGGATTTCACGAAACTGATTTAGGCTTTCATATTTAAACCACCTTCAACCAAATTGTACACTATTCAGCTATCACTCATATCAATGACATTGTTATCTGATATATAGTTTTTGAATTATTAAGAATTAAAAGTGGGAAATGTTTTTTGAAACACCGAGTATAATAACAATAAAAAAAGGAACTCTGTGTGTTAACTTTTAAAAAAATTACAGCCATTCTTGCTGCTCTCTCAATTTTGAATTTCCCTCTTTAGCATTGAGGGGGGTATGACTACTTTTTTTATGAGAGGTGCTCCTTGAATGAAAGCAGAAATGTTAGTTACCTACAAAATGTATTTGGAGTTGTAACTTTATTTATGATAAAGAGGTTAGGAAAAACCACACCAAATGAATATTCATTAGTATTACTGTTATTACTCAAGTTCGCGATGTTATAACCTATTAAGCCATTCAGCATTACCCATATTAACCCTCATCATCCTGTTGTAACTCGGTAATATGGTGGTTTCAACAGGGTGATAACAGTATTTTAGGGGACATGAAAATGTCGCTGGGTTTGCTATTCAACATTACCCATTTTACCCCCTATCACCCTGCTGTAACTCGGTAAAATGAGAGTTTCAATAGGGTGATAACAGTGATTTGGGGGAACTTAAAAAAATTTCGCTGAGATTGCTATAAGGTTACTGTTACTACTCAAGTTCACAATGTTATAACCAATTAAAGTCATTCAACGTTACCCATATTACCCCTCATCACCCTGTTGTATCTCGAAAACATGTTGGTCTCAACACGGTGATAACAGTAATTTGTGGAACTTGAAAATTTTGCTGGCATTGCAACGAGATTACTGCTTTTACTCAAGTTTGCAATGTTATAACCTGTTAAGCCATTCAGCATTACCCATATTACCCCTCATCACCCTGTTGTAATTCAAGAAAATGTCGGTTTTAACAGGGTGATAACAGTGATTAGGGGGGATTTGAAAATTTCGCTGGGATTGCTATAAGGTTACTGTTATCACTGAAGTTCACAATGTTATAACCAATTAAAGCCATTCAGCATTACCCATATTATCTATCATCACCCTGTTGTAACTCGGTAAAATGTTGGTTTCAAAAGGGTGATAACAGCAATATCTTAGACTTGAACATAGCGTTACGAGGTGCACCGTGATTCTTCTCCTCATCAGAAACAGATCCTGTCGGCCTTGAGGATCATTTATATCCTTTTGTTGTTGTTGTTGTTGTTGTTCATTTTCCATCTGTGAAGATGGCTGGATAGCCCATATTCAGCTACACTAAGCTGGTCTTCCATGGGGTCCAGTTGGTTGTGGGGTGGGACCACTTCACCGGGTTAGACATCCTGCTCTTTGCGATGAATGAATGAAGCGGGATCTTTTACGTGCATGAGCTGTGACTCTCTCATACACGGGACCTCCATTGTATGTCCTATCCGAGGGACAGAGTGTTTTGCCTCTTGCTAGAGGGGACGGTATGTTTACACACAACATTGCTCAGTCCAGACTCGGGTTCGAACCCGGGCCGCGTGATCGTGAGGCAGACGCGCTACCGACTGAGCCAACTCACCGCCCTTATCCTATCCTTATCCTCAAAAAAAAAAAAAAAAAAAATAGTAAGGAATTCATAACACTTTCATTATTACACAGGTAATATCATTTGGGTAATAACATGGTAATATTGGTAATATTTGGTCGTTGTCAAATTTTGGTGTGATATTACCGGTAATATCTGGTAATATCGGCAATCGGTAAAAATTGCCCATTGGGATGGAGGTCACTTCAAGGTCAAAGGTCACAAGCAGGGGTCAATGTTTTGTTTTTACGGCACGTTTCTATTATGGCTCATAACTTTTGATCCGTAGGTCACACACACACACCCACACTCACACAGCCATTTCCCTTGCACTCACCCATCATCCACCCACTGCACACACACACACTCACACACATACACACGCACACACACACACACACACACAACGGGTACTCAATTATCATGTGCGCGAGCACATACGCACTTCCTCGAAACTTTAATGTGAGTTTTACATTGCTTGTTTGCATGGATGGAGAAAAAAAAAATGAATGTTGCGTCACATGGTCATGTTTAGAGATAACTACGCGCTCTTACCTGTACAGTCATCTCCATCACCCCCGTAGCCCGGGTCACAGGTGCAGTTGTAGCTTTCCAAGGTGTCGGTGCAGACACCATATCCACACACTTCGGGGAACTTCTCACACTCGTTGACTTCTACGTATGCAAATGATGTCATACATGTATAACAAAAAATCAAGAAAGAAATGTGATTGTTTAATTAGTAGAAATTTCGTGCAAATGGAACCATTATTCACCTGAAAATTTAGCTCTGGTAATTATCCTGTTATTAATGCCTTTGACGTGAACAAAAAAAAATTCCTTTGAGATGACAAATCACTTACACAGTATGCAATAGAAATCATTTTTTATTCTATCCTTACTCAGATGAATAATGACTTTTGGAGCATCCATGTTTACAAGTGTAAGAACTATGTGATGACCTCAATACTACTCGACGTATACATAATTACGTCGATTATATCTATTCAGTTGAATGGCCCTTTTTTCCATTTATGCATATATTGTCACGTACATCTTCAATATTCTTAATAACCACTTTAGATGCCACTTTATTGTCGGCATTTTCCCTTATATTTCACAATTCACAAATTCTACCGGTGGCTGAGTTATTTTATGACTAGAAGAAAAAAACATGATTAACGCTGCAAGGCATGTACTTGCAACTTGTCTTTCGCCAGTCCTGCCAACAAAACTGAAACTGGGGATGTCGGGTTTTTTTCGCGGTAGATATGTCAGAAGTAATTTCAAAGAAAAAGTAAAGAAAAAGAAGTACACCAATAGCGTAACGACACACGTACTCGACTGTACAGCACTACTTTTGTGTTTGTCTACGTTTTGTTCCTTTTTCTTTATCTACATCCTAAACCATCATGACTTTCCTACCTTCAAACACAATGTGATTCGGTTCCAAACGATTTGAAGGTGTTTCCAAGCTGGCCGAGAAAACGGCTTCCAAGAGTTGACTGGTTAGATTGTTGAGAAACGCCAGGTCAACCCGGAAGGTGACTTCCAATACCTGACTTCCGATCAACGAGGAATTAAAAACCGAAACCGCCGAAGTGTCATTGGCCTCTGAAGTTCTTAGAAGGTGCTGCAAAACCTATCTCAGTTACAAAGAGTAAGAAAAAGAAGAAGAAAGGAGTGAGTGAGAGATGGACAAGGAGTGAGTAAGAGATATATAGATCCGTAGACAGAGAAGGGGGGAGGAGCGAGAGTTGAGGTTGCAGGGTAGGAGGAGGGGGAAAGGGTTATTGCAGTTTGTTATAACAATCGATCAAAATTATGATTAGGTCAGTCTCTGCGTGATGTGACGTAAAGAATACAAAGACGAATTCTATCAAGGATAGCACTTAATGATTAGAGTTTAAATAATTATTTATGAAGCACATTTATCGCTGTGTAAACAATGATAAGGCAGAAAATGTCACTCTAGCTATCCAACGTGCAAAAAAAAAACAAGTCAAAATAAGTTAAAAGTGGCTCACTAAATCATTCTGGAACAAATCTTTACAAAAGACATAGACGCTGATAGGTAACCAGGGGTCCGTTTCATGAAGTCATCACATGAAGTCTACATAAATCTCAGAATAGATAGAATGGCTCAGAATGGTCGCTCATACGTACCTATCAGAGACTTTCAAAGAGAAGTAAAATCCATTTCATGAAATGAAACCCAGGATTTCCAGGCTTCATAACGTCTAATTGGGCTGCCGCTTTAAATGCCATGGATTTTGCGAATGATTCAACAGTTGGGTCTTGGGCTTCAATGAGTTTTATGGAATATTTCGATGGGTGCATATCGATAATCGAGTATAACTTGATTAGCAGAAGTTTATAGACATAGGGTTTTGCACGTTTCACATTCTCAGTTTTCCCGAATATTTCGTGATTTTTCTTTAATTCCCAAATGTGTTCTTTGTTTGAAGTATGTCATCATCTACAAAAAGGCTCTTTTCAACTGATAGGTGGTTTCAGCAAGGCCGTGAACATTTATACAAAACGTATGATTAAAAAAAATACAATAAATCAAAATTTTGATATGTAATCAGAACGTGTGCAAATTAATAGTAACATGAAAAGTATAGACAATAAACAAAGGATATCAAATTGAAAACTGAAGAAGAGAATTACATACAGAAGTATACAAAGGTATTAAATGTACAATCATGTGTCACAATGCAAATATGTTCAGGTTTCAGGGTTTCAAATGATGAACGAACGTTAAACGGGACACGGGGCTGACAAATAGAAATGACTGGCTTGTCTGCGAGCAAATAGCAAAAATCATCTTTTGATTATCAATTATTGCGATTATGCAACTCTCTTCTTAATTCTGTCATATATAACTTGATATCATTAATTTTCCTAAAAGGAATGATTATAAAGCTAAGAAGCCGACTATAATGCTCTTTTTGAAAAGACCTAGTAATTATTATACCTGGGTTTTCGGGCTTTGTGCGTTGAAATAAACAACATATTCCATGCTGCGCTAATTAGCTGAATATGCGAATGAGACTAATAAAATTGACTGTATAAGGTTGCCAAGGTACCAACCAAACAGTTTACTTCAATACCCCTCTAAAATATGAATCTACAACAACAACAACAAAACTTTGTGCTTAAAAATATTTTCAGGTCGTATACATGGTATATATTACCATGTACCTCACTAAATATTGTACACTATGAAAATTAGCTTATCATGCTAATTGCGGTATTTGAGACACTTGCATCATTCGAAATTGAAAATTGTTGTGAATGGATTCCTCATTATAGAAAACCCTTAAAAAGTTGTATTTTCACTTTTTTTCAGGCTTCCTGCATTAAAATTAGCAATATATTACATATTTTTGCATATGCTAATTACGTAATTATGCTAATGAGGCTAATAAAAAAGTTACCCAGGGTTGCCAAGGTGGCAAACAAGCTTAATTTACTTCAATACCCTTCTACAATAGAACACGAATAAAAAAAAAACAAAAAACAAAGTTGTACTTAAAAACTTTTCCAGGTCTAAAAAAAAAATCTACTCGCTTACGAGTTGATGTATGAACAGAAATACATGTACTTACATGTTTGCTCAGCGTGTCGAGCGTTTCTGGATCCTGTAGGAAATCCGCATAGTAACTCACTTTCAGTCCGGCGATTGTCACGAATCTTACAACCAACGGTAGGGTGTTAGCAGCTGTGTATAAGATATATCGTTTCCACAGTCAAGCGCAAAATCTTGACAATCTAATGGTTTGATAATCTATCGTTTATTCGATAGCTTACTGAGCTCGTGCCGTTTTCACAATATTCTGTACGCGGACGATTGAAAAGCGCTGTTCAGGTAAAGTAAAACCGATTAAAAATGAAATTATTAGGTAAAAGTGATTTTCCTGTGCAGTAATGGTACGTTTACACCATGTTCCCACGGCTATGGCAGCCCCGTTTGCCCGAAACGTTGCACGCCGTGTGTAGACGGGATTTTTATTTTCCATTTTAATCTTGTTAGTTCCAGTCCTCGCTCCTGAGAACATGTAGACAGCTGGACAGGCTTGACTACACAATATTTTCCCACTACGGACCGCCTCTAAGTTTTGTTACGACCTGTTACGTGCCCTCTCGTTTTGTTGCGTTCACCTCTTTTTATTCCGACCTACAAGGTTTTTCATAAGCATCGGGACTGCCATGGCATTTTTTTTTTCTGACAGTTTAAAATCTGAACCGGCGTCCACGGCAATCACGGCCTGTCACGTTTGTCTATCCCGTCTGACCGCGTTGTTTCACGTCCATCCCGTTTTGTCCATGGTGGCCTGAAACTTGACTGCCGTGACCGCCGGGGACATGGTGTAAACGCAGCATAAGGAAATGATGCTGTCGGTTTCATGACAGCTTTGTTTTGTTTCCGCATGAACCTGCATGACCTGACAACTACAGAGCACTCTACCATGATAGTCATAACTTATCTTGTGCAAACATGTACGACACTATTTTCAACGTTATGTTGATCAACGTGACATCCAGTAGAATTAATTGTTAAAGGCCAAATGATTAGTGCTTGAACACTACACTTGTAGCTCTGAAACTCTACGTCATAATTATGATCAAAAGTTTGGGATTGAGAAAATGACAAGCACTTGGAATGAAACTGATAGCGTGTTCTCGACAATACAGGCAATCAGGATTGATATCCAACGGGACTAATTACTTTTAAATTATCATTACATTACTAATTTTTGTGATGCGATGATCTCCACCAACAAAATCACAAATTAGTGGATACTCTTTGCTCTTCCATATCCAGACTTGAGGCCTGATGCTTGATTTTCAGAGTCAATATGCATTAGATAACACTACCGGGATGACAGACATTTGATGTTATTCATGTCATATCTATGCAAAATTCGTATTGTTTTTCTTTGTTGTTGTCTGTACCTAGATGTTTCAAGGAGTATACAGATTTCTCACAAGTTGTACGGATTTACATGCCTGCAATCACTCACCTACGCAGACGCCATCTACTTCTGTGGCCCTTTCGGGACAATCGCATCGGTAGGCTCCAACCGTGTTGACACACACATGGCCTGAGGGACAGAAGTACTCACCTGTGGAACACTCATTCACATCTGAAGAAGATCACAGAATATAAACAAAGTGATGTATACATTTTTTTTAAATTGCTAATAAGAGCCTCTATTTAAACACTAAACACTCATCATACAAACTCACACACACACGCGCGCACACACACATATTCATGGCATAATTTCATCCTGCGATTTTTTGTTTTGAAAGAAAAAAAAAAGAGGGGAAGAGAAAACTGCGGTTAGTAGAATACGCGATTGGCGCCCAACGATCAACCTCGTACATTGCAAGATCACATAACAGCGCCCGGAGAATAGGTAACCAGCGTATTGAGTAAGTAGTGCGCCTACCTAAATGTTCTAGTTAACAGACAGTATTATATCGATTTTGAATGTAGTAATGCATTAAAATTGGGCAACTGAACAACACTCACTCACTATCTGCTGACATTATAGTGACAGAACTATACAGAACTTGCCAGTCTAATAATGGGTCATGGGAAAATTTGAGATCAAACAATGCTGATATTATTAGCCAATAACTTCTTCAAAGAGTATACCATACCATGCCACGCACACAAAAACAAATAACCTTGCAAACAAACAAACAAACACAAAACAAAACATTCTTTTGCACACACATTTGCAGAAAGACAGCATGGTGATACATACATCGCCATATCATAATATCATATGGTGTGACATTTATTCATACCTAAATGATGATAGTGAATAAGATTTCTTTGAAAAAAAAAAAGGAAAAAAGAAAGACAGCATGTGAATATCAAAGATGCCTGAGATTTTAGGCATTTATTGATGTCTACGAGCACACCAGTGGTTTGCCTTCATTCTGATGGGAACCGTTCTGGACAAACGAAACTTACCCTCACAGGTCTTCGGAGACAAGTTCTTATACCCTGTCACGCAGTTACACTCGTAAGTTCCAAGTGTGTTCATACAGGTGGAGATGTCATTTGGACAAGAATCGACCCCGGCGGCACATTCGTCAAAATCTATTCATAAGAGCAGCAGAGGATTTGTTTTTCTTTTAATACGCCTTTTATCTAAAACGTAAAATAATTTTTGATCACGAACGGAAATTAAATAAATGATTATGGTCAAAACAAATTGTACTTTGCTGTTCATGATACTTGCAAACTTTGAATGTTTCATTAGTATGTGAGTAACAACATTCCGTTGAACACATAATAGCATTGGGTGAGCATCAACAGAGCCTTTCGATGATTGATAGACTAAAAATGCATGCAAGAACGGAATGAAATGGGTTCAGGAAAGAAGCGATGATATTCTTACCTATGCAGTTTCTGCTGTCTGATAGTTCATAACCGTCGAAACAGCTGCAGAAGGCCGAGCCGATGGTATTATAGCAGTTTCCGAATACATTACAATAAGCGTTGATGCATTCGTTTATGTCTGTCGGAAAGGATATACAAAGTGAAATAAATTGATATACACTTATCTGGCTGTAATAGATGTAGGCCTACATAACATATTCACAGAACTTCTAAATTACGTCTTTTGTTCGTTCGTTTGTTTATTGGTTGACAATCCATTCATGATCATATCCCAAGTAGGGCTTACTGTGTTATTTTCTCTTTCCGGAAACAACTGGGGAAATATGAATGTTCTCTTAAGGCTACACTGATACGGTAATATAAAGTAAACCACGAAAGTAATTTCTGTGACGACGAAACAAAGTGTCATCCTCTGGTAATTTTATCATGAGTCTTAATATGTGTGATCTGAGTGCCAATTGGCACAGAAAACTCCAAAGCGTTCAGCATTCTCGCTATAAAAGTCCCTGGCATCTATCCCAATGCTATGGGAGAGAATCTGAACCGCATGTTCAGTTCAGTTCAGTTCAGTTCAGTTTTCATTTCTGCATTTCAAAATCAATACAAATCAAAAAATCAACAAAATACTTACATAGTCATTTACACAGCTAATATTCGTAACGTTTGGATCTTACATACATTTTCTTTTTTTTCAAGAACGAATATCATATATGAAAGGAAGCAATAGGAAATGATAAAAATGAAATGCAGGGGACCATCATCATAAGCTAAGCTTGACGAGGAAGATGGCCCCAGGTAAAGAGATACATAAAGAAAATCTTGCCACTCACTGAGTGGGAAGTAATTGTGCGAAGGACGTGCGGTGCAGTGCGGTGTGCATTGTGTTGGGATGAATCTTGGTTTGTACGTTGAGTGTTATTTTGTGTATCAGTGTGATGAGGTGAATGTTACTTCAGTTTTGGCCGTGAACTCATTGTTTCGGGTGTTTATTGACCAGGTGGTATGAATATTTATGTGTCAGAAGTATACTGGATTATGAGGGTGTTTTTTAGTTCTCGTTTGAAAATGTTCAACGACGTACATTGTTTTAAATTAGGGGGTAAAGAATTCCAAATATCTGGTCCATTATGTTTTAATGATTTTTGAGCTAAAATGATTCTGGGGTTTTCGAGATGGTAATCGGACGACTGACGTGTTGGATATGAATGAACGGTGGAATTTGGAGTGAAGAAGCCATCAAAAATTTTTGGAAGACAATTAAATGTATATTTATACATAAAAACAGCAGTTTAAAAGGTGTGAAGATCCTCAATTTTCAATGTTTTTAGTTGACGAAATAGTGGATTGGATGGGGATAAGTAACGGGAATTGGTAATCAAACGTACAGCACATTTTTGGAGGGTAAAAATTGGATTAATTTTAGTTGAGCCACAGTTTCCCCAAACGATATTGCAGTATGTGATATGTGGTAAGATCAATGCATTGTATAGAATAGTCAGGGAATTTTGAGAAATGAAGTTTTTCAGTCGATATAAAATTCCTACAGTTCTCGAGACAGACGTGTGGATATTATGAATGTGATCGTTCCAAGTTAAATTCGAATCAATTGTGATTCCTAAAAATTTAGTAGATCTTACTTCAGTTAAGGATAATCCATCAATATCAATATTATAACTGCTGTTAATGTTCTGTGAAGCAGTTGGTTTGAAACGTATAAAATTTGTTTTAGAGACATTAAGGGATAATCTATTACATATAAACCATTGGGAGACTTTGTCTATTTCTGTGTTCAGAGTATTAAACAGTGTTTCGAGGTTCTCATGGGAGTAAAAAATATTAGTATCATCCGCAAAAAGTATAAATTTAAGAATTTTTGATGTATTTATTATATCATTGATATATACAAGTAACAGTAGGGGGCCAAGAATTGATCCCTGGTATACACCACATACAATATTAAAATTCGGAGATTTAAATGACTCAAATAGTACATAATTGCTTTCTGTTGGATAAATAATCAATAATCCAAGAAAGTGCTAAACCACGAATACCATATCTTTTTAATTTGTAAATTATGATCTATGGTATCAAAAGCCTTTGATAAATCCATGAAAATTCCTATAAAATGTTTTTTATTTGCAAAAGATTCAGTAATCTTATCTAACAATTCAATTATAGCTAAATCGGTGGAATGGCCCTTTCTAAATCCAAACTGATTAGGTATAAGTAGGTCATTTACATGAAGAAAAATGTACAGGCGTTTATGAATAATTTTTTCCAGAATTTTAGAAATACTAGGTAATAACGATATTGGTCTGTAATTTGTTAAAAGCGAAGGGTCGTCTTTTCTTTTGAAAATTGGAACTACTTTCGCAATTTTTAATGAGTTTGGGCTTATTCCAGAAGACAGTGAAAGATTGAAAATGTAAGATAAAGGTGTGGTTATTTGTTTGATGATTTTCTTCAGTATATAAACACTTATTTCATCATGGCCACCAGATCTACTTGGCTTTAATCTGTTAACAATCTCCAGTATTTCTTCCTCATCTGTTGGGGTAAAGGAAAGGGATTTGTCGCAGTTTGGTGGAAGAAATTCAGTAAAGTTTGAATGAACATGTTTGTTTTTTTTTATTTTTGAAGCTAATTGGGGGCCAATATTTACGAAGTATGAGTTAAAAGCATCTGATATTTCGTCAGGGTTTTGTGAGTTCTTTGTTGTCATTATAAAAAACGGACGATGTTTCCTTATTATTTTTACCTGTTATTTCATATATAGTTTCCCATAAGCCATTTACGTTATCCTTTTGATAATAAAACTTATCAGAATAATACATTTTACGAGAAATACGAATCAAATTACTGAGTATATTTCTATACTTTTTGTAATTTGTAAAATGTTTTTTTATTGTGGGTAGTAATCGCCAATTTATACAAGTTATTACGGGTTTTTATTGAATTGAGGATTCCCTTTGTAATCCAGGGATGTTTGTTCTTTCTACGTGTTTTTTTCTTAACTAAAGGAATGTTTTTTCGATAATAATATAAAAGTTTATCTAGGAAAATATCATAAGCTTTATCGGCGTTATTTTGAAGATACACTTCTTGCCATTCTTCCTTCACTAAGTCAAGATTAAGTAATTCAATATTCTCGTCTGATTCTTTTCTGTACATTATTGGCCTGGGTTTTGAAATACTTTTGACGCTTTCAGAATAACGAAGAATAATGAATATCGGTAGATGATCAGATATATCATAATATAGAATACCATTAATGAATTTATCTACAGAAAAGTTATTAGAAAAAAATATTATCCAACAAGGTTTAAGATGTTTGGGATATTCTTGTTGGGTTATCAATATGGGAATGGAAAGCATATGAAAAAAGAATAGTTTTTAATTTTACCGCTAAAGTATCTATTTTCGTCATGTCAATATTATAGTCGCCCATAATACAAATTTCCTTATTTTCTTGTGTAATCGTGTTGAGGCATTCATCAAAATTTTCTAAAAACGTTTCAGTTTTATGATTTGGTGGTCTGTATATAACACCAATTATCTTATTTTTCATTTTATCATTGATGATTTCCACAAACAGGCTTTCACAGCCTTCAATATCAATATCAGTTCTAATTTTTACTCGCAATTCGTTATATATATATAGGGCTACCCCTCCCCCTCTACCTCTCTTACGATCAGAGCGAAATATTTTATATCTATCAAGGCTAAACAAATATGGAGACGGGTGCCCTAACCAAGTTTCAGTTATACCGATTGCGGAAAAGGGAAAATTTTGTAAAGAAAGAAGAAGTAGTTCAAATGAATCAAAATTTTTGTTTAAGCTTCTAGCATTCCAGTGGAATAAGCTAAAATCTTTAATGGGGTTATAATTAGTGTCATAATTCCTATTTGTGGAATTACTACGGGAATTATTAACATGACTTGCAGTGGAATCAAATGAAGATTTGAACATATTATTGAAATCCGAAATAGTGTAGTATTTACTGTGATTACTTATGATACCCTGGTCAGGATGATCGTTGTTATGAGTCATTATGAGGATTTGAGTGGAAAGTTGAGAATGGTTGTTCTGGGGCCATGTATTTTTGTGTAGTACGTTGCAATGTCTGTGCGTGAATGTAAATGTGAGTGTGTGCATGTGTGGGGGTTTGCAGTGCATGTGAGTTGATAATAACAATAATGATACTGATACATTTTTACATTATACAATAGAACAAATGTTACATCATAATTATAGTCTCGCTAAATTTATGTCTACAAAAGTAAATGGAATCCTCCTACACTTAACGTTGATGAGGTAAATTCGTATGC
The DNA here is from genome assembly GCF_040938485.1 of Diadema antillarum. Taxonomy (NCBI): domain Eukaryota; kingdom Metazoa; phylum Echinodermata; class Echinoidea; order Diadematoida; family Diadematidae; genus Diadema; species Diadema antillarum. Next base: position 521,165 of record NW_027271014.1, on the reverse strand, counting down.
GTAATATGAAATAACAATGATTATAAAAGAAGACAAGGCGCTTATATGGTAATAACAAAGATATAATTACTCCAATAATAGCATACGAACAAGGTGTTCTAACAGTTAAGGTAAAAAAAAGAATTAATTGGTTGTTTTACAGAGTCATGCTGACAAGCCCCTTCGAACGTCTACGCATTTACGTAGAGATAGTTTGTGAAGGTGAGACATGAAGGAGGAATGTACATCTGGAGGAAAATTCTTGTGTCAAACTACAATGAAAGGGTTCACAAGTTTACAAGAGTGCAAACGGAACATTCTTTAGTGATTTATAGCTGTGCACGGACACAGTCTTGACAAAAATAAAGAATTGTTATGTTATACAATAGAACAAATGTTACATCATGTAGTCTCGCTAAATTTATGTCTACAAAAGTAAATGGAATCCTCCTACACTTAACGTTGGTGAGGTAAATTCGTATGCGTAATATGAAATAACAATGATAATGAAAGAAGACAAGGCGCTTATATGGTAATAACAGAAATATAATTACTCCAATAATAGCATACGAACGAGGTGTTCTAACAGTTAAGGTAAAAAAATTAGATTGGTTGTTTTACAAAGTCATGCTGACAAGCCCCTTCGAACGTCTATGCATTTACGTAGAGATAGTTTGTGAAGGTGAGACATGAAGGAGGAATGTACATCTGGAGGAAAATTCTTGTGTCAAATTACAATGAAAGGGTTCACAAGTTTACAAGAGTGCAAACGGGACATTCTTGAGTGATTTATAACTGTGCACGGACACTGTCTTGACAAAACTAAAGAATTCATTCTGTATACATTATCTACCGGTAGTTTAGGAAAATCCAGACCAATTGAATTTGTCCCGATCGTCAAAAACATCAGCCGTTTGTTTATCTTATACGGAATTTTTAGAATCTGATTTAAATGTAAGCTGGTATGTTGTTTAATTCGTCAGAAGCGGAAATAAATGATACTCTGCTGATCAATAGTGCTCTATGGGGAAGAAGTTCAGTTAAAAAAAAAAAAAACAAGATGCGGCCAACTGATGTCATTGTCAATATCAAGGTTGAAAGGTAAGTGCAGTTTAGGTATAATCAGATATGCACGTAAATAGAAAGTCTTTCCGGTAATGCAGCGGCGCCGGCAGGGCCCGGCATTCGGACGAAAGGGTCATAACAAGATAAAAAAAGAATATCTCAGTTGCTATTGAGTCATGCTGCTTAACCCCTGCCAACGACTGTGCACTAACGGAGAGAAACTTTGTACAAAGCTCATGCATTCTACGTAGTAATATGACAATAATAAAATTATATTTCATTAAATCCAAATGGAATGATGTGGTGGGCGTAAATCCACGAAGACCTCTTTAAGAAAGAGAAAGAGAAAAGAAATGTGTTAATTTTGGTTTTGCCCCTTTGACTTTGATTTGTTCACGGGGTGGGGGGAGACAAAGCAACGATAAAAGAAAGCTCTTCCACAAAATAAAGACATTCGTCGTGGATTTGTGCTCAAACATGCGACAATGATATAAAACGTTGTTCGTTGTACATGATTTTCTGCGTATTTCGTTGGTATACTGTACTCCCTTTGGCTATGTCATTTTAATGGCATTCCAAGATTTAAGTGCATAATGTATCTATATAAATAATGTATCTATATAAATATACACAATCATTGATTCACTTTGACAACTCGATTTCCTGTTTTTGAAGCGCTGATTCGTTGTTTCTATCACATTCTCATGTCGTACTATTGGTGGGCCATGTGAGTGCTTGTGTGCATGAATCGCTGTTTCATTGCGCATGTGTGGAATAACTTATTTAATGGTAGAGACCTGCGCCCAGACGCATTCGACACGACCCCCTAATGACAGGCTATGACTATGTCAAACACAAGTCCTCCTCACATGTTCCTGTTATTGTACGGTATAATATACCATTGTGTCCATTCTCTCCTGTTATCCCAGTCTTTTATGTCCACTCTTCTGCATTCTTACCGATATATGTACACAATTCTTTGCAATATATTCAATCCAGGTTGCATTTGGGACTAATCTCACATCACATCAGTTTGCTTGTGTCCACGATGGCACGTGTTGTAGTTTCACTTTTTTTAAGCTCATTTTTTCCTAATTTGATCTTATGACAGTTGATATTGATTCCTTTGATTTTGCTCTGAGTGTCTCATATATTACAAGCTTTGCTTTTTAGTGGGACCCTCCATTTCCACTCCCATCCCTATTTAATATGTACTATGTATATATATATGTATATATATATATATATATATATATATATATATAAACAGTATATATATATATACAGTATATATATATACATGTATATATATATATATATATGTAATATGTTTTCTTAATTTCGTTACTCATTATCACATGTATTTTGTTAATTTACGGGTTTTTTTGCAATTATAACAACTATGTTCTACTTATAGATTGTATATGATTTTCTCTGTTTATTTGTAGGAAATGAAAATGAATTTGAAATTGAACTTGAAAATGTGTACCCTAGATGATATCACCATGGAGGCATATCACGTACCCTCATTATGGTGCATTTTTTAATGATATCAAGTAAAGTACCCTAAATGCTGCATTTCTGTCTTGTACCACGCACCGCAATACCCTAAATGGGATTTTGAGAAGAACAGAAAAAATGTCGCGTAATAGTTGAAAAAAAAATGACAGCATAATATACAACATCAATTAATATTAAAATACAGTACATAATTTCGATCAGCACATATCAGATTTAATTACTGAGTATATGTATGCAGGTAATGTCGAAATCTATTTTGTGAAATAAAACCCATAAATTGCAATAGAAATAAAAAAACAAACAAACCGGAATTTGGAGAGAATATCGACAGCCCTCTCTATGTCTACAAACATACCCTTTCTGCATTTTATTTGTCTGTTGTGTTGTGTTATGTTTTATTTGTTCATTCATTTATTTTTTTTTAGATTTGTATTTATTCATTTTTGTTTATTATTTTCTATTCATTTATTTATTTTATTTTATTTATTATTTCTTTAATATTTTTATTTTCTATTTATTTATTTATTTTTATTTTTTTATTTTTTTATTTTTTTATTTTTTTTTTTTTGGGGGGGGGGGGGGGGGGGTGAATGCGAGCGCTTAGCGCGGCCCCCGGAGCTGCCCCCCGTGAACTTATTATGTACCGCAAGTGCAAATATCATCACACTTTATCTGGTGGAGGTGTAAAAACTCTCAGAAATGCTGTGTGAGGAAAAGGTAAACATGAACTTTTACCTTCACAATATGATTCGTTTCCCCGGAAACCGTCATTACAGAAACATTCGTAGCTGCCCTCAAGATTCGTACAGGTCGCCTGTCCGTGACAGACATCGGGCTGTTCTGTGCACTCGTTAATGTCGTCACATTTCACGTAAGCATTTCCCCTAAATCCCTCTGTGCATGTGCAGACGAACGAGCCATTAGTGTTTCTGCACGTTGCATTAGCGGCACAAGATGACTGTTCACTGCATTCATTAATATCTATGACGAGAGAGAGAGAGAGAGAGAACACACACATAGTGCTAAGAATATTCAACCACGATATACTCTATAACTATCGTTGACGATTATAGTAGATAATAATTTGTACTTCATTTCGTGCTCAATGTAATTTCAATGAGCGATGTAAATACAAACATTTAAAACTTTACGGCCGAATTCATGAAGGTGGTACGATCTTTGTCCATGGTTTATAAAACCATGGACAAAGACCGTAGTTTTGTATGGGGCGCCAAGTGTCGCATGGTCTATTTCGATACGAAATCAGTCATTTCGTAACGAAATAGGCCATGCGACACTTGGCGTGGTCTAAACCATGGACAAAGATTGTACCGCCTTCGTGAATTCGGGCCAATAAATTTCATCAGTCGCTCCCCCCCCCCCCCCCCTATTAAAACAAATCACAATTTTGATGGCGAAATACATGATGTTCTACATCTTTACTGATTTCTGGCTACTTATGATTGATAAATACAATGTACGACCTGCTCACCCCTTTTAATGATTAAAAAAGCCATACATGTACACTGTTGCTATAATAGTACAACTTAGAAAAAATAAAACATTAGTGTTGTTTTATCTTTGCTTTATCAACTGAATTCGTTTGATGATTAGTGATGCGATGAACCTATCATCTTGTGTAATTTGCATACTACACTTTGCATATTGTGTGTGTGTGTATGTGTGTGTGTGTGTGTGTTGTGCATGTGTTATTTTTCAGGCAGTCTTTTGTTTCATAATCTGCTCCTTTGTAATATGTGTCATTAAAGGACAGATTTCGATACTCAGTGAAAGTTTGAAGATGAACAGACTGTGAGATTAAGAGTTATCAAACTTTTTGTAAGTTTTGTAGCTTTCTTTTTATTCTAGGCGGGGATGCAGGTTATGATATGTTGTAATATTACACTGGAAGAAGATACGTAGAAAATTCTTTGGAAATCTCACAAAATTCATGTTTCTTCTATATTTTTGACGTACAATGTATCTCATTCACAGTTCTAGTAATTGCGTAATTATTGATAAGAAATGATGGTTTATAATTTACAAGGGGCACGTACATATCACCATGAATAATGGTCGACTACTTTAAATAGTACTGTAACTTGCAATACCTCGCAAACATCTTTGTGAAGATATGCCCTAGGAGGTATACTGTACTTGTACGAGTGGAATGTGAAACGGATTTCTGCGCGCACGCCTCTTTGCCAGCAATGCTCGCGTACTTTCTGGACGGTAGCTGCGTACCTGTACAGTCAAAGCCGCTACCAGTATATCCGCTTCGGCAGCTGCACGTAAAAGAGCCTTCCGTGTTTTTGCAATCGGCGTTTGCGTCGCATGCTCCTTCTGAACATTCGTTCCTATCTGAAATGAGAATCAATACGTGGAGGGAATAGAAAGAGAAACAATATATTAGGGGATAACAAGAGATAAAATGACAAAGATGAATAACGAGAAATACATCATAAGCGGACATGGAGAATGACACAGTACAATTAATAAGAAAGATTTTTAAAAAATGTATACCTAAGAACACTTTCTCGACCAAATTATTTATACTACACTGCATAATGGGGAAAAGAGACAGGTACGTTGTAAGCATATCATAGGTCCTCTAATTGTCATAAAAATAAATTGCTGGTATGAAAGAGAGATTAGGGACCGAATTGATTTTGATGAAAATGAGGGCATAAGGAGAGTCTTCATTCAATATCGACCATTTTTACGGGATTGAAGAAAAAAACAATAAAATGTTTTCCCCGAAAAAATACAATTTTGTTTATTTAAAAAAAAAAAATCCCTTTGTAGTTCCGGTAACGTATTATCCTGATTGTCACCATCTTTTAATTATAGTTATAGTTATCTGCACTTTCTACCTTACCATAACCAGCGTCAAAATTCCGATGCAATGACAGCAATCCTTCTACGATGAAAAACATGAATGGCTCAAACCCCAGATGGCTTATTGGGTACCTGTCAAATTTGAATTTGAAAGTCTATTTGGACGAAAACAATAGAACCGCACCCCAAATAATAACTTTCATGACTTTTTTGACTCACCAACGCAAGTCATGCCGTCGCCTACGTAGCCATTAAGGCACGTACATAAATACGACCCGTCGGTGTCATTGCACTGAGCGTTTACCCCACAGCGGTCACTTTCATCACACTCGTTGATATCTGCGAAAAAAAGACAAGAAAAAAAAAGAGAGAACGGTTGTGGGTATAGTTGCAGAGAGCTGATGGTATTTTTCTTATATATTTTCCACATTTTTACGATGACTAATTGATAAACTGATTCCATTATTCATTGCTCGTTTCCTTTTCTTAGTCCTTCAGTCTGTTAGAAAACACATTGTAGACTTTGACATGACATCCAAATAATGTTCATATTAAAATACCATTTTACCAATTTATATTATCACTGGACATATTTAGATGAATTAAGTAATGACCGATTCATAACATTCTTGGTAAAGTACAGTGACATTCGACCTTTTGCAAATATAAATGCATGGAAGTAAATGTCTTTATATTTCTATCGTTTCGACATCTGTAGACATCACAGCTGAAGTTTGAGTTTTAAAATGTTTTAGCGCATTCACCTGTAACATTTATTTGACAAAGAGGGATTTCGGCCAATGATCCTAATGTAATAAAGTGTTAACAGAATTTAATATGAATAGCTCAATATATGCATAGAATGAGAATGATGATGTTTTTTAGCATTTCTCACCCCCCTCCCCAATAACTGTTGTCCCCTATTTAGGTTTATTTATTATGTATTTCACTTCTGTATTGATTGTTTGGTTTTATGTAGATTAATTTGTTGTATTTTGAATGTAACTGATATGTTTGAATATGAATGTTGTGATTTTATGTACATTTAATGTGATGTGGACCCCTATGAAAAACAGCCATTGGCTGAAAAGGGTCATCCAACCCAATTTTGTGGTGAATAGATAAATAACTAAAAAAATGAAAAAAAAAACTGGTAAAAAGAATATCCATCTTACTGTTTTGTTTTTATGTTGTTGTTGTTTTTTTTTTATGCCGTGTTTTGTTAACTATTCTGGGGACGTACAGACGTCGAACAGACAAGTGAAAGGCATGAAATAACTTTCTCCCAAAGGTGTCCGGAGGACAAAAATGACACCAATCCTTACTTGTACATGATTCATTTTGATTGCCGGATGCCAGGTAACCTCGTTGACACAGACACGTAAAACCTCCATCAGAGTTAACACAGTCAGCATTTGGTGGACAGGCGTTAGAGTCAAGGCATTCGTCAATGTCTGAAAAAAAGAAATAACCAAAAGGATTGTTTTGGAATCCTGGAAGAGGCGGTAGGCATTTTAGAACGGAAGGAGTGGGAGAATGACTGCCAACATGGCGTCTATTGTTGCGATAAGTTAAAATGTTCCTTTAATGTCTGGATTATGTTTACCTGATGAATTAACAATACACTGTATTTCATATCGTGTTCTAGCCGAGTAAAAATAAAGATTAAAAACAAGTTAAGGGTTTGTAGTAGCTGAACGGCTCTTCTAAAACGCAAACGGAATCCTATTTTCAGAATGCGCTTGCAAGTGCCCAAGAGAACAAAATAATAATAGTTCCCTTTTCAAATACACGTATGTACATAAAATGCATGTATGCTTCATTTCATCATAATCAATAATATATCATTCTTTTTTTTTAGTCCCACTTACTCCAGAAAAAGATCTTTATGGAGTCTTGTTCATGAGGCACAGAGAGGAAGAAGATATTTCAATTATATATTCTAAGTCCATGACCTGTCTATTAAAGGCACTGCATAATTATGCGCACGACAATTGTATGACGTGTATAGGTCGGAGGCAGCGATGCAATGGAATTTAACACAGCGCATGACAAAGCATTCATCCTGGTAATACGGAAATGCATTTAATATCACCTAGGGGAAAATTCAGTACGACGAAATCATTCCACAACCATCTTTATTCCCCATAGTTTGTGATTTTCAGACGAGTAATCCTTTACCTGTGCAATTTCTGTCGTTCGTCTCTAGGTCGTATCCTTTCGCGCATGAGCACGTGAAGCCACCCTCAGTGTTGTTGCAATACGTCTCGCACAGATTCTCTCCTTCACACTCGTTGATATCTAGTCGAATACAAACAGACAGACACACAAACACACGGACAGACAAACACACAAGACGCACACAAGACCGCACACACACACACACACACACACACACACACACACAAGAAAAGAAAGAATGATAACCAGACTTCACAAAAGTTGCTTAGAATTACGTTATGGTTATACATGTACATTTTGAAATATTCGTTTTGTAGGGCATAGTTAAAGTGATAAAATGAATTCGGTTTTCAAAATGCCCGCATCAGAGCTGTTTTTGCCACTGGGGGAAGGGGGTATAAACTTGATTTTCACATTCCTTTTTCATGAACGAGAACAAAAGTGCAGAGCATTTGTATTATTTTTGTCTTTCATTAACTCTCATTAAAACACAAGTTCCAAACTATAAAACGTTGCCTTTATCAGACATACCTTTGCAAGTTGTATATGAGATGTAATTATACAAAGCATGCGAATTAAGAGGAAAACGGAAACAAACCTTTGCAAGTTGTATTTGACGACAGCTCGAATCCTTGGCGATTACAACTGCATCTTTCTTCGCCATTGACACTCACACAGACGGCATTCGCTCCACAAGTTCCATTGTTTGTGCAAATTGAATTTTGCAACACTGACAAGTTCATAGCAAGGGAGAGAGGGAGAGAGAGAGGGAGAGATAGACTGAGCAACAAACGAACAAACATAATAATATCATGTTTGTTCGTTTGTTGAATACTTTGATGTTACAGTCCAGATAGTCATTTCTCTCTTTTACCAGTTCGTAAAATACAAGATGTAACTTTATCTTTGAACAATTATTAATGGATGTGTAACCAAAGGTGTGTTCATCGCATTTTCAATTTCTCCGTTCCACTCCGATTTCATTTGCATTTCCGTAGTTTTCCATGAATATTACGTTTTTCAAATATGACTTCTTTTTTTCAGTGGACACTTTCGAAGAGCTGTTTGTCCATAACGTGCCTACATGCATATTTTCTTGATTCTGTTAGACACGAGAATAGGATGTAATGAAATGAAATGTTTGAATTGTTTGCATAGATATAGGTCAATCAGAACCAGGAAAGCCGTAATTTTGCACTGTGTTATATTCAAATGAATGCCTGATAAATTGTGTAACGATATTACCAAAAAACAACTGATCAGTGTGTATTCGTGTGTATAATAAAGTCGACGGAGGGCGATATAACATCAATCTGTTACAATACATTGCATTTAGTTTGAGCGTTGGAAAGATTAAATACCGCTGCAAGTTTTGTTATTGTCATCCAGGATGAAACCCTTCTCACAGTCACAGGAGAATCCCATTTCTTTGTTGACGCAGATCTGAGAGCAGTCGTGAAGTTGCAAGGAACACTCATCAATGTCTACATCAAGAACAAACAAACAGAACATATCAAATAACTCCAATCCTTTTCACATTTCTTTTCAATATTTTCGCATTATGGCATGTGACATGTCTATGGTGTGATGGCGTGCTTTGAAGGCACAGGAACCCGGGATTTAAGAGGGCACTTCTGCCGTCTGTTGAATAACGTAAAGATCAAGACACGAAATGTTTCAAAAAGACCGATTAAAGCCGATTCTTCCCGTATTCAGTAGGGGAAAAAAATATCAATCTGAGGTCTTGATTTGGTCAACCCTCATGTAGGCCTGCAATACTTTCGCTACGTGCAACGAATCGTTAAGGCCGTGTCACACCAGCCTCGCGTGCGACTTCCGAAGAACATTTTTGCTATCCGGAGGTCCCCGCAGATGATCCGCACATGACAGTACCTAGCATGTATCTCAAAAGTAGTTACCCGGAGGTGCGCACGCTGGCTCTATTTACCTGCTGCCAAAAAAGGCCCTGTCACACCAGCTAAGCGGGCTTATTGCGTATGGGGATTTTTCAGCATGCAGAATAATTTCTGCGGCCGGACAAGGTTTAGGGCGAGTTTGGCGTGGGTATTGCATGATAAACGCGTGATACCTAAGTCCTTCTTGCGTGTATTCCGTTGAACTGCATGTTAGGCGCGTGGGTGTCACGTGATGGCTTCGTGATAGCTTCTTTTATGTCAGTTACGGGCGACATACGGGCTCTGCGAAGTACCTGCGCCACAACTGCGTGTTATCTGCGTACTAGTCGCCTGCGAGGTGAGTGCTAGCCTGAACAATAGGCTGGTTCGAGTGGATGGGCAAACAATCATTTGTCAACTAGCTTTCAAGAAGTGAAGATGCCCCGTAGACGGAAAGTGCACAAGGGCAGAGAACGTCCAGTGGATGGACAGCCACAAAGCCCGGAAGATTCACAGCAAATGCATCAAATTGCTGCTGAAGTCCATTCGGCGGATGAAGTCCTGTCCGAAAGGGACCAGGTAGTCCTCGACGGGACAGAGGACAAAGAAGAGAATGAGCCCACAAATGGCACGCACTCCCTTCACATAGGCATAGATCAGCGGGCAACTTACCTACTTCAAGTGGGTTAAATGCCTGTGAATTGCGGCGGCTACGGCCCTCCTACGGGTGTTCTGCGTGGAACTCTTCGGGCAATCCTCGCGACTCATCCGGAAATAGTTTTGGTCATGCTCAAAACTTTGCTGCGGGAAAATTGGACTAGCGTGCGCACCTTCGGGCAACTAAGGACGAGATAAGTGCTAGGTACTGTCAAGTTCGGGCCAACTGCGGAGAGCTCCGGGTAGCAAATTTGTCTCCCCGCAAGTCAAGCCGCAAAACTTCCCCAGATACGGTATGACAAGGCCTTGAGCATGCTCAAAACTTGTTCCGGAAGAGTCACGGGAGTTGCCCGTAGAGGTACGCGCAGAACACAAGTAGGAAACCCTTACCGGTAGCACCTCACAGGCAACTCCAAAGCAGGTATTTCGCAATCCCCGTAAGTCGCTCGTAACAGAAAATGGATCGGTTTCAAAGCTCTCACGCGAGTCACACGGAACGCACGCAAGTAGAAGCTAAGTAGCACGCGTCTAGTAAGTAAGAAACAAGTGCGAAAATTGCAAACATTCTTGTCCGCCCGCGGAAAATCTTCTACGTGCTTTAAACTACCTCCTCGCCACAAGCCCGCGTAGCTTGCCCGGACAGGTGTGACACCGCCAAACAACCATTCTACCTGTACAAAAGAGAGCGCACGCAATATTACTCTAGCGGGCAACGTATTTTTAGCCTAAATCATTCCTTGATTTCCAGTCAATAGCGGGCGCGATATTCACGAGAGCTGCTCCCTAGCCGAGTGCACATAGAGAGATTTTCGCATAACTATGCTGTTCTACCGCGTGCACATAGAAACGCGCGCGCGCGTGTGTGTATAATATTATGCACATGTGTGTATGTTTACGTATTTGTGGTGTCAAGTGTACACATACACTTGTACAAATTGTCTGCGTACTCATGGAGCAAGCGCGTTTAGTAACCATGGACATAAATTCAAAGTTAGTTTCAAAATCGTAAGCATTTCACCATCTCAAAACAATACGATATACACATCTGACCAAAGATAGTCTTTGTTCTGTCCAACAAAATCGACTTCAGCAGGAACGACAAGGATGCACTGGTCAGATTACTGAGAAGGGACTTTGAAAGAAGAAGAGAAGTGTGCAGAAGGATATTTCCATCTGTTGAGTAACGTTTCTTACTGAAAGAAATAGTGTTTGAAACAACGAGCAATTCACCACTATGCAAGTTGAATTAATCATGACTAATGACGGATGGCGTGATCTAGTGAACAACATCAAATAAGGGAGAATAAAGAATAAGCACAGATGTCACAAGCAAGTTGTATATCTTTTCATCTAATACACCATCCATTTATATTTGGGGGTTGTGCAATCACATTTCAAATAAGTAGGTTTTTTTTTTTTTTTGGTCATCTACAGTCATGTGAAATTGTAGTCTTATGTAAGACGTTTTGTAGTGTTATTGCAGGAATAATGGGATCTGGCGGAGGCAAACCAGTCGCCAGAGTAATTTTTGTAGTTCTGTTGGTTTTCAAATGTGTGTAATACGTCTTTACTATGTATGTTATACTAGGTGTGACAAACAAAAAGCATTTCCCACTTTTATAAGATAACACTGTCATTGATATGAGTAATAGCTGACTAGGGTACAATTTAGTTTTAGACTTAATTAAATTCATGATTAATTTCAAGTTAGGTTCCAGATTTTGGTCAAATTTAAATCTCTGTACAAAACTTGAACACTGCACAGGAACAAAACGATGTGTATGTGAGTGTGAGCTTACCCTGAACAATGAACATGAATACCACCTTGGCGTTCTTGTATTTTTTTTTTGATAGAACACGATTTTGTGGTGTGCTGTATTCTGTAATTCGTTCGTGACCATTGTTGTTAGTCTCATTTGAACCTCTTCTGCTTCTATTCTCGTGTCAGTGTCACTGTCACTGTGAAGCTATTAACAGTTACTCAAACCCTCTAACGAGAGGTCTAACATTTGGCTTACCAATACAGTACCATAGTACTCGTCAAAAGAAAAAAAGAAACAAAGAAACAAAAAAACGAAGCTTTCTTCATTTCCATAATTTTTGTTACTTTTCACCAATGTTAAAACTTTTAGCATCTATTCTGGCACGGCGTCAAGTTTTTTTTTTCCAACATTAATATTCTTGACAAGTCCAGGGCCATAATCTCATCTCCTTGAATATGTTGCTAGAATGATCCTAGATCCTGTACTCAGCCCTATGTTTCCAAAAATCCTCAGTTCTTTACAATCATGCTGACCACAGAACTCGGCTCAGAGTTGCGTACACGTGAGCGCAGAGAGCTACTGTGCAAAGACGATTTGTACTCGCGTACACACACACACACCCTCACACATACACACACACACACACACACACACACACATCATCATCATCATCATCATCATCATCACCATACACTATACATGCTCCAGAACTCGTTGCATGCCATCGTAATGGAATAATTCATGGCTATCATCGCGCGATCCAATAGCGCCCTCCTGAATCCCTGGTCCCTGTGCCTTTGAAGGAAACCAAAACCCAAAGAGAAATGTGGATTGAGTGAAAGCAGCAACATAAGTACAACAAATCAGTGAAAGTTTGAGGAAAATCGAACAATCGATGCAAAAATTACGAATTTTGAAAGCGTTGGTGTTGGAACCGCATGATGGGGAGACTACCAGAGGCTATGACGTCATGTGTGGACAGCAATTATAAAGGAAATATAAAGAAAATTTCACATGCGTTCACTTTTCTAGCGTAATGAAGGAGCACTTGGCTAACCGCTTCAGAAAGCAGGGGGAATAATTACTACCCTTAACATATGTCAGTATCAAGTTGATGGAACGTGTAATTTTCATGAAAAATGGATTTTGGGGAACTCCCTTTTTTTTCTTTAGTGGAGTCGAAATGGTAATACATTTCGAGTTCTCATGCTCACTAACAGTAAATGATTGGCTTTTTATGTTTTTGTGCATGATTCGAGCGAGTATCTACACTCAGCAAAAACAGGAAGTAAACACTTTGTACGAGTTCATACTATTCACATAAGATTTGATTAAATTTGATTGGTTATCAAAATATGTCAATATACAAGGAAAATGTAAGCATGAGTGAAAACATTCGCTTTTGTCCTCCAAGGCACAAAAGTAAAAATTGCAAAAAATGGCTCATTGTGTTTCATTTGCAAATGCCCTTCAACAATGCCAACAAAAGACCAGTTTCATACAATGAGAGACATGAAAGAAATAAAAATAAGTTTCCGTTTTCTTCATCTCTTTACCAACTCAAACAAAATGAAAGTGGGAAACTAAAGGGGGAAAATAAGAATTTTTTGTCAAGTCAAACTTCAAAAAGGAAATAAGGGCACAAAGAGCTTTAAATGAACAGAATATCTTTATTTCATTCTTTTGATTTAGTAATCTAAGAATTGATGAGACCAATTCAAGAACCAAATATTATTTACAATTTTCCTAAATGGAGAAATCAATTCCAATTCCTATCATTTTTGTTTATCGTGCTTACTTCTAATTTCATTTAAATTTGGATTTGACAGAAGGTTCCTCATATTCCTACATTATTTTTAGGCCTTTATTGATCTTTTTTGCTTCAAGGATATTATATAGCAAACGTTCATTTTTGCAACTAAATTTATGTTTTTTATTGTCTTAGATTTGTCTTTTGTTCTTATTGTTACACGGAAGAACACTTACGCATAAATGACAAGTTGCCTATTTTTTAAATCTTTACTTTTGTGCCTCGGAATAGAAAAACAAAGGTGTTCACCCATGCGTAAAGTTTTCCTTTTTTTATTGTCCAACCAGGTTGATAGCCAATATCAGATTAGCTTTCATTTGGTATATAATACATTAGCTTAATTTTGGCCAAATATTCTATGAGAAATGTAAACTTTAAAAAATGTATACTTTCTTTTTTGCTGAGTGTATATCCATTAATATGTGTATGTTTGCATAATAGCTTAGGCTACCCCCCCCCCCCCACACACACAAGAAGAAAAAAACCGAATGACAATGCAAAGGATTTGACAGAAAGACCGTTTAAACTTTTTTTAATGCTGATTTTGAGGACAGAGTCGCAGAAAAGCGCCCTCTCTCGTTCTCCTTTTTGACACTTATACTTACCTGTGCAAAATATTCCATTGCCCTGGTAGGATGACCGACACTCGCAGCTAAAAGATCCATTCAGGTTTGTACAATCCGCGTTTACAGAGCAGTGACCGAGGTTGCATTCATCGATATCTGTAAAGCGAATTGGCGGTTGTGTCAAGTTAACACATGTATACACCTGTACTTCAAAATTGCCGTTAACAAAAATATCAATTTTTATAATCTTGTGGTCTACAAACACAATGGCAAAAGTTTGGGGAGGGGGGTAATAAGTCAAGAAAAGTGCCAAGGTTATATGTCAAGCTGCGCACTGTCTTACTAACGAGATAGTACCATAGATATGACTGACTACCTGCAACGCGTGAACCTGTGATTCCAGACCCATAACCCCAGTCATTGAGGCAGGGAGCAAGAAGGTAGTAGTAGAGGAGTGGTATCTTATCACAATTTGTGCAAATGTATGCGTAGGTTCTATAGCATGACAATAGAAGAGGCTGTTGATTTTAAAAACTCAAAGCTCTATTTAAGAGGAAATGTCAAAATCCTGCATGGATCTTGGTGGTAATGGTTTCAATTACCAATATGGTATTACTACCCCAGTACTAAAATATAAATAAGCAAATAAGCAAATAATATCAGAACCTCATAAAGGAGCTATGTTATCTTGCGCACATTTTGCATAATTTGCTTCGCCAGGGTTTTTTTTTCGGATTACAAAGTATATTGGCTGATGCGTACTTCTGCGTGCCTGAGTTTAAAGTTGAAGATGTACCATCTTTGAAGGATATTGTATTTGTTCACGTGTCCTGTTCTCTGTATGCTGAATAATTGCTGCCGAATACATTGAAAGGACCAGCTAACTGTTGCTTGCCAGGTTTGTTGTGATTGAGGAATGATGTTGACTTATTTAAAACAGAAGCACTGTCTTTTGTCAAACAATTCATTAACACCTGCTACAAAGTGTATAACTACTCCACGGCACGCAGCATTGATATACGGGAGAGATTCTTCTCTTTACCAACGCTTTCTTGCAGGGAAGGGGTGAAAGTCTGCTATTACATTAGCTACATTCAGATGATCCTTAACTTCGAGGATAAGCTCGTAAATAAGTATGGGGCGCCAAGTGTCGCATATTCTCTTACGTCAAGAAATGACCGATTTCGTGAGGAAATAGACGATGCGACACTTGGCGTTCCATACCTGCCCATGAGCTTATAAAGTTAGGGATCACAGTCTTAATGTAGTTTTTATTGTCGTACTTCAAGGATATGTACAGGGGTGCACTATATGCGCAGTCAAGTCGATTGAAATTACTCGAACATCATGCCAACCTAAAGAATAATATCGCCTCCTCCTGGAAACATTGTGTGGCGTCTTAAAATGACAGCAGCATGATTAACTGGGCGGATTTAAAATCACGCAAGTCTGTTCTTGAACATGAATTACGTCATCGGATATCACATGTTTCTTTGAATCAAATCCCCCCCCCAACAATGTTAATTCCTTCCACTATGTAAATCACCTTCGCATCGACCGTGTAGACTCCTGCTGAACCCAGGGAGACATAGACACTCGAAAGCTCCATCCGTGTTCAGACAGCTCGACCCGAACGTACAGTTGTTCGTGGTGTCACTTGCGCACTCGTCAATGTCTACATAAGATTTCAAAAAAAAAGAGACAAAAAAACCTAAGACAAACAAAGAACATGTTTACTGACCAACCAATAATCTACACTCAACTTAACATGTTAACTGAGCAAAAACAAAATAAACTCGATTTGACCTCGTCATTACCAGGTGATAGACTAGTGATAGGCGAGGGGGAGGGGGTCCACATCAGTCGTCCATTACAGGCTTTACACCCGCAGCCATCTATGAAGCTCGGGGTTCCCAAATCAAAAAAAAAAAAATATCTCTTGAATTTTATAATGTATTGTGGCACAACTAAAACTATTACTGAACAAGCAGGAAACTAGAACTCTTAATGACTGAATAAAAGCAAAAGAAATCAGAACAGGAAAATCAGCCTCGTCTCATGTTGGTCTCATACGTATTTAATACTTTTTATGTCCGGGACCTCAAACGGAAGGACACAAAAAAATAGAATATTTATCATAATAAAGGAAATAAAACAAAATGTGTCAGGGACTGAAGAAAGCTCGGACAATAATCGCGTTGCACACTATCCATCCATTCAATAGTTATGTATTAAATGTATTATATCAATAAGATGCAAATAACGCAGATTTCCTATTTCAACTACCTCCCTGTTTTAACTTACCAACGCAAACAGCGCCATTTCCTGTGTAACCCCGATCACAGTCACACCTAAAGCTCCCGGGAGTATCCATGCAAGTGGCGACTGGACTGCACACGTCGGTGGCGTTCTCGCATTCATCGACGTTGCTGCATTCGATCCCGTCCCCGATCCAGCCCGCGTCGCAAGCGCAAATGTAGAACCCAAACCTGTTCGTACATGTGGCTTGCTCGTGACACTCGTTCACTTCCGGGTCGCGACATTCGTCTTCGTCTTCAAGAAAATAATGCCACAGACAATAATCATTGCAAGCATGTTCAAATACTTCACGTGTAATTACTGTGAATACATTGTAATCATAATTTGAGCAATTAGGCAAGCACAGATAGACCCAAGCATACAAATGAGTACCTGACAGTGGTGGGTTTGCACTGCTATAAGTTCGATAACTTTTACACTACTATACTGTTACACTACTTCTTCAGTTCAGTTCAGTTCAGTTCAGTTTTTATTTCTGCATTTCAAAATCAATACAAATCAACAAATCAACAAAATACTGACATAGTCATTTACAGAGCTAATATTCGTAACGTTTGGATCATACATACATTTTCTTTTTTCAAGATCGAATATCATATTATATAAAAGGAAGCAATAGGAAATGATAAAAATGAAATGCAGGGGACCATCATAAGCTAAGCTTGACGAGGAAGATGGCCCCAGGTAAAGAGATACATAAAGAAAATCTTGCCACTCACTGAGTTGGGGGTAATTGTGCGAAGGGCACAATAAAGAGAAACATAAAGAAAATCTTGCCACTCACTGAGTGGGAAGTAATTGTGCGAAGGACGTGCGGTGCAGTGCGGTGTGCATTGTGTTGGGATGAATCTTGGTTTGTAAGTTGAGTGTTATTTTGTGTATCAGTGTGATGAGGTAAATGTTACTTCAGTTATGGCCGTGAACTCATTGTTTAGGGTGTTTGTTGACCAGGTGATATGAATATTTATGTATCAGAAGTATACTGGATTATGAGGGTGATTTTTAGTTCTCGTTTGAAAATGTTCAACGACGTACATTGTTTTAAATTACGTTTTAAAAACGTACATTGTTTTAAACTTCTACCACTACATACTGACAATAACTATATATATATATATAATTAGTATTACCTTCTACAATAATATCTGATAAGAGTGGCGAGTCTTGTCAATTACATTTAAATTACATTATCAAAAAAAATACTGCACTAGTAACTTGCATCAAACACGGAGTTTACTGATAGCAGTATCTAAGGTCTCATTTCTTTTTTTAAGTATCGCCATTAAGATTCCAGTTAAACATTCCAGTTATGACTACATGTTTAGTATAAAGGATACTATAACAGCCATAACTTGACGTTATCTTCGAGGATCTAACCTGCACATTTCAGAAGTCCATCGCCCACGAAACCCGCCATGCACGTGCACGTGAAAGAACCGACAGTGTTGTTGCATACAGCGTACTGGTTACAATGTTGGACATTAGTGCATTCATTGATATCTAGGGAGGGGAAAAAACAGAAACAACAAATCTTCAACCAAAAATCACAAATTATCTCTATCATCTAGAAGGTGATGTTAATAGTATATGTCGTCTTTGAAACTTTGATAACTAAAACAATACCATTTTCTGGCTATTTGTATTATTTTAGCTTCATGACACCTGAAAGACGTACGGTTCCAAGAGAAGACGAGGAATAATTGCTTCTTGTTACGAACTGTAAGAATTGAAAGGAGGAAGAAATAGGCGTAGCTTGCCAACCACACTTTATTTCCAAGCTTCCGGCCATAGGCATTGTTCACGGCTGTAAATTGACATGTCATAACATCACATTTACAGCCGTAAACAAGGCCTAAGGCCGAAAGCTTGGAAATAAAGTATACTTTTAGTAAGCTACGTCACTATATGAAATCTACTTAATTCATTTGTACATTTGTACATATATATATGTATAATGTATATATGTGTATGTATGTATGTACATTATATACACATTTATATGAGCAATAAAACGCAGTTCAAAGAAGAAAGATTTCTTTTAATGTGTTTGAAATATCAAAACAGTTAATGATTACAGAAGCTTACTTTGCAGAGTTTGGTCACAAAATTGAGCCTACTGCAGTTTACAGTTACCTTCGCATGAAGCCTGGTTTCCCTCTATTCCCTGGTATCCAGGCGTGCAAGAGCAGTTAAAGGACCCGGCTGTATTAACACACACACTGTTGTTTCCACAGTTATGCATACCCAATACACATTCATCGATATCTGTTTGTACATAAGAATAGCAATAATACTCTTGTCTGTGAGTGAAATTCGTCAAAAAAGAAAAACAAGAATATGGTTCATCACATATACCAGCGATTGTGTAGACACACCTGCTATATATAGAATTATTCTGTTTTAGATATCAAGAGTAAAAACTTGGGAGTCAAATAAAAACACCGCAGGAGCCACACCGACGCAGAACTTTTGATTACTATACACATACACACACACACACACACACACACACACACACACATATATATATATATATACATACACACACATATATATATATATATATATTATACATATACCGGACATTCTTGGTGTATGAGAACATGACTGTGTACTTGTGTAGATGGTTTGGATCTCATCTGTTGACTTTCATAGTTAGATGACACCTAAAGTACATGTCACTGTATGAAACTTAACTTATGCATTTAAACTTTATGAAATCTTTAGAAAAATAGCTAAGCTGATCAAGGAAACAAGAAATTTTAATTAATTACCATAAGAGACGATGTCAATCATTTACGCTATGCACCATAGGTGACATATTTTAAGAAAGCCATTGTGAATTAGAAACTAAAAGACGGTAGTCGCTATCTTCTGAAGGAACGTACCACTGCACGTCCGTCTATCCAGATTCAATGTGTACCCTTCATAGCACAGACACTGATATGAACCCAAGGTATTCATGCAGATCTGTTCGCAGTCATGGAGTGTTCTATTGGAACATTCGTTCAGGTCTGTTGGAAACAAGTACAAACAAGAAATATTTCATTAGGGTTAGACAAAATATGTCTTGACTGGTTAGGGGAATGGTTATTATTCATGATGTACCTATTATTGAGTATTATTCAATAAAGTCATTATAAATAGGCCTTTTCATAATATTTCTACGCATTATTTCCTTTTCCTGTTCACAGGATGACACAGACACTCACAAAGATGCTGAAGGCATGTTTAAATTGATTCTGCTCGGAGACCATTCTTTGCAATGTAGCGATCTCAAAAGAACACTGGTAAACGGCAGAGACAAAGAATATTTGAAGCGTTTTTGTATTTTCTTTGTATAAAAACCATTTGCATGTATTTCCTGTGCTATATGTATGCGTGGTATTACCGTAGCAGGTGAATCCATCACCGAATAGATTGGGAGGACAGTTCTCGCATTTCGGCTCCGTGCTTGGGGGGCTTTCGTCGATGCAGAGCACGCCTTCGAAGCAGGGGTCCCCCGCACACGAGTCAATATCGAGTTGGCAGTGGTCTCCAGACCAGCCGGCCGCGCAATTGCATGTGACGACCTGAAACAAGACGTCAGAAAGTCACGATGAAAATCGTCTACTTGTATTTCTACCGGGGGCCGGGGAACTGGAGAATAACTCGGAAAAAAAGTTACAACACCCATGAATTTCCAAAGATTCCGTCCTGAGATTCTTCCCGTCACGTGAAAGGGTGGGGGTCAAGGTCAATGGTACCCCCGTCCCGCACCCCTCCTCCCCCCGAAAAACGTGTCGCCCCTGCCATTAATTTCACTACTTCTACTACTAATACTACTACTACTACTACTACCACTACTACTACTACCACCACCAGTTATACTACTACCGGACATATTATATCATTTTAGGCACCCATAATTTTGGGGTTCTGCCCTCTCTCCACCCCTCGCCTTCTCTAAATTATTATTATATTCTTTATTCGCTTCTTACAAAGCACATAGGCCTATATATACAGTAAAATATTCCTAAAAACATGCAGATACAATGTGTAGACATGGATACAGAAATGAAATATTAGAAAAAAAAAATTAAACATACACACACATAGGTCTAAAATTGCCCTCAGGGAGATCCAACAGATATCCACATATTTTCGCCCATCAACCCTCCCTCACCCGTGCCCGCTCTGACTGTTCGGGGAAGTGAGTGGAGCACAGCACCCATCCGTATCCCGGCTAAAAAACTACGCACCCAATCCAGCACAATGTACCTCACTCTCTGACTACTAGTACAATGCACATGATGTGTACACACAAGTGCGCACGTGCGCCCGTGCATGCTCTCATAGACATGCACACATTGTTCAATAAGTACGATGTTCTACTATGCACCCGTATACGCACAACTGTCCCCGAAGCAGTCATGATGATATAAAAAGAAAAAAAAATTGCATCTTTTACTCTATGTTCTGTATAATAGTGTAGCCAGTACAAAAACTCATTCTCCCTGAAAGTATTTCATTCCAGCTACACTATGCCACCTTAATGTAGACACAGATACGAAATCAACTCATTACATTCTTGAGGGTTTAAAAAAGAAAATTCTTTGTAATCCCTCATATGTATCAATTCCCTTATTTGCTCGGCATTCCTCATGGCTTCATCCATCTCACCGCATAATGCCTTCCATCTTTCATTTATCTTCGACTGGTCTAAAAAATACCTACTATTCAAAAATCTCAAATTACCACCTAGTACAGAATATGCTCCAAATCTACTCATTCCTGTTATATAAGAAACAATCTGATTCTTTGTGTTTAAAGATTTTATTATAAAATTCAAACACCTTCTATGGAACCATAATTCAGGGCTCATCATTGCTGATAAAAAGGCAAGAATGCATTTTGTGTCTGCCATGGAATTTTCCATACTCTTCGAACAGCAGTTCTCCAGTGTCTATATAACGCATCTAAAGAGGAGTCATATAATGGACATAACTGAGAGCCATAAAAGCTACAACAAAATTTTTGAAACAAAACATTACGTACCTCACACTTGGCATATCTAAAATTACTCAGTAAAATATTACACTGACGGTTAAAATCACCATTAATTTTAGACAAATCAGCATGCAAAATATCATTTGTAATAATATGACCAAGATGACATATATTGTCTACAACTTTCACATACTCTCCATTAATTGTTATCCTTGGATCTACAACTTCTTTTCCATCACATTTGAATATAATAAGCTGACTTTTGTCACTATTAAACTTCAAATCAAATTGAGAAGCATATTTTTGACAGATAGTAATCATTTCCTTCAGAGCTGACACATTTGGGGATAAAATGATCAAATCATCAGCATATGAGAAAACGCCACTAAACATTTGACCCATGTAACATCCTTCACCGAGTGCCTGCAGTTGATGCAGAAGCCCATCAATATAGAGACAGAACATACATGGAGACAATATACCACCTTGTTTAACTCCATTTGAAACTGTGAAAAAATCAGAATAAACTCCATTCCATCTGAGTATGATCTTCTGATCTAAGTACATATTTAGCAACAGCTTGCAAAACATTGGACACACCCCTTTGCATAACATAATTTCAAATAATCTCACAAAGTTGACTCTATCAAAAGCTTTGCTGGCATCCAACACAAGACCATAAACATTGCTCTTATCATGGAGAAAATATGAAACTGTTTCTCTAACCATACTTGTGCACATTGTCGTAGATATCCCCTCTTTAAACCCAAACTGTAGATCACTTGTGCATAAATGATCTAGTTCTCTATTCATAATAACTTATTCTAAGATTTTTCCAATTATACTACTCAAAGTTATTGCACGAAAATTACATGAGTTTCCAAGATTTGCCCATCTTCCCTTAGGAATAGGGACCATTGTGTTTCTAAGCATATTTTCAGGTGTATACCCATGTCTAATCATTGCGGTAAACAACAAAGCAACATATCCACTTACAGCGTTGTTACCATAAATAAAATGATCTGACATTACTCCAGTAATATCGTCTTTCTTCGACTTATTCAGCTTTTTTATAGCATTGAACACTTCAGCTGCTGATATACCATGATCACCATGAGTACATGAATCACGCCTGCATTTTTCATTCAGTAGACTATCAATGTTGTTGTTGTTTTTTTTAAAGAATAAAAATGAATTAAAATTATGATGCAGTAAGACTGGCAAGACATAATGAAATCGTTAACTAACGTTGTTTTTAAAACTATCAAAACTTATCAAATGTATCATGATTTTTCAGATATTTCACCAGTAAAGTGCACCAGATCGTCTAACTTCAGTTGTAGAAAATTATTGCAAAATCTCCTTCATCACCCTCGTCCACACCCCCTTCATACACCTTGTACACAGGAAAAGCGCATGCACACGCAGGACACCAGGTGACAGATACCATGATTTGGTGATTACCATGTATCCCGAGTATCTGCTTTCCTGTCCTGTTGCTTGTAAATGACAATTTTTCAAACATTTACCAAATAAAAAAAGTTTGCACCCGATATTTGAATGTTAACTCTACTAATATTCGTAGGTTTTCAACTACAAAGGCTTCCTCCCTTGGGAAGGAGAATAAAAAACAAAATAAAAACAGAGCTTCGTACTCAGTGTAGGTGCAAACGTTGGAAGAGAGGTATTCAACAGGTAGGGTCTACGTTGATTTAGCCATTCAATTTTTCCAGGAATATTTATTTTTCCTTTTGATTGAAATTTTCCAAATATTTCACAATTGTGCAACGGATCACTGCAATTCAATCATGAAAACATGCGACGAGGAATGATATCGTTCGTCATTTTCACAGTTATTTTTTTATTTTTTATTATTTTTTTATTTAGACTTACCGCAAATCTGTTCTCATTGAGGTCTTCTCCTTCGGCTTCGGTTTCAAAGTCACAAGTGCCATTGTTTTCACACAGGCAGACCTTGACAAGGATTGAGACTGAGGATTGGACCAAACCGTCACTGGCCACCACGTCCAGAGTAATCCTGTCCGTGTTTGCTGGAGTCCAGACAAGCCGACCATCTATAGGGGGACAATACAGGATGGACATGACGAGTATAGCAATCAATCATTAATACTAGTAATTTGTGTGAACTTTTCACTGAGCATAAGATCATAGTTTATTAATTCTCTTCCAATGTGCAAAGATTACATGAAAATGGTTAAATTTATCTAATTTGTATGATATTAAAAATGAAATTGTAGGTATTTGTCAATTAGCAACAAAAATACAAACTCCAATCTTCTCAAAAATAGAAATAGGTTGTAAATTAAGATCATTGAAAATAAGCTTTACTGATTGTAAATTGCCTATGATGGTCGGATGCTCAGTATTCAGCGAGGAGGTTATTAGACTGTCAAAAGACGAAACTTAAGCTGTATCTCGGCCCATTATTTTACCCTATTCTTACCAGATGATAAAATCATGAACGTCAATATTTGACAAGGCAGAAAAGCAATCCTATTATGACCATGGTGACGCACATAGATAATACAGTCATAATTATGAGCATCGAGTTGACATAAAAATAATCCAATTACAACTCATCTTATACGCTAATAAAAACATGTTTATTTGTTTGTAAGATTCCAGAAAACTACACAAAACAATCCTAAACACATTCGTTGACTGCGTAGTGTTCATAAAGAACCTGACCATCATCAATGGACGAATTCTGTGGAGCAGTGCCGCTCAGTGAAAACGTGATGATGTCGTTGTTTGGATCAAAAGCTTTGATCAGAAGGACGTAGGTTTCTCCTACTACAACATGCAGCGTGTTGTTGGCCATCAATGCCCCCGTAGCGCTTAGCTCTTTGATGTCCGTGATTTCCGGGGGAAAGTTATCTGATTCGGTAAACAAAATAATGAAGATGAAATGTGTATACAATTATTTAATTGTAAAGTATATATGTGTGTGTGTGTGTGTGTGTGTGTGTGACTGTGCACCTCAAAAGAAACAAAAAGTCGCCAGACATGAATTTTTAGTTAAGACCATATTCTGACAGAGAAGACTTTAAGCTTTAAAATGATGTATAACTCAAATCAAAGGGACTCTCCTAACCTATCTAAATATTGGAAAGAAAGCACAAACTCAGGAAACGTGTGAACTGAGAAAAGAGGCTCTGAAGTACAGTGTCTATTCAAGCGCTTAATCTTTACCAAACTGTGCTGGCTGTGCGATGAATGGGACAAAAAACAGGAAGTAAACCACTAGAGTAACGACAATGAAGGGATTATCAAATTAAACTAAAATTAAGCACGCCTCATTAACACATCCTGACCATAATCAATGCCAACTTTCAAAGCAGTAGCACTATCCTTTCAAAAGTTATTAGAGTTGAAAATGAAGAGTGTGGACAAGGTTTTTCAGAAATGAAAAAGGGATTCTAAAGACACACCTAATCACACTATTCTACAAAAAATGTTCGAGATAAACTGCTAAAAAAAAACACATTTTCCTGCCCGTTTTATGATACCAAATTTTAGCATAATGTAAAAGAAGACTCGCTCTTTCCGAAAATATGAAAAAGTCAAGTTCGGCTAGGTTGACCCATTTCACTTATTTATAATAATTTATATAATATGTATATATATACATACATACATACAAAAACATTTATCAATTTATTTCATTTCAGCTGTTGGTGCAAACAGAGAAGTGTGGTCAAGAGTAACATATAACGGGAATGGAAGAGTGGTGCTATTATTTTCAATTTGATGCGTATTTCAATGTAATTGTCTTTTTAATTACATATTTCAACCTGACAACAAGGTGCATTTTTGTCACAAATAGCTTTACGAAGATATTTCACATCAGAAGTGCCCCTTTAAAAAAAAAGCCAAACTCGATATTAATACCCCATCGTCTCAATTAAGAACTGCATCAATAAAGAAGCTGTTTTTTCTATGAGCCTGACTTGTAATCTAAGGTAAATCACTTGGTGACAAATCCACTTTGTCCCTTACTAAGTGTTTGCACGTATGCCTCGCGTCTGGCACCAATATTCAACGAGTTTGCTCCAAGCACCGGCCCCACCGCCAAGTAATCAAAGAGACACGACCTGTCGTCTTCACACAACTCAAGGGCAGCGCTCTTTTCCTCTGTGGGCGCGTCAGCCAGGAGTTCATCCAAAAACAGTGGCATGAAGTCAGGATCGTTGTAATCGTTGTTTCCATGATCGAACAACGACTCGTTCAATCTGACCGCCCCTACATTGACAAGAATTAAAATTCCGAAAAATTTGGTGCAGAAACTAATGAAAAGGACAGTTTGAATGTACTGACAGAGAGATTACTGTGAATAAGAGAGAAATTGCTCATTTCTATTGCTTAATCTAGGTCGTATCCATTTTGTCATAATACTGTATTCATAGTTCTCTCTTGCATACTAATTTTGCTATGAATAGATGATATCACACGAATTGCACATTTCCGTTTCTATCAATCATTGATATGCTGCTTAACAGAAAAATTCAACATTGCTCTCAAAACAGTAAGCAAAAGTGTAAAAAATCAATTCACATTGTCTACTTCAAAATCATCCTCTCCTCACACACACACACGCACACACACAAACCCCCAACAAACAAAAACAACAAACAAACAAACAAACAGGGAACTTATTTACCAAACAACCAGAAAATACCATTGAACAAGTTTTGGTTAACTTTTTCACTGAAGAAGCTTTCTTGCATCAAAGTTTCTAAGTTGAGTACGGGTATAGGTCAGAGGAGACAATAATATTGTTTTGACTCACATGATTTTCCAAACTCAAAGATTTCCGCCTCTGAAAGATTTTTGCCTTCCTCCGGTTGCAGAATGGTTCCATTCCTAAGCAGAAAGTCATCCGATGGATCGCCGTTCCACAAACCTATGAAAATCAATAATACTTAAATCATTATTTTGAGCACCAGTTACATCAGTCTGGGGAAATCTGCAATTACTTCCAGGCATTGGATAAAAGAAAAACACATGGTTTTTACAATATACCAATACGTTTGTTAAAGGACTCGGCGCATCTAACTTCTGAGCCACTGACTTATATATCTTCAATTTGTCACTGGAAGCTGGAGTTTTCCAAGATGCTCTGAAAATAGCAAAAGTTACTCCAATTTACAAGAAAGGTTCTAGGGAAGAACCAGGCAATTACAGAACTATCTATTAAGTGTTGCCAATAATTGCAAAGATTTTTGAAAAAAAATCAACAAGCGGTTGGTGGATTTTTTGGACTCCAACAGTATTTTGTACAAACATCGGTATATATGGTTTACGTAAAAAGTACAGTACTAAGCTCTCTGTTATCAACCTTGTGAATTCACTTCTAAAGTCAATCGATGAAGGTAAAAACATTACTGGTGTATTCATTGATTTTCAAAAGGCTTTCGACACAATAAACCACAAGATCCTCCCAAGCAAATTGAGTTTTCATGGCATTCACGGCAAACCCTTACAATGGTTTGATAGTTATCTTGCGAATCGATCACAAGTGATATGTTACAAGGAAACAGTCAGTAGTCACATACTTGTGGGAATAGTGCTATATTCATGTCTGCGTCATGATAACCAGGATAACACTCTGACATTGCATGAAAAATGTTAATGCAAAAGGGTTACTGATGACATACCAAGTAAACCCCTTCCAACACTCAGTTCGGCATACTCCGAAGGCCCGTACATGATTAAATCCAGGATTCCACTCTGAAATGTGACTTGAAGTGAGGATGGGATCTGCGCTGGACTCAAGAAGACAGCTGTGACGGTCGTACCGTTAGTCGCCCCCTCTTCCGTGGTGTTATCACTGCTCACTGTCAGCGCAAAATAGTCATCAGTCGAATCGTACCCTTCTGTGACAAAGGCAAGAAAGAAATTCATGTTTAGGGCTATAGTGTCTATATGTTGCATTTCTAGGAAGTGTAATAAGACTGGTGGTGATGGTGATGGCGATGTTATCATAACGATTTTGATATTAACAAGGAGAAGGAAAAGATGAAGAAGGGCCGTGACCAGGGTAGCTTCTCCAGTGGTGACGCTGCTCTTCAGAGATCCTTCCAATTACCATAGTTGCTAACCATCTTGTGGCTAATATCATATCCGTCCATTGCTAATGCACAAGGTATTGTTCATTTGGGCATGACATCTTTAAAGGACCAACACGTTTTGTTGAACTGCTACAATATGACTCCAATACACGGGTGGGGAGAGGGTTAAGGCATGTTAAATTCACCTTTATATTGTAATGCATTTTCTTGAGAAAATTCCTGAAAAGCGCGTGATATAACTGCCATTATAGGAAATGTGAAATATGATATGGTGAATCAACACGGAATTTCTTAATCTAAACTCGTCAGTCATGTGTTAAACTTTTTAATACACACACATTCATTCCATTGATACGACTTTTATGGTTTGAATAATTTCTCACACACGCTGTATTCAAGTCTGCATTTTTTCTGCCTCATGCTGTCGTATAAGTATATATAAGATTTAATTCAGAACACCGCAATTCAATTCTGTATTTTCTGAAGCTTTACCTGTTCGCACAGTTTCAAGATCTACGTTTGAGTCATTCACTTTGACTTCCATCTCCGTCCGATTGCCGTTGAGGGTTATTTGAAGCTGTCAAAAGGTCGACGGTAAAAAATTATTAAGATGACGTGAAAAACACAATAACATGTCAGTATCAGAAAACAACAACTAGAACTTTGGTAATTCATCTCTATGTTAAGAAGAGACAGAATGCTTGGAATTGAAATTGCTATAATTAAGGAGACCAGTATTCTTGTTGTAGGTGCGAGTTTTTGCCACAAATTTCAAATACAAAAAGAAAAATCACCAAACCATTGTTGACTACAGATAGTGACGCATTAGTTTCCGTTTATGGAAGATGTAGTATGTGTAATTCGTGAGGATTTAGACTTGAGATAGAAAGTGAAATGAATCAGTGAGCTTTGAACAGGTGGCAAGGACAGACACATGGTGATTTTATAATTACAGTTGTAATTCCTTGTGTGGCGGCAAAGCCCAGGAAGACGGTCCCAGTATTATCCCTTTCTCCAACCGTTTTCCCGGTCCTCGCTTGAACCTGAAACGGATCGCCATTGGTGTACTCCAGCATAACATATTCTCCCAGGCTGTTGAGTGTGTATGATTTCCCGTCGAATGTTTTAACGTGAGGATTACCGAAGAGCCAACCTGAAAGGAAGCAACAGATAAACAGAATGACATTTTTTATTTGAATACATATGGAAAAAAAATCACGTTGTCTTCTCACAATTCTTTTCATTGGACAGAAATAATGTAGTTATATTTACTCATAGTAACCCGTTCTGCAGGTAAAGAACATAACGAAAGATGAAAAAAGAGCAAAAGTTCTAGCATAGCAATTTATACTTCGAATATGGACCCTAAAATGAAGAAGACAATACAGTTCGTCTTTGCATTTTGCTACTCCCGAAGAAAAAAAAAAGAAGAAAAAATCTGGGTAATGTAGCTGTTGGTTAGTCATTACCCAGGGAAAGGTTTTATGTAAGAACAAAGTTCATGCAACAAGTCCTCTTTCCATTACAGGAGATTTGAACAGATTTCCATGGGAATACATCCCTAAGAATGGAAGTCTGTAGTTACGACAGAGAGATGGTGGCCTCTTTCTTTCATAGTGATTGCAGAATAAGGCGTTTCGTGAACGACGGCAGCAGAAATGTCTTGGGAATAATGTGTCCCCCATCATACACTTATTCTCCTGTACAAATCTTTTATCCAGTCCAACATTACGTATGGTATTGAAGTGTGGGGGAGTACATGCAAATCTTATCTAAACTGCCTTCGTCTTAGTCGGAAGATGGCCATGCGAGCTATCACCTTCAGTCCACTCAAAACACCTTCTGATCCCCCGTTCTAAAGTCTAATGGACATAATATTTGAATTACATAAACTTTCCATGTGTACATTTATTTGGATTTTGATTATTGACTCTATCGACCCCCTCTCGGGGTATGAAAGTGCAAACATATTTACAATATATGAATACAAAAATAAAAAGTGATAATATACATGTTCATGTGAAAATAACAGATATTACACGTTTACAAAACAAGGCGTAAAGGACGTTTAACTACTCTACCACTACGTGTACACACATTCACATCTACTTTACTCTCTACAAAACTACTGTCTTTCTTATTTGGTCTTGAAGAAAACTGAAACATAATCATTCTGACAAATTTGGCTATTTTTTTTTTCAAATGGCAAGCATTAGCTAAATTGAATAGTTTGGCCATATGTAACGGACTTGGTGTACTGGCCGTCACGCTACTTGGTAAATACAATAGTCTCTCTTTTTGGAAAAAGGAACAAACAAAAATACAATGAAAATCATCCCCTATATCTGCAGATGAACATATAGTACAATGCAATTCATCTGTCAGGCTTGCATCAAACCTGCCCTTATTAACGTGTAATCTATTCGATCGACATCTGAATTTACTTAATGTAACATAATCTTTCTTACACAAGATCTGTAAACACTTCTCAAACATCAAATGTGACCCTGCACCTCAAAACAAACAAAAAGTCGCCAGACATGAATTTTTAGTTAAGACCATATTCTGACAGAGAAGACTTTAAGCTTTAAAATGATGTATAACTCAAATCAAAGGGACTCTCCTAACCTATCTAAATATTGGAAAGAAAGCACAAACTCAGGAAACGTGTGAACTGAGAAAAGAGGCTCTGAAGTACAGTGTCTATTCAAGCGCTTAATCTTTACCAAACTGTGCTGGCTGTGCGATGAATGGGACAAAAAAACAAGAAGTAAACCACCAGAGTAACAACAATAAAGAGATTATCAGATTAAACTGAAATTGAGCATGCCTCATTAACACATTCTATCCATAATCAATGCCAACTTTCAAAGCAGTTGCACTATCCTTTCAATAGTTATTAGAGTTGAAAGTGAAGAGTGTGGACAAGGTTTTTCAGAAATGAAAAAAAAAAGGATTCTAAAGACACACCTAATCACACTATTCTACCAAAAATGTTTGAGATAAACTGCTAAAAAAACACAATTTCCTGCCCGTTTTATGATACCAAATTTTAGCATAATGTAAAAGAAGACCCGTTCTTTCAGAAAATATGAAAAAGTCAAGTTTGGCTAGGTTGACCCATTTCACTTATTTTCAGTCCTTACGCAAAATCAGTGTGTGCGACTTTATGTTCGTTTTTAGGTGCACGGTCACATATACTTTGCACATTTTAGAATCCCCCGTAATTAATTCAGTGCATTCAATAGGCATTCATTGTGCATATCTCCCGAGAAGAATCTCATTGATCAGTATAGGCTTTGATGATCAGGTGCACGAGAGTGATCACTGGGGTGTAACGAGAATAGGAAATCAGCAGGTCTGATAATGTACTATTATGAATTATTCATTGTGTGAGCGTAGTGGTGCTATGCAAAACATGAGAGAAAGAGCCAGTGAAAGTGACAGAGAGCGAAAGGGCGGGTGATAGTGTGTGAGGCAGGTGTCGAAAGAGAGTGTGTGAATACCGAACCCTGATCATCTGTGTTTTTGTTATGAGGTTATGTTTACGGCTTGCCCAGTCTGTAGGTCTACATGTCCTGTCGTATGACCTCGTTTCTTGATGTCAGTATTTTACGTGTTTCATTTGTATGAATACCTGTTTTGTAATATCTATTGTCTCTTTTACGATGTAATTCTATGTGCAATTCAGTCGTATGACTGCGAGATATGAATACTTCAATAAAATACCATTTATCTATATGTCTATCTATCTAACATATCAAGAAGTCTAACTTTTGAAGTGTGTGAAATCCATGCAGCACTACATCCATCCCCTTGTGCTAACCACACATTTCCTAGCCCTGCATAATCAAAAATATTTGCGATGAATAATAACCATTGTGATTTTGATAAGGAGTGTATGTCTCCTTGTAAATGGAGAAGAAATTTGAAAGGTGTACATGAGTGTTTGGTTTCTTTTCCCTTAACTAATCTCAACCAGAATCCAATAATACGACATCTAATATGGTTCAAAATTACTCTACATCCGGTTTCACCATAAACCATACAATCAGGAGTGCATTTGTTCACAAGCAAAACTTTTCCTAAGAATTTCCTATGGAAAACTTCAATTTGGTCTATGCACTCATAACCCCAGACTTCACAACCATAGAGTAAAACAGGTACAACAAGATGACCAAATAGATGGCACTGTGTGTCCACGGAGAGCTGCAACTTTTTAGCCTTGACCAACATGCTATAAAGTGCTTTTCTAGCTGGTGTGACTTGTTTAGAAATTGCCTTTTTAAAACTACCATTATAATCAAATTTCACTCCAAGGTACACAAAGTCACCTACAACCTCAAGTGGATCACCAGCACAAACAAATTCAGGAATTCTTCTAACCTTCCTATGGGAGAAAATAACAATTTTAGTCTTGCTAGCATAAAGTCAAGCGCCATGTCTGACAATACTATCCAAAGAATCAAGAGCTTTTTGCAACTCCTCTGGATTTTGTGCTAAAATTATTGTATCATCTGCATAAAGTAAACAAGAAAGATTTAAAGCTTTTTTGACGTTATCAGAATCCAGGTGGTCAAAAATCTCGCTTTCCAAATACTTAAGTCCACCATATGATTTTCTAATGTATTCTTGGAAATCATTCAGATAAATGGCAAATAAAAGTGGGGAAAGGTTTTCACCCTGTTGCACACCAGTGTTACGAGTAAAAAAAAAAACTCTGACATCTCCCCCCCCCCGACCGCCATACATGACTTAGCACTTTCATAAATGTTCTTGATTACAGTAAACAGTTTACCCCTAAGTCCCATCTTCAACATTTTGTACCATAAAGATGATCTATCAATTAGATCTATATCTTTCTTGTAATCAATAAATGCACAGTATAAACATTGTTTATTTTGCAGATAAACATCAATTATTGTCTTCAAAACAAAAAGTAGTATCAATTGTAGAATGAATTAGAACGAAAGCCAGCCTGTTCTTCACCTACCATATCAGCAGCTTCGAAAAACTCTGAGATTCGATGATTCAAAATGGAAGTAAAAGTTTTCCTAGACAACTGAGAAGAGTTATTCCTCTATAATTATCAGGATTTGTTTCTATACCCTTATTCTTAAAAATAGGAATGATAATCCCTATGCACCATTTAGTTGGAACAATACCACTGTCCAGTATCACATTAAAGAACTTTCCCAACACATGAAGCATCTCTACGGGACAATTCTTAAGGAATTCATTTCTTATGAAATCTTTTCCACAGGCTTTTGAAGTTCTAAGTTTCTTAATCATTAGTGCCACTTCTTCCAAAGAGGAATATGGATATGCCACATGATCTAGTAGAATATTGTCAAAATATTCAACATTCTTATTCAACAAGGGGCAAAAAAGAAGGCTTGCTTTATCTACCAAAATTATGCCATTCTCGTCACTCCTTTGTATCATTTTTTTTTCACTGAAATCTCAAATCAATCGATATTGGGTCACAAAATCACGTCGAGCAGTGGGAAATTGCCTTAATTGGCTCTTTCATACATTCATGTATGGGAATACATACCTAAGAATGGAACTCTGTAGTTACGACAGTGAGATGGTGGCCTCTTTCTTTCATACAGATTGCAGAATGAGGCGCTGCGTGAACGACTGCAGCAGAAATATCTTGGGAATACGTCGGCATCTGTAAAAGGGAAAATATGACAAAATGACGGACTCCCTTAAAAGACGTATTATAGGTACCACAGGGCTTATCGATTGTGTGGACGTGGCCGCCAGTCTCGTACTAGAGCGGCTCTCAATGACTGCGGTCCACTCGTCACGTCCCGGTGTTATCACCAATTTCGATTTTCAGTGCACGCCGTTCGCGACCTACTGCTATGACGTCGTGGCCCCTCCAGCGGGATGGCGATTGGTTGCGCCACGCGATGACGTCATCCCGCCATCAATCTATTACAGGTGGGCCTGAAATCCCTCGAAGACGCGTTGCGATTCTGGCCTTGGACGTGCTGGAGAACCTTGAGCATGCACAGTTCCTTAAAAGGACGTCATTTCCTTGACGGCCACGTCCACGAGGTGAAATCGAAAAGTCCCTAATGATGCCATGGCTAGTACCTGAACGGTAGTATACCTATTTACGAGCACCAAGCACGGTGCTGAAGAGGTCAGCTGTCTGTAATGCTTACAGCATAACTCATCTATCGGACTTTAATTACGTGAAAGAAACAGAGAAAAACTGTTTTGACAAGGTACATCAAAGAAACATAGATATTTATAGTAGACAAAAATGTCAGTTATTTTCTTCTACCCACTCCTCTTCTGGAGAAAGAAAGAGAGAGAGAGAGAGAGAAAAAAAAAAGAAAGAGGGGCGGATTGACTTACAAATCCAGCTGAGCCTCTCATCTTGTCTCCAAACCCCATTTCTTGGCATTTTCGATTGGTAGTGACTGGACAGCCAGAAACTGTAGTATCCCTGGAATAGCCCAGAGTGTGAATACGTGCATCGGAATGCCCCACTTCCTATGGGAGGAAAAACCGGTTGCACGCATCTCGTGGCAAAAAGGGAAGACAGGGGGTAGTAGAACGAAGCTGTCATGGAAACAGAAGGGAGGAAAGATCAGTTGGAGAAATATATTTACGCTCTCTTTTTTTCTTCAGTCTCTGATAAATATCTCAGCTAATGCCTGCTGGTTTTCTTAGGTAGGCAACGCGTTTTACCTATTGAAAATACGACACTTCGTGTGTGTTTGTTTGTTTCTGTGTGTGTGTGTGTGTGTGTGTGTGTGTGTGTGTGTATTTTAATTCTTTTATTCTAAGATAGTATCATCTCAACACATCCCACGCAATAAGATACCATTGGTGATGTCGTTTGACAGCATTGTGATGTTCCAGAAATGTCATATTTGTTGACTGTGCTTGTAAACTTGTGATCTTGTGCCTTTTAAAGAAAGTGTTGTTTTCTCAGTAGACAAAAATAACACTATAATCATATCATATCGTCTCGGCACAAACTATACATCGATTGTACAGAGAGAGAGAGATAGAGAGAGAGAAAGAGAAAGAGAGGGAGATCTACGACATACAAGGTCTGTTAAAGTCTGACAAGAGGTCTGGCGGGACGTTCTCTTGGTGTGAAAAATGCGCAAAGTTGCATCCCGTGAACCGGACGTCGAATATGGCTTGTAACAATGAACATGGACACGACTGCACTCCATCGAGGGAAGGTGTTGGCTCCAAATTATACCAATTTAAGCAGTGCGCCCTCGGATTGATGTAGTACGGAGGATTTGAATCCAGTTGGTATATGTATCTCCCCAGTAAACCAGTTGTTCCATTACGCTGGTCAGGTCTGTAGCTCCTGAACAAGTCGTCAATGTTTGGAAATTCGTTACGCCAGTTGCCGCTGATGCTATAGCCTATGCGAGCTGGCGTTTCCTTCGAATTGGGGTCCCACATCATACTGCCCTCTTGAAAATTCAGTAGTATCACAGTGTGGACACCATTAGTCAGGATAATCGCTTGGTATGTATTAGTCTGGAACCAGTAGACAAATAAAAGAAAACAACATCAAATTCAAAAGTGATGAAAATAGAGTACAAACGCGGGTTAGATTCTCAAACAATACTACAGAAACAAGTTCATCGGCATGATCGGAATACTTTACGGCCAGTTGTGCGTGTCACTCTTGTTATTGTGGCAGGTGCGGCTGTCTTTTGTTGGTCAGAAAGTAATGTGTTACATTATGATCACAGCTTAGGGTAAATTGCAATACCAATGCCAATTCTGATAAGTGTGGTGACACACAAGTCAGTTACAAGGGAGGAAAAAAACCCATAAATCACACGAAAGCCTAAGAGTGCGTAACTTTAGTTTTGCCGTCGAAGTGAATCTATTGCAGTAACGATATTATTTCTTTCTCGTCTATTTTTTCCTCTTCTGCTCAAGGCATGCTCTGGTATCTAGGTGAGATTACGCTAAGTCTTGTATCGACGAACGGTTTGTGTGTGTGCGTGTGTGTGTGTGTGTGTGTGAATCTACTACGATATAAATGTAGTGATTACAAATTAAAGTTACATTAAAGATGATATAATACATCAACCTAAGCTTACGCATCCTTAGAGGCCATGCCACACCTTTCCGGGCAAGCCTTGCGTGCGACTGGCGAAGAACAATTTTTACTACCCGGAGGTCCCCGCAGATGAACTGCACATGACAGTACCTAGCACGCATCTCACCCGTAGTCGCCCGGAGGTGCGCACGCAAATCTTTTTACCCGCAATCATGTTTAGGCCCAGTCACACCTTTCCGGGCAAGCTATTGAGCTTGTTGCGTGTAGGGATTTTCCAGCATACCGGACAATTTCTGAGGGCCGACAAGAAATTTGGGCGAGTCAGTGCATGTGTCTTACTTGCTGGGCGAGTTCTACTTAAATTCTACTTGCGGGTATACTGTGTGACCTGTGTGCCAGGCGCGTGGGGCTGACAACTCATTAAAGGAATACCTATGAAGTAATGGCAGAAGTCCCACAGAATATCATTACCTTGGCTGCATACCAGGACTGCGAAGTACCTGCGTGGGAGTTGCCTGCGATGTGCTGCCGTTAAGGGCCTCCTACTGGCGTTCTGCGTGGACTCTCCGGGCATCCCCGCGACTCATCCTGAAAAAGTTTTGGTCATGCTCAAAACTTGGCTGCGGTTAAATCGAACTTGCGTGCGCACCTCCGGGCAACTACAGGCGAGATACGCGCTAGGTACTGTCAGGTGCGGACCAACTGCGGAGAGCTCCGGGTAGCAAATTTGTTTTCCCGTAAGTCAAGCCGCAAAACTTCCCTAGATACGGTATGACACGGCCTTGAGCATGCTCAAAACTTGTTCCGAGTGAGTCGTGGGGGTTGGCTCGCAGAGGTACACGCAGAACACCAGTAGGAGACCCTTACTGGCAGCACTTGCAGGCAACTCCAACGCATGTACTTCTCAGTACCCGTAAGTCGCTCGTAACAAAAAAGAAAAAAACGTATCAGTTTCAAAGCTCGCACGCAGGTCACACCGAATACACACAAGTAGAAGGTAAGTAGCACGTGTCTAGCAGGTAATAAACAAGTGCGAAACTCGCAAACATTCTTGTCTGCCCGCGGAAAATTCTCCTGCGTGCTGGAAAATCCCTCCTCGCGACAAGCCCGCGTAGCTTGCCCGAAAAGGTGTGACACGGCCTTAATGTCCTTCCTTTTTATCTATCCTTACACAATGTGCGGCTTTAGCACCAAACTGTGATCTGGGTACTTAGTATAGTACTTCACTTTACTTTGCTTTGAGCACCACGATGTAATTGACAGGTAGAATATGTTATGCATGTTGTGATAATATTCTGTATGGAAATGAACTAACACTACCATAGATAGACTCTTCCGCATTTTAGTCGCGATAACATTGCTGTTATATCTATTTGTTCTTTCCTTGTTTGGTGTATTTAAAGAAGACGTCAAGTGCACAATGCAATATAGGCCGATAATTATAATATAATTATTGTCAGGATGCAGACATTAGGAGTAACAACTGTCTGATAGGGTGTAATGGGGCCAATTAAGATAATAATAGTTTTATGGAAGACCAACCTCATCACCACCAGAGCCCGGAGGCTGCACGTTCTCCCACGTGATTACGAGGAGGTAAGAGATTCCGTCGAAGAATGTTTTAGACGACAAATCGGCGGAGGGTAAACGGAGCGTTTTGCGAATTTGCGATACCACCTTTTCTCGCACAGTGATGAAGGTGGATGAAGGTGAGGTGCGTCCGTCATACTCCTACCAACAGCAGAAAGATCAAAAGAAGAGGAGAAAGGGAAGAGACCGACAAATGGAGTGAGAGATAAAGAAGCGGATTGGTGGGAAAGAGACTTGATTTTTTTTTTAAGAGTGGTGAAAAAAAAGTGAGAGGGAGACTGAAAGGAATTCTTTAAGCATGATTTGTGAAAATCACTGAAATGACCATAACCTTACATTCAAGAGACAATGCAAGGGTGACTTGTTTAATTCACTGTGACATTATGATCTTGTTTGTGATGACTGCCTATAGTGGTTCATTTAATCTTAATCTACACTCTCGTGGTTCTCGAAATATTGTTGAGAACGAAGCCTTATAGCGTCATTTGAAGCATCCAAAGTTTGCAGTGGAGATCCTCAGAAATAGTTATGCATCGACAGCTATTTGAAATCGTGTATTACCACAACTCAATCCGCACATGACGCTATTTACCTCCGCCAGTGTAGGCGGAGGTTACGCTTTCACTTAAGTACATGTTTGTCTGTTTGTCTGTCTGTCTGTTTGTGTATACGATGAACGGATGAATAGATTTTCACTAAACTAGTAGGGTTTGTGAGGTAAGGAAAGAAAAAAAAAAGAACCCGATAAGACTTGCGGGTCATGAGGTCACCTCCTAATAATTCAAGAACGGATGATTGGATTTTCACCAAACTTGCAGGGAGTGTGTTCATGATGAAGTAAGAGCGGAAATATTAAGTTTGGGGGTTCAAAGATAAAAGGCCATAGGGTCATAAAGGACATAAAATAAGCTCAAACTCCCAATAACGCGTGAACAGATGATCGTATTTTCACGAAACTTGCAGGGTGTGTTTATTATGAAGACAGACACAATTCAATTTGGGGATTATGACGACAAATGTCGTAAGGTCATTATTATGGGGTCACAAAGGACACAAAATAAGTTTTAACTCCAAATAACTCAAGAACGGATGATCAGACTTTCACCAAACTTGTAGGATGTCTTCATGATAAAGTAAGAAACGATTAAATTTGTGGTCATGTGCTCAAAGGCCAAATGTCACAGGATCATAAAGGAAATGGTAACCAAATAACACAACAATTGACAATCAGACTTACACCAAAATAAATGTATTGTGTACATGTCCCTATACCTCTATGTCTGTGTTGAAGATACTAGTTACGAAATGGAGATATTTTTTTTCACGGCTGCTTGGCGGAGTTCATCTCTCTCGGAGTGTTCTTGTTATAAGCAGTGGACGACGAAATGAAGATGTACAATGATAGGAACGTGATATACGGACAAATTGTACGATTCTTAATGATATGAAGCTAAATCAAGTACCTGGTAATATATCCTTGGACTTCCGATGGAAGTATCAACAGGAGCCCCGAAGACCGACACCGTCGGATTTTGATAAGCGTTATATATGGTGTAGAGTGAAGGATTGACGTACTGGAATAGGTAATTTGGCCTTACGTCCCAAAATTCAATGACTCCAGTTGACGTAAACTGCAAAAGTATAATGTGAAAATTGAAATGAATGAAAAAAAGAAGAAGATATGGGTTGACGAGAACGTTTGTGAGAACTCAATTTTGCAACAATATTTAAAGGCATTAGAACAGGAGTATGCAAAACATAGTTTAAGCTGTTTAACAATAGATTTTTTCTACGATATGCCTTCTGGGCAGCACTGAATTCAAAATCTCCTACACACACACACAGACACTCACGCATACAGTCTATGTAAAATATAAACTACTAATTTTTGTTGTTATTTACAATTTGTATTTCTCTGTTCTGACATACAATCTAATATCCCTCTTATTCTGACATTGACTGAAAAAAAGGAACTGTTCTAAATTCTAAGCTTTCAGAATTGCCCGATATGTTACGATTCCATTTCTTTCTAAACCACACACACACATCAACAAAGCGCCTTGCAATAATCATTTTGTTTATATCTTTATGAATTGAGTAGCCAACTTCTCACATTCATGTTGTGTATAACGATGCTGCTCCCTCTAGTAAGAGGCAAAATACTTATTCACCCGCATAATGACATGAAATGGATGTTCACAACATATACACGTGAATTAAGATCCGTATTTATCGCAAACCTATGGGGAAATGGTCACTACACCTATCAACATCAGACAATGGACAAATATTGTCGACCTCTCCTGGTTCGCCCCAGGTTAATTGCATAAGGTATCAACCAGGCACATTTTGCCGTACGGAGAAGACTCAAATCTACCATTCTAACATTCTGGTAACAAAGTAGGCCTACTCTGTTCTGAGCTTCTGTGTTTCTTACGGGTTACATCTGCTATCTGGTTAGCCATTGCTAAAATGATAATTGCTTCTAAATGGATAAGCAAAGTGCACGTACAGTGATGTGAGTATAAAGGCCATCGTTTCCAACTGGGAATCCTGTGTCCAAGTACACAGTACGCCAGGCTAAGTTGCAGACTATTGAGAAGCACGTGAAGGGCACAATATTGACATCACCGACTTCCGGTCCGTATGATAGATATATGTCCTCTGGAAAGAATAAAATCATTAAACCGTCATCAATCCTGTTACCGGCATCAGGTTGTGTGCAGGTAGGGATATCGGTATGCAGTTCGTAGTTTTTTCATATTTCAGCAGAGCAAAAATGAATATACAAGGCCAGCGGACAGTCAGAAGATCGGTCGCTGGTGCAGATCAAAATGTCATAACATTTAATATCAATCTCATACGATTATAACATTCTGTTTCAAACGGAAGGGCCTTCTGAACAAGTAACATTTCCGAAGTTGACCCTCAGGTAGATTAATCTTCCTTCGAAAAATAGATGTCTTATTTCTCTTTCAAATCCATTTGAAATCCATTTTTCCATCCATTTTTCGCAAAGTGGCATGAAAATGCGTTTAGTTAATTCTAAACACATTTTCTGATACAAGGTAAATGATGCATCAAACAAAAGAATGTTAGCTCGAGACAAACTTCATTAGATTATACGTATCATTACATGAAATCAATCAAGCGCATTGAGCGTTGAACAGTTTATAACTGTGAATAAATCGATGAAGGATTTGCATGAACTGAACAAGGCTACGGCACCATGTTGAATCCCATTCCCCCATGTCTCATTAACATTATTTTGTTCATCCTGAGTGCTACTTGTACGTTCTTACAAGTGTCTTATCACCTTTGTTATACCAATACGCCAAAGGAATATGTGGATCCGAAAAACACACCCTAGGGGTGACCCTCTACCCCTCTTCAAAAATCAAAACGAAGCAAAAACAGAAGAAAAGATGAAGTAACTTACGCACGTACCTACACAATCAACACCGTCTCCGACAAAGTCGTCGTTGCAGAAACATTGAAAGCTGCCGGGATTATTAACGCATGTCGCATCTTCGTCACAATTATGCAGACCTCTGCTGCATTCATCAATGTCTTAAAACAAAATATGACAGTCGAAACATTATATATTGCATATAAGAGCGCTTTCAAAAGTATCCGAATCTGTTATATACTTGACGAGGTAGATAAATCGTGGAAAGTTCAATACCTCCAAATATCTTTGGTTTATTTACAATATATCTATTCGGGTGCTGTTCGTTCTTCCGAAGGTTCGCTGTTCCGAAGGTTCCTTATTTTGAAGGGTCGTTAATCCGAAACAAGCCAATTCCCTATACCTAGAGGTTCGTTAATCCGAAAATGAAAAAGGGTTCGTTATTCAAATCCGAAAATTTGTGGCGTTATTCCGAAGGTTCGTAATTCCGAAGATTGGTTAATCCGAAAATGAAATTCGGAACAATGAACCTTCGGAATAACGAATGTTAGGAATAAAGAGCCTTCGGAATAACGAGCTGTTACCATCTATTCAAGCCATGGAAAGGTGTACAATTAACACGAAGATAAAAAAAAAATACATTTATGGCAACATAAAAACATACGGGATATACATACGCGTATAAATACAGCAGTAATTATACATCCAGAAAATAAACTTCGTATTACCATTACAATGGAATCAAATACTCGGTTGTTGGTTATTTCATGTCGCTATGTATACTCCGTCAGTCGGTTGTTGGTTATTAAGTGTCGCTATATACAGATGTATAGCGCTTTGATCGTAAATTTGAAAGAAATTCCTTGTCTGGGGCATCTGGAGAAGCAGGTATTACCATAGCCACAAAACATTGAGAATGATATTGCATGTTGTCTTTTATTGTGGTCATTATATCTGGTATACTAACTTGTACATCTAATATACGTGTTTGTTAGGTTGCTCGCCAGGTTTCACGAGGGACGCGAGAGAAGGGGAAAATTTGGAATTTGTTCTTTT
Source organism: Diadema antillarum (assembly GCF_040938485.1). NCBI lineage: Eukaryota > Metazoa > Echinodermata > Echinoidea > Diadematoida > Diadematidae > Diadema > Diadema antillarum. The sequence goes on along the minus strand of NW_027271014.1, from coordinate 479,373 downwards.
CTAATGATTATTGCTTTTTCTCTCTATAAAAATATTCATTAAACTTTTAAAGGCAGGAGAGCAAGTCTTCGCGCATCTCACAATGTCTCATGCCTTCATTGATGCATTTCTATGAGTGCATTTAGTGGAAGAGGCAACAAAAAAATGCTGAAAGCGTACGCCATCGTCCATTGCGTTTGTACACATGTGTGTACATTGCATATTGTGCACCCTCTGTATCCAATTCATTGATATACATATTACGAAAATGCATGCAGGAATCAGATGCACTAAAATTAAATGTATGAATTTGTACACTTATGACGGCACAGATAAAAAGAAAAGGGCATAATTCACCAGCGATCGTAAAGGACACTGCATGTGCTACAACTCTTTGTGTAACACGAGTGCCGATTGGCGCAGAAAACCCAACAGCCTTGTAAACACTGCCCGAGGCCTCTAGCATAGAAGAGTTAAGCTTCGATGACGGAATAATTGTTGGACAGTAAATGAGAGAAGGAAACTAGAAAGTCACCTGTGCAATTCCATCCATCGTCGTGCAGTTCGTATCCGCTAACACATCCGCATTCGAAACTACCTGGCAGGTTAGTGCACGTTCCCTCATCAGGGTCGCAACCTGCACTGTTTCCGCTGCATTCATCGATATCTGGAAAAAAGGCGACGATATCTTGTCAGGACGGGTTGGTGATTCGTTTTATTGAAAATAATGCGAAAAACAATCTGCACGACTTCTGACATTCCACATGATATAAATTCTGCGGCATTGGTTTGGAATTGAAAGTTATTATTATTTTTTTTTTTTGGAAACGAACATAATGTTCTATCCTAATCAGATCATTTGCCTGGTGTTCTTCTTTTTTACACTTACGATTTGCCTCATAGAAATTACCCCAAACTGAGAAATTTGAAAATTACCCCAAACTGAGAAATTTGAAAGGTCATTCAGTGTTTCGTGTCATGTGTTCGATTTTGCGAAAACTTTGCGGTTGTTTCATTTCAACATATTGTTTCAAATTAACCAGAACATGCAATGTTCTTTCAAATAACTTTCACTTTCCCAATCTCGAGCTTTCCAAGACTATTGTCGTAGATCACCATAAGTAATCCTAGGGTTTTAGCCGTAAAACACGGTAATACAGGTTTAAGAATAGATTCAGCAGGCTAAGCATGTCATAATACACTGTAGGTCCTGTGATTACGTTTTTTTTTTTTTTATAGGATAAAGCTTAATCGTTCCCATTTGCTACAGAGGGAGAGTGGGTATATGAAGTGAGTCCAAATGATGCAGACTCTGACATTCTACAAAGTAAACGAGTTGCCTACTTGGTTGGTTATGTTTTAAGTGCTGACACCTAATGGTAAATGGCGCCCAAACGGCGTGGTTCTGTAGAGCTTAGTATTCGGCGCGTAATTTAGTGCGGACTGGAAAATCAAACGTTCATAGCGTTGGAACTATACGCAAATCAAACTATATCAAACAAACGGCATATACGGAAATATTAAATTTCGTATGTTATTATTGAAATAATTATAAGAGAATAAGAATACAGTTCTATGAAGGAGAGTGTATATCAGGTAACGTGACGATGTAATTGCCTCATATTTTTTTTAGAGTTAAACTACAAAATCGATTTTGTTTTCTTCTGTCAGTTCATAGTCAACAACTATAGTGTATTGAGTGGATTTCTACATCTATTCCTATTGTAACATGCGTGTTCTTGTCTGATCTTATAGATGCGATAGCGATAAGATATCATTGTGGTAGGCCTACCTTCACACACGGGTGCTGCTTCTCACTTGTAAGCCTTGACGTTCGTAAATATTACCATCGACGAAATCCCCATCGATGCAGGCAACCGACGCAGGCTGATATCCTATCGGGCAGTAGCAGAGCAGAATTACATATTGCCCATCAGGGAACTGGGAAGTTTGGCACGTTATAGCTGCAGCTGATGTGTCCCGGGGGAAGAACAGGCATGCAGATCGTGGTGTAGAAATAACATCTGCAAGGAATTGATAGGGAAGTAAGAAGCTTGAGAAACATTTGCTGAAGATTTTGAGAATGACAACAAAGCATATTAGTTCACATATTCCATAAATTTTGTTTTTACAATTGATTATTTTATAGACACATTTCTGAATGTAATCATATTCATTGACATGTTCCTTGAAGATCTACCGTGAAAACAATTTAAAGCACCTGATGTGAGTCGTATGTTTTGATACTTCCAATCATCTTTGAACAACCGTTGTTATAACGGCATGGACATAGTTTGACTTTGATGATGAATTGGTTAACTGTTTGTCTTTGATCACCAAAGAAAAGAACGCTTTTTAGAGGCAATTTGGCTTTCACTTGGGCCCGCGTACAGGCAAACACGTTGCCTTTCTTTTCTGCTATCAGACCTGGTGCCAAATTGCCACATACCTCCAACTGCATGGTCAAATGTCATCGCATGGCAAAGGGGAAAAAAGGTAATCGGTATACTTATTTAGACAGTCCTACAAGGTAAATTGCAAAAGGGAGAATGAAACAGAGATGAACATTGGAAGGCAAAGGCTGTCGGGGGTAGGCAGGTTTGACTCTAGACGAAGTCATGAGCGGAATGGCAAAACGGATTGCAATTACTATGATTTCTGCAGCGTCAAACATTCTTTGTCTTTACTGGACAGAAGATCGAACGACTTTGATTTTGCACTGCAATTATGCCATATTTGCTCTTGCCCATGCTTGATAACTGAGAAATTGTTATTAAAAAAATACCTGTAACCTTACCTGTTACATCTGGCTCTTCAGTCGTTCTGTCGGTGGTCCCTATATATGTTGTGGCCATTGTAGTGACACGGTTCGCAGTAGCAACGATTTCTGGCTCTGTTGCTGTTTCAGCTGTGGTCACCTTTCCAGTTGTGGACGTTGTAGGGGCAGGGTTCGCTGTAGTATCGATTTTAGGCGTTTCTGTTGTTTCGGCCGTTGTCATCTTTTCTGTTGTGACAGTGGTTGTAACACGATTTGTTGTTACATCGATTACTGGCAGGGTCGTTGTTTCAACTGCAGTCGCCTTTTCTGTTGTGTCCATCGCTGTGACATAGTTTGTCGCAGTATCAATTACTGGCTCCGTTGTTGTTCGAGCTGGTGTTTCTCTTTCAATTGTGACCATTTTTGTGACACGGTTCGTTGTAGTATCGATTTCTGTCTCTGTTGCTATTTCAATTTCTGTTCCATTTTCTGTTGTGATCATTGTATCAAGGTTCGATGAAGTACCAATTTCTGATGGGATTTCTGTTGTTTCAGCTGTTGTAACCTTATCTGTTGTAATCATTCTTGTTACACGGGTCGTTCTGGTATCGAATTCTGTCTCAGTTGATATTTCAGTTTGTGTCGCCTTATCTGTCGTGATCATTGTATCAAGGTTCGTTGTAGTATCAATTTCTAGGCTTTCTGTTGTTTCAGCTGTTGTAACCTTATCTGTTGTGGCCATTGTTGTTACACGGGTCGTTGTAGTATCGATTTCTGTCTCCGTTGCAATTTCAGTTTCTGTCGCCTTTTTTGTTGTGATCATTGTTGTATAAAGTTTCGTTGTTGTACCAATGTCTGGGTTTTCTGTTTTTTCAGCTGTTATACCCTGATCTATTGAAGCCATTGTATTGACACGGGTGGCTGTAGAATCGATTTCTGTCTCTGTTGCTATTTCAGTTTCTGTCGCCATTTCTGTTGTGATCATTGTTGTATCAAGGTTCGTTGTAGTATCAATTTCTAGGCTTTCTGTTGTTTCAGCTGTTGTAACCTTATCTGTTGTGGCCATTGTTGTTACACGGGTAGTTGTAGTATCGATTTCTGCCTCTGTTGCTATTTCAGTTTCTGTTCCATTTTCTGTTGTGATCAATGTTGTATGAAGGTTCGATGAAGTACCAATTTCTGATGGGGTTTCTGTTGTTCCAGCTGTTGTAACCTTATCTGTTGTAATCATTCTTGTTACACGGGTCGTTCTGGTATCGAATTCTGTCTCTGTTGCTATTTCAGTTTCTGTCGCCTTTTCTGTTGTGATCATTGTTGTATCACGGTTCGTTGTAGTATCAATTTCTAGGCTCTCTGTTGTTTCAGCTGTTGTAACCTTATCTGTTGTGACCATTGTTGTTACACGGGTCGCTGTAGTATCGATTTCTGTCTCTGTTGCTATTTCAGTTTCTGTCGCCTTGTCTGTTTTACTCAATGTTGTATCAAGGTTCGTTGTAGTGTCAATTTCTGGGCCTTCTGTTGTTTCAGCTGTTATACCCTGATCTATCGAGGCCATTGTTGTGACACGGTTCGTTGTAGTATCGATTTCTGGCTCAGTTGCTATTTCAGCTTCTGTTGCCTTTAATGTTGTAATCATTGTTGTATCATGGTACGTTGTAGTATCAATTTCGGGGTTTTCTGTTCTTTCAGCTGTTAATACCTTATCTATAGTGGCCATTTGTGTGACACGGGTGGCTGTAGAATCGATCTCTGTCTCTGTTGCTATTTCAGTTTCTGTCGCCTTTTCGGTTGTGATCATTGTTGTATCAAGGTTCGTTGTAGTATCAATTTCTGGGCTTTCTGTTGTTTCAGCTGTTGTTATCTTATCTGTCGTGACCATTGTTGTGACACGGGTGGCTGTAGAATCGATTTCTGTCTCTGTTGCTATTTCAGTTTCTTTCGCCTTTTCTGTTGTGATCTTTGTTGTATCAAGGATCGTTGTAGTATCAATTTCTGGGCTTTGTGTTGTTTCAGCTGTTGTTACCTTTTCTGTTGAGACCATTGTTGTGACACGGGTCGCTGTAGTATCGAATTCTGTCGCTGTTGCTATTTCAGTTTCTGTCGCCTTGTCCGTTGTGATCATTGTTGTATGAAGGTACGTTGTAGTACCAATTTCTGGGCTTTTTGTTGTTTCAGCTGATATAATCTTATCTATTGCGGCAGTTGTTACACGGGTCACTGTAGTATCGATTTCTGTCTCAGCTGCTATTTTAGCTTCTGTCGCCATTTTTGTTGTGATCATTGTTGTATCAAGGGTCGTTGTAATATTAATTTTTAGGCTTGCTGTTGTTTCAGCTGTTTTGATATCATCGGTTGTGGCCATTGTTGTCACACGGGTCGTTGTAGTATCAATTTCTGTCTCTGTCGCTATTTCAGTTTCTGTCGCCTTTTCTGTTGTGATCATTGTTGTATCAAGGTTCGTTGTAGTATCAATTTCTAGGCTTTCTGTTTCAGCTGTTTTAATATCATCGGTTGTGGCCATTGTTGTCACACGGGTCGTTCTGGTATCGATCTCCGTCTCTGTTGCTGTTTCAGTTTCTGTCGCTTTTTCTGTTGTGATCATTGTTGTATCAAGGTTAATTGTAGTATCAATTTCGAGTTTTTCTGTTGTTTCAGCTGTTGTAACTGCATCTGTTGTGGCCATTGTTGTTACACGGGTCGTTGTAGTATCGATTTCTGTCTCTGTTGCCAGTTCAGTTTCTGTTCCATTTTCTGTTGTGATCATTGTTGTATGAAGGTTCAATGAAGTACCAATTTCTGATGGGGTTTCTGTTGTTTCAGCTGTTGTAACCTTATCTGTTGTAATCATTGTTTCTACACGGGTAGTTCTGGTATCGAATTCTTTCTCTGTTGCTACTTCAGTTTCTGTCGCCTTTTCTGTTGTGATCATTGTTGTATCAAGGTTCGTTGAAGTATAAATTTCTAGGCTTTCTGTTGTTTCAGCTATTTTAATATCATCGGTTGTGGCCATTGTTGTCACACGGGTCGTTCTGGTATCGATCTTTGTCTCTGTTGCTGTTTCAGTTTCTGTCGCCTTTTCTGTTTTGATCATTGTTGTATCAAGGTTAATTGTAGTATCAATTTCGGGTTTTTCTGTTTTTTCAGCTGTTGTAACCTTATCTGTCGTGGCCATTGTTGTTACACGGGTCGTTGTAGTATCAAATTCTGCCTCTGTTGCTACTTCAGTTTCTGTCGCCTTTTCTCTTGTAATCATTGTTGTATCAAGGTTCGTTGTAGTATCAATTTCTGGGCTTTCTGTTGTTTCAGCTGTTGTTACCTTATCTGTTATGACCATTGTTGTGACACGGGTCGCTGTAGGATCGATTTCTGTCTCAGTTGCTATTTCAGTGTCTGTCGTCTTTTCTGTTGTGCCCATTGTTGTATCAAGGATCGTTGTAGTATCAATTTCTGGACTTTCTTTTCTTTCAGCTGTTGTAACCTTATCTATTGAGGCCATTGTTGTGACAAGGGTGGGTGTAGAATCGATTTCTGTCTCTGTTGCTATTTTAGTTTCTGTCGCCTTGTCTGTTGTGATCATTGTTGCATCAAAGTTAGTTGTAGTATCAATTTCTGGGCTTTCTGTTGTTTCAGCTGTTGTAACATGATCTGTTGTGGCCATTGTTGTTACACGGGTCGTTGTAGTATCGATTTCTGTCTCTGTTGTTCTTTCAGCTTCCGTCGCCTTGTCTGTTTTACTCAATGTTATATCAAGGTTCGTTGTAGTATCAATTTCTGAGCTTTTTGTTGTTTCAGCTGTTGGAACCTTATTATCTGTTGTGGCCATTGTTGTTATTACACGGGTTGTTGTAGTATCGATTTCTGTCTCTGTTGCTATTTCAGTTTCTGTCGCCTTATTTGTTGTGATCATTGTTGTATCAAGGTTAGTTGTAATATCAATTTCTCGGTTTTCTGTTCTTTCAGCTGTTGGAACCTGATCTGTTGTTGCCATTGATGTTATACGGGTCGCTACAGTATCGATTTCTGTCTCTGTTGCTATTTTAGCTTCTGTCGCCTTTTCTGTTGCGAACATTGTTGTATCAAGGGTCGTTGTAGTATCAATTTCTGGGCTTTGTGTTGTTTCAGCTGTTGTAGCCTTATCTATTGTAGCCATTGTTGTTTTACGGGTCGTTCTGGTATCGAGTTCCGTCTCAGTTGCTCTTTCAGCTTCTGTTGCCTTTTCTGTTGTGATCACTGCTGTATCAAGGTTCGTTGTTGTATCAATTTCTGGGCTTTCTGTTGTTCCAGCTGTTCTAACCTTATCTGTTTTGACCATTGATGTTACACGGGTCGCGGCAGTATTGATTTCTGTCTCTGTTGCTATTTTAGATTCTGTCACCTGCTCTGTTGTGAACATTGTTGTATCAAGGTTTGCTGTAGTATCAATTTCTGGGCTTTCTGTTGTTAATTCAGCTGTTGTTACATTATCTATTGCGACCATTGTTATTACACGGGTCGTTCTGCTGTCGGGTTCTGTCTCCTTTGTTCTTTCAGTTTCTTTCGTGTTGTCTGCTGTGCTCATTGCTGTATGAAGGTTCGTTGTAGTATCAATTTCTGGGCTTTCTGTTGTTTCAGCTGTTGTAACCTTATCTGTTGTGGCCATTGTTGTTACATGGGTCTTTGTAGTATCGATTCCGGTCGCTGTTGTTCTTTCAGTTTCTGTCGCCTTGTCTGTTGTAATCAACGTTGTATCACGGTTCGTTGTAGTATCAATTTCTGGACTTTCTGTTGTTTCAGCTGTTGTAACCTTATCTGTCGTGGCCATTGTTGTTACACGGGTCGTTGTAGTATCGCTTTCTGTATCAATTGCTATTTCAGCTTCTGTCGCCTTTTCTGTTGTGATCATTGTTGTATCAAGTATCGTTGTAGTATCAACGTCTGGGCTTTTTGTTGTTTCAGCTGTTGTAACATTATCTGTTGTGGCCACTGTTGTTACACTGGTCGTTGTAGTATCGATTTCTGTCTCTGTTGCTTTTTCAGCTGATGACACTTTTTCTGCTAGGATCATTGTTGTATCAAGGTTCGTTGTAGTATCAAGTACTTTGCTTTCTGGTGTTTCAGCTGTTGCAACCTTATCTGTTTTGGCCATTGATGTTACCTGGGTCACTGTAGTAAATATTTCTGTCGCTGTTGTTCTTTCAGTTTCTGTCGTCTTGTCTGTTGTGATCATTGTTGTATCAAGGTTCGTTCTAGTATAAATTTCTGGGTTTTCTGTTGCTTCAGCTGTTGTAACCTTAGATGTTGTGGCCATTGTTGTTACACGGCTTGTTGTAGTATCGATTTCTGTCTCTGTTGTTATTTCAGTTTCTGTCGCCTTGTCTATTTTACTCAATGTTGTATCAAGGTTTGTTGCAGTATCAATTTCTGGGCTTTCTGTCTTTTCAGCTGTTGTAACTTTGTTTGTTGTGCCTATTGTTGTTACACGGGTCGTTCTGGTATCGAGTTCTGTCTCGGTTGTAATTTCAGTCTCTGTCGCCTTGTCTGTTGTGATCATTGTTGTATCAAGGTTCATTGTAGTATCAATTTCTTGGTTTTCTGTTGTTTCAGCTGTTGTAACCTTAGATGTTGTGGCCATTGTTGTTACACGGCTTGTTGTAGTATCGATTTCTGTCTCTGTTGTTATTTCAGTTTCTGTTGCCTTGTCTATTTTACTCAATGTTGTATCAAGGTCTGTTGCAGTATCAATTTCTGGGCTTTCTGTCTTTTCAGCTGTTGTAACCTTGTTTGTTGTGGCTATTGTTGTTACACGGGTCGTTCTGGTATCGAGTTCTGTCTCGGTTGTAATTTCAGTCTCTGTCGCCTTGTCTGTTGTGATCATTGTTGTATCAAGGTTCGTTGTAGTATCAATTTCTTGGTTTTCTGTTGTTTCAGCTGTTGTAACCTTAGATGTTGTGGCCATTGTTGTTACACGGCTTGTTGTAGTATCGATTTCAGTCTCTGTTGTTCTTTCAGTTTCTGTCGCCTTGTCTATTTTACTCATTGTTGTATCAAGGTTTGTTGCGGTATCAGTTTCTGGGCTTTCTGTCTTTTCAGCTGTTGTAACTTTGTTTGTTGTGGCTATTGTTGTTACGCGGGTCGCGGTGATATCGATTCCTCTCTCTGTTGCTATTTCAGCTTCTGTCGCCTTTTCTATTGTGAACATTGTTGTATCAAGGTTCGTTGTAGTGTCAATTTCAGGGTATTCTGTTGTTTCAGTTGTTGTAACTTTATCTATTGTGGTCATTGTTGTTACATGGGTCGTTCTGCCGTCGGGATCTGTCTCTGTTGTTATATCAGTTTCTGTTGCTCTGTCCGCTGTGCTCATTGTTGTGTCAAGGTTCGTTGTAGTATCAATTTCTGGACTTTCTATTGTTTCAGCTGTTGAAACCTTATCTGATGTGGCCATTGTTGTTATACCTGTCGTTGTAGTGTCGATTTCTGTCTCTGTTGTTCTTTCAGTTTCTGTCGCCTTGTTTGTTGTAATCAACGTTGTATCAAGGTTCGTTGCAGTATCAATTTCTGGGCTTTCTGTTGTTTCAGCTGTTGTAATCTTTTCTGTTGTGGGAATTGTTGTTACATGGGTCGTTGTAGTATCGATTTCTGTCTCTGTTGTTCTTTCCGTTTCTGTCGCCTTGTCTGTTGTAATCAACGTTGTATCAAGGTTCGTTGCAGTATCAATTTCTGGGCTTTCTGTTGTTTCAGCTGTTGTAATCTTTTCTGTTGTGGGAATTGTTGTTACATGGGTCGTTGTAGTATCGATTTCTGTTTCTGTTGTTCTTTCCGTTTCTGTCGCCTTGTCTGTTGTAATCAACGTTGTATCAAGGTTCGTTGAAGTACTAATTTCTGGGCTTTCTGTTGTTTCAGCTGTTGTAACCTTATCTGATGTGACCATTGTCGTTAAACGGCTTGTTGTAGTATCGATTTCTGTCTCTGTTGTTATGTCAGTTGTAGTACCAATTTCTGGGTTTTCTGTTGTTTCAGCTGTTGTAACCTTTTCTGTTGTTACCATTGATGTTACATGGGACGCTGTAGTATCGATTTCTGTCTCTGTCGTTATGTCAGTTTCTGTCGCCTTGTCTGTTGTAATCAACGTTGTTTCACGGTTCATTGTAGTATCAATTTCTGGACTTTCTGTTGTTTCAGCTGTTGTAACGTTATCTGTTGTGGCCATTGTTGTTACATGGGTCGTTGTAGTATCGATTTCTGTCTCTGTTGTCACGCCAGTTTTTGTCGCCTTGTGTGTTTTACTCAATGTTGTATCAAGGTTCGTTGTAGTATCAATTTTTGTTGTAGTATCAATTTCTGTGCTTTCTGCTTCGGCTGTTGTAAACGTATCTGTTGTTGCCATTGTTGTTACATGGGTCATTGTAGTATCGATTCCTGTCTCTGTTGTTCTTTCAGTTTCTATCGTCTTGTCTGTTGCGCTCATTGTTGTATCAAGGTTCATTGTAATATCAATTTCTGGGCTTTCTGTTGTTTCAGCTGTTGCAACCTTATCTGTTGTGGACATTGATGTTACAGGGGTCGCTGTAGTATCGATTTCTGTCTCTGTTGTTATGTCAGTTGTAGTACCAATTTCTGGGTTTTCTGTTGTTTCAGCTGTTGTAACCTTTTCTGTTGTTACCATTGATGTTACATGGGACGCTGTAGTATCGATTTCTGTCTCTGTCGTTATGTCAGTTTCTGTCGCCTTGTCTGTTGTAATCAACGTTGTTTCACGGTTCATTGTAGTATCAATTTCTGGACTTCCTGTTGTTTCAGCTGTTGTAACGTTATCTGTTGTGGCCATTGTTGTTACATGGGTCGTTGTAGTATCGATTTCTGTCTCTGTTGTCACGCCAGTTTCTGTCGCCTTGTGTGTTTTACTCAATGTTGTATCAAGGTTCGTTGTAGTATCAATTTTTGTTGTAGTATCAATTTCTGTGCTTTCTGCTTCGGCTGTTGTAAACGTATCTGTTGTGGCCATTGATGTTACACGGCTTGTTGTAGTATCGATTTCTGTCTCTGCTGCTCTTTCAGTTTCTGTCGGCTTGTCTGTTTTACTCAATGTTGTATCAAGGTATGTTGTAGTATCAATTTCTGTGCTTTCTGTTTCAGCTGTTGTAACCTTATCTGTTGTGGCCGTTGTTGTTACATGGGTCGTTGTAGTATCGATTTCTGTCTCTGTTGTCACGCCAGTTTCTGTCGCCTTGTGTGTTTTACTCAATGTTGTATCAAGGTTCGTTGTAGTATCAATTTTTGTTGTAGTATCAATTTCTGTGCTTTCTGCTTCGGCTGTTGTAAACGTATCTGTTGTGGCCATTGATGTTACACGGCTTGTTGTAGTATCGATTTCTGTCTCTGCTGCTCTTTCAGTTTCTGTCGGCTTGTCTGTTTTACTCAATGTTGTATCAAGGTATGTTGTAGTATCAATTTCTGTGCTTTCTGTTTCAGCTGTTGTAACCTTATCTGTTGTGGCTATTGTTGTTACACGGGTCGTTCTGGTATCGAGTTCTGTCTCGGTTGTAATTTCAGTCTCTGTCGCCTTTTCTGTTGGGCTCATTGTTGTATCAAGGTTCATTGTAATATCAATTTCTGGGCTTTCTGTTGTTTCAGCTGTTCTAACCTTAGATGTTGTGGCCATTGTTGTTACACGGGTCGCTGTAGGATCGATTTCTGTCTCAGTTGTTCTTTCAGTTATTGTCGCCTTGTCTGTTTTACTCAATGTTTTATCAAGGTTCGTTGTAGTATCAATTTCTGGGCTTTCTGTTGTTTCAGCTGTTGTAATCTTTTCTGTTGTGGGAATTGTTGTTACACGGGTCGTTGTCGTATCGATTTCTGTCTCTGTTGTTCTTTCAGTTTCTATCGTCTTGTCTGTTGTGCTCATTGTTGTATCAAGGTTCATTGTAATATCAATTTCTGGGCTTTCTGTCCTTTCAGCTGTTGTTACCTTGTCTGTTGTCGCCATTGATGTTACACGGGTTCTTGCGCTGTCGGGTTCTGTCTCTGTTGTTATTTCAGTTTTTGTCGCCTTGTCTGCTGTGCTCATTGTTGTATCAAGGTTCGTTGCAGTATGAATTTCTGGATTTTGTGCTGTTTCAGCCGTTGTAACCTTATCTGTTGTGGCCATTGTTGTTACACGGGTCGCTGTAGTATCGATTTCTGTCTCTGTTGTTCTTTCAGTTTCCGTTGCCTTGTTTGTTTTACTCAATGTTGTATCAAGGTTTGTTGTAGTATCAATTTCGGGGCTTTCTGTCGTTTCAGCTGTTGTTACCTTAGATGTTGTGGCCATTGTTGTGATACGGGTCGCTGTAGTATCGATTTCTGTCTCTGTTGTTATGTCAGTTGTAGTACCAATTTCTGGGTTTTCTGTTGTTTTAGCTGTTGTAACCTTTTCTGTTGTTACCATTGATGTTACATCGGACGCTGTAGTATCGATTTCTGTCTCTGTTGTTATGTCAGTTTCTGTCGCCTTGTCTGTTGTAATCAACGTTGCTTCACGGTTCGTTGTAGTATCAAATTCTCGACTTTCTGTTGTTTCAGCTGTTGTAACGTTATCTGTTGTGGCCATTGTTGTTACATGGGTCGTTGTAGTATCGATTTCTGTCTCTGTTGTTATGTCAGTTGTAGTACCAATTTCTGGGTTTTCTGTTGTTTCAGCTGTTGTAACGTTATCTGTTGTGGCCATTGTTGTTACATGGGTCGTTGTAGTATCGATTTCTGTCTCTGTTGTCACGCCAGTTTCTGTCGCCTTGTGTGTTTTACTCAATGTTGTATCAAGGTTCGTTGTAGTATCAATTTTTGTTGTAGTATCAATTTCTGTGCTTTCTGCTTCGGCTGTTGTAAACGTATCTGTTGTTGCCATTGTTGTTACATGGGTCATTGTGGTATCGATTCCTGTCTCTGTTGTTCTTTCAGTTTCTATCGTCTTGTCTGTTGTGCTCATTGTTGTATCAAGGTTCATTGTAATATCAATTTCTGGGCTTTCTGTTGTTTCAGCTGTTGCAACCTTATCTGTTGTGGACATTGATGTTACAGGGGTCGCTGTAGTATCGATTTCTGTCTCTGTAGCTCTTTCAGCTTCTGTCGCCTTTTCTGTTGGGCTCATTGTTGTATCAAGGTTCGTTGTAATATCAATTTTTTGGCTTTTTGTTGTTTCAGCTGTTGTTACCTTAGATGTTGTGGCCATTGTTGTTACACGGGTCGTTGTAGTATCGATTTCTGTCTCTGTTGTTATTTCAGTTTTTGTCGCCTTGCCTGCTGTGCTCATTGCTGTATCAAGGTTCGTTGTAGTGTGAATTTCTAGGTTTTCTGCTGTTTCAGCTGCTGTAACCTTATCTGTTGTGGTCATTGTTGCTACAGGGGTCGCTGTAGTATCGATTTCTGTCTCTGTAGCTCTTTCAGCTTCTGTCGCCTTTTCTGTTGGGCTCATTGTTGTATCAAGGTTCGTTGTAATATCAATTTTTTGGCTTTTTGTTGTTTCAGCTGTTGTAACCTTATCTGTTGTGGCCATTGTTGTTACACGGGTCGCTATAGTATCGATTTCTGTCTCTGTTGTTCCTTCAGTTTCCGTTGCCTTGTTTGTTTTACTCAATGTTGTATTAAGGTTTGTTGTAGTATCAATTTCTGGGCTTTCTGTTGTTTCAGCTGTTGTTACCTTAGATGTTGTGGCCATTGTTGTGATACGGGTCGCTGTAGTATCGATTTGAGCTGTCTCTGTTGTTCTTTCAGTTTTGGTCGCTTTGTCTGTTTTTATAATACTCAATGTTGTATCAAGGTTTGTTGTAGTATCAATGTCTGGGCTTTCTGTTGTTTCAGCTGTTGTTACCTTGTCTGTTGTGGACATTGATGTTACACGGCTTGTTGTAGTATCGATTTCTGTCTCTGCTGCTCTTTCAGTTTCTGTCGGCTTGTCTGTTTTACTCAATGTTGTATCAAGGTATGTTGTAGTATCAATTTCTGTGCTTTCTGTTTCAGCTGTTGTAACCTTATCTGTTGTGGCCGTTGTTGTTACACGGGTCGTTGTCGTATCGATTTCTGTCTCTGTTGTTCTTTCAGTTTCTGTCGCCTTTTCTGTTGTAATCAATGTTGTATCAAGGTTCTTTGTAGTATCAATTTCTGGGCTTGTTGTTTTTTGACCTGTTGTCACCTTTTCTGTTGTGGCCATCGTCGTAACACTGCTCGTTGTCGTAATATCTGCGTCGGAAAATAAACATTGGTCAAAACGTTGGGTCACTCATAAATGAAAAGTATGATCAAGAATCCTACGTGTGGGGAAGGTGGAGGTGGCAGGATTGATTAGAGGCTTCGGTAACCATCGTACTAGTATTTTGTCGGATGGAGCAATCCATATTATTTGGATCAGAAGAGCGGTATTACGACGAAAAAGAATTAAAACAAATAAAGAACACATTGCATTGTACGGAATCAATCTAGGCCTACAGGAACTGTTTTGATCGCGATCAATTCTTTTATTTTACTTTGTGGGGATTGTGATTGATATCAAATAAATATCACCATGCTTTTCCGTCATTTTCCTACAATTAGGCGTCAGGTCCCTTGAAAACAAGAAATAAAACCATTTAGGAGAGAAGATCATTAGTCTGTGTATACCGCGTACCCGACCATAAACGTTTCTGCTGTCGCACAAGAGCAATTGTATATACAATGTAGACTGCTGTGCGTACACTTCTTGCAGCATTCAGAGATAGTTATGCCTTTTTCATGTAACGTTATCACAAATATCGACTCCAGAAAGTATCTTCAAATCCTCTGCCTATATGGTATGTGTAAGCTTGTGTAATCAGTTCGAATTGGCTTAACAATGGTTGTCTCTAAGTGTATAAATAGGGTATACGATAAGTTTGCGAACATCGGTAGACCTGGAGTATCATCATACGTATTTGCCAGTACTGGTGTAATTATTGTACTGAACTTGTGTATAAACCTGTGTCTGATACATTCAAGACTAAAGTGTACCTTTTGCTACGGATGCTGACGTGATAGAAGCAGCTCTGCTGTAACTGTATACGACATCTACATTCGAGACCTTGTAGAGCAAAATGTCGAGAACCTCAGTTGTAGGTTCAGTCAGTAGGTGTATGGAATAGTCATTATTGACGAGGCTGAAACGTACTGCCATATTACCGACGATGTATGTACCACGACGTGTAACCGCAGGCCGCGTAACATTGACTCCAAAGATAAACGTGCCTCGATATTGAAGTCCTGACGAAAAGAAAGTAATAAGAGCTGATGTATCAAAAGAATGCCGCCTATGTATCTGTCAAGAAATATCGTGGATTTTTGAATTCTCGTAGGCCTATACATTTCATTTCATTCATTTTTTTTGTCTCATATTCACTTTGTAATCTGTTCTGTTTTCAACCTGAAATCATCTTTGTATTTACTTTTAATACTTATCACCAGCAGCAGAATAGTCCAGGAGTCCGTTTCATGAAAGCCTTATGAAAGACTTTCAGTTCATAAGACAAACTTATGACAGACTTAATCAAATTAATTTCAAAGTCTCATATAGCTACATATTAGCGACTTGCGCCATTCTGAGATTTATGTAAATGCTTTCATGCGATGATTTTATGAACGGGACAACAGGTGAAATGGTCAAGCGACACATGTTTATTGACTCTCCTTTGTATTTTTCGTAAAGACTCACTTTTCTGCTCTTACGTGAGGGGCTTCGTATTAAAAGGCACTTTCTCCTTCTGAATGAATTTTCTGTTGTATTTTCCTAAACAGGTTAAATTTCCTGCTATCAACTTTCATTAAGAAAAAATTATTATTGGAAAATGATCAGTAACATCAGAAGAAGACACATTTACACACACACTATCAGTATTGAAAAAAAAAGAATATTGAATGTGATATCGATTAATGTTGCCGATAGCCGGATTATAGTTGAAACATTCACACAAACATAAATCACGTATGAAGATGCATGTGGGTGATATTAATAAAAATGTCTTTGCATTGTTATCAATGTTACGATTACATATAGAAAAGGGAGTAGTATTCAGTGACTAGAGGTACTTTAAGAAAGAATGCGATAAATTAATGTATGCATTAATGTTGTATTTTCCTAAACAGGTTAAATTTCCTGCTATCAACTTTCATTAAGAAAAAATTATTATTGGAAAATGATCAGTAACATCAGAAGAAGACACATTTACACACACACTATCAGTATTGAAAAAAAAAAGAATATTGAATGTGATATCGATTAATGTTGCCGATAGCCGGATTATAGTTGAAACATTCACACAAACATAAATCACGTATGAAGATGCATGTGGGTGATATTAATAAAAATGTCTTTGCATTGTTATCAATGTTACGATTACATATAGAAAAGGGAGTAGTATTCAGTGACTAGAGGTACTTTAAGAAAGAATGCGATAAATTGATGTATGCAAGATTACCTTTTATGTAAATACTATCTCGTGACATCTTGTCTAATTCTTTATCACCACTTTGCACACACACATACACACACACACACACACACAATAATCTGATTCAGTGTTATCGCAATGAAAGTGGGATAGTGCATGGTCGGAGCCCACATTTTTCACTCTGTAGAATTCCTGCGGCTTGCCTCATCTGGCATGTTGTAACTCATTGGGAAATACCTAATTTGTAGGCTTACAACGGAAAGCAATAGGCATTTGTACTGTCCCTGCTATAATTAAGCATCTTTATAAGATCATTCAAACGAAATATTCAATATTATGTTAATATGTCTCGAATAATGGAAATAAGCAAAATAAAATGAGAATGAGGGTATGCTCAGTGTACATTTCAATGAAGGGGGAGGAGGCTTAGCATCATACTGGATGTCCAAACTTGATTATTGCTGGATAAGCCACGATCGGAGTGTTAATGGACTATGAAGAAAACAAATATTCTTCAACCAACAGTAGCATGATTAAACACTCACCAATATAGGAGTTGTCATATCCTGTCACAGAAACATTTGATGACCCTGCAGGTATCGACAAAATGATGCTCTCTGGAACAGAAAATGAATACTTCTTTTGAGTTAAATTGTAAATTGAATACTCTTTGCAAGTATCATAATTAACACGTCTACAACTTTTCATGAAATCTGGTTAGAGATGCGGTATCAATAATTCGTGAGTTGTCTTGTTTGATTTATCCTTAAAGAGTAGATATTTTTGTAATGTGTTTTTATTGCTTTGTATTCAATTGTGTTTGCATGTCCTAGTGACTTTTCTTCTGCTTTATCAAACCGTTCAAAATTTATTCAGGTTTTTAGATTTATAGTTTCATGTGAGGATAAGGATTAGGGCTGGGTTATGTTTGAGGATAAATTTTTGTTTGGCTTAGCGTGTAGATATTTCATGGGAGCAATTGCCGCAGGGACAAATGCCATGGAACAGCTAAAAACATCTTTTTAAGACGGAATTCCAAGCGTCCACTCAGTTCACGTCAAGAATGTTGCCTTGGAAAGGGTGCGATTAAACTCAGCCTAGATAAAATGAATACAGTAGGTGCAACCTTGAATGCTTCAAATATCCGTCAGATAAATACTGGAAATACGCTGAACATTTCTTTGGATGTATGTCACTATTATAAGCTTAGACAGTGCGCGTTCAAGAGACTTGGATCATTCCAGTCTTTTCAACCTTTCATTTCATTTCATTTCATTCATTATATTTCCAGCAAGATGCAATTAGAATAAAACATTTACACATGCATAGTTACAGAAGATCAGTACAATATTGTAATAAATAGTTATATAGGGATCAGTGCAATATGTAATATAGGAAAAAACTGTGAACGGAAGTACACTTATGTTGTGACTTTCATGAATACACGGACACAAAATTGTTGAAAACAGAGTGGACTGCTGAAGAGCGGGGCTCGTTAATTTCAGTCTCATCATGAGCACTGACTTATTACAGAATTAGGAAAACAAAGGCAGTGATTTCCGAATTGCCTCTAAAATCGATTCTTTAAAATTAGATAGATAAATCTGTCTTAGAATATCACCAGAGTTCTTCAAATAGAAATGCAACTGAAAATATCTTTATCGCGGTTCTTGAACTGTAATTTTCTACTC
The DNA here is from genome assembly GCF_040938485.1 of Diadema antillarum. Lineage (NCBI taxonomy): Eukaryota > Metazoa > Echinodermata > Echinoidea > Diadematoida > Diadematidae > Diadema > Diadema antillarum. The sequence goes on along the minus strand of NW_027271014.1, from coordinate 461,539 downwards.
TATCTAAATTTTTGGTCAGAAGATTGATTGATTGATTGATTTCTGAATTTCTTTTCGTACATAAATATAATATAAAGTCAACTGAACGAACTGATTGAGTACAATATCATTCGAATCTACATGTAACGGTTGAAATAAAACAAATGATTAATTCAAATATGCGACATTATAACATAACAATGCAAAGTAAAAAACGAGCAGGCGTTATTCTATGCATATATACAAATGGTCTACGAGCATTAGGTCAAAATAGGCTTGAACCTGGACATTTCTGGCAACAAGCTGAATTTTTCTTGAATAATATTCTAAAAGTCTTCATAAATCCTCCTTGAGAGTTTTCCGCAATCCAAGATGGCGTCCAAAATGGCCGCCATTTCCTGAAATTATTTTAACTTTTCATCCAGGTAACCCAAATTCAAAATATATATGTCTAAATATTATGTTTTTAACGATGAAGAACTCAATAGTCTAAATACTAAAAGATGTTGGCGCACACAAGTACCGTAATCCAAGATGCCGTCCAAACTGGCCGGCATTTTCTGAAATTCTTATAACCTTTCAACCAGGCAATCCAATACAAAATCTAAGAGTCTAAATATATGTTTTGAAAGATGAAGAACTCAATGAAATATAATATTATATTAAGAGATGTTGACGCACACAAGTACCATAATCCAAGATGGCGTCCAAAATGGCCGCTATTTCCTGAAATTCTTATAACCTTTCAACCAGGTAACCCAAATGCAAAATTCAAATGTCTAGATATATGTTTTGAAGCATGGGGAACACAATAAAATATGTATACAGAGATGTTCTAAGCACGCAAGTACCTATAAAACCGCTCGAGCTCTTCCTAAAATGCAAAATGGCGTGCAAAATGGCTGGCAATATCAATTTCATCTCACAATTACAAACAGTATGTCAACACATATTAGTATATCATTAACATGATTAACATATGATTTTTCATCCGGAAAATATTCATAAAACTTTTTATCAAAAATAGTTATGCGTAAAGTATACAAATTAAAACATTTGAATGTTAAAATCAAGGAGTGTCCTTGTTACGAGAGAAACATTTCACCATCAGTTTTGTTGCTTAACAGACAGCCTACTAGAAGACGATATTTTCGTCAACTCAAGCACATGAGATGGAGATTTTGTTCTAGCCTCTTTTTTTTTTTACCAACGCATTTGATGTCTACCATGAGGTAAGTTTCATTTGAAACTGCCAATGATCACTTAGGAAGTAAAAATTCTTTTTGGTATCTGTACTACATACATGTTCAGAATGAGTGTCTACATGTGCTACAGAATAATGTGTAATTTATCACATGGCAGTGATTTTCTGTGGTGCAGTTTATTGCTCCACCTGAAAACATAGTGAATAAATTATTCTATTCATTCAATGTAGATTAGATAAATAATAGACAAAAACCAGGGAATATGACACACATAGTTATTGGTACATGGAGGAGGGATACTCCCCTCCCACACGAGGGAGTTTTTGTTTCTTTTTTTCTTTACTTGAAGATGAAACATATAGTGCACACGTTTGGTAAGATATTGAATTGTTTCCATCAAAGAGAAAGAAAAATATTAAGTAGTATTCAGAAAAACGGGCAACGTGAGGGTGTGGAAGGGGATTCCCCCCCCCCCCCAAACACACACACACATGAGAGAGATTTTGCATTTTCAAACTTAATATTAAGACATCTGATACACCCTATTGGTCAAATATTAGATTTTTGTTTCCATCAAAAAAGGAACAAAAAGATATATATTCATGGAAGTGTTCGGTGGTAGGGTTGCCCCCTCCAACACGAGAAAGATTTTCGTATTTTCAGACTTGAAATTCAAAGATCTTGTGCACCCTTTTTGGTGAAATATTCGATATTTGTTTTCTATTTAAAAAGTTAGGAAAATATATCTTCAGGATAGTGTCGGGGAAGGGGGAGTGTGGGAGGAGAATACTCCTTCCCATACGATGGAGATTTTGGCATTTTCCGACGTGAAATTCAGAGATTTAGCACACTCTTTTGGTGAAATATTTGATATTTGTTTTTATCATAAAAGTAAGAAAATATATATTCACGGAAATATGCGGGGGAGGTGTAGGAGGTGATGCACCCTCCCACAAGAGAGAGATTTTTTTCAGACCTGAAAATCTCGGGTTTTATGGTGCACACTGTTGATGAAATACTAGATTTTTGTTTCTATGAAAAGTTTAAGTAGAATAAAGACTAGTATGTTCAAGGCTATGAGCTGATAGAGGATGTGGGAGGGGGAAACCCCTTTCCACTGGAGGGAGCTCTTGCATTTTTTTTGATCGTCATTAAACGGCCTGGTGCATCCTTGGTGTAAAATATTGAGAAAATTGTCCATCCTCAAAGAGTATATAATTCAAAGAGACAGTGTCCCCAACCCCTCCAACACGAGGGAGCTTTTACATTTGAATTGAAATGAACATTATTACATCATTTACACATATTTGATGGAATATTTGGGAATGGTTAATCAAAGGGATACTTAATTTATATCGGGAAACTGAGCAGCGGAAGGGTTAGGAAGGGCATATCACCCTCCAGTATGAGGGAACTTTTGCATTTTGTTAGTGAAAGATCTGGTGCACACTTTTTAATGACATATTCGGAAATTTGTCAATCTCAAAAGTGTACTAAGTATATGGAAAGGGGGCGAGCGAAGGACGTTTTGCATTTTTATGATTGCAATTCAACAATAAAGCGCATATACTTCAGGTTGAACATTTGGAAAATAATGATTGTACAGGCCACCTCCCCCCCCCCCCCTCTTCCCCAAGAGCGGGGGATGGGGGATGCATCTAACCCAAACCATACCCATGTTGTGCACATATTAAGGTAAAGATTCCGCTGGACCTTCTGAGTTTTTGAATCTCTGAAATCATATCGAATTTCTTTGTCTCTTGAAACAAGCTAAAAACAGCAATGTATTGATAAAACAAAATAGTGGCCATTTTGGGCACCATTTGGTTTTCGGGAAGAATTCGCGTGGTTTTATTGGTACTTACGTGCTTCATGATCTCTGATGATTGTTCAATTGGGTTCCTGATTTAGACATTTAAGTACGTATCGGGGTTACTTACGGGGGCGATCACACATCGCTGGTTTAGATGGCGGTTCATGGCAGTTCTCAAACCGCAGTGAACCGTGTCCCAACGATGGCGGAAAGCAATTCACGCGATGTGACTACGTTCTCAACACGTTTTGAACAAGTCTCTAACGCGGATTGGCGCGGTATGAAACACGGATCTTCCCGAAAGGTGGAGGAGTCCATACCAAGCCCCTAAAATTGGATGCAATCAGACCCTTTGCACTCGTCTTCAGTGGGTTACATACGTATTGCTTTGTTAGGTAATCACAATTTAAAAGAAATTACGAAACGTTGTAAACCCCCTGTGTATTTACAGATTGACATAAGTGATGCAATAAGCAATTGTCTTCAAGTCTCATTTTTAACTTCTGAAATATCTGTATTACTGTCATTAAAAAGACATACATGGCAAAGCAGAATCCAACATAGTTAACAAAGTTTCCTGTTTGTTTGCAGGTTTATATATCAAGTGATGTACAAGTACTTGCTTGTTTCAACACCTCTTTTTTTCTCTTTCTGTATAAGGTTTTCACATATCTCCAACATCAGTCGATAATAAGATATGAATATCAATGAAGAATACAGTATATCTACATAGTTTCCTGTTTAATTTACAGATTCACGTAATATAATAATGGTGGTTTTTTTTTCAAATGTCAACATCGCTTTTCCCTCTACTCTCTTATGTTTCAACATATCTGTATCAACATGCAGTCTTACAAAAAGGCATACACAATCACCAAAGCAGAACCCAACATACAATATATTTACATATGCCTTCTGTGTATAACTTGCAGCTGGCCATCTTTTAAGCTGGTAAAGTTTAACAAAATTCTGAACACACCTCTTAATATAGCTGATGTACTATTCAACATACCTACCACCTTTTTGAACATTAAACTTTCTTTGTTACTCTATGTGTTAAAATAAAAAAAAAAGTAATGAAACTTTAGCATTCAATATATTTACCCGATTTTGTATTATGGGTTCATCTTTGCCCATTTTTTTCTTTTTTTTATTGCTCCGCCACGAAGTGTCGCCGGAGGCATTATTCTCTTTTAAGTTCTACATTTGTTTTTACATGAAAAGTTATGGCGGTGTTAACACGGTGTTATCACGGATCTTGCGGTGCAAACACGGAGGATGCGTTCTTTACACGGTGGACGGCGTTTTGAACACGGTCCATTTCAAACTGCCGAGACCGCCACGAAAAATTAAACATGCTACGTGAACCTGTAAGTTATAATATGTTGGGTTCTGCTTTCGTGATTATGTATGCCTTTTTGTAGGAGTACATGTTAATACAGATATGTTGAAACTTAATTAAGAGAGTAGAGGGAAAAGCGATGTTGAAACTTAAAAAAATACACCATTATTATGTTACGTAAACCTGTAAATGAACAGGAAACTATGCAGAAATGCTATAATTATTCTTCTTTGATATGTATGTCTTTTTATTGACTGTTGTTAGAGATATATGAAAACTTAATTAAGAAAGGGAAAAAGAAGATGTTGAAACAAGCAAGTACTTCTACATCACTTGATATATATAAACCTGCAAATGAACAGAAAATTTGTAAACTATGTTGGATTCTGCTTTGACATGTATGTTTTTTGATAACAAATAATACAGGTATTTTAAAAGTTAAAAGAGAGAGAAAAAAGCATGTTGAAACTTGAAACAAGACAATTGCTTATTGCATCACTTATGTCAATCTGTAGATACACAGGGTGTTACAACGTTTCGCAATTTCTTTTGAATTGTGTGTACCTAACAAAGCAATACCTCCTTGTTGTAACCCATTGAAGACGAGCGAAAGGGCTCTGATTGTAACCAGCTACAAGGGCTTGGTATGGACTCCTCCACCTTTCGGGGAGATCCGTGTTTAAATACTACCGCGCCAATCCGTGTTAGTGCCGTGTTCAAAACGTGTTGAGAACGTAGTCACATCGCGTTTAAGTGCTTTCCGCCATCGTTGGGACACGGTTCACGGCGATTTGAGAACCGCCATGAACCGCCATCTAAACCGGCGATGTGTGATCGCCCCATTAGTTGAAGGGTTATGCGAAAAACAGGACCATTTGGGATTTCTGAAAGTGGTTAAAGGGGATGGCTAGCAACTGATCAGTGGGAATCAGTGGGAATGTTGGGGATGATAGCTCCAATCCTGTGGGATTCATTTGAGAGTACATTATATATCTATTGTTGTGTGAAAATTATTTGCTTCAGAATGGTCTCATACTCAAGTAATGTGCATTTTAATGTTTCCGTAGAGTGACGGGGCGATCATTAACGATTAATTGCAGATTACTTGAATATGACACCATTCTGAAGCAAATAATTTTCACAGAACAATAGATACAGTTTGTATATAATGTACTCTTAAATAAATCCCACAATGATTGGAACAATCATCCCCCAGCATTCCCACTGATTCCCACTTATCAGTTACTAGCCATCCCCTTTAAGCGCTTTATGTGTGCTTCAGAATATCTGAATAAGTATTTTATTTGGTTCCTTGTGACCCAAAACGTATATGACGACATTTAAAGTGCATGTGCACTGGTGATATCTACTTGCAAAGTTTGAGAGAAAAAAAAAAAGGAAATGGCGGCCATTCTGGACGCCATATTGGATTATTAGTCGGGTACCTAAGGGGGCGGGGGGGGGGGGGGTCACCGTGCACCCCCCCCCCCCAGGACTCCTCGAAACTTACATTTTCAGAATCCTCATGACATACCAAAACATAATCAAGATGTTAACAGGAACGAAAAGTGGCTGTTCTAGGTGAAATTTAATGTATTCTATTGTTTTTCATAATTTCTTATGTATTTCTTTGTTTTTCAACTTTTTCAACTTTTGTTTTTTCTTTGTTTTTCTTTTGGAAATTGTCACTGACCACTTTTCTACCATAATTAGCACAAAACTAATCAATGAAAGTGATTAATTGTAAAAATAATCAGGTTTTCATGACCTTCATGACAGAGCACCTGTTTTCCATAGGAAATGTACACAAAATCACAAAATTGTGCCCGTTTTTGGGGGACATTCCGTTACAATAATGGGCGTGACTTCGCAAAAATATACGCGGATGTTGCAAATTTGGTCTCAAAAGTTGTGCGAGATTTGAACAAACAAAGTCAAGAAGCCTCGCGACAGATTTATAGCGCGAAACTTCGGGGGGGGGGGGGCGGATCCCCCCTGTCCTTACAGGGTTAATGTTGCATGAAAAAAAAATCAATTTTCACATAATCTCATTTTTAAGGAGGTCGTATGCTTTACTAAGTATTTATTCATATCTTTCATTTTGATAAACCGAAAGTCACTTAACTTCGTGGGTGCGTTCGACATAAATGTATTTCTTCTGTTTCCACGACAACAGGGTGTGCTATATATATATGTATGTATATAATATATGTGCTTACATGTAGGGCCTACATAGTAGGGTACCTAAGGAGGGGGGGGCACCGTGCACCCCCCCCCCCCCCCGGACTCCTCGAAACTTACTTGACTTTGTTTTGTTCAAGTCTCACGCAACTTTCGAGACCAAATTTGCAACTTCCCCGCATACTTGTGCGAAGTCACGCCCATTTTTGTAACGGAATGTCGTCCCAAAACGGGCACAATTTTGTGCTTTTGTGTACATTTCCTATGGAAAACAGGTGCTCTTTCATGGAAGTCATGAAAACCTGACTATTTTTACAATTAATCACTTTCATTGATTAGTTTTATGCTAATTATGGTAGAAAAGTGGTCAGTGACAATTTCCAATAGAAAAACAAAGAAAAAACAAAAGTTGAAAAAGTTGAAAAACAAAGAAATACATAAGAAATTATGAAAAACAATAGAATACATTAGATTTCACCTAGAACAGCCACTTTTCGTTCCTGTTAACATCTTGATTATGTTTTGGTATGTCATGAGGATCCTGAAAATGTAAATTTCGAGGAGTCCGGGGGGGGGGGGGGGGGGTGCACGGTGACCCCCCCCCCCCCCCCCTTAGGTACCCTACTATATGGTATTCGTGTGCGCTAACATCTCTTAATATGTATTTTATTGAGTTCTTCATGCTTCAAAACGTATACTTAGATATTTAAATTTTGAATTTGGGATACCTCGTTGAAAAGCTATAAGAATTTTAGGAAATGGCGGCCATTTTCAACGCCATCTTGGATTGCGGAAAATGCTCATGGAGAATTTATGGGGGCTTTTAGTATGTTATTCGGGACACATTCCTGGAGCTATCGTTAAAAAAAAAAATCAGCTTGTTACCAGAAACGTCCATGTTAAAGGTCCTGTTTACCTTTGAGAGCAGTGATTTTACAAAATGTTCAAGATATCACTTTTGATGCATATGTGTAGGTCAGTTGTATCACAAAACATCCTTCCATACATTTTTTTTTTGCAAAAAAAAACTATCAAAAGATATCACAATTTTTCTCAAGAAACCTAACTGTAGACGGTTTTGTCTGGAAACATTTTTATTATAACTATTGTTCACATTTTGTATATTTAACAATACTTAACATCTATCAAACTGGTTCAAATTTTTACATTAGTTGTTTTTATCAATAACTCACATTTTAGAACAATTTTGAAGCACTAGTTCTGGGTTTTTGTTTCATCTGCAAATGTTAAATTATACCTTTAAAACTAATACTCTTGACCTAAAACATAGAATCGCATGTACCTGTCGTTCAAAAGACCTTTAATAGAAATACAGGAGAACATAATCATAAGCAAACGCCTGAGGATAATGGCCTCTGAAATTATTGTCTAAACAATACAACAAGCTGAGGTGATATACTCATGTCACCACTCCCTGAGTGGAGATAAAGAAAGTGGGAAATATAGACAAAAAGGGGCAGAAATGTGAAGTGTTTGTGTGGAGATGAGTTGTGGGTATGTGTGATAATGCATACCCTTGTCTTTTATGTATACGATTGTTCTGTACGTTCAGTTCGGGGCCCATTCTTTAAGGATAGCAGTGAACAGAAAAAAACAACCAACGAAAACACATAAACAGCAACCTGCTCTGGTAAACAGACATACATTTAATTCGGATCATCTCTTTAAGCTGTTTTTTAAATAAGTGAATATATGTACGTTAGTTATGGTTGTCGGGTAAAAATTTCCAAACATCAGGGCCATGATGTCTTAAGGATTTTTGTGCTAAAACAATAATTGGGTTGTCAAGATGATAACCAGATGAACGGCGAATTGGGTAAGAATGAATACCAGTACTGGAATTAGGGATTAAGAAATCATTGAACACCATGGGCCGTTCATTGAACGTGTATTTGTGCATAAAAATAGTTGTTGTTGTTGTTGTTGTTGTTGTTGTTTTGGAAAAACGTGATAATCATCAACCTTGAACGTTAAGAAAACAATGGGTCTGAGGGAGATATTAAGTAAAAGGAGTTTGTAATCAACCGCACTGCACGCTTTTGTAAAGTCAAACCACAATTTTCCCACATGATGTTACAATACGTAATGTATAAAGATAATATCAAAGCATTATTCAAATAAACAAAGACTTCTGAGAAACCAAGTTTCTCAGGTGTTATACGATTCCGATGCCTCTAGAAATTGAAGTATGAACATTGTGTACGTGATCATTCCAAGATAAATTTAAGTTAGTAGTAATGCCCAGGAACTTAATAGATGTCTTTTCAACAATTGGCTGTCCGTTAATACATATACAATAATCAATATTTGAAATATTATGTAACTTAAGTCTCACAAAATTTGTCTTTTAAATATTTAAAGATACAGGCAATAAGTATCATAATTAGTTCTACTTCTATGTGTAAAGGTATTCAAATTTTGTGTACGGTATTGTCTTCTGCACTGATACTCACCGCCATCTGGCGCAGAAATGATGGCACCATTAGTAGAATCGCATGAAGAACTATCTCCCCCGCATACACGACAATCGTCATAAACGAGCGCTGTGTTCCCACTGCCATCACAGCCAAAGTTCTTGTATTGATGATTGCCATAAACGAAAAGAAATGTATATTGAGAGAGAAATGATTACTCGATCATGTTAATGCCACATCAATTGTGGGTGATGTTTGTTTATTCCAAGAATCCGAATGTTCCGAATGTTCGAACAAGCAACATTTGTAGAGTTATTCCGAAGGTTAGTTTGTTTGTTTGTTTGTTTGTTTGTTTGTTTTTCCCGAGGTTCGTTAATCCGAAAATGCATCTGAAGGATCGATAGTTCGAAGATGAAATAGGGTTCGGACTAACGAAACTTGTTTCTTCTCGGAATAACGAACCTTCTGAAATAACAGACCGGTGGAATAAAGAATTTCGAAATACACTGTAACTTTTCTTTGGATTAACAAATTGTAACCTTAATTTTACCAAAATCTAACAGATAATCTAACCTCTTAACCTCTGAATTTCCTCAAATGTAACTCATCATAATTATGAGTATTAGATAGCGCAATGACATGTGTTACACATTATGTGTTAACATCTATTTCAAAGATATTAATTATAATACGTTATTATCATGACAGGCATAGAAATGCACAATGATAAAATCGTTACAGAAGGGTTAACACCGTTAAGCTCAGGTGTAGAGCACAATAAAACTATTGCATGAACTTGTCAACATCCAAGGTAAAACAAAGATTTACTGCAAAAGACTGCAAACAAGAAAAGGGGAAAATGCATCAAGAAATAACAACGTAATGTGGTTTGAGAACTTTTTAGAGTTTGGAAATATTGCGTCTCGTGATAGACACCTGAGGATAACATCACTTTAAGAGTTAATGATATCTTCTTTACTTTACTTTCAAAAAAAAAGAAATCGTTCTCTCTTTATGAATTTCTAGCCACACCTAATCAATGTTAGGTATTTTCTAAGATTTTTCATGGCAAAAAAAAACCACAACAACAACAACACAGACCCTGTCAAGAGTCTTGTGGAAATGTCCCTAAACTAATATCTGTATTTTGTGTACCCGGTCTTTTACAAAAGAGTATTCGACGGTCATAGTAAAAAGCAATGGTAAACCAGTCTAGGCTGAAAGTTGAATTTAAGCTTACTTTGGCAGCTTGGTTTTGACAGCCCTAAGTTAAACGCCCTGTCCATTATAATAATTTACAGAAGTTATCAACAAGATAGACTTCAGTTTTCGAAGTTTGTTTCTGTGAAAATGAATGGCTGATAACCGGACTATTGCAAACCGTTAAGTGGTATAATAGGTAAGTGAATAAGAGCATATTATAGACATGAACCCCAGTGTATTTGGATTGCAACGCTTTAGGTTGGTACCGGAGGAGCCATTCAGACTCACCTCGATTCCAATCTTTCACTAAAGCAAAAATGACAACAGCGACTAGTTGGTCATTTGACATTTTCCAATAAACCGTAGATCGCATGGTCTCAGACAAGACATTCTCAAGACATAATTGAAGCCTTATCCTTTACCATTTTCATTGTATTCTGATGTTTCATTGGCAGCAAATACAAGGCAAACAATATACAAGACACTGGATATTTCTCTAAAGACAGCGCATATATCGAAATAAAATCTAAGTGATACAACCTCATTCCATATAAAACATCATTTCATATCCTATGGACTTTAATAAGTCACGGTTATTAAACCTGTTTTTTTTTCTGTAATTATTATAGAAATAACACTACGAACAAATAAACACTTCTCAACTCGAAGTAATTTTGTCTTCGTAGTCGTCTCTAAAGACAAAGCAACAATTCCCTGCCTGTATTGAAGGAAGGACTGCTGCTACTGTGCTGCTGTATCATCATTTTACGATAATAAATCATTGTAACGATAATGATCATCATCATTGTAACGATAATACCATGCGTATTACCTCACACTTGCCATTGACGCATAACTTATTCGTTCGTACGTCTGCCAAACGATCATCCCAGCAGAGAGTGCCGTCGTGGAAATCCCTCGGTCGAGTTTGCAAGAGATCCGTGTCGGAAAGGCAGTGCATTACACACAGATCATCACCTGTTGGCAGAATTTGATCCCAAATAAGACATCAACTCATGGGAGATCAGAACAAAATGAAACACAAATATTGAAATAGAAAGCAACGCAGAAAGTTACATAACCTCACTTTACAACAGGAACGTTTCATGAGGTATTTGTCTGCCCTCTGTACAAATGAAACTTGTAAGATAAGTGTTGATCTGTATTTTCAACAAAATGTAGGAAAAAAAGGAGAACCAAATGGAAACTTTCATTTACTGTATTCCGGGCAGCAACACTACCACCTGGCTGTCCCTGATATGAAGATCAGCATTTGCCGTCTTACAAATTTCATTTGTACAGAGGGTAGACAAATAGAGGAAACACGTACGTCATATCTTCATCCCTCTGTAATAACATTTTGCTTTCAAGAACTTTCTAATATGCCCATAGGCCTACATGTCGCTGTTGGGCTATCTTCCCAAACCGCAAAATATCCCGCTGGTTTGAACTTCGGGCTGATGAAGACACTCCTATAAAAATCTATAGCCTGTGGAGACCATGAAAAGGAAGGCTGGTCCTACTAGGATAAACACGGAATTCCCCGTGAACAAATATCGTGAACAAAACTTAAACGTAGCACACACGTCTTTTAATATAGTCCGGTGGGCAGCGAATGTTTAACTGTATAAGTAGAACATATTTGTAATGATTTCAAAACCGTAAATTAACAAAATACATGTGATAATAAGTAACAAAATGAAAAAAAATATTGATTTTTTTGAAATATAATATTATGCATATGCACAGTACCAATTGAATAAGGAGAGGAATGGAAATGGAGGGTCCCAGTAAAAAGCCATGCGTGTACGATACGGGACCCTCGGAAAATACATAAGAGAACGAGTACTGAATCAATGAAACTACAAACAGATATAAAGCAAACTAAAAGGAACCAATGTCAAATAACATGAAATCAAATTAGGAAGGAAAAAAGACGGGGGGAAAATGAAACTGCAACACGTGTCATCGTGGACACGAGAAAACTGGATTCCATGATGTATTGATTGATTGATTCAATAGGGCCTGTCTCTCCCTATGCTACCAGGTTTGTTTGTTTGTTTGTTTGTTTGTTTGTTTTTTGTTTTTACCCTGTAGCATGGGTACACATACATGGTCGGTCCGATTGAATAAATCTTTATTTCATCTGCACAAAGGAAACCATTCGAAACCACTAGCGTAAGTCTCGTGAAATAGAATGAAGCGCACCGTCGACCCGAGTCGAGATTATTCGGCTGTGTGTTTTGTACTAACAACAGAGATCAGTTGTATACGATTCGTTACGGAGATTCTCAGCGTTCCCACTCTATGGTATTCCCACCATGTTCTTGGTCTTTAACTAACCTTGTTTTTTTCTTATTGGCGTTGTTATTTCAACTTTTGTTTCAACAAATGGAATTTACTTTGGTCTCCCTTGTCCTCTACCGGAAAGAACACAGTGCAAAATACAATAACAAAAGTACAGCGTGAACCTTGTCCCACAGTGTTCACAAAGTCAACTGTATTAACGCACAGCGCTTGAACACACTGTAGGACAGTGTGTTCCCTCCGGCAGGCTTACTTTGGAAACTATTTGTGCAGAAAGGACCTAGTGAGTTCGCTTTCTGTACGCATGCCAGTATCTTGTTACTGTGTACCATGGTTATACGCGTGTTTGTTTCGCAGATATTGCTGGCATTCAGGATGCAAATGAAATCTGCAGGGATAGTGTCAAAGAGTGGATGTGTCATCCACACCCAACTTTGTCAAAATTGTGTGGGGTTGCCCCCCCCCCCCCCCCAATAAAGATCCTGAGTAGGTATAACTTACCATTAGGTGATCATGGATGTCTTACGTGATATCTACAGTGCAGCCAGATGAAAAGCCAAATTATGCAACTCAACTGTACCTATGTTTATTGATCCGTTAAGATCAATGAAAGTTGAGGGAGATTTTGCGACATATGATGAGCAGACTTACTGTACAGGGGAGTACCATCAATATAACAAGCAGAACAAGAATCTATTTACGTACCTGTAAACGTTGAGGTGTAATCCTTCCAGCTGTATAACGCACCATTGTTTGCTACCGAATTCGTACCAGCACATTGTTCATCACGGAAGGTATCTTGTGCCGTCGCACACGACTGAAGAATGTGAAATCCACAAATTGGCATGGCTAACAATTTCTGCATATTTCCTCTCTGTCTCGTCTGTCTACATTTCAACTGTTTTCCAAATGTATTATGTGCTAGAACATAAGATTTATAAGTTATAATGCATATTTTTCTTGTAGTACCAAAACAAACCGTTTGAATTTACTAAGTGAGATCATTAAATTGGTGTTGTTTTATCTCGCTGTCTGCGAAAGGTTAATGGTTTTGCTCACCAGGTTTGTACAAGCAGGGAGTTTGGGTAGCATCCATCTCCCTTGTACAAAACATTTCGAGATAAATGTAACCAATGGGATAAAGCAAGCAGTGACATGCTCATCATGGCAAGTCATCAATAGGAAGTAAAAAGCATAATCTATCATTATAGCCCAACAAAGAATTCTGATGCTCCAGCGGGCTGTACCCCGACATCAAGAACCCATTAGAGACCATTAGTAGAGACCGTTAGATAAATCTGATGGTTTCTAACGGTTTCTGTTGGAGTTGTGATGGACCAACGACAATCATGAACATTCTAATGATCTAATAGACACCGCCAGAAACGATTATATAATTTTTTCCCTTGGAAAAAATATAAACATCCAAGACAAACTAAAAACAGTCGACGACTCTATCAAAACCTATTGGATCATTACAAACCAGCATGAACAGATTTTTTTCATCAAAACCTATCGGACCACTAGAAACCAGCACATACAGTTAGAAAAGATTTTTCCATCAAAACCTATCGGACCATTAGAAACCAGCACATACAGTTAGAACAGATTTTTCCATCAAAACCTATTGGACCACTAGAAACCAGCACATACAGTTAGAACAGATTTTCCATCAAAACCTATTGGAACATTAGAAACCAGCACATACAGTTAGAATAGATTTTTACATCAAAACCTATCGGATCATTAGAAACCAGCACATACAGTTAGAACAGATTTTTCCATCAAAACCTATCGGACCATTAGAAACCAGCACATACAGTTAGAACAGATTTTCCATCAAAACCTATTGGACCACTAGAAATCAGCACATACAGTTAGAACAGATTTTTCCATCAAAACCTATCGGAACATTAGAAACCAGCACATACAGTTAGAACAGATTTTCCATCAAAACCTATTGGAACATTAGAAACCAGCACATACAGTTAGAACAGATTTTTACATCAAAACCTATCGGACCATTAGAAACCAGCACATACAGTTAGAACAGATTTTTCCATCAAAACCTATCGGACCATTAGAAACCAGCACATACAGTTAGAACAGATTTTTCCATCAAAACCTATCGGACCGTTAGAAACCAGCACATACAGTTAGAACAGATTTTTCCATCAAAACCTATCGGACCGTTAGAAACCAGCACATACAGTTAGAACAGATTTTTACATCAAAACCTATCGGACCATTAGAAACCAGCACATACTGTTGGGACAGATTTTTCCATCAAAACCTATCGGACCGTTAGAAACCAGCACATACAGTTAGAACAGATTTTCCATCAAAACCTATTGGACCACTAGAAATCAGCACATACAGTTAGAACAGATTTTTCCATCAAAACCTATCGGACCATTAGAAACCAGCACATACAGTTAGAACAGATTTTTCCATCAAAACCTATCGGACCATTAGAAACCAGCACATACAGTTAGAACAGATTTTTCCATCAAAACCTATCGGACCGTTAGAAACCAGCACATACAGTTAGAACAGATTTTCCATCAAAACCTATTGGACCACTAGAAATCAGCACATACAGTTAGAACAGATTTTTCCATCAAAACCTATCGGACCATAACAAACCAGCATATACAGTTAGAACAGATTTTTCCATCAAAACCTATCGGAACATTAGAAACCAGCACATACAGTTAGAACAGATTTTTCCATCAAAACCTATCGGACCATTAGAAACCAGCACATACAGTTAGAACAGATTTTTCCATCAAAACCTATTGGACCACTAGAAACCAGCACATACAGTTAGAACAGATTTTTCCATCAAAACCTATTGGACCACTAGAAATCAGCACATACAGTTAGAACAGATTTTTCCATCAAAACCTATCGGACCATTAGAAACCAGCATATACAGTTAGAACAGATTTTTCCATCAAAACCTATCGGACCATTAGAAACCAGCACATACAGTTAGAACAGATTTTTCCATCAAAACCTATCGGACCATTAGAAACCAGCACATACAGTTAGAACAGATTTTTCCATCAAAACCTATCGGACCATTAGAAACCAGCACATACAGTTAGAACAGATTTTTCCATCAAAACCTATCGGACCATTAGAAACCAGCACATACTGTTGGGACAGATTTTTCCATCAAAACCTATCGGACCGTTAGAAACCAGCACATACAGTTAGAACAGATTTTCCATCAAAACCTATTGGACCACTAGAAATCAGCACATACAGTTAGAACAGATTTTTCCATCAAAACCTATCGGACCATTAGAAACCAGCACATACAGTTAGAACAGATTTTTCCATCAAAACCTATCGGACCATTAGAAACCAGCACATACAGTTAGAACAAATTTTTCCATCAAAACCTATCGGACCGTTAGAAACCAGCACATACAGTTAGAACAGATTTTCCATCAAAACCTATTGCACCACTAGAAATCAGCACATACAGTTAGAACAGATTTTTCCATCAAAACCTATCGGACCATTAGAAACCAGCACATACAGTTAGAACAGATTTTTCCATCAAAACCTATCGGACCATTAGAAACCAGCACATACAGTTAGAACAGATTTTTCCATCAAAACCTATCGGACCATTAGAAACCAGCACATACAGTTAGAACAGATTTTTCCATCAAAACCTATTGGACCACTAGAAACCAGCACATACAGTTAGAACAGATTTTTCCATCAAAACCTATTGGACCACTAGAAATCAGCACATACAGTTAGAACAGATTTTCCATCAAAACCTATCGGACCGTTAGAAACCAGCACATACAGTTAGAACAGATTTTTCCATCAAAACCTATCGGACCATTAGAAACCAGCACATACAGTTAGAACAGATTTTTCCATCAAAACCTATCGGACCATTAGAAACCTGCACATACTGTTGGGACAGATTTTTCCATCAAAACCTATCGGACCGTTAGAAACCAGTACATACCATTACAGGAGAGTTTTCCATCAAAACCTATTGGACCATCAGAAACCAGCATATACTATTAGAACAGATTCTTCCACCAAAACCTATTGGACCATTAGAAACCAGCACATACCCTTAGAGCATATTTTTCCATAAAAACCTATTGGACCATCAGAAACCAGCATATACTATCAGAACAGGTTCTTCCACCAAAACCTATTGGACCATTAGGAACCAGCAAATACTATTAGAACAGATTTTTTTTCATCAAAACCTATTGGACCATTAGAAATCGGCACACACCATAAAAGCAGTTTTTTTAATCACAATCTATTTGGACCATTAGAAACCAACGGGACCAACAGAAACTAAAAGAGTATAATCCTTTGGAAATGATTTGAATGTCTGTGCCGAATTTTATTGCATTTCCAGGTTTTCTATAAAGACAGTGACTGCAGCACGTTTTGTTTCCTTATATGCAGCAGGAAATTTATCAAAAAGTGTCGGACATCAGGAATTTTTGCGAATGCGATTTCACACTTCAATATTTAAAAAAGAAATGAAAGAAAAGATTTTCCTTACTAAACGTGATGACAATGTCGTTCAGTGCATAGTGACATTGTGTTAGAAAGAATGGAACTCACTATCATGTAGGCCTATGAGAGGTTTGTAATCAAGGATTTCGCAAGTATTTCAATTTTTCTGATGCATGTTGTGTTCTAAGCCATGTTTTTTTAGGCTTACTGCAGGAATAAATTTGCCAGATCATTAAAGACAGCCAATCCCTTTTACATGCAAATTTTTGAAAAATTGGTGAGAACACTTAGATATTGAAGGAAACATTACTTGGAAACCTCCTGTAAATTTTGAACTCAAGAGGGTCTTTATTTGTGTAGTAAATTGACCGTTAAGATTAGAATATTTTTTTCCTACTACGAAAAAATTACAAATCTAAACTGTTAGTCTAGTTTTACAGACCTGTGTGATGCACTTAGTTGCACGTGTAGTTCATGTAAATGGTGTGTTGTTATTTGCTATCGACATCAAAGTAAGAGAAGCTAGTAAATTCTTCATTTCTAGCCGACAGCTTTAATATGCATATCTTTTGTTTGAAGTATAAGTATAATTATTAAAACCACAGGAGGATTAATGTATGCAGCTTTGCCTAGTACACAGAATACGTTACGGTGAGCGTTTGGTGCATTATTTGAATTTTAACGGCTAACAACCTTCTAATATCACATAAATGTTATAGATTTACAAATGTCTTGTCATTCTGGTAGAATATATCATGTTCTGTGCTATTTGGGAAGG
The DNA here is from genome assembly GCF_040938485.1 of Diadema antillarum. NCBI lineage: Eukaryota > Metazoa > Echinodermata > Echinoidea > Diadematoida > Diadematidae > Diadema > Diadema antillarum. The sequence continues at coordinate 443,784 of NW_027271014.1, read as the reverse complement.
AATGCAAAAGGTAAGGGCTATCTTTAAATTTTTACACTGTACATTTGATTACATTATACATTGTATATTGTACATTGTACATTTAATTACATTGTAAACTTGTAAATTCTACTTTTCTTCTGTATTCTAAATTCCTCTTTGGGTTTTCTAATGGTCCATTCCAAATTTCATGGTCGATTAGCGTAATGTTTTTTTGTTTTTTTTTTTTTTGAGGGGGAGTATATTATTCTTCTAACGGTTTTTCTCTAATCATTTTTCAATCGTTTTTAATGGTCCATTAATATTTCACTTTCCATATCGAAACTATTAACCTAATGTTTTGCTCCAGGAGAATGCTACTGGACATAAAGCAAATGCATTTTAATACACAGCATGGATTTCTAGGCTAGTGCACATGTTGTTTCTTTGAATTAGGTGTATCAATGTTTACCTGTTATGGGCTACTGGCAATGACAGAGTCATTATGGGAGAAGAATGCTTACAATATGAGACTAACCTTAACTGGTAAATGAGACTATGAGCATGGAACTACAAGAGAATGACTTAATTGTCTTGTAGCTTCATGTCATAAGTGCACGTACCTCTTGATTGCACAGTTCATAATCATGGCTGTCCCCGACGCATGGCTCCCCGCCCCACTGTGGGGTAGGATTAGTGCAATTGCGGATTCTGACTCGAACGCCAGTGCCACAGGTTCGTGAGCACTCGCTAAAGTTGCTGTATTCAGTCCACCCGCCGTCCACCGCTGGGGCTACGTCTAGCTTTGAGCTGACACACACCCCTCCGATACACCACTGAGAAACACGAGAGAAGATCAAACCAAGACATCATGAAATCAGGGTATATGAAATAATGGGACAAACGTTCAACAATAATGATAATAATAATAATGTAGCTGCGTCTCTTGCCCCTATGCCTTTATGTTATTTGACAGCCTCGATCTAATAAGCACGACAGCAGCAACAACAAAATGTTAGCAAATGTGTTTGGTATATATAACGTTAAGATTGAGAGTTTTATGTGCAGATTTATGGGTGTTGTAATATATATTTATAAATATAAGATAGGGCCTCATCCACGTCAAACTCTGCTCATGATGACGGTCCCCTTTATTGATTTCTCCTTTGTTCATATACAAAATTTATGCCTTAACATGTTGCTTTAATTCATATGTTATTAAAGACTGATGTTGTTATGAATTTGTATTGATTTGTATGTTATACTCTCCTATTTTTTTTTCGCATACTCTGTATCACTTTGTTTCAATTTGTTATTGTATTTGGAGAAAGAAAATGCAGAATAAACCAAACCAAACCAAACCAAACCAAACACTAATATAACCATTGTGTGTTTTTGTTTGGAATGTTGTTATTTGTCAATGTATTATTTTTGTGCACATGACTCAATGAATAAAGTCTGTACCCCAATATTTATTTCATTTTAAGTTTGTATGCTGTCTACATAGATACTTTAAAATGCTTTAAAAATGATTATTGTCTATGATATATCATTTCAAATTACCTGCATGGTACACAAAAATATATTTGTTGTAAAATGCTCTTACTGTAAAGAGATAAAGTTGGATGAAAACCTGATTTGGGGATTTTGATTCTCGACTGATCTACGTTTTACAAACTCCGTTTTCTGGTAGATCAGTCTTTTCCATCTATTTATCTACTTTTCTGTTACCACTGCAAAGTATGCATTGTTTGTATTCAGTTATTTGCACATTGTATAAAAACTAAATTGTTACAAAAAAACTAATTAAGATCTGCATTGCTTACAAATTGGTAATAATGCATGATTTATTAATTCATACTTCAAACACGGCAGGATTTCAAACCGGGTCCATAAAGAGTTAAAAGCGTATGGACCCGGTTAGAGCCGTAGAGACCCGGATTGACCCGCATCGTAACCAGTGTCAATTCCTGATGGATTCCGGGGGAAACGATACGGCGGTGAAAAATTTTTGGTCATGATCAAAATTTTCTCACGGGTTTCAATTCCGTATTGATATCCGAATTGACCCGGTTCGAACCGCATTGACTCGCATCGACTCGCATCGACCCGCTGAGTAAAACCGTATGGAACCTTGCCGTATACCGCATTGCCTCCAATGCAACGGATGATGACAAGGTTTACATCCGGGTCGGTACGGATCGAAGCGGCTTGACACGGGTCGATAGGGGTCGAAAATGATTCAAAAGGATTTAAAAAGCGGATTTTTATGCGGTTCGATACTTGTCAATACGTGTCTCTACGGCTCAAACCGGGTCGATACGGTTATAATTTCTTATAGACCCGGTTCGAAATCCGGCCGTGTGTGACTGTAGCATAAATTACCCTCCATTCCGTGACTAATCCGGCTCATTTTCACCCTGATCAAATCCGTTTTGGTACCCGACCGTGTGTGACTAGCATTACAATCTATTCATTTCTGTGTAAGAACATGTCAGCTCTACATCACGTCGAAATCCCGTCCTGGGCCCTGTTGCATAAAACCCTTAATACCGCTGGACTTACCGCTCCTTTCTAGCGGTAAGTCTTTAAATTAGCGGTTAATTTTATAGTCCTTGATGCTGATTGGCTGTGATGCCTAATTTTGACGGTAGTTACCATTGAAATTCAATGGTAAGTTTCATGCAACGGGCCACTTGGCTTTACACATTAACTCTTTCACATGACTTAATTGTGTAGTTTGCAATAGCAGCTGGAAGCTTTGTGATATAGGCTACAGTGGTTATATGTCTTATAAAGTTTTGGCCGTACAATTTATGATCAACATTTATGATGGGGAGGATTATCTACATTTGTCAAAGCTTCTGTAAAATCAGGCTCTCCGTGCTGGTTTCGCCTTTAGGAAGTTGCGAGAGCAAGAGAGAGAGAGAGGGGGGGGGGAGGATTCGCCTACCATTTCTTCTCCACACGATGTTCCTTCTGCTGTTGTCCCATAGAACTCTGATAAAAGTGGTGAGTTGGGCAGCATGCACCACAGCTCACCACAGTCAGTCTGTCAGTTGCCGATCCAAGACAAGACAGAAAAACAGGGGGGAAAAATAGCCAACAACATAAGAGAATAGAACATTTTTGCAAAGGGCCTGTGACGATTCACTTCTCTTAAAGGGATAAATGATGTGATTTACACGGGAAGTCACTGTTTACATGATTGCATTTTCATGTCACAAATGTGATGAACAAAAAAAGGAATAATCAAAAGGTATATGATTATCTGAGTATGGTAGAGAGTACAGGAGTGCAACAGATTATCTCTTCACCCACAAGGGTGACAGATTCTACTTCGTCTGTTATTGATCATATTTATACTAATGTATATAGTCATACAATTCATTCAGATATCATTGAGACAGATGTGTCAGATCATTTTCCAATTTTTGTCATTTTTGAAAATGGGAATAAAATCATGAATGCTTTTGTGCGGAAATTTGCCCGATCCTACAAGTTATTTAATGCCCAGTCATTTCACGAGGATCTAGGGAAAATTGGATGGGCACATGTATCTAGATACGAAGATGTAAACACAGCTTATAAAGTTTTTCATGATAAGTTTGAGAAAATATGTGATAAGCATGCAACTACAATAGAATATAATGTATCCCAGAAAAAGAACAGCCCTAAGAAACCTTGGATCTCATCAGCGATTCTTAAATCTATCAAGAAAAAGCACACCTTATACAAAAACTACAGGTCATCAAATTTTAGTGACGAATACGGAAACAAGTATAAACGGTATCGAAACACTTTGGTAACAGTTATTAAAAATGCAAAGAGATTGTACTATTGCAATTCTTTTAATCTTAACAAAAGTGATATGACAAAGACCTGAGATACCATTAATGACTTAATTGGTAGAAAGGGTAAGAATAAGCATTTGGATATAAAATCGTATCTTCTGAAAATGAAATAGCCGAAGAACTCAATAACTACTTTGTCACTGTTGGGTCAAATTTGGCAGAACGGACACCAAATGGGCCTCCCAATAGTTGTTTTCAGGATTATTTGGATGCCAGAAATACAAAGTCTTTGGCTCGGAAACTTATAAGAGAAGAAGAAATTATGGATATTGTATATGCTCCTGATGCTACAAAGTCTCATGGATATGATAACTTGTCAATAAGATTGATCAAGGACACAGCACCATATACTCTTTCCCCATTGACTTATATCTTTAATTTGTCATTAGAAATGGGCCAGTTCCCAGATGCACTTAAGATTGCAAAAGTGACGCCTTTGTCCAAGAAAGGTTCGAAAGATGACCCAGGTAATTACAAACTTATTTCAGTTCTGCCAGTAATTGCAAAAGTTTTCGAGAAATTAGTCAATGGTCGTCTAATGGACTTTTTAGAGTCCACTATAATTTTGTACAGACACCAGTATGGATTTTGTAAGAAATACAGTACAAAATTATCATTAATTGATTTGGTTAATACATTAATACACTCAAATGATAAAGGTGAAATAACCCTTGGTATATCTATAGATTTCAAAAAGGCGTTTGACACAATCAATCATCGCATCCTTTCAGCGAAATTAGAATATTATGGCATAAGAGGCATTGTGTTGCAGTGGCTCCAAAATTACTTCTCAAACCGATCGCAGGTATTGTGCTTCAAGGATGAAATATCCAGTAGTAGAACGATCACATGTGGAGTACCACAAGGTTCAGTGCTGAGACCTACACTGTTCCTGTTATACATCAATGATTTACCTAGCTCATCGAACTATTTTCAGTTCAGACTATTCGCTGACGATTCAAACATTTTCATATATTTCCGAAAGGTACAAAAGAACTTGATATGAATGACGTGAATGGAAAACTGATTGAGATGCAGAAATGGTGTATTGTGAACAAATTAACTATTAACTTGAAGAAAACAAATCATATGATTATTAAAGGACCAAGACAACCAATTGCAATTAAAGGTGTGTTAACAGTCTCTGAAACGGTTATAGAAAGAGTACATGTAGCATCTTTTGTAGGAATCCAAATTGATGAGACCTTGATGTGGAAGGATCAAATTCAATGTATCAACAAATGCATTAGGCGCAAAATTGGGCGCAAAAATAGTTTTTAAGTCAAGATACTTTGTTCCAAGACATGTTTTTATGCTTTTATATAAATTCCTTTTACAATCACATATACTTTATGGAATTAAAGTATGGGGAAGTACCTACAGAAACCACTTAAATTGTATATTTTTAGCACCAAAAAAAAAAAAATGGCCGTGAGAGCAATTACATTTTCCCCCTTAAGAACAAGTTCTAGGCCATTATTCACCAGTCTAGGAGTATTAGATGTTTTTCACCTGCATGAGCTTGCAGTGTCAACCTTTGTATAATGATCCTCACAAGGCACATTTACCACATTCTGTAACGCAATATTATGAGCAACGCATACAGGACTATATAGAGGCAAAGATAATTCCATGCTTAGACTCCCGAAATGTAAAACGACACATGGTACATTTTCTATATCTTTTGTCGGGTCAAAGTTCTGGAATAGTTTGCCCAGAAATATTCAAGTGGAAAGAACAAGATCTTCATTTCGAGGAAACCTAAAAAAAAAAAATCACTTGTTGAATGAAGTTTAGTGATTAAAAGAAAATTTAGATGTTTAGTTTAATGTACTTTTATAGTACAGTTACTTTAGATAAGAAGGGTAGACCTTGCAATAAGCATCTTTAAATACATGTAGCTATAATGGGAGAACCATTCTCGACTAGCACTTGTGCTAACTTTTGGTTCCCCCTTTAACAACACTATCTTCTGTTTTCTAGTTGTGTTTTTTTTCAGAACCTTTGTCTATGCATACATGTATATATTACATACTTATTCATTCTCTTTGCCTTTTCAGTGATAAATGTATCACAATGAAACTAAATCAATTATGCCACATGTATTTTTATGTAAGATAAGTATAAGTATGTAAAATATATGCTTGCATAGCTGTAAAACCTTGTATGTCATTCTCGTAAAAGATTTGCATGTTATTGTATCTCACAATATGTAATTTCATGTTATCATGTTATCATATTCACATGTATGTTCGTAATAAACTCAACTCAACTCAACTCAAAAGACATTGCAGGGAAACATGCAATTATTTGCATTTTGTTAATTCTATCAGTACTTAAGCCATTGTTGGCAAAAATGATCTCATTGACAGAATATTGAGTTTCTCCTTTCTTTTGTAGACCTATCCACGCATTCTGAATATTATGTTCTTTTGTCCACATAGTGATGATCAGGGTAATATGAATCAATACAACATCTATTTGCATTGCATCGTCCCTTGTGAAGGAAGTCCCGCAATGCGTTGAACAGTACTTAGTGAATACAGTGCATATGCACTGCATGGCTTCTACCAGTAGAGTTTTTTTTTTCATGTTCAGTCAGGCTTTGTACTTATTTCCATAAGTACCAGTCCATTCTATTGTTATTGCGGATATTTAGCTATCACATTAGGATCTGATTCCTCACCACGCCCCCACCCATCCTACACTTTCTTCGAATTATCCGTTTTGTATATTGTGCGTATAAACTTATCTTTGTTATATCATACTTTCAATTCGCATTTATCTGTATTGCTGTTTGTAAATCGTGTACCATAAAAAAATGTTTTCCTGTAGAAAGGGAACCTCTCCCACAATGATTCTTCCAAGAAGTAAGGTTTGCGAGCAAGATAAATTCAAGATTTGAATTGAATTTGAATTGAATTGAAAATACTTACAAAGAGAGTGCTGCTGTAAGCAGTTTCATCTCCTGTAGCTATTTGACACTGTTCGTCTGCGTCATAGGTGTAACCCGAAAGGTCAACAATGCTGGATAGATTGCTTCCGGGTACGTCATCCAAACATGTCTGAGTGCTAGAAAGTGGAGGGGTTAAATAAAGTACCGAAGTTTATTGATTTTATCGCAGACAGAACCGAAGTCGATTCGTACCATGGTAGATATGACGATATGACAAGACATTGAGATACAGAACATTCCCTTTTGTACGACCTTTAATAGTGACAATGTTTCACAATACTCCCAGTTAAGAAAGACAAAAACAAAACAAAAGCATAGAGTCCTACATGCTTCTGTCGATACAAATATTGTGGAAAATCTAAGGTAACGGAAGAAAAAAAAGAAGCACAAAACATGCCTTCCATGATAAGAGGAAAGTGGTGGAAATCTCAAAGTCATTGATGTCTTGACATGGTATGTCCTCGAAGATAGTATTTGCCATGTACTAAAGACCGGCTACAGAAATGCTAGTTAAACTGATCAGATGTTGGGAAAGATAACACGCATATTATGTGACAACTTTAAACCTCATGAACTTCCAGTTACGAATACATTCTTTTTCTTTTACCAATTAGTAACTGAACCGTCCGAAACCACACGTCAGATTACTCCCTAAACAGCCCAAAACTGCCCGTCCGCTTTTTTTTTTTAGTTTTATGCTTTATTATTTGTAATGTTTTTAAATAGAATATAAGATTACGTAACTTGAAAGAGGTGAAAGGTCCACAAAAGTATATCATAACTATCTCTGTGACACACAAGTCTCTTTGCAACGTCTTGATGGGCTTTCAAATAAACATAACTTATAATAGGGAAAAATAAACATGCGTGATCCATTTTGCATAATTTAGAAAGTTGTCGAAAAGAGAGTGATATTGCTGTACCTTCCACAGAACAATAGATTATTACATGCGAAATCTTCGGTTGCTAAAGGGCTTAGGATAACTCCATCCACGTATCATCTAGGCCCTTCTAAATTTAATGTAGTTAGCATTGTCATGATCCTTTTAGGTGCAGTAAAATGAGAATATTTGTACAAATTGACGACGTTTTGGGTAGCTTCATTGAATGTGCGTGCTTGCTTGCGGTATCAAGTATCTTGCCCTTTTGCAGACCCACATACTCTATTCATGTGGCTTCCTGCATTGCCACTAATATTCTTGGGAAAAACCAAAACGACGTACTTGATGAATATCTTCATATGGTTGGAGCTGCACGAGGACCATTGAAATGATTCGCTATCTCTGGCGAGCGATGCCGACATTATGTTGACGCCTTCTGCGCAGCCGTAGGTGCCGTCGTGCCATAAGCCCAAGCTGTCATTAAGATAAAACGACCTCAGCAGTCAAAATCGCGACGAACTCATCCAGAGCTACGCAGACACTCAAAGGGATGGTGTGGTATTGGCCGAGGTGACGATTCAGCTTTTAACTTTTGCAAGATACCTAGGCAGCAGTCACTCATATGAAATGTTAAAGAGCATTCAATTCTATACGAGGAATTCGAGGCTTTTGGTGAAAACCGGTTGTGAAATGGCAGAATGAAAGAAAAACAAAGCGATCCTAATACAAGGTGGGACCTACCTTTTACTGTCCCACTTTTTTATTAGGTTAGCTTTATTTTGGATATCTCGGCCATTTTAACACCAATTTTCATTAATGAACTTTGAATTCCTCTTAGAATACATTATGCTCTTTCTTATGTCATAAATACGTTGGAAACTTGAACCCCATCTCAACCGAAACTGTACTATTCCTTCATATCAATTAGAACATGCATGGGGTACTGTACTGTACTGATCCTTGCCTGCGACGTTAGAAGAGCACATTTTACAGGCACAAATTCATAGGTCGTCGTGTCTTCACAAAGGTAAGTAACATGTCGCGGATCACTGCACGAATTGAAGGGAGAGAGAGACAGATACAAATTTTGTACAGACAGACAGACAGACAGGGGGATGAAGGGAAAGAGAGGAAGGGTGTGTGTGTGTGTGTGTGTGTGTGTGTACGTGTATGACGGATTGTGATGTGAGTGCATACATTCTCGGGACTATACTGCCTCTTCCCATGTTTTCATGTACAAGTACATGCATAATGTTTTAAAGGGATTGTACAGTTATGGTTGAGACCTAATTTCAGGTTTCTAACATTAGGTGAGATAATGAGAAACCTGTTATAAAATGTGAAAGAACATGTAATTCTATGAGGAATTCAACGTTGATTTGATGAAAATTGGTTTTGAAATGGCTGATATATCAAAAAAGAGCGATTCTAATAAAGTGTGGGACCCACACTTTATTACGATCGCTTTGTTTTACTTTGTTTTTTCATGTTTCAGTCATTCCAAACCCGATCTTCGTCAAATAAACTTTGAATTCCTCTTAAAATGGTATGTTCTGTACTATATCATAAGTGTTTTCTTGGTATCTCGCAAAAAGTTAAAAACCCAATTCTCATCTCCACCAAAACTGTACTATCCCTTTAAGTGTGTGTTTTGAAGAGAAATAGGAAATCGTTGCAATCATAAGCCCCGTCTTAACAGATCCTTCCATAAGCACTATAGTTACCGCAACCGCGCCAGGGTAGCTCTTCTATAAGAACTCCCCCGCGGTAAAATTCCTTTGATACACTCATCACGCATGTGCAACATTGCAGACATAGGTTTGTGTCTGTTAAGAATGGTACCCCTCGATCTCTCCTACGTTTATTTTGCCCTGAGGCGAGAAATTTGTTCTCCGGACGCTGTCCTGAACATGTCTGGGTACTGTGCTGCATTTACACCATTTTTTTTTTCCGGCGGCCAGGGCAGCCCCGCTTGCCCCAAACCTAGTGCGCCGCGGGTAGACGAGATATTCTCCTGTTTTTGTTTTTGTTTTTGTTTTCCTCCGTATTCTAGTCCTGTTCGTTTCGGCCCTCGCTCCGGTGAACATGTAACTATCAGATGCTGTTCTTACGGCGTCCGATTAAATTCCGGATTGCCTCCAAGTTTTGATACGGTCTATTACGTGCTGTCACATTTTAATGCGTTCACTCCGTTTTATTACGGCCTACAAGGTACTTATCAAAAGCGGGACTGCCGTGGCATTTTTTTTTTTGACAGTTTAAAAATCTCACACGGCATCCATGACAATCACGGCCTGTCCCGTTTGCCCATCCCGTTTAATTCACGGTGGCCTGAAACGTGACTGCCGTGGCCGCCAGAAACATGGTGTTAACGCAGCATTAGGTCTGTTTAAACAGGACTTTATGAGACAACGCAGTGAGATGGGATAGGCAAACGTGACAGGCCGTGATTACCGTGGATGCCGTGGATGCCGTGGACGCCGTGATAAACCAGGGTGAATGCAACAACTATCAAAACACGACGGCACATAATAGGCCGTAACAAAACCTTGTTTTGTTATTGATAGTCTAGACTTACCAGACGCCGTGAGGACAGCGTCTGATAGCTATATTATGTTCACCAGGGCGAGGACTGGAACGAACAGGACTACAATGCGAAGAGAGAAAAACAGGAGAAGTATGTGTCATCTACCCACGGCGCACTACGTTTCGGGTAAATGGAGCTGCCGTGGACGCCGGGAACATGGTGTCAACGCAGCATTAGTGTCCCCGTCTCACTGTCTGATGTGTTGTTTGGGCAAACCTTGCATGGTTAGTTTCACGATCTGAAAACCAGAAGTACGTACAATGGCAGAACCACACTTGTCTGGAGGGGGAGGGGGATCACAAAAACCATGCTGGCATCAGCACCCTGTTGTGGAATGGCTACGCCATTTCTTACCAAAAAAAAAATGAAAACAAAAACAACAATGCCATATTTTCAGAACTATTATTCTATTTTCTTTCCGTATAAAAAAGTGTGTTTTTTTTTTTTTTTTTTTTTTTTTTTTTTTTTAGGAATTGCGGTCTAAACATATTGCCCTACCAGCAATAGAAAGCTAGATTGTTTATTATAAAGACTGTAAATCTGTTCGGAATTGTAATGATGTGCGCCAAACTGATGTTACAGCGTATTCAAATCGTAGTTCCAAGACATGCGTTCTCAGTGAGATCTTGTATATATTTTGAGTAAAATCTTATTTCGCTATTATTTTCTTCTAATTGCGATGATTGTACGTTTTTCTTTGACAGCCCTACAGTATGGGACGGCATTGCCCACTCCACAGCTTGGCTTAGGAATTTTGACACCGGTTTTTCTCCAAAATATACTACAGTACAAAGTGACTTCATTTGTTTTGTTTTATTTTGTCATCAAGAGCAATTACAATCATTGTGAATCATAATTACAGTTGGATTTTTCTTGAAATTTTTGTTCTTAGTATCTCAAATTTGACCAGCAAATATAGTAGAAACATTAAATTGTATCAACAAAGATGATTAGCGGATAATGAGCAGTCAGGTTTCAATCACGCGATCACTGATCACGGAAGTGTTGTTCATTCATAAAATCCTATTTATTCCTTTCTTTTAGATGATGGCGACTAATGTTGAGCTACTTTTAACTCCAAGAGATGTGAACCCACACTATTCTTGCCTTGACAACGCTGTATCGATGGTGAGCCCCTTTCCCAACTATATTATTAAAAAATGCACACGAACAAGTTGAATGTATACCGTAATTATGAGTTTATATGTAAATATGTACATTAATGCGCGGACCACTCACTACCACCCATTTGGTAACCATTATGTGTGTGTTAGTGTGCGAGTGTGCGCATGTGTGTGTGTCATATGTATAAAACACAGACAATCACAGTTCTTGTCTTACGCGATACATGTTGGACTCACCTATGACCACTTTCGTGCGACATCACAAACCCAGCACTCAGTCCGCAGTTCTCAGTGATTTGACACTTGCTATTCAGACTGCACACTGCCCCTACGTACGACAGTCCAAGGAGGTTATACTGATTTGATGAATGGAGATCTTCCCTGAAGAAACAGATAACGATAATAATGATAATTGCAGATACACACTTACAGATATGCATTACCATGATACCCTTATGCCACATAATGAAAGCAATCGATCGTGTATAAAAAAGTCGATCACAGGCAAACATATAGATACGCAATAATAACGCACTCATATAAATCTAGGGTTGTTGGTTTTTCTTTGGCATAAAATGTGTTTATTATGATTGAATACAAACCAACACCGTTCGTAAACAAAATAAAGTCAGAAATCACTGGCAATTCCTTAATTTTAAATATTCACCAAGTACCTTAATTTGAAGATTTTAATGCGATTTTATCGGTACAGAACAATGAAACATGAAAACCTTGATGAAGTAAATAATTGCTTTATATCTTTTTGTGTATAGAACGGATGAGAATGGAAAATTTGTGTTTGTATTTTCACGTTTGGCCTTATTGTAGCTCTTGTGCTGAAAATTTGAATATAACATAAATAAATTTTGTACAAGATAGGAAAATTTTGCAGGCACTCAAAATCTTACTTTAGTATACGTTGCGTTATTCACAACACGGAGATGGAGAGAAACTAATGTTGAAATCACAAGACAGAGTAAATTAAATGCGTCACTACCTTGCAAAATTTGACAGTTTTCTTGAGAAATTATATGTAAGTTCCAATATTTATTTGTTCTGAGAACTTATGGAACAGTTTAGTCTTTTCTCAATAAATACAATGATTTTTTTTCATAGAATTGATAGAATTACAGCATTCATCTCTGAACAAATTGTTTAATGTTTTTGTTTGTGATTAGACATAGTATTTTCTGAAATTTAAAGTTATTCAATACCTTACAAGTATATAGTAACAAGTATAGTATTCAAAAATCTATACAATTTTGTGAAAGTGGATGTATCGTGGCTCCGTAGATAAGACCGAGGGCTTTATGAGGGATAATTTTGATTATAGTTTTGGTTGAGATAGAGATTCAGCTTTCCATTTTTTGTGAGGTAATGAGAAATCTTTTATGAAATAATTATGAAAGCATACAATGTGAAGAGGAATTCAAAGTTTATTTAATGAAAATTGGTTATGAAATGGTTGAGATTTCCAAAACGAAGAAGTCCTGATACAAGGTGGGAGCCACCTTTTACTTTTTGTTTTTCTTATTTTGTTTTAGGATATCCCGGCCATTTCAAAACTGATTTTCATCAAATAAAATTTGAATTCCTCATAGAATTGTATGCTATTCAACATTTCGTAAGAAGTCATAAGAAGTCATCTCGCAGAAGGTTAAAATTTGAATCCCCATATCAACCCAACTATATCCATCCCTTTAATCTTCAGGTCTCTGGTTTTAAGTCCCTTGAAAGCATACAGTGGTTGCGCTTTTCTAGGCGAGGCACTTTATCCTTATTACCTAGTCCTTCGGAGGAGACTTAAAGCCATGCACCGGTGGCATGTGATTTGCTTTCCAGCATGCATTACTTCCTTAGTCACCTTGTTGCGCTCATCATACTTCACTTCAATTCAGTGACTCCTCTTAATACCCAGAAAGCACACCTACCCGCTAAAGAGGATAGCCAAGTCCCAGTCGTCCTGATTGTCGTCGTCATTATAGCTGAGTTGAGCCTGCCACTCGCAAAAGTCATCCAGGGTGCTGTCCGCATCTGGTGTAACCGTGAAGGAAACTGTGCTTTCGTCCCGGCAAGGCGCCTGCATTAAGAAATGCGGAACGCGACGAACTTTTATCAATAAAGATTCTAACTGTTGAATAATTTGGTCATAATCACAAAGTAATCATGGTAATGAAGAACAAAGATGAATAAATCATAGTAGTGGGGCAGATATGTAGCAAAAATTGGTCGAGATGCTCAGATGCGGCAAAAAGTGTGAAATTTTGCATAGAGGGGTATTTTGAGGCGCTGATTTAAAAAAAAAAAAAGCCGGATCCAAGAGATCTGACCACGGGATCGGCCGCCACTTTGAATACATATCTAAAGATCCTTATCTTCAGTTCCAAATGACCTGTGGCACTAAAATTTTGTACACATGAGCGTTTTGACACGTTGAATTTGAGGATAGATTAATTTGAAGTGTCTGACAGACATCGAATGGCTGCCATTGCCTTATAGATAACGATATATACCAAAAAACTGAGGACTTAAAAAAACTCTAAATTAGTGCGCGCGAGTGAGCTGACATTTGTATATACATTATGTCCTCGTCATCATCACGTATTGTTCTTATCTTTTTTTATATAAATTTTGGCGAGCGAGCGCAGCGAGCGAGCCGAAAATTGTTGTATTTCAGCTTACAAAACATGGAATTCTTGTCATTTTTTGCTTATTAAATCTCACAATTATAGTGACGACCTTATAGATAACGATATATACCAAAAAAACTGAGGACTTTAAAAAACTCTAAATTAGTGCGCGCGAGTGAGCTGAAATTTGTATATACATTATGTCCTCGTCATCATCACGTATTGTTCTTATCTTTTTTTATATAAATTTTGGCGAGCGAGCGCAGCGAGCGAGCCGAAAATTGTTGTATTTCAGCTTACAAAACATGGAATTCTTGTCATTTTTTGCTTATTAAATCTCACAATTATAGTGACGACCTTATAGATAACGATTTATACCAACAAACTGAGGACTTGAAAAAATACTCTAAATTAGTACGAGCGAGTGAGCCGAAATTTGTATATTTCTGCGTCATTACGGTTTTTTTCTTATCTTTTTTTATTTTTTTTTTTGCGCCCCCCTCCCCCGTATGTTCGAAACCGTTGGCGTCCTCTTTTGATCCAACCGGCGATCGCTTCAGAACGAATGAAATTGCAGTCGCTGCTCCGTGTAACATTTTTCCTGCTAAATATAAAATGACATGAGTGAACACAATAGACATTATCATTTTGTCCGCGTCATCGTCACGTTTTGTTCTTATCTTCTTCTCTTTTTTTATACAAATTTTGGCGAGCGAGCGCAGCGAGCGAGCCGAAAATATTTGTATTTCAGCTTACAAATCATGAAACTCTTGTCATTTTTTGCTTATTAAATCTTACAATTCTAATCAAGATATAGTGACGGCCTTATAGATAACGATTTATACCAACAAAATGAGGACTTGAAAAAATACTCTAAATTAGTGCGAGCGAGTGAGCCGAAATTTGTATATTTCCGCGTCATCATTACGTTTTGTTGTTATCTTGTTTGATTCGGGTTTTTTTGCGCCCCCCCCCCCCCCCCGTATGTTCGTAACCGTTGGCGCCTTCTTTTGATCCAATTGGCGATCGCTTCAGAACGAAATTGCAGCCGCTGCTCCGTGAAACATTTTGCCTGCTAAATATAAAATGACATGTGTGAACACAATAGACACTGTCATTTTGTCATCATCACGTTTTGTTCTTACCTTCTTTTTTATATAAATTTTAGCGAGCGAGCGCAGCGAGCGAGCCGAAAATTTTTGTATTTCAGCTCACAGAACATGTCATTTTGTCATTTTGTCCGCGTCATCATCATGTTTTGTTTTTATCTTGTGTGATTTGGTTTTCTGCCCCCCCCCCCCCCACCATTCTCCCTCCCCCCTTCCGGGTTCCTTTCTTTTTTCTTTTTTTTTTTCTTCTTCTTCGAATTCCAATTTGGCCGCCTCGACGAAATGTTTTAAATCTTGTCTCGAGCTCTACTTGACGAGCGACGCTGAAATTTGGTTCAAACAGGTATTTTAACATGCTGGGTTAAAAAATAGAATAATATGACTTGTGTGACAAACGCTATGCTCGCCATTTTTGATCTTGATATGGCTGCCAAGACAAACAGCACGACTAACATTTGCGGGCATGCAAAAAAGAGCAGCAAAAATAAAACATAATGAACTCTTGCTGACGTCACAATGTACAAATAGCAGCGCGCACTCAATCAGTTACAAACGCGCGCTCAATCAGGTAGCCTTAATTACAAACCCGAGATAGAGATTTTTACCACTCCAACATGGCAACCATATAGGAAAATTCAAACTGGCTGTCGTGCAGCTTGTCACACATGTCAAATTAATCTTTTATCAAAGTTATCACATTACCATGCTTTTATGTATCAAATTCCAATGGCCTATGTCATTCAGAACTGAAGAAAGGGATCTTTGACGGCGCCCATATTGGAATTCAAAATGGCGGCCGACCCAGTGGACAGATCTCTTGGATCTGGCAGTTTTTGAAATAAGTGCCCCCAAATACCCCTATGTGCAAAATTTCATACTTTCCCCAGGATGTGAGCATCTTTTTCACATATCTGCTCCACTATAGTAATAATATAAAATACATCTCCAGGAGGATGACACCAGTGAGAAATACTGCCATATCAGCAATTCGTGGTTGATGACTTTTTTTTTCTATTTTACGAAGATGCCAAAAAAGATAAAAAAAACCTTAAGTGAAACTGTTGAGACATAGGCGGAAACGTGTGTCACATGCTGTGCGATTAGGTTTCTTAAGAAACCGTTGCTTCATGAATAGTCACCTTCTATGTATCAAATCAATCACATTACGCTACTTCCAACCTCTTTTTCAGTTCATATTGTTTCAAGCAGAATAGATGGATGCGCTAAACTGATACATGAGTGACTGATTGGGCTTTAAGATTAACCATACATTGGTATCTGATTAATTGTTTCATTTCAATGAATAAACATGCTCTGAGAAAATACTCGTGCCAATATAATCAGCTTCTTGGCACTTGTATTACTTGGTTTGATAAGAGTCCACTATGTTATAGGGTTATGACTGAATTTAACAGCACTTTCCATCAAAACACCAAACGAAAATACAAAGCATAGGATCTGAAAAAATACTCCAGGTAATATGATAAACTTCTTCATATTTTCCTTACTTGGTTCAATAATTATCTACAATGCCTGCCTTATGACTTAATTCAAAATTCTTTTCAAACAAAATACCAAATGAGGATGCAAAATATTAAATATGAACGAATTTTCATACAATTTAGACATTTAGGCCTACACATAATTATTTCAGCAATGTAGGGTACAGTCCCTTCGGTAGGCAATATCTTTTTGCCTTTCATATTCAAATTTCTGACTTCCTGAGAGTGTATATATTCTAAAGTTTTTATAACAACTGGAATTAAGCTTTGTGTAAAGTTTTAATCAATATGTGATATTTTTGGGAAAAATCGATTTACTTGAAGGTTACGTCTTCCATTTGTGGATCAAAACATCATGTTTGTTATCAAGTCATTTTCATATTTATTCATTATTTCCATTTTACGTTTTGCATGTTAGACATGAAAAATACGAACAGGTTTAAGGAGACATTAACTTCTAGATAGACAGAGACAGAGAGAGAGAGAAAGGGAAAGGGAGAAGGAGACGGAAAAGCAAATCAAGGGGGACCCTACCGATGGAGTGTTTGTGATGGCTATCATAAATCGCACCACTGAAATCCGTATGTCAATATCCAAGCTTGGGTCGCTAAATCTGCGACTCATCTGCAAACGAAGTGAAATGAAAAAAAAAATGTAGTAATAAGCACTGCATACTACTGAGCAAAATGACAACAAAGAAATGGACGCTGCTCAATACTAACTCATACATGTAATGTCAGCAGTCTGAAAACATGAAATGGAATGGTCAAAGACTTAAGTTCAAAGATGATCAAATGAAAGTGGAAATATTGAAGCGCACAAAAGTTTGGAAATTAGACTGTCTATGTTGATACATCTATGGACAATTATCCCCATGGCAAAGCAAATAGTTTCCGGGATAATCTAACAGCAGAGTTTGTGAGAAAACTTGAGTTTGGTTCGATCGGAGGCGAATTATGAAAATTTCCTTTATCATGTGTCCATCTTTGCTCAGTTTCTGGACAGTGCGACGCATGTATATATACCTATACAGAAACAGACACAATGAAACTAGCATATGAGGATTTGGTCCAAGTAGACGTTGATAGCAAAACAAACAGAACGTCAGAAGTCTCATGGCAAACTTAGAAGAGCTACTAAAACGATAGGGCCTATAGTATTTTTCAGTCATCAATTAGCACTTAGTGTCTCTTTCACATTTCAAGCTCCATTATTGCCGATATAAGTAAGTAAAATCTATTTCAATGATTTTATAATCATAATGGTAATTGCAAATCTTTCAATTCCAATTCAGTAAGGATTTGCACAATTAGTTTGGAGATATGAGAGACCATCGCATGATTTTGTGCCTAACGAAATTTGCATGATATTCCATTATGAGAATAGCTTCATGAAACACTTTTTTTTCTAATAAGGCCCTTTCTTAATGAAACCTTTGTAGATAAATTTGTTGAAATTAACTCTTAATCAATAAAGTCAACGGTTATCCGAGGTCATATATTGTTATATAGAGAGTATGCAATTACACATGATACTACATAATTTCATCTTACGATGTTTAGGATGGTCATTGCATAGCTTTCTGTATCGTCTCCAAATTCCTGGTAAACCAAGCTGTCTGCAACGTAGAAGATCTCGATGTACTTTCTACCGAGGTATGGGCCGTCGTAGGTTGTCTCGCTTTCACATGCAGTATCGCCACCGCCACCGCTATTACCGTCGACATCTCCTGAAAAGAAGAATGATTAGGAATATATATCCAACAAAATCTCTCACTAATACCAATCTACAAAGTAAGAGTGAAAAAAAAAATAGCGCAGGGTTGGGAGGCATTCTAAAATTACGTATAGGCCTAGTTTAATCCAAAACCAAGCTCGACCCAAGGCAAAGAAGGCACATGAGTCGAACACTAGGCAAACAAGGTCCAACAGATCGAGACTAGCAAAATAAGTCCCTCGAAGTCGACACATTGAGCCCGGTGATGAAATGTCGGTCTTGTGGGCCTTTTTGTCTAATGTCGAACTCATGGGCCTTTTTTGCCTAGTGTAGGACTCGTGGGCATTTTTTTCCTAGTGTGGAACTCATGGTTCTTATACCATTCTCAGCTTTGAATTACTTATGATATAAACTATGGATAGTTCCTAACAAATCAAAAGACAATGAAAGAAATAATTTTTTTTTTCAGTAATAATGGCGTCCGATGAGGTGTTGTTGTTTTTTTATAGAAAGAAAGAAGAGAGAGAGAAAAATGGGGCCCTATACAAATAATTTGCCCCAGACAGCACTTAACATAAAACAGACATTATAAATCTTAGAAAAATATAAACATTATTAAATATATATATGTATGAACCAAGTCTCCACGAGGGAGCCCATATTGTCTCCACAAAGGAGCTCATTAAGTCTCCACGTGGGAGCTCACCGATGAGGTGCAGTGAGTCTTCTTTTTATCTATTTTATTTTTTGCTGGTGAAACCAAAGGGTATCTAACTGTGTGAAGCTCAAACTTAGTGTACTGTTCTCATACTGTATGACATTGTATTCGAGATTTAACAGTATCAAAGGTACAACATATTGATTTTAAAGCTTCTGCGGGATTTTTTTATGCACACTTTCCACATAACTTATGAATGAAAAATGGAGAAAACCGACTTGAGATCAAATTGAAAGTGTCTAAAATACTCAAGACTAGACTCTACTTTATACAGATCTACTCTCCACCATTCTAATTTTTGAAATTCAATAGAAAAGGTTGGGCCTATATAACTGTGACAACCCCCCCCCCCCCCCCAATCCTAATCAACCGGTATCCAGGAATTCTGGATAATATTACATTGCATCGGATATATATATATATATATATACTATATATTGGCGAAATATTGCATTATTTATACTTCGTATATATATATTATGTATATATATATATATATATATATATATATATATATAAAATAGCATACATACTTATGATACAGGCCGGCAGTGCATGACAAAAGTTATAGTGCACGCAAAATATAACGATTGCAAACGATATCCCGCTATCGATTTGATATCGGTTTTTGCCCCCTCATTTTAATCATTGAGTACTGAATCCCGCACCTTATCGACGCGATTGCGCCACAACTGCGATATGCTTTGCTCGATATTATCGTTATTCTCAATTCTCGCTGGCTATGCCAGCAACTTATCTGTGTGGGACTAGACTTTCAGCGGTAGATTTAAACATGGAAGCTGACATGAACAGGTTCGCTACTTTTACAGAGACTGATCTATATAAACAGTATCTTAGACAATAAGGACACAAAGGATGCCATCAAATACGCCCTACGAATTTTGGACTCCTACTGTTCTGAAAAAGGAATCAATCCGACGGATATTGAGCAAGTCAACCCGAGATTTGTGCCGCTTTCTCCGTACATTCTACGCGGAAGTGCGCCGTGGAAATGGGCAGCGTGTGTACGGTATACGCTAAGCGCTCTTTGATCACGCTACGCTATGAACTTTTACTACGACATTTACAACACACTCTCGGAATCCACATGTGCAGCAATGGTGACTTCAATGATGCCTGACACGAGCCTTGTGTTTAAATCCAGTAGATCCCTAATCCTACAAAACATCGTCTAGTCCTGGTCCTGGACCCACAGTGCAGTAAGTAGGGCGTCTAACGTGTTACTGTTAGATCCATGGTAGACCTATTTTGTATTGTAGGGTCAAGTGTTAACTAACGTTAGCTCTGTCTCTCGTAAGTGACGTAGATCTAGTATAACGTTAGGCCAGGACCCCTGAGGCTAGACCTAACCTATCGCAGGGCCTAGAAAAAGTTAGATATAACCACGTAGACCCTAGACTCTATACTTGAATGTGGATCTTCAGGATTTTGTCTACACAGGTTCAAAGAAACTGGTATTATTGCTTGTCTAGAGACACGTGTAGAGTCTTAAATGATCTAGGCTGTCGTATTTTTTTTTTTCAATTTATCTTGCCTGGGTATGTATGCCATTTTATATAACACATAGTGCATGACATCTTATTGCACTATAAGTACCAAGCACCTCCAAATTCTGAATTTCCCTCGGGCAATTATATTCAATTCGGCCTGCGGCCTCATTGAATATAACTGGCCTTCGGGGCAAATTCAGAATTTGTCGGTGTTTATATTGTTATAGTGCATTCAGCCTCATGCACTATATATAATATATATATATATATATATATATATATATATATATATATAATATGATATATATATATATATATATATATATATATATATATATATATATGTATGTATTATGTATGTACATACATCGACTGTATGGAACGAATATCGCCCAATATTTTCGAAGTTTGAAGGGTATGATATTATCATCCTTACATGCAGCCACTAAACAGTGGGATACAAGAACACAGTCCCCGGTCAACAAATATTTTCGATTATCGTTTGAGATATAGTTGGGGAGTGAAACTTGAGGAAGTATATTTTCAATTTCAATTTCAATTCAATTTCAATTTATTGAAAACCAGACATAGTCACAATAATGAATGAACATGAAGCAAATGGATATGAGTCCCTAAGAAGCAGAGCTTGTGAGTGGGGCCCATTATGAATGGACATCTCGGTCCCAGCTGACGAGCAAAGAGACCCACAACACGTAAACATTATATAATTATATCAAAAAAATAATCCAACCAACGTGCAGAGTCTCAAGAATAAGCAGATCCCAGGTCCAGCCAGCCGAGATCGAGAAGTACATACATGAACAACAACATGGTAATATACAAAGTTAAATAATGGCAAGGTTTAATGTGCAGTGCGACCCAATGAAATGGAAACTTGATTTATAGATGAGACATCTCCATTGCCTCTCAAGACTGAAAAGAAACCATACCCTCCGTCATGAAGATCACCGCTTATTCACCAGTTATTTTCCTCTTCCGTCACATACATATGTACCAGAAACGAATTTTGAACACCGTAAATCCTCCCCATTAAAGTACTACAGTTCCTTGGCAAGATGAATCAATGCATGAGTTTCCCCTCTTCATGGGACACACTGTATAACATAATACATTCATATATAGATGTACGAGGGAAAAAAACCCTGAAACATTGAAGATAACATGAGTCACACCCCCCCCCCGCTAAAATATTTGAAATGTGCTAGAGCATCAATTGGTCACACACACAAACACACACACACACACACACACACACACACACACACAGTGGTTTGTCGGCACTATACAGAGGAAAATCGATATAAATAGATCCAATATAACAAAACCTGGTAAAAGCAAACTGATTTCATCAGTCCCAATTAATGAAATACACTTCTCAGGGCAGTTTTGTACCTTTTTTTGAAAATAACAAGTGATGACAAGATGTCTGGCACAATAAACATACCGAGCCTCCTCCGTAGCAGTCGTACATCTTCATAGAATGATATTGCTACTGGTAGATATGACTTACAACAAAAAAAAAAAATCTTGAATCTATAGTAACAGTCGTATTGTCCTTAACGTTTGCAGGTACCTGGTTCCAATCTTTAATGCATGTGATTTGGAAGGAATACTGCATTCAACATTGTCCTAACACGTGGTTGATGCATAAGGTTTCTTTGACGTGTGTTGTAAGTATGTATCCGGGAGTTAGAAGAAAATAGGCATTTCAAGAGGCATATGAGGACAAAACTGGAGTTTAAACATGAACATCATATCGAAAGACACAAGTTCATCAAAGGGTAACAACTTCATCTTAAGGAATAATGGCTGACTAGGTTCCTTAAGCTGGAGCTGGTGACAAGCCGAATAACTTTGTTTTGTAATACTTTGAGTTTATCAATTTAAGTCTTAAAACTGTTACCCCATGCAACATTACAATAGGTAAGGTAAGGGGGAAAATACTGTTATAAAGCATAACTAAAACCTTCCTAGTTAGGATAAATCTTAATCTACTTATCACATAAACACCTCGAGAAATTTTAGTGCATATAGCATCTATATGCTATTGATATTCATCAATAACACCCAAGAATTTCACATGCTCACTTCGTGCAACACTGTGATCACCCACCTTCAGGAGAACAACATTGTTAAGAATTTTCTTACCTGTGGATCTAAAAATAACACAATTTGCCTTTTGAACATTGAGCAACAGCTTGTTACAACAGAATCAGCAAAATATTTTTTCGGAAATAAAATAATTTCAGCATTTGCGATGGACATTGGAGTAGAAATATTTCTATGGGATAACAAGAAGCTAGTATCATATGTAAATAGTGAATAAGAAAATAATTAAATGAATTGATAACATCACTGATATAAATTAAGAATAACAAAGGGCCAAGCACTGACCCTTGTGGTACACCATACTGGGTGACAGTAGTCTGGGATTTGACACCATTCTTGGATTTGACACCATTAACTCAGATGTATAGAGTGGTCAATGGTGTCAAATTCCTTTGACAAGTCCAGAAAAATTCCCAAGCAATCATACTTATGTTCATCCATCGACTTTATAATAAAGGAAATCCTAAACGTCACACAATACGTTACACCAAAAACTGAAGCCGGGCAATTTTTGAGAGGACATAGACAAGAAAAAATAAGGATGTAGTTCTTACGTTGCACTACAGGGCACTTAGCCGGTTCCTCACTGGACGCATCTCGCTTGTAGATCACATGAGGATGACTTGCCAAGGAGTCACTACGACGAACTCTCCGTGCGTGGTCGTCTTTGAGTGGTTCAATGTGCAGAACCTCATTCCCAACACTTATGGAACCCCGCTGAAAATACACCATCCAGTGATATTCGTAAAACATGAAAAGGCATACGGGTGAAGTAGCCGGAAATCCAATAAGCAGATGAAAAGTATTTTTTAAGAAATTCGGCACATTATATATATATATATATATATATATATATATATATATATATATATATATACATATATGACCCTGCATCACAAAACAAACTAAAAGTCACCAGACATGGATTTTTAGTTAGAGCAGATTCTGAAAGAGCAGACTTTAAGCTTTAAAATGATGTATAACTCAATTCAAATGGACTTTCCTAACCTATCCTATTATTGGAAAGAAAGCACACACTCTGGAAAGTGTGAACTGAGAAAAGAGGCTCTGAAGTACAGGGTCTATTCAAGCGCTTAATGATTACCAAATCATGCTAGCTGTGTCATAAATGGAGCAAAAAACAGGATGTTAACCACCGGAGGAACAACAATGAAGGGGTTATCAGAAAAAGCTGGAATTAGGCATGCTTTGTTAACACTTTCTGTAGATGATTGCTGCTAGCTTTCAAAGCAGTAGCATTAATTTTTCCAAAGTTATTGGAGTTGAAAGTAAAGAGTATGGACAAGGTTTTTAAGATATGAAAAGAGGACTCTATGAGAAATACTTAATAACACTAGCAGTGTTCAGGAAAAAACTGCTAAAAACACAATTTCCTGTTCGTTTTCTGATCCAAAACTTTAGTAAGATATAGAAAAAGACCTGCTTTTCAGAAGATATGAAAAACTCAAGTTGGCTGGGTTGACCCATTTCACCTATTTTCAGTCCTCACACAAAACCAGTGCGTCTGACTTTTTGTTGGTTTTGTGATGCACGATCACATATATAATAATATATATATTATATATATTATATACATACGATAATATGTGTGTATATATACATAATTATTTCAAACTGACAACGTGACATAATGTGTCATGTATATGTGCGAATTTCTTGAAAATACATTGTATATAATACTATTGTATGTACATAATATATTATATAATGATATACATTTATATGATTCAAATTCATAAAATTCTTCTGTCGAGATTTTTCATTGCAACTGATTGGCAAACTGCATGCCATAAGGATTAGACCCACCACTTGCTGTCGGGCGGAAGCTCGGTGGCCTAGTGGAGATGAAGCCTGTCCGGAGATCATGAGGTCGTAAGTTCGAATCCAGCTCGAGTACTGGTATGATTTTTTATTATGGCTGCTACTGATACACTGATCAATTCAGTGCTTATTTACGTCGATGTTGGGCAATTTGTCGATCAGTTACAATTTATATGATTGTATTGTAAGACGCAATGTTATAACATGGATAAAATACTAAACTCTACGCATCATCTAAGAGTAGATGACAAAATATGGTCGTACAATTTTCTTTGTCAAGCCCTCTGCCACTTCCAAACAATATTTGTCTAAACTGTGATAACCATCATCGTCAGTAATTTTGATTGCTTGACTTTGGTTTTTAATCACATTGACATTCTTTGTGATCATGTTTTCTCAAAAGTCATGGAAAGCATTTGCGCCGGGATGTTTTCTCCAAGAGCACATTTATTTTAAATTACTATATGTGACCCTGCATCACAAAACCAACAAAAAGTTGCCAGACATGGATTTTTAGTTAAGAGTAGACTCTGAAAGAGCAGATTGTAAGCTTTAAAATGATGTATAGCTCAATTCAAATGGACTTTCCTAACCTATCCTATTATTGGAAAGAAAGCACACAATCTGGAAAGTGTGAACTGAGAAAAGAGGCTCTGAAGTACAAGGTCTGTTCAAGCGCTTAATGATTATCAAGCCGTGCTAGCTGTGCGATTAACGGAACAAAAAACAGGATGTTAACCACAGGGGTAACAACAATGAATGAATTTGTTTGATGAAGCTGAAATTGATTATGCGTTATTAACACATTGTGTAATTGATTACTACCAACTTCCAATGCAGTAGCATTATTCTTTCTAAAGCTATCAGAGTTGAAAGTGAAGAGTTTGGACTGGGTTTTTAAGAATAGAAAAGATGACTCTCTGAGAAACACCTAATCACACTATTCCACCAAAGAGTGTTCAAAAAAATAAAACCACAAGTTCCTGTTTGTTTTATGATCTCAAACTTCAGAATAATGTAGAAGAAGACTTGTTTTTTCGGAAGATACGAAAAACTCAAGATTGTCTGGGTTGACCCATTTCACCTTTTTTCAGTCCTAACACAAAATCAGTGCGTGCGACTTTTTGTTGGTTTTGTGATGCACGGTCGCATATGAAGGAAGACTTCCTTTCTTGTAAGATGATAATCATTGCAGCAGGGTCACAAATCAAGTCAGTCATACTGACAAGAAACCAAATGTTCAACTTCTTTGAAGGCAATCACAGTGAAACTTAAATTGTTAAGTGTAAAATGCACAAGATATTTACGATAGTCGTGTGTAGATATACAATAACTAAAGCTTTTAAGCCTCAGAGTATTTTTTTATATTAAATGAAAGTACCATTCCATCACATGTGCTGAGAGCGCCTTTTGCTTGTTGATGTGTGACGGACGTGGAAAAGTAATGGCAGTTCTTTGTCGCCAAAGGTTGCTTCCGAATCGTGCCATTGGCCAATACGTACTCCACTTCAAGATCAGGTTTCAAGAGCCAATTGTTGAGTTTCAGTTTCAAGTGGTGGTCCTCACCGAAGGCGGTAAATTTGACTTCCTGCGATATTGGATGTTTGGTCGCGTCGAGACCACGCTTTGAAATTCTTGATGACGGTCTGACAAATCTTGGGAGAATGATGTCATATTCTGCATGATAAATATAAAGCAAAAACATCATAGTATTCACATTAAGCAAGTGGTGATAAAGGATAAAGACCATACAGTGATTCGCTGTGTTACTAAAGACAAATTGTCAATGTCATATTTCATCAGAAAGTTTATACTTGTTTTCTTACTTTCATTACAATTGAAAGTAAGTCTGTAGTTTTTATTTTCATCTTTAATAGTGAGTAAACCTTTTTTCGTGATGATAATGATTATTAGAAAGACACTGCAGAACAAATTGATGCACCGCTGAGATTCTGGGTAACTGAACACTATTAACGGAGCCTCAATACTACGAAGGTATGAACGTTTACCTGATATTTTGGAAGCCCTGGAATACGTATGCATTTCCTCCTTTGTGAAGACATCGTGGAACTGTAAATATCAAGAAAAAACAAGATACATAAAGCACTAACTCCTATCTTGTCGTCTGAGACTTTTGCACACATTAAGTTTGATTTGAGGTCGTAAGATATCATGTCAACTACTACAAAGCCCTACAAGTTTAAGGTAATTTTTTTTTTCATCGTGACCAGTATGGGTGTCGTATACAGCTCATGACGGACATTTGTGTTGCCATTACTTCTACAGCTGCTCCATGATTCTTGTCGTAGAGGGCACGCATGTAGACTGCCGGTTGACTGCCGGCCAGTCTGCGTGGGGTGCCCGCCCGTTGCCTTATTTGGTAATACAAAGGTGGTAGAATAATTATGTTGGAGCGATCCTCAGCCGAGGATATGAATATTATGCTGTAGGATTAGGGTTAAAGTTTATTCAGTTTATTACCTGGGACACCGAGGTTACGTTAAACTCTAATCCTAACCCTAACCCTAACCCTAACCCTAGCCCTAACCCTAAACTGAGTAAACTCTAACCCTAATCCTAGAAAGCATATTCATATCCTCCGTTGAGCATCGCTCCAACATAATAATATGCTACCTCCAAAGGATGCTCCGAATGTTGGACTATGCCTTTTTTCGATATGCGCATGCACCGTGAAAACAGGCCTTTATTATGCAGGCGTCACACTATCCGAAATTGAGCAAAAACAAGTACCTATAGGAGTGGCAATCACTGATGACTTGGGCTTGAATAGGCATTGCCAGTACATCAGGCACAGAGCAAGCAAGACACTATATAGGGCTTTTTCGGAGAACATTATCACCATGCACCAAGAAAGTAAAGGCCAGAGCTTGTACTGCACTTGTCCGGCCCCAACTGGAATATACAACAGAGGGCTGGGACCCACACACAACAGCAATGGTAAACTCTCTTGAGCAGGTGCAGAAAACTGAAAACTGCTGCTCGCTTTGTAGATGGAGACTACAGGAATGCAACATCTTCGTCAGCGCTGGTCTCAGCTCTTTGTTGGAATAGTCTCCACACATGGCGCCTTCTAGCTTGCACAGTGCACTCTCTTTCATACGATCCACTATTGTCAAGTTTGTCTACGATTATCTCATGTAATTTTCCCACCTGCCTATATACACTGTAGGAAGGCATGGCCATATTAAAGTTCAAGTATGTAATCCAACCCCGACCATAGATGCGTTCTTTCCTCCTCCCCTCCCCCCCCCCCCCCCCCCCCCGGAGCTGTTAGAACCTGGAACCACATGCTAGGACCTGTGGTCGAGATTACCAACCCATCAACATTTGGAGAGGCTGCTCTTCCAGTCATCCAAGTGATGCAGCCTCCTTCTGGGTCATACATTTTCTAAGCAAAGAGGCATTTTTTACTTGTACTATGTACAGTCACTTTTATTGTACATCAGTGACATCTAAAATCGTCTTGTTCACCATGCCAGCTCTCACTGACGCACGACACTTCTTCCATCCCGGGATAGTTCCAAGGAGCTGCTGAAAGTGATTGATACTTTAAGGTTTTCAAGGACACGATTAAGGAAATGTACAAATTCGGCTATGATCGTAATAAGCTTGAGGTCATTAGTGGGGGTAACTTAAAGCATCGTATGACCGCCAATGGAGTTTAGGCTTCGGCAGCAACTCCATGAGCATCGGCAAAATATTTGGAAAAAAAATACAGTGTGATACCACCAACTGTGTCGCGGACACACGCATCACCGGTGATCTACAGCCTGCATGTCTATGGATTCTTGAGCGTGATTAGGGCATCTTTACGGCCAGATCGGGGAGAACAAAGTAAGAGAACAGGAAAACACGTAAAAAGGACTGACTCCACTATACCGGTTCAGGTAGACAGAAAAACCTCTTGCCACAAATCCTGCAGGGTCCTCAAGGTCCCGCGTCACCACATGCATGGTTCATGCTGATCTCAGGGCCCCATTAAGACACATGTCATTACATTCTGTAGAGCCTTGCTCTCTATGGGCAAAAGCGTGTGCTCTGTTAAAATGGAATCGTATTCCTACGGAGTTATGCGTGGTGGTAAAGATACCGTTACTAACTAGATTATACCAAACCTTATACTTTTGCACTATTTAGTCCCGTAATTTCCGTGTAACCGTACATTTTCTGTATCCCGTCTCCAGTTTGAGATTCCTCTCCTTTCCCGTCGCTTTCGTTTTTGTTCTTTTGTTTGTTTGGTCTGTTGTTTTCATATTGTTTGTTTGGTTTTGGTTTTGGTTTTGGGTTTTTTTGCTTTTGTTTCTTTGTTTTTTGTTTTTGTTTTTTGTTTTTGCTCCTGACATTTTCCTATTATTGTATGGATCATACGCCTATGACTCCGCATCCCCCACACCTTTGAAAAAGGAAGAATGTGTATAGACAATCTTTGACCAGTAGTCCGATCAGAATTATGAAAAATACAAACAATGGAGGCTCAGATTTTATTTTCCCTTCGACATCTCTGATTGTCAATCAGTCGGATTACCTGTGTAGTGAAAAGTTTTATTGACTTGTAAATCGGCTTCAGATATTCAGAAATTCTTGTGTTACTACATGTATTCCACCTTCTCGATAAGTCGAACTTACATGAAGTTATAGGACAACCTAGCAACATGGACGTGACATTAAAATACTTGATTTAAACAGTACGTTATCAACTGATAGCGTCATTATACCTCCTTGACATAATGTAACAACACACGCATACACAAATACGTTCGCGCGGGCGTGCTCGCACATGCTCAAAGCACACAAAGCACACAAAGCACACCACTGGAGAATGTAATGAAATGTTTGCTTGTTTGTTGTTGTTGTTTTTTCTTTATCAATAATTGTCTCATCTGAAAAGTTTCCAAGTATGAAAACTTTTTCAATCATGTTTTATTCAACTCTGTTGATATTGTGTGATGTATACAATGCAGCAGTAATGTTATGATCATCTGTCGTCACGTAGTATCAGACAAAAATTATGTCTGTTATTTTTCTTCTCATGCACCAACAACAAGACATTTCCAAGGACATAATACACTTTGCAAGTTGTGGAGAAAGAAAGAATATAAAGACTTTTTGTTTGTTAATTGAAAGGTACATTTTAGCCCCTCAGACTCGAATTCCTGTCACGGGATAGAGTGCTTACATTACACAACTTAGTGTGATAACAAATAACTTTAAATTTCATAATACTAATGATTAAGTTACAAATTATATATGACGAGTTTGTTCGCAAAAACCGATAAGTCTATTTTTGAAAATTTTGAAGTGCGGTCTCTGTCATAAAGTACAAAATAATACCTTTTAAATGATATATTGGTCATTGCATATAAAGATACATTTTTGAAGTTATGGTCAAAAGACACGAAAAATTTCTTATCATTCTCTTTATTTTTCTTGACCTTTCATCGCAAATATCTCCATTTGCAAATATGGACTTATCGGTTTCTGCGAACAAAATCTTCATATGTACATATCATGCCTGAATAGCAACACAGATTTGGTGTAATGAAATATGCGCCTGTGATCCGATTATGCTCAATTATTTTCGGCTTAGTTGTCATTCACACTGGGAGTGTGTTACTCCCTGTCTCGCGTGAAAAAAAAAAATGTGCTCATTGGCACAACTTCATTTGATCGGTCCAAAACGAAAGAAACAAGTCAAAACCTTTCATACAGAATATGAATGGATACCCTGTTTTGTTAAAGCTTGGGGGTGTTCTTCCTGCTTGTTTGATTTTATTCATTTAGTTGTACAGGTGAAGAGTAGAAATAAACGGCGACTGTATAAATTCGCCTTCGTTTTGAGTTTCTATTTTTGCACGCACAGTGAGATAAAGGTGGACTATAGGGAGAGGATGAAAGAACAGTGATGAAGGAGAGAGAATGAAAGTATAGCAATGAATTATACTCTATATTATTTATTTGTTCTGATGACCCATGCTCCTAATGGAAAATCTGCGTATGTATATATCTATTTCGTTAGAGTCTACCTGTCTACAGCAGGGATTGAACAAGACACGAGAGGCAGAGGAATTCCAAGGAATTCATGGTCGGCGTTACGGCAATTGCACTCCGATACCATATCACGCAAATCACATTTTACTAAAAGAACCTCACGTCGTTCTGATTGGGTCCTGAATAAATACACATTCATGAACACAGAACAATAGGTACGCCTACCTGGGACACGCAAGGGTAAATGATAACAACAACAAGGAGACCCGTCATTGGCCCGAGCAAGTCATTGGCATGTCAAGGAAGCGCAACGCCAATGGAAGAGTTAACGAAACCGGATAATGGAAGCAGTGAAGTGGAATGATGCGGGGTCGTGTAATAGTTTTAATGTACTCAAAGCTTTGTGCAAATACACGCAAAGATGATTCCGAGATAATTATCAACTTTAGTTCCATCGGGGTTTGTTGGGTAAAAAGGTCAGTGCAAAGAGCTTTTTAAGTCATCAACCTTTTTCTTGCATGATCTCTTTTTGGTTTTGATGTCACAAGAGAAATACATTTACTAATGAGTGAAATGATCAGCAACATCGCCAATATCTGGTTCTAGTTAGAAACCCTAATGAAAGACTAGGCGCTATTTTTGTTTCGTTATAGATTTTATCAAATGAATGCGAACTCATCACGTGTCAAACGAGAGAAATTAAACTCCCTTGCCGATGAATGTAAGCATATGCCACCATCGCATGAATATGCATATTTCACAAAATCTGTAACAGTTTCCATTTGCGACTGCATTACAGTATTGTTTTCACCTTTGCCCCCCCCCCCCCTCCCCCCCATGAAAATACATTCCGCCGCCTTTGCATTTCAATTTTTAGCAGATCGGAATCACAGCTAGCCCATTCCGAATTTTGTACGTAAGCAGAAGAACTTTAAAAGATATGCGGTAATGTATGGGAAGCCAGTGGAGATAACAGAGGATTGGAAATATGGGCTCGGATTTCCTAGAGAGGGAGACAAGCATTGCGACAGAATTTTGTACCCGTTAAATTGGGAGTAAATGTGTATGAGGGAGGTTAGAAAATATGGAGTTACAATAGTCTAGGTAACAAAAAACAAATGCATGAATTAATCTGTCAGTTTTAGGTCGGTCAAGTAGTTTTCTTCCCAATTTTAGACAATTCAAAAGATGCTGACTTACAAATGTGTTTAATGTGTTGTTGTAGGGTAAGATTTTTGTCGATGATCAAACCAATATCACGCACCCATTCACTATACTTAATAGAAACATGTGGGGGGGGGGGGTATCCCCCTCCCACAGTAGGCAGATTTTTCATTTTTAGGGTTGCCAGCTTGCGATTTTAAGCATACTTGCATGCTCTATTTTTCTCTCTTTTTCTTTTTGCCCAAATATTTTTATTTCATTTCATTTTATTTATCTATCTTTTTTTTTTTTTTTTGGGGGGGGGGGGCTGCACACCGGAACACTTCTGGGGTTGTTTTGTTTTGTTTTGTTTTTGATGTGGTTGTTTTTTTGTTTTTGTTTTTTTTTTTTTGTTCAGGTTTTCCCGGCCAATTTCGCTCTTTTTTCAGTCTAATTCCTAATTACTGCATTCAATTTAGCAGAATTTAGCATAGATGGCATGTTTGGTATTTCAATTCTATAATCTTTTCATTGAGATTCATTTTGGAGCATTCAAATTACCTTTAACATCATTCGAATCAACACTTTTTCTGTTCAAATTCGTAAGACAAGCACCATTTCGCAAATCATTCATTCAATTTAGCATGATATAGTCATGTGATCACGTATACGCAGCGCTCATTCATTTGAATTCATACTTGGGCATCAAATTTCGCATTTACTGCAGTCAATTTAGCAGACACGTTTATGCTTTTATTCCTCTTTTCATTTTCATTCATCATAGGTACTGTTTGCAAGCATCATAACATTTCATATTTTCGTATTCATTCTTTATTCTGATATCACCCTTGCAACTTTATAGTACTTTCAAAAATATGTGTATGTCTTTATGATGTTCTATAGCATTATTTCATTCACAGATACATTACTGTTGTTTTGACATTATTTGGGTGAAAGAGGTCTCAATTTACATCGTGATTATTTCTTCAATTCAATTCAATTCAAAGTTTAGTTCATTTTTCGACAAAACATGTGTTTCACTTCTATTGATAACAGAGAATAAGGTAAATAGAACATAGTGAAATGAAAAGACTGTACAACAATTGAGGACCTATAGTAATCATATATTGTATAGTAAAAAAGATACAGAAGTGATCAAAGTGAAGTACATGTATACCGTTGCTTAAAGTGCGAAAAATGGAGGGACCCACTAAAAAGACAGAGCTTGTAGTATGTGGGGCCCTCTGAAAAAGAACATCGATGGAAAGATAAATTGAATCATCGTAGATACAAAAAAAAAAATAACAAAGTGGAAGAAGTCTGGAAGCCCACTGAAAATTAGATTACCAGGTATACACTTTCATAGAAGCGAACAAACATGAAACAGGACTAGACAACAAGACAACTACTGAAGAAAAGGTTGTACAGGACAAAACGGGATGGACAAGACTGACAAACTGAAGACAAAATAGCAGACAAAAATGCACAACAGAAGCAGAAACAGAACAACAGAAACAGCGATCTTCGGCAGAAGCATGCCAAGAGAAACAGAAGATAGTTGTGGGGAAAAAGTAATATTTTGACGCCTGAAGAGACAAGAAAATAGAAAATAGAGGGACGTATGAACAGGAGTAACATACGGAAAGTCAACTTCAAGACGCTATGGGCTAAATGGCATAGATGACAACATTGCGAACATCCAGGAAAAAAAATACCATTAATTCTTCGAAGAGGGGACAAAGTGAGCAGGTCAGTATGTAAGAAAAAAAGGCCAAATGGTTAATTCGGTATTGTAGAGTCATTATACGATTGCAATAAAAAAGACTCCAGTCTCCTCTTGAAAGAATATATGGATGGAGCGTTTTTTATGTGATGATCCAAAGAATTCCGATGATTTGGGCGTACATGAATAAGTGTGTTTTTAGCAAAAATCGTTCTTAAAAGAGGTAAATGAAATTCATTGGAACGCCTAGTGGGATATTCATGAAATGATTGATTTTTAATGAACATAGAGTCAAAAATGGACGGAAAGCAAGTTATTACAATACTTGTACATAAATTGCCCTAAATTAAACAAAAACAAATCTGCAATTTTTAAGAGCTTGTTGGAGGCAAACAACATATTTGTATGAGAACGTACAGGGGAATAACAGATAACACGGAGAGCTTTCTTTTGTAAAAGGAACACTCTCTCTAATAAATTCTGATGCGTGTTGCCCCAAACTATATAATATTCCATAATTAAGATGAGGCAATAATTAACGACGAATATAGCATAATAAATGATTTTTGTGGAATATGAAATTTCAGTCTATGTACCATGCCTATATTACATGAAATCATATTGCAAACATTATCAACATGTGATTTCCAGGAAAGTTTGTCATCCACAATGACACCCAAAAATTTGATATGTGAGACTCTTTGTTAATGAGAGTCATCTAATACTATATTTGTACTTAAACTATCAACAGTATTACTAAAAAGCATATATTTCGTTTTTTGAGCATTGAGTGATAGCCTATTGGCCCTGACCCAGTTTGTCACTTTTTTCAATTCAATGTTAATTTTATGAACGAGAAAATCAATATCATTAAGGGCAAAAAATACATTAATGTCATCTGCAAAATGAATAAAAGAGACGTCGTCGCATACGCGACAAAAATCATTGATATAAATAATGAACAATAACGGCCCTAAAAGACTTCCCTGTGGGACGCCACATTTAACTTCTCTGATAACGGAATCATTGTTTTTAATTGTAACAAATTGTTTTCTATCAACTAAATAACTCTTGAACCACTCCAAGGCCTTCCCACGTATTCCATAATGCGATAACTTATAAAGTAAAATATCATGATTGATAGTGTCGAAGGCCTTGGAGAAGTCCAAGAAAATATAGGTTTTCCCGGCCAATTTCGCACTTTTATCAGTCCAATTCCTAACTGCTGCATTCAATTTAGCAAAATTTAGCGTAGATGACATGTTCGGGAGTTCAATTTTATGATCTCTTCATTCAAATTCATTGTGGAGCATTCAAATTACCTTTAGCCTCATTCTAATTAACACTTTTTCAATTGAAATTCGTAAAACAAGCACCATTTTGTTATTCGTTCATTCAATTTAGAATGATATAGTCACATGATCACGGACATGCCGCACTCGTTCATTCAAATTCATTTTGGGGCATCCAATTTAACATCTTTTGCAGTCAATTTAGCACGCATGTTTATGCTTTGGTTCTTTCTTTCTTTTTTTCAACATAGTTATTGTTTTGCAATCGTCATTACATTTCATATTTTCGTACTTATTCTAGAGATTTTGGCAACAGTTTTTTTTTTTCTTCAATGTGCTTAGTGATTCTTCCAGTCCGAAGATATAGTGCATCATGTGGCCACAACTTATCTGGCCGTTGAGTGCTTTATTCCGAGTGTGTCGGCCAGTTCTAGGAAGTCAAGGTTATGATCATCAAATGTTTCTATAATTCTTTTTCTGCCTTCTTGAGAAATACGTCTGTATCTAACTTGTGCTGTCATGACTGTAAGAAGGTGAAGTTAATCTGTAGTATTGGTACATGTAGGCCTAAAATGACATGTATGAAAGAAAAAGGGGCGTTACAGAACAACAGACCCGAGTTATGTATGGTAAAAAATATGATACTTTTACTGCTTAAAGGGTGTGTACAGTTCTTGTCGAGGTGTAGATTTAGCTTTTAACATTTTGCGAGATATTCAGAAACCACTCTATGAGATGTAAGGGGGAATGCAATTCTAAGGGGTATCAAAAGTTTATTCAATGAAAATCGGTTTTGAAATGGCTGAGATACTACTATCCAAAAACAGGGCGAAACAAAGAGGTCCTAATAAAGTTGTGGCATGTCGCCTTTTATTATTAGCATTTTTTTGGATATCTCAGCCATTTGAAAACCAATTTTCATCAAATAAACGTTGAATCCGTCTTAAAGTTACATGCTCTTTCATATTTTCATAAGAGGCTTTTCATTACCTCACTTAGGAATGTTCAAAACATGAATCCCTACCTCAACCAGTACTGTACAGTCCCTTTAACAGTGCGTGGATGAAACAAAAATCACATAGAAAAACGCGTTTAAATGTTATCACCTTTTCAAAAAAGAAATAACATGGCGTTAATTTGAATGAACATGTTAGGAATTTGACTGCCCATACGCGAAATTGAATGACTGAAATACCCCTTTCACAAGTGTTGGCGAATTTGAATGACTGAAGAGCACGTGCCAATTTGAATGCTCGTTTAACGAATTCGAATGGCACATGTGCAAATTTCATTGATCGAAATGCTAAATTGAACGACCAACTTGCAATTTTGAATGACAGAATGTGCAGTGACGAGGATTTTCGCTAAATTGAATGAACCTTTTATCAAATGGACTGACAAAAGTGCGAAATTGGCCGGGAAAACCTATACTAACTAAATGAGAATGGTTATCGATTGCGTGAACAACTCTATCAACAAAATGCAAAAGAGCATGCGTAGTACTATGTTTCTCACGAAAACCAAACTCAGAATTCGTAAAAACGTCATGTACCTTCAAAAAATTGATCATTCTCTTGTAAATACGTTTTTCTAAGACCTTAGACAATGACGATAATAATGAAATTGGTCGATAATTGCTGACTTCAAACTTATCACCTGTCTTAAATATTGGGATTACTTTAGCCAAATTCATTTTATCAGGGAACACACCAATAAAAATTGACAAATTGAATATATGAGCAAGTGGATCAGCAATCGAGGAAATAACACCCTTAAGTATAAAATTATCTATCTCATCATGACCAGAACATGACCACAACGTTTATTTTCAAAAGAGGAAACTATATCAATAATTTCAAATCTGTTAGTTGGTATGAAAAATATGGAATCAGAATTACGCTCACCTAAAAATTCAGTAAAATGAGCCTCTGTTGCAGGAATGTTTTGAGCATAATTTTCGCCTATTTTCTTTCATCTGCATGTTTCATTATTTTCATTTGATGGGTGCTATATTGCGTTAATCATCATTAGGAATAAAATTCTTGGATCAGCTCTAGCCATCAATTTGTCAAGGTTATTACCCTCGAATGCTTCTATGATTTTTTCCCTGCCTTCTTGAGAGATACGCCTGTATCTAACTTTTGCTGCCATGACTGGACATAAGAAAGTGAAGTGAATATATGGTACTGGTGCATGTATAGTTCTGATAACATGTATGAAAGAAGAGGGGCGTTACAGAACAACCAACTTGAGTTATTTAGGGTCAAAAATACCTTTACTATATACTTAACAGTGTGTGGATGAAACAAAAATTCACATTTAAATACGCATAAATCACGGTTCTCACCTTTTCAAAATAGAAATAACATTTAGCCAATTTGAATGAACATGTTTGGAATTTGACTGCCCATACGCGAAATTGAATGACTGAAATACCATTTTCCGCCAGTGCTGGCGAATTTGAATGACTGAAGAGTACGTGCCAATTTGAATGCCCGTTTTACGAATTCGAAAGGCACAAGTGCGAATTTCATTGATCGAAATGCTTACAATTGAACGAACAAGTTGCAATTTTGAATGACAGAATGTGCAGTGACGAGGATTTTCGCTAAATTGAATGAACCTTTTATCAAATGGACTGACAAAAGTGCGAAATTGGCCAGGAAAACCTATATGTGACCGTGCACCTCAAAACGAACATAAAGTCGCACACACTGATTTTGCGTGAGGACTGAAAATACAGTAAGTGAAATGGGTCAACCTAGCCGAACTTGACTTTTTCATATTTTCTGAAAGAGCGGGTCTTCTTTTACATTATGCTAAAATTTGGCATCATTAAACGGGCAGGAAAGTGTGTTTTTTAAGCAGTTTATTTCGAACATTTTTGGTAGAATAGTGTGATTAGGTGTGTCTTTAGAATCCCTTTTTCATTTCTGAAAAACCTTGTCCACACTCTTCAATTTCAACTCTAATAACTTTTGAAAGGATAGTGCTACTGCTTTGAAAGTTTGCATTGATTATTGACAGAATGTGTTAGTGAGGCATGCTCAATTTCATTTTAATCTGATAATCCCTTCATTGTTGTTACCCTGGTGGTTTACTTGCTGTTTTTGTCCCATTCATCGCACAGCCAGCACGGTTTGGTAAAGATTAAGCGCTTGAATACACATTGTACTTCAGAGCCTCTTTTCTCAGTTCACACTTTTCCTGAGTTTGTGCTTTCTTTGCAATATTTAGATAGGTTAGGAGAGTCCATTTGATTTGAGTTATACATCATTTTAAAGCTTAAAGTCTGCTCTTTCAGAATATGGTCTTAACTAAAAATTCATGTCTGGCGACTTTTTGTTTGTTTTGAGGTGCAGTGTCACATATTATAATTTACTAGAAAGCATAGAAGAAAAGGAAAAATGTAGGGTTTACTAAAGTTATGTTCCACGGGGCACACTCGAGGACGCGAGGCTACCATCTTTGTATACATTAAATTTACTCATAAGTAAATATTAGTGTATAGATATAGTAAAGTATATTGTTAGTGTATTATAATTTTCGCCCCGTTAAATTTTGCATTTTCAATTATGAAATTGACAACTTTTAGACAAAAAAGTGCTTTTATGTTTATTTTGATCTTAAAATAATTTATCATTTATTTGTTGTTTGTTTGTGTGTTCTTTCTTTTTTTTACTTGGCAGCCCAAGGAATGGGCTACCAAGTAAAAAGTTAAAACATTGGGTACAGTGTACAGAAAGTAATAAAATTGGGTACATTGTAACACTAATTTGTGATCAGAATCTGTATCATAATGATACTTTTTTATTCCTTGTTTACAATAGAAAAGGGTTGACAGGAGGAAAAAAGAAAATGCCACCTCCGCTCGTCATTCTGTTCACATGTTTAGGGGTGAGTGGTGGCCACAAATTGTCTCTATTGGAATCGGTTAAAGAAATTTTTAATTCCGTTCTCGTGTTAATGGTATTCTTGCTTCTGTTCTCAAAGGTTGAGACAGTTGCGTTTACCTTGTTTGATATATGTGACCCTGCACCTCAAAACAAACAAAAAGTCGCCAGACATGAATTTTTAGTTAAGACCATATTCTGAAAGAGCAGACTTTAAGCTTTAAAATGATGTATAAATCAAATCAAATAGACTCTCCTATCCTATCTAAATATTGGAAAAAAGCACACACTCAGGAAAGGCGTGAACTGAGAAAAGAGGCTCTGAAGTACAGTGTCTATTCAAGCGCTTAATCTTTACCAAACCCTGCTGGCTGTGCGATGAATGGGACAAAAAACAGGAAGTAAACCACCAGAGTAACAACAATGAAGGGATTATCAGATTAAAGTGATATTAAGCATGCCTCATTAACATATTCTGTCCTTAATTAATGCCAACTTTCAAAGCAGTAGCACTATCCTTTCAAAAGTTATTAGAGTTGAAAGTGAAGAGTGTGGACAAGGTTTTTCAGAAATGAAAAAGGGATTCTAAAGACACACCTAATCACACTATTCTACCAAAAATGTTCAAGATAAACTGCTAATAAAAATACTTTCCTGCCCGTTTTATGATACCAAATTTTAGCATAATGTAAAAGAAGACCCACTCTTTCAGAAAATATAGAAAAGTCAAGTTCGGCTAGGTTGACCTATTTCACTTATTTTCAGTCCTCACGCAAAATCAGTGTGTGCGACTTTATGTTCGTTTTGAGGTGCACGGTCACATATATAGTAAGTTTTGATCTATGCACACTGTGTTCAACGTCAGTTATTCCTTCTGTTTTTTTTTTTTTTTTTATAGAAGGTTTAATTTTGTTGAAATGCCAAATGCAAGCTCCGCAAAGATTTTTTATTTCTTTCACATGTATGCCAAGCGTGCACTTTTAAATGCCTATAATAATAGCACTAAGTGCATCAACACAATTTGTATTTGTGACCACGTGAAATTGACCCTTCTCTTTCTGGTATGGATATATCCCAGTAGCCAAATTCAAAGCCCCTGACATTATTCCACACCCAGTGAACACGAGCCGTTAACATGTCTCAAATGTTGCTTATTTTCTGGTCGTAACCGTTCAACCGACATTTTTGCTGTCATTAGACGTTTACAGCATGATGGCGAGCACTCAGTGTAGATCATTGAGCAAGAGGAGGAACATCGTGTGTGATTTATACTAAGAGCGTGGTAAGGGCCAAAAGCTGCGACAAAACATTAAGTGCACCTACCCCAATGCCCATGAGCATCATGAATAGCATGAATATCATCTGTAGAGCGTAGAAAACGTCAGTTTTGGGGGAGGGACAAAGACTAAGCTAACGGGAGCAGGAAGTTTTAACAAAACAGCATGAATAAAAGAAGATTAATTTTGGCGGTATGCTAATTCTGTGAAACTCACATGTTCAACGATTTCCGCATAAGAGTATGATAAGTGTACAAAGTACTAATATATGCAGGAATATCTTTCTCATTTTCGAAATCCTTATAGGGATCATAAAATTCGTTCAAATTTCCCCCGTTTCTGCTGCAACGCCGTTCCTTACTTAGATTTCTTTGCGCCCGAGCTGAGCTGTCACTCCCTTTTGTTCAGATCTTATACCACCTCCCTCTTAAATGTCACTTGCGCCTAGACTGTCTACAACAATTGCCGATTGATCCTATCCAAAAAGGGATGAAAACTGTAATGCAAATTTGTTTGTAGTTAGATAAAAGGCTCAGGAGGCAATTAGTTTATCTTCAAGTTAACATCTTGGAGTCTAGCTTACTGATTATGGCCTTTTGATTGAGAATAAGAGAAGACGTAAAGACAGTCTTTCGGGGTACAAACACATTCTTCTGTTGTCCCAATAGCTTTGCCTGCAGCATTTTTAAATTTCTCAATCATTCTGTCTTCCTTATGTCAAATAAAACGCTTTTTCATGAGTTGCTTTATCTCTTTAAAAAAAAAACAGCACTGAACCGCAAATTTGAAAACACCATGCGAATTGATGATAAAGAAGGAAGTCTTCTAATAACTATTGATGATTACAGATGCTTTTTTATTCAGTTATGAGATGCAATGTTAGCAGAAGGCTTTCTTTAAATGTATATTCTGTGCACGTCAATGTTTATCGTCACGTGCAAAACTTATCACCCAGTTAGAAGCCACACCAAGAACACAAATTTAACACAGTCCACGACTGACGTGAACATCTAGTTATTGTTGATTTAAAACAAAATTCATAAGAAGTAAAATAAAACAAGAAATTAAAATATGATAAATAGATAATCGTTGCCCACTAGAATGTCGCTTCAAGGAATTATTCTTTCTAGAAGAATTTTGTATTCTATCAATGTCACTTGAGGCAATTGTGTAACTAGAGTAGCTCACATCACTATAACATAGTCAGTTTTATCCGTGCCTATTTATCATACTTTAAGATTGATCTCCTTAATACTTAATACTGATTGGGTGGGAAGATCGTAGCTCCATTTATTTTAAGAAAAAAAAATCCGAGAAGATACTGATACGATTGTACTTACATCTGAAAGTGAGTGGCACAACCGGACGACTGCCAGAAAGATGATTAACAGAGGTAGTCGTTGCGCCATCACATTTGGAGAGACTTCCAAACGCTCTCAATCAGATTGCCTAAAAATCCCGAAGTCCTCCCTTTGTGTTCAGTTTTTGAAACCAAGGATTACTTGAATTCATGTGAAACTCGGCAGCCTTGCAGCACTCTCCTCACTTCCAGGAACAAAGTCGGTAGCGACTAGCTCTTTGGGGGTGTTATCAGTAGTAATCATTCAGTTGTATCTGACTGCCTTATCCCACTGCAGTATGAGTGGGATACGTTAATTAAGTATGTAACCTTGAAAATGATCTTACAAGAGTAACTACTGCGCACACTATCGATAGATGCTATTCAGTCCTATGACTATTGACCCCCCCCCCCCCAAAAAAAAAAAAAAAAAATGTCTGCCTTCGTGATTTTTGTGCAGTCCTTCGGTTTTGTTGTCATTATTCTCGCCCACTGCCTGTCAGACATGAATTCATCCGTGCCAAACATAAACGCGATAACTTCTTATGGACGTAACATTGCGTCTTGGGCGTTTCCAGATGAAATCACATCTAAAAGAATAAATAAAAAAAAAAAGATGAAACAAGATCAAAGTTTATTGTAGCCGTTAACCTTCATTGAGTTTTTGAAGAAAACAAGAGGAACCTGAGTGATCCAAAATGGAAGAATCAGGAAAGAGTTTTTTCTTCTTTTTTTTTTGTTTGTTTGTGGGGGGGGGGGATGGGTGAAAAACCAGTCATGCAATGGGGTAATAACCAATGAGGAGATTCAATTGTAGGTATCA
This sequence comes from Diadema antillarum, assembly GCF_040938485.1. Classification (NCBI taxonomy): domain Eukaryota; kingdom Metazoa; phylum Echinodermata; class Echinoidea; order Diadematoida; family Diadematidae; genus Diadema; species Diadema antillarum. The sequence continues at coordinate 401,767 of NW_027271014.1, read as the reverse complement.
TCCCTGGATCTGCATAAGGGCCTTGTGTTTGCCGATATGTTGCCTTTTTTCTCGAATGACTTCAACAGCGTGCGCTGGCAGGTTTGACACGACCTCATTAATTTTATAAGGCCTAAAAAGCATGACATAGGAGTCTGCTAAAATGAGCCAAAGTTCGACTGATTTCATTAGCAATTCTTCGATGCCATAGTGGTGTCTTGAAATGTATTTGACAAAATGTGTCAACAGCTCCATTATTTTTCTAACACAATTCTATGTCGTAAGTATATCCCATCTCACTAGCGGGTATCTAACTGCCTTGGAGACCAGAGGGCGACCTGGTGGCGACCAGAATCTCGCTGGTTGCGGAGTGGTCGCTGAGACGTCTCCGAGATGTCTCCTGGAGACTAGCCTGGTCGTTGGGGAGTCGCGAGAGAATCGAACATGATCAATATTTTCGGAGACTTTTTCAAGTCTTCCTCTGGTCGTGGCGATGTATCTCTTCTTCACATCTTGCAGAGACCCATAGACCTTGGAGAGACCTATCTCTTAAGTCGTCTTGGAATTACCTTCTTGGTGAGAGGGCAAGCCATTTCTTGGTCTTCAGAGTCGCACGAGCATGACGAGTGGCGGCAGTCGAGGCCGAAAGCCTACTTTAACTGTGCGACCTGAGTCTGTGAGCTGGTGTGAGTTGATGTGCGTTGAAAGTGACCTTGAGCTCGCACCAGCTCGCCAGCTCACCAGATCGCCGTGAGCTAGCGCGATCTCATTGCGGACGCGACCTCTTCAATGCCCATCTGCGCGACCTCTTTGCGAGTTCACTGCGAGCTCCCTAGTAAATTCCTTTTGATCCATTTCTACTCATGCGTGCACTTTCATTGGTCCCTGTCTCACTGCACGATTAGCTCTTCTCGCACAGGATCTAGCCTGAATAGGGCTTTTAATGGAACAGACAGTGTCACCTTAGATTAAAATTATATTATGTGGCTTCTTCACATTTTTCACATTTTTTGAAGTGGAATTACTGTGCAGCTGAGTGTTAGTCTGAAAGGAAGGAATAATTTTCTTGCAAAACAATGAAAATTTGATCAAAATTGGATGAAAAGAAAGAGATCATGACATTTTGAAGTTTCGTTAATTTTTCTGGAAACAGTCTTTGAACATGCAAGATTGCATTTCTTTTTACAACGTGCCACATAGATTGTACATAGATATTCATTTTCCAGATTCCCGTTTATTACTCAAGCTCAATGTCGCCTGGGTCCCAAGTTCTGATAGTATGTCTAACTGAACATTATCAAAGTTATTTAACCAGAAATAACATCATATTTTACACTTTGATAATAGAAACATTGAGTGTTTTGAAATAACTTTCGTTCACCAGCAATGATTATTGAGAGGTTATGAAATCATTAACTCATATACATATGAATAACAACTGTAAGAGAATTGTTCTGCAGAAATTAGTGAAACTTTAAAATGTCACAACTTCCCTAACTTTTTTTTCGATCCCCGTCAAACCCTCACTGTTATACTTGTAAGATCTTAATCCTTCTTTTCAGACCAACTTATCACTGGACTTAAATTTGTCTTTAAAAATCAACTTTCCCACGAATTCTCTGAGTTTTCTACCCTTTTGGAAGGACATTCACGTATGCCTAAATGCTTGCGATCTAGGTCGAGCTGGGGACGCTCACTATGCGACCTGATTGCGAACATGTCCGAAAACTTGCGAGCTCACGCAACCTTACCTTTGTGGCGGCGAGCTGCTGCGATCTGGTGCGACCTTCGGTCGCCCACTGTGCGACGCGACGTCAACGCAGTTCGCAGGAGATCGCTCCAGCTCGCGCCAGCTCGCAGGCTCAGGTCGCACAGTGGGCATTAGGCTTAAGTCTCCTCCAGTGAGATAGGCCCTTTATAAATGGAGATTCGTGTGAGCATGGTAGGGCCATGGTGTGAGTCTCACTAGGAAAAGAATTTCGTAACACTTAGTGGGGGATCGTGTTGTACACAGTTTATGCAGAAGATTCACATTTCCATGAAAATGTAAAAGACACGATGTATCGTGTCTCTTCTTTGTTTAAGATTCAAGATGTTCGCTCTCGTATAATAGTCTCCGTGTGCGTTTGTGGGCGTGACTCAATGACGTAGGATTACGAGCTGTTTAACAGCATTTTGTGTTGTTTTTTAGTGTGGCTGTTCAGTGTGAAAGAAAATAACCGCTATCTTTAATAATCTTTTTTTCTCTCTTTATCTTTGTCCCTCTCTTTAGGATCTTCGACACGCAAAACTGCAAAGTACGAATGATACATCATTACAAAAGGGATGAATAGATTAATCAAAATGTAATTGATTTCTTTTTCACCGGGAAAGAGAGAGACAGAGAGATAGGGGAGGGGGTGAGAAACTATACCTTTATTTCCAAACCCTGAAACCGAGAAGGACAGTTACAACAGTAACAGGTTCCATGGCTAAATTGCCATTATAGAGCTCCGAATTCAGCTATTCATGTTGCCATGACATCGAATGAGAAAAAAAAAAGCTTCAAACATGTCGAGAAAGTTGGAGACTTCAACAAAAGGAAAAAGGAAGCGAGTAACATTTTCATATTTATGATTGTCACTTGCTTCCTTTTGCCAGATTGTTCATGTTTGCTAAAAATCTGAAATACTTTGGCAAAAGGAAGCAGGTTACAACCTCATGATATGGTTGTCACTTGCTTCCTTTTGCCGAATTATTTATATTTGGACACAATCTAAAATACTTCGGCAAAAGAAAGCAAATGTCATCCTTATGATATGATTGTCACTTGTTTCCTTTTGCCAATTTTCTATGTTTGCTACAAATCTATAATACTTTGGCAAAAGGAAGCGAGTAACATACTCATGATTTGATTGTCACATGCTTCCTTTTGCCAGATTTTTCATGTTTGCTACAAAGCTATAGTACTTTGGCAAAAGGAAGCAAGTTACATAATAATGAGTTTCTATGGGAATATCAAAATTCTTCGAATTGTCATAAATGCATCACCATGTGACTTGCACGAATACCGACATTATTTCTCATCACAAATTCCATGTTGAAGGGCCTACCCAAAAACAAATTTTCTTCATTTGTAGCATTTGGACTCGATGTCACTTGCTTGCTTTTGCCAAAGCATGGTGAAATAAACTCAACTCAGCTAAACTCAACTCAGTCACTAGGTCGCCACCTAATCTCCAAGCTAATGACATACCCACTTACTAAATCTCTCCAATTTAAAGGAAAGGGTAGTCTAACCTATTTACACCTTGACATGTGTCAGACGTGCCATATTGTTATGGATGACGGTTTAAAGTGCGTCACTCAAGAACAATTTGTGAACAATGGTGCATAAACCATGTTCAAAGATTCATGTTTGCATTAGAATTACCATGAGAGTGGTATCCAAACAAAGATGAAGGTTGCTGCTTAAAAGAAGTGCAACCGCAGGCAATACAATAGTGAAGATAACTTGAACGATCATTAGTCGTTACGTGAAAGTCATAATCACTCAGGGGCGGCGGAACTTGAGGGGGGTGCATGTGTGTGTGTGTGTGTGTGTGTGTGTGTAAGAATTAAAAAAAAGATAGGTGATTCAACAACACAAGTGAAAATAATACAGTGGCTTAATTTTTTGGGGGGATACTTGTTTCATTGTGAAAATGATGCTGATATTTGAACAAAATTTTTAAAAGAGTGAATATCAACGTGTGTGTGAGTGTATGCGTGTGAATGGGGCTAGTGGAGCAAAATAGCCCAATTGGATGCATTGTTCCTTTCAGTTTTATGGGTACAGAATCCAACTTCTAGCTCGTCAGTGTGTGTGTGTGTTCGTTTCCTGTCGTTTAATAAGATACGATAAAAGTTTGATTACTCACAGGGTGGAATGAGCTTCGGAAAAGAAAATGATAGGGCTTCGTTGTTATTGGTATTGTTGTTTTTTTAGTGTGTTTTTATCAGGAAACTGCATGCGAGCTTACACGATTAAGTAGTCACCGCCTCCATACCTTATTATTCGTCAACACTGAGCAACTTGAATGCTGAAACTCATTGTACACCACAACAGCCGTACATAACAGCGCAATGTTGCATGTTCGCATGAAACAAGAGACACGAGACCATTTTGGGTGTATATTTGTCTGTGAACCAAGAACATCAATGGCATGTTTCATTCGAAGGCGTCGCATCATCCAGAGCAAGTCAACTGCAGACAACCGGAACAGCAAACATTATCGTGACATCTCCAAAAGTACTGCCAGAAATCACAAACAGTATTATTGAATTGAGAAGGTGATGTGATGTAGGTCAACGCTATAAATCGGCATGAACTTTTTCAAACTTTAATTGTGAGAATGACTGAAAAAAAGAAAAGGTCAAAAGCCTCTCTTGTAGATATTCTGTTTAGTGAGAAATAGACAATATTTACGTATGCAATCGTATCTGATAAAGGCAGGCGTGTATTTTCTGTCAAGCCAATGCACTAGAGAGAAAAGTCTGTACTTGCCACCACGTTATTGAAAGACCCTTGAGTTGGGCTCCCCTTGACTCCCATAGACTTCCTGGTCCTAGCTTTTAAAAGTACCTCGTAATACACTCAATGGCCCAAATTCACGACGGTGATACAATTGAAACCATGATTTAAACCATGGACAATTTGTATGGAGCGCCAAGTGTCGCATGGCCTATTTCGTTATACGAAATCAGTCATTTCGTCGACGAAATAACCATTTCGTTGAAGAAATCTTCATTTCTTTAACGAAATGTTGTCATTTCGTTACGAAACTTCTTCGATACTTCTTTTGATTTATCACGTTATTGAGGGAACAGCTCCTGATTACAATGTTTGTTTGTTTCGTCAATACCAACCTTCACGAACTCTTCGATCCTCAACTTCAGGTCTCTTACATATTCCGTTTTCTAGGAAATCTTGGGGGGAACGAGCTTTCGCTCACGCTGGACCAACACTGTGGAATTCACTTCCTCGTGAGCTGAAAGACTCAAGCTCTATAACATCTTTCAGGAGTAATTTAAAATCCTATTTGTTTAGCAGTGCATTTTGAAGACCAGTGTCTTTTGAAGACAGACTTTCATGTCTTTTTTTTCTGCTTCTTCATCTTCTTCTATTACGGTGATGTACTTGTATCTTCAGTCTGTTTGCTTTGATGTACAATTGTAAAGCGCCTTGAGCATTTAATCAAAGTGGAGAACGGCGCTATAGAAATTGTATGTATTATTATTATTATTATTAAATGATCATTCCGTCGACGAAATGACTGATTTCCTAAAGAAATAAGCCATGTGACAATTGGATACGGGCCTTTATGTCTTCTGTGTTATGTTAAAAAAGATGAATTTCGAACAAATGAAAATGTATGAGTCAAATTTATAAATTGTTACGTCAGGTTGATTTTTTTATTACAACACTAATTGACAGATTGAACTTCATCCACAATAACAACTAGACACAAGAATCCATTACTGTGAATAAATACGAAATACTCCTACTATTAGGGATAAGAACCAGCACTGGCTCTCGGGGGAAAGTCCGGTAGTAGTCTAGTTCATACGACGCCTGTCTAGTAATCGGGAAATAATTGGTTCCAGTCCAACCCGAGTATGTATACCCATGAATATTCATTATGGCTACTTTAAAAACACTGAATAACCGGTGCTTAATTTGGTCGATGAAGGGCAATTTGTCACTTGCAAATAAGTCAGCTTCCTTTTCAACAGGCTTTTCAAAGTTTTGCTGTGTGTGATCTGCCACCAGTGGGAATGTTCAATCTATACCGCAGAAGCATGCCGCGAAAAAAAAAATGCTTTCAATTTCTATCGAAGCGCAGTCATTTAATAATGAAATTTATGTGGGTTGTTGTTTGTTTCTACATTCTATATCATTTTTCTACTGTTTCTATTTCAGATTACTTGGATATGCTCAGATAAAAAACCCCACACGAAACAACTTTCAAACCAAGGTTCTCTCAGCGATATAATTTGTCAATCTTTGGTAAAGTACTAATATGATTAACAAAAGACATTGGAATGCACCTTCCCCCAAGACTAATGATAACTTGCATGTTTTCACGCCTTTTACTAATACAAATGAATGTTAGCAACAAAATACATTACAAGGAAACATGCAAGTCATACCCATTCTAGGGTGATGACTGACAAAATTTTGGTTTGGAAGATTTTTGTGGGCGTATCCAAGTAATAAAAAAAGTAGAAATATTGGATACAATACTAGAAAAAAAAGTAGAAAATCATTATAAAATGCATGACACATTTATGTTCTTTTGGCTGTGCAAGCTTCGATTGATGTATTATGAATCGACACAAGTTAATAAGCATTTGTATTACATAGTCTCTTTAATTTGTTGCTTGTCTTAATTGTGTCACAAATGTACACACTAGTAGTTATGTACATGTATGATGTACATGGTTGTTTTAATGTGTATGTACACAGGTTGACCAGATTAATGGAGAACATTCTATGTGGTAAAGATATAGTACATACAGGCTGACCAGATCAGTGGAGAATTTTCTAGGTGGTATACAATGTAGCTATACAGTACATTTATGTAACAGGAAATACATTATAGCTCACTCAATCTAGAATGATTTCACCCATTCCAGAATGTTCTAGGAAGTGCTTACATGTTTGGCTGAGGGAGGCACTGTCCCTGTAGCCCAATGTGATCAGTAGTTAATTTTAGCAATGATGTTATGCAGTGAGTCATCCAGGTTTCCTGGAACTAGGATTTGCTAGTATGTTCAGGTATGTGGCCCCAGGTTGGAGAGAGTTACAGAATGTGCTAGAAGGGGGTGAATGGACAGTGTATAAGCCAGAGAAATTCTGCAGTAGGCAGAGTACCCAACATCTCTGCTCTGAGAGTTACGTCACTTCTGGCTCTGAAGCGACTTGTTATAGTCAGTCCTGTGTTACCTGCTGACCTGTTATGTATGTGGAGATAAGGCCTGGGAGACATTTTGCCTGCAGAGAATTAATGTGCCCTCAATGGAGATAGACTCCAGTTGTGTGTCAATGGACATTGCTACGACAAAGCTGTGACGGGCTGGACTCCTAGCTGGATATTATCAAGTGAATTATCATTCAACGCATCGACTGGACGCGGTCGTCATAACGTTGGATTCTGCACATTTTGCTGTGAACATTATACCGTGGACCTATAACGTGGACATATACCCTGGATTTATACCGTGGAGTATTGTAACCTGCGCCTCTGGATTTATATGTACATCGGAGGTATCATTCATCAGTGCATCAAGGACCATTCATCTGTGCATCGAACATCGTAACTGGACACTACCAGGGAACTATAGGAACTCTGTGATTTAAGATTCGGATGCATGTAAGTGATTCCATTACCGCTTTGGAATTGTTTCTATTGATCATTATTGTACTGACGTGAAACCGATTACCAGTCTGTACCCACAATTTCACTGTTAATAAACCGCCTGAACATTAGTTGATTGTTTCTTTTGTGCGATCATTCTCAGTGTGATTTTGGTCGTAACAATTGTTTCAAGTTGTTCTGACCTTTCCTGACGGGTCAACGGAATTTACCAATGTATTTTCAGAGATCTTAACCAAGATTAACTGAGAAAAAAAAACCCGCACTTTCAAAATTTAGAACTGACAGGTGATTATCATATTTCTACATGTAGAGCTGCATGCAAGGCAGAGAACTGGTAGGTCAGAGGGATGCTCTTGAGGCAATGATATGACTATTTCATGTAATATGTGCTTATATATCGCGAACACATGAAACATTACAATTCAATGACGTCCTTATATCAGGTCCGATTTGATAAAACCTCTAACTCTCTGTTAATCTGATTTCATGAAAGAAGAAAGAACAACTTGAATAATGATATAAAATCGCGCTTAAAACACCTCTGCTCCTAAAGTCGGTATTTCATAGGCTTGGAGACTAGGTGGCGACCTGATGGAGACTCGAGATTTCGGAAATTTCGGAGATTTTTCCCGGTATTCAGGTGGTCTCGAAGACGTCTCCGTAACGTCTTCTTGTAGTAGCGGCCAACATGTGGAGACTAATCTTGTCCGCGACTTACTAGTATCCGAGACGTCCCCATGACTAAATAGACGTCTCTAAGACGTCTCGACGACGTCCCCAAGACTTAAGGGACCGTCTCGGACGTCGCCCTGGAATCGCTTGCTTGCTGAGAGCACGAGCCATTTCTTGGTCTTTAGAGACACACGAATCGCGGCAGTCGCTGCGAAGTCCGCTTCAGTGAGTTAGGACCTTTAGAGAGGTTTGTGTAATTTTCGTTGGGAAGGGAAAGGAAAGGAATTTCACGTGGTGGGGGTAGTGTGATGTATGCAGCAGATTCCTACTTCCGTGTAATAATGTTAAAGATACGGTGTATATCGCGTTTCTTTTCCGTTTTAAATTCAAGATGTCGTTTCGGTATTATTCATGTAATGTATGTGTATGTGTGTGTTCGTGTGTGCGTCTCGATGATGTAAGCCTACACGTTAAGGCCGTGTCACACCATTCCGGGCAAGCTACGCGGGCTTGTGGCGAGGGGGTAGTTTCCAGCACGTATAGAAGATTTTCAGCAGGCGAATGAGAATGTTTGCAAATTTCATTCATGCCTTGTCATACCGTACGGGGGGGGGGTGCGGTTTGACTTGCGGGGAAACAAATTTACTCCCAGGAGCTCTCCGCAGTTGGTCCGTACCTGACAGTATCTAGCGCGTAGTTGCCCGGAGGTGCTCACGCAAGTCCGATTTAACCGCAGCAAAGTTTTGAGCATGACCAAAAAATTTTCCTGGTGAGTCGCGGGAATGCCCGTAGAGGTCCACGCAGAACGCCAGTTGGAGGCCCTTAGCGGCAGCACTTCCCACGCAACTCCCACGCAGGTACTTCGCAGTCCCGTATGCAGCCAAGATAATGAAATTCTATGGGATTTCAGCCATTCCATCAGAGGAATTCCTTCACTGAGTTGTCAGCCCCCACGCGACCGGTACAAAGGTCACACAGTATACTCGCAAGTATAATTTAACTAGAATGCGTCCAGCAAGTAAGACACATGCGCTGACTCGCTCAAATCCTTTTCCGCCCTCAGGAGTGTCCGGTGTGCTAGAAAATCCCTACAGGTAACAAGCCCGAGTAGCTTGCCCGGAAAGGTGTGACAGGGCCTAAACACGGTTGCGGGTAAAGAAATATGCGTGCGCACCTCCGGGCAACTACGGTTGAGATACATGCTAGGTACTGTCATGTACGGATCATCTACGTGGACCTCCGGGTAGTCAAAATTGTTCTTTGCAAGTCGCACGCAAGGCTTGCCCGGAAAGGTGTGACACGGCCTTTAACGCTAGGCATGTCGTAAGTGTGGCTGTTCATTCAATGTGGGAGAAAATAATGACTATCTTTATTTTTTTTTCGCTTTGTCCCTCTCTCGAAACTGTGAAGGTACGAACGATACATTATCAGAAAGGGGACGAATAGGTGAATCAAATATAATTTGAATTTAATTTACAAAGGGAGAAAAGAGAGAAATTACTACCTCTATTTCCAAACGCTGAATCATCAGATATCAAGGAAGACATTTATGATGATAACATGTCCCATGGTTAATAATGTTAACACAGAGCTCCAAATTTCTTCTGTTGCCGTGATATTAGAAAATAAAAGAATTCAACCATGAATCGAGGATGCTGAAGAATTCATTGCGTTTAAGATGTAGCATCAACATCGCATGTAGGCCTATGTATGTGTATGTATGATTGCATTTTGATTCATAATTAATCAACCTTTGTGCTTATAGCTTTTCGTCGTATCCACTACACAGAAATGAACATTTTTATGACTGCTGATTACCGTCAACCTCCAAGTTAAGTCAGTCCCAAAGAGTTTATACCGTGACAGGTTTCCTAGACTAATAAGTTACGAAGCCTAACTGTTCTGCCAATTTCAAACATCTGTTTCAGTGGTATTGTTTGCACTGGTTCGAAAGGGCCTTTGTTTGACATCTGTTATTGTTTTCCATCTCAGTAGTATGAACGATATGGCTGTGTAAATAATGGTTTGTACCTTTCTACTGAATTGCACTGATGTTGCTATGAACATATTTTCCAAGTGACTTGACAAAAATTGTGCGGCTTTCTGCAGCTCACTGGCCATGTCAGAAGACACGCCCTCGTCATGTTGAAAAACAAACAGACATGTCAAGGTAAGAAAGCAATTATCAAATGAAAAAAAAGATTGAAAAAACAACACATAGATTCTGTCGCTGATATCATCTGTCAATCACTGGCAAAGTACTAATATGATACGCCCCTATAGACTAAAACATGTTTCCATGCATTGTATTAATATCATCAACAAAAGACATCGCAGGGAAGCATGCAAGTCATACCCAGTCTATAGGGTAAGATACATTCCAATGTCTTTTGTTAATGTAAAGCCCCTCCCGAAGAGGGGGCATATCTATTGAAAGAAGAAGAAAGAATCCACGTGATGCTTGAATGGTGGTGATGAGCACAACTACTTTATTCAAATCATAACACAAATCATGGTTCTGTAAAACCATTTACAGGATGTATATCTCATTATTCCACTTTCATAGAAATATTTCTATGTTTTGTCTCTTCACTAACTTATTCTTTATATCACACAAAGAGATTAAATATGAATATGTTACTGAGTTTGTCTCTCACTAGTCTAAACTCTCCTCATCATAACCATAATTATTGTCGACAGTCTGTATTATAAATGAATTTCACTTACCTCTTTTAAGAACGATTTTTGCTAAAAACACACTTATTTATGTAGGCCCAAATTATTGGAATTCTTTGAATCAAGACATAAAAAACGCTCCATCCATATGTTCTTTCAAGAGGAGACTGAAGTCTTTTTTATTGCAATCGTACGACTCTACAATACCGAATTAACCATTTGGCCTTTTTTCTCAGTTACACTTACCTGCTCACTTTGTCCCCTCTTCAAAGAATTAATGGTATCTTTTTCCTGGATGCTCGCAATGTTGTCACCTATGCCATTTTGCCCATAGCGTCTTGAAGTTGACTTTCCGTATGTGACTCCTGTTCATACGTCCCTCTATTTTCTATTTTCTTGTCTTATTTCAGGCGTCAAAATATTACTTTTCCCCTACAACTATCCTCTTATTCTCTTGGCATGCTTCTGCCGAAGATCGCTGTTTCTGTTGTTCTGTTTCTGTTTCTGTTGTGCATTTTTGTCTGCTATTTTGTCTTCAGTTTGTCAGTCTTGTCCATTCCGTTTGTCTTGTACAACCTTTTTTTTCAGTAGTTGTCTCGTTGTCTAGTCCTGTTTCATGTTTGTTCGCGTCTATGAAAGTGTATATATGGTAATCTAATTTTTAGTGGGCTTCCAGACTTCTTCCACTTTATTATCTTTTGTATCCAGACTTCTTCCACTTTGTTATCTTTTGTATCTACGATGATTCGATTACATCAATGTTCTTCTCCAGAGGGGCCCACACACTACAAGCTCTGTCTTTTTAGTGGGTCCCTCCATTTTTCGCACGGTATACATGTACTTCATTTCGATCACTTCTGTTTCTTTTTTACTATACAATGTATGATTACTAAAGGTCCTCAATTATTGTACAGTCTTTTCATTTCACTATGTTCTATTTACCTTGTTCTCTGTTATCAAAAGAAGTGAAACATATGTTATGTCGGAAAATGAAATAAACTTTGAATTGAATTGAATAAATAACGCATTTACAGCACATGACATAATTTTTACCATGTCACCATTTGATACATCGACGACAAAGTAGATGTTAACACACCTGGATAATGTATATCCTTACAACCAATTATACCTTAAGATAACTATAGAGTAGAAGTCGCCAAAAAACTGTGTCCATATAGGAACATTTCAAAGAATTATCCCTAATATAACCATCAGTCATTGTCAGCTTAATACATCTATTTTAGGACTGAGGGTTATTCATGCGTATTTCACCCTGGAAGTGTAATACTTTTAATTTCAGACCCAATTCACATATTTCACGCAACCTGTACAAGGGAAACCTTGCATAAGACGGATATATAAAAACTTCTTTCGAGAATCATAAATTTCGTCCTGATTGGCATGTACCAGGGTCGTCTCTTCATCCCCGTACCCGCACCAAAGGAGCGCTCGAACGCTCCCAAAGTGTATTGCATCGAACTGAACCAATCCAAAAGTGGACTCACACCTGTAAATAAAATGGACTGTCCCAGACGCCTTCACAAATTCGTACCAAAGATGCCAAAATAAATGAAGAAAGAATTGATTAAAAATCAATGATGTAGTGTGGCAAAAAACTGAATAGCTGTAGATATTGAGTATGAATTCCTCAACAAACTTCATTTTGGTTGGAAGATGAAAGCTTTTCTGCTGGAATTCGAGGGGACTATATTTCAATGGGTACGTGTACGGAAAATAGGTGATTTTTTGAGTGACAAGAACTCGTAGTCTGGCTTTGCGGACCCTTGGACAGAATTTGAGCAGAAGAACCCACTCTGGAAATTTGATGGATGAAAGAGTATATCTCACTTATCCAGGTTAGTGAAGATGAAACACCTCATTTCTCCTAGCTATTTTACAGATTTTTTTGAAATTTTAATTTTGACACACGTCTCTATGGGGAATTACTTACCCGTGTGAGCCCTATAATAGAGAATGCATGCAATGCATACAAGTCTATGGGAAGTATTCATCCCATACAAGCTCTGCTGGTTTGTGTTGATCTTGTATTGTGTCAGATCTCTTCCTCCCTCCCCCTTCTCCTCCCTACCCCCCCCCCCCCTTTACTTCTCTCCTCTACTCCCTCCCCCCCCCCCCAAGTCTGCCTTGCTACAATTTGTTTTCTTATTATGTTCTTGTGGTACTAGATCTTAGTACATAAGCAGTCATCAGTATCACACAACTTTGAATGACTGTGTTATTTTTATGTATTTCTTTGTTTTGGCAACCACTGAAACAGCTCAAAATACATGAAGTTAGTCTGTTTGACAAAACAAAGTCTTTTCAAGTACTTTGTAGGTAATAAGGTGATGATGACACTCCCATAATCAAGGATAATTGCCTGCATCTATGTATTCATCTTATGAAGAACTGATCAACACTGCAAGATTTTTTTTTTTTTAACCCAAAGGACATGATTTTCAAAAGTATCCCTTTGAGAAGCTTCATAACCCTCGAATGTGTAGTTTCTCATATGATGTAGGGGCAAATATCATCAAAAACACATTTATGATGTTAAAAAGTCAAATAAGAAATATGACCTCCACTATAGGGCTCACACCTGTTAATAAAATAGACTGTCCCAGACCAGTTCACAAATTCGTACCCAAGATACCAAAATCAATGAAGAAAAAATTAGTTAAAAATCAATGATGCAGTTTGGCAAAAAAAAACTGAATAGCTGTAGATATTGAGTATGAATTCCTCTACAAACTGCATTTTGGTTGGAAGATGAAAGCTTTTCTGATGGAATTTGAGGGGACTATAATTCATTGGGTACGTGTACGGAAAATAGGTAATTTTTTGAGTGACAAGAACTCGTAGTCTGGCTTTACGGACCCTTGGACAGAATTTGAGCCAAAGAACCCACCTTGGAAATTTGATGGATGAAAGGGTATATCTCACTTATCCAGGTTAGTGAAGATGAAACACCTCATTTCTCCCAGCTATTTGACAGAATTTTTTGAAATTTTAATATTAACACACGTCTCTATGGGGAATTATTTACCCGTGTGAGCCCTACAAGATTACCAAAAACGCACCAAAAATTGGCATCTGAAGAATGCGCGTAACATGCACATACATCACAATGCAAAAAGTTCATTCTCTTTGTTCGGAACATTTGTGAGAACCTTAAGGTGCAATCACACATCGCCGGTTTAGATGGCGGTTCATGGCGGTTCAGCAAATCGCCGTGCTCCGCCAAAGACCGTGTTTACACCGTATACAAACCCTGGTCATCCGTCACTCATCCGCCATGAACCCCGAGAACCGCGGGAAACCGCGGGAAACCGCCAGAAAAATTAAACATGTTTAATTTTTCGTGGCGGTCTTGGCGGTTTAAAATGGACCGTGTTCACATCGCCGTTCATCGTGTACAGAACGGTATCCTCCGTGTTAGCACCGCAAGGTCCGTGATAATACCGTGTTAACACCGCCATAATTTTTAAGCGAAAAGAAACAATGAACTTAAAAGAGAATGATGGCTCCGGCGACACTTCGTGGCGGAGCAATAAAAAATGGAGAAAAAAAAGCAAAGATGAACCCATAATGCAAGATCGGGCAAATATATTGAATGCTATAGTCTCCTTATTTCTTTAACACATATACAGTAACAAATAAAGTGTAATGTTAAAAAAAGTTGTTAGGTATGTTGAATACTATCATTTACATTAAAAGGTAAGTTCATAATTTTATTAAAGCTTAACCTTAAAGCTGAACCTGATAGGCCTAAGTTATACACAGAAAACTTATGTAAATATGTTGGGTTCTGCTTTCGTGATTATGTATGCTTTTTTGCAAGACTTGTTGATACAGATATGTCGAAACTTAAGAGAGTAGAGGGAAAAGCAATGTTGAAACTTGAAAAAAAAAACCATTATTATGTTACGTGAACCTGTAAGTAAAGAGGAAACTATGCACACATACTGTATATGCTTCTTTGATAATGCATAATGTACATATTTATGTCTTTTTATTGACTGTTGTTAAAGATATTATCATTACATTATCATCATTACCGTTCTTATATAGCGCATAATACCTTCGGCAAGGTCTCTATGCGCTTTAAAGGGGGAACAAAAAGATAAACAGGAAAAGGTAATTTCGGAAACATCAACATGCTGCATTAATCATTATCTACAATCACTATGTAACTATTTTAACATATAGGCTTTAAAAACATTTTAGACTTATTGATGGAACTTGCATGTTTTATCACTTGGGGTGCTGTTCTACAGTTCTGGGGCGGCATAAACCACGTTTGCCATAGTAGTTTGTTGTAATGGATCGAGGGTATCACATACAGATTCCCCTTACGATTTAGGAACTCTCATAGGCTCATATTTCACAAGGAGCTCTGAAAGGTAAGAAGGAGCAATTTTGTGAAAACATGGATAAACGAGCAACAAGATCTTAAATTCAATACGCGAAATAATTATGTGAAAATTTGATTAAAAAAGAGAGATGTTGAAACAAGCAAGTACTTGTACATCACTTGATAAATAAACCTGCAAATGAACAGGAAACTTTGGAAACTATGTTGGATTCTGCTTTGACATGTATGTCTTTTTAAAGACAGTTAATACAGATATTTTGAAAATTAAAAGAGAAAGAGAAAAAGCACGTTGAAACTTGAAGATAATTGCTTGTTGCATCACTTATATCAATCTGTAAAACACAGGGGGCTACAACATTTCATAATTTCTTTAAAATTGTGTTTACCTAACAAAGCAAAACGCTCCTTGTTGAAACCCATTGAGGACAAGTGAAAGGGCTCTGATTGCATCCAACTACATGGGCTTGGTATGGACTCCTCCACCTTCCGGGGCGATCCGTGTTACTACCGCGTCAATCCGCGTTTGCACCGTGTTCTAAACGTGTTGAGAACGTAGTCAAAGTGCTTTCCGCCATCATTGGGACACGGTTCACGGCGGTTTGAGAACCGCCATGAACCGCCATCTAAACCGGCGATGTGTGATCGCACCTTTAGGCTCTCAAGGTGAATGACCCTCGCGCAACAAAATGCGTGACCTCCTCTAAAAATAACTCATGACATACGCTTTCTCGACGGAGCACTCGAACACTCCAAATCTGGCACAGTTCAGTACTGTTCGTTTTGGTTTTGTTAGCTTTAGAGCGCTCGACCGCACCCCGTCCATAGTTCCGTGACCCCGTTACAGAAGGAGGAGGTCACACGTGCTCATCGGCGTTGGCTTGTCTGTTTGCAAAATAATTCAAAATGTTGCGAACGGATTTAAATGAAACTAGCAGGAAAAGTCGATAATGACACAAGAAACAGAAGATTTAATTTTGGTAGTGGTCCGGGAATTTTTATGAATTTTTGAAGGATTTTTATTTTCATCTTTTCGCAGATCATCTGGAGTCAATGAACTTGGGAGTTCAAGCTAGGCGTATTTGAGGTTTGTATATGCACTCTAAAGTGCGTTCTCTGCTCGGGCGAGGAGCCGCGCAGCTGGAAGCTGACGACGTATTAAACAAAAGGCATTTATACTGGGAAATTGGACGATTTTTGGCATATGTGTATGATAATGGTGGAAATGAGCTGTTTGGTGCAGGCCTGCGCTCTACTAGTGCTTTTCTGGTGTTGTTACCTCCGCAAATGGAGGAGGTTATGTTTCCATTACCGTTGGTTTGTTGGTTTGTTTGTCCGTGTGCAAAAAAACTCAAAAAGCAGTTCACGGATTTGGATGAAACTTACAGGAAAGGTTAAGAATGACACAAGTAACAAATGAGTAAATATTGGTAGTGATCCCAAATTTTTTTGGGAATTTACTAAAAGGATTGAACTTGGGAGTTCAAGCTGCACATTTTTTAGGTTTTCAAACGCGCACTTAAGTGCGTGCTCTAGTTTCTGCTAAAGCGAGGCGCGCAGCTGAGGGCTTATGACGTAACAAAGGCTTCTATATTGGGAAATCGGGCGATTTTTCAGCATGAATACCTATGGGTGGAAATCACTGATCTCTTTGGAAGAGCTCAAAGAGCTTTTCCCCGGTGGTGGAGAGGAGAAAAATCCCTTTGGGAAGAGCAAGATCATCGGTGGAAAGTAGCTGCTTGGCGGAGGTCTGTGCTGTCAGAGTGCTTTTCTAGTTTTCTTTTGTTTTTATTTCTTTTGTCCCTCTCTCGAAACAGTGGATTAAGGTACGACTGAGACAACATAAGAAAAGGGACGAATTGCTAAATTGAATACAATTTCAATTTGATTTACGTAGAAAAGAGAGAGAGAGAAACTACCTCTATTTCCAAAACCTGATATCAAGAAAGACATTTTACAATGATAACATGGTCCATTGTCCGACATGCTACTACCTTGACTAAGCTGTTGCAGTGACAGTAAAAAAACAAACAAAAATAAAATCATCGATGCGTTGAAGATGTAGAATCAACATCGTATGAGATTCTGGATATTCAAGATTCAAATTAGTTTTTCATTTTCCATCAAATAAAGAGAGAAATTATATACAATGTATAAGCAGAACATATTCGTAATAATTGCTTGTATGTTTGTTTATTCATTTCCATCTAAGAAGATGGCTGGATAGCCCATATTCAGCTACTTTAAGCTGGTCTTCCATGGGGTCCAGTTGGATGTGAGGTGGGACCACTTCACCGGGTTAAACACCCTGCTCTTTGCGATGGATGAATGAAGCGGGATCTTTTACGTGCATGAGTTGTGACTCTCTCATACACGGGACCTCCATTTTATGTCCTATCAGAGGGACAGAGTGTTTTGCCTCTTGTTAGAGGGGACGGTATGCTTACACACAACATTGCTCAGTCCAGACTCGGGTTCGAACCCGGGCCGCGTGATCGTGAGGCAGACGCGCTACCGACTTAGCCAACTTACCGCCCTTGCAACAACGTAAATTGATAAAAATTGACATACAGGTACAATGTATGTATGTAACTTTGTGTTTTGATTCATGGTTGATTATCCTCAGTGTGGGACAGTATTTCATTGTATCCAATTACACAGAAATCTTAAAATGACTATTGTTGAATATCGTCAGTCTCTAAAGTTACTCGGTACTGTTTACCAATGGGAGCAGGGATTTTAAGAATGTTAAAAATATCACATTTGATACATAATACCTTGTAGGTAAGTTGTATCACAAAACATCTTACCAAGTAAAAATTTTGAAATAAAGCCTAAAACATAAGGAGTAAAGCATAACTGTGAACGGTTTAGTCTAGAAACATTTTTATTATAGCTATTGTTCACATTTTGCATATTTAACAATACTTAACATTAATTATACTGACTTAAATTACATTGGTTGTTTCTATCCCTAACTCACATTTTAGAACTATTTTGAAGCCCTGAAGCTTTGTTCTCGTTTCATCTCCAAATGATGAATTATGCCTTTAATACGTTTATACCACAATAGGTTGCCTAGACTCGCAAGTTGCAAAGTCAAACTGTTTTGCCAATTTCAAACATCCGTTGACTTGTATTGTTTGCACTGCCATGGTTCGCAACATCTTTTTTGACATGGTATTTACTTTCACATTACCGCATGAACGTCATGGCTATATAAATAATGGTTTGTAGGCCTGCCTTTCTATTGAAGCACAATGATGTCGTTATGAATATTCTTTTTTTTTTTCAATGACTTGACAAAAACAGCGCTGCTTTCTACAGCTCACTGGGCATGCCAGAGGATTCACCCTCGCCGTGTACAACAGCAAACAAACATATTCCCTTAAAGGCTACTTTATATCAGTAAATGTGTGACTGCAAGTTGTATCACAATTTATTCGCTCATGTTGGTATAGTTGTTCAGCAAAGGGCCTATCTCACTGGAGGAGGCTTCGCAAGCGATTGCCGCGACTGGATAAGTCGCCTCGACTCATCAAGAAATGATTTGCGCTATGAGGCCCCCATCTCACTAGGAAGTCGACTATGGCGACCATGGCGATCTGTGACGATTTAACAAATCGTTGCACAATTGCCGTCCGTCTCCATTTTTGGCCTCCGAGGCGATTACACTACGGTTTCTCCACGCTCAGCCTGCGCTGTAGGCGGTAGCGCCACGATAATAATACGACTCTGCCACGTTGTTGCCGCATTTCCAGGCCAACAAGACGCGCTGCTTCTGCGATCGAACCGACTGTGTTCGTACGCTTATCAAGACCTCGCTACAACAGTGATACGATCGGAGCGACAGTGATACGTTTACGCTGGGCTCATGCTACGATCTCAAGCGATCGGGGTATAAAATGGGTTTCATGATTGAATTTCTTCAGGCAGATGTCAATGTCAAACCAACATGGATATGCAGAATATGGTTTTACCCTTATATCTAAGCATTCTAGAACACACCAGTTAGAATCTGATGTGAAATTGCACTATTAGTTAAGTCATCCATTCAAGGTTAAAATGTGTAAAGAACCGGCTTACGAGCAAACTACAAATCGTATCCTACAATGAGACAATTTAAGGAAGATATATTTGAAAAGATTACAATTTGATTTGCTTTCACTGACTTGGAATGGTATATGACAAACAAACAGAATAAACAGAGTAGATTCGTACCGAGTGTACAAGGAAAAATGAATTTTATACGTTTTTCTTCATGTCCACCTTCCTGGTCTATGCATCACTTTCTATCGTTCATGGTTGTTTCCTGTTACGTAATACTGTAAAAGTGGTAATTTTCATGGGCGATGGGGGCCGCTTTCGATGCGTTTGAGTTACGCCTAACGCGTTGCTACCCCGTCAGAGTTACGAATATGTCGCTTTTAATGCGCTCGTGAGGCGATTGTGATACGCTCTAAAACCACGGCGACCTCGCTACGGAAGTTCAAGTACGGAAGTTCAAAACTTCCGTAGCGAGGTCGCCGACCAAGGTTATGGTGGCGACCCTCCGCGCTTCTGAACCGCTCAAGATTCGATGGAGAAGATTTAAAGCGATTAACCCGCGATCCGCCACGCTTTGTCGATTTTTGATGATCGTAGCGGAATCGCCGTCTAGTGAGATGGGGGTATTACGAAGAAGGCGATTACAAGGCGACGTCCGAGACGTCTCCAAACAAGGTGACAACTATGTTCGCCGCCCGGCGTCGCGGAGACATCGTCACGACGTCTCAGAGACGTATTATCAATCATCAGAGACAGCTCCGCGATGTCTCCAGTAGGTCACTAATATGTCACGGCAAGGTCGCAGAGACGTCGTGGACAAAATTGGGCTCAGCGATTTTGTCGCGACTAAGGAGACGTCGCGGAGACGTCTCGTAGACCAGCTGGAGACTGAAAAAATATATCCTAAAGATAAATCAAACATGTTCGATTAACTTCAGAACGCCCTCCCCACGACCAGACTACAGGAGACATCTCGGAGACGTCTCCTAGACCAGCTGGAGACTGGAAAATGTCTCCTGAAAAGCAACGTATTCGATTAACTTGAGAATCCCCCGACAAAAGCGTAGTCTCAAGGAGTCGTCGTGGAGACGTTGCAAAGACGTCTCCGCGACCACTCTCCGACCAGCGAGACTCGAGTCTCTACCAACGTGTAATTCAGGTCGCCATCTACTCTCTAAGCCAATGAGATACCCACTTACGACAGTAGGCCAAAATACTTCTAACGTAAACTATAGGGCAGTCCATAATTCAGTTTACACCTCGAGTCAGAAATGCCGTACGTATCATTATGGATGACGGTGCGTCAAATAAGAACAATCCGTGCACACTAGTGTATAAATCATGTTCAAAGGTTTTTTGTTGTTTTTTTTTTTTGCATTAAAGTTGCCATGAGAGTTGCATCCAAAACAAAGCTCACGGTTGCTACTAAAAAGTGGTATGCGTTTGCCCTGCTCAGGTGAGTTTCTGCCTTTGTGGAAAGCAAATGCACCCGTAGGTAATGCTGTGGCGGAGATAACTTGAACGATCATTGTCGTCATGTGAAACCAGGGAGGTGGGGGTTTCCACTTCCCTGATGAAACTTATACTTACACAGTAGCAGCGGAAGGGGGAGCTGTGTGTGTGTGTGTGTGTGTGTGTGTGTGTTCGTGTGTGTGTGTGCGCGCGCGTGTGTGTTTGTGTTATGCTCCGTACAGAATCCAACTTCTTGAGTATACATAGCATTACGAAAATTAATTTGTTATACAAAAAATCACACAGATCGATGTACATAAGGCTATACGCTAATCGCTCGTCAGAAAGGGTGTGAAAATCTCTTAATTTGAAACAATGCGATAAATGTTTCATTTGCCACAGGGTGGAATGAGCTTCGTAAAAGAAAATAATACTGTGCTTGTTTTTTTCCACGAAACTGCATGTTATATATTGCAAGATAAAGTAGTCAACCCACTCATGCCTCCCTATCCGTAGGCCTATGTGAAAACTAAGTACTATGAATATACTAAAACGGTGTACCGTAACAGTCATACATGATATTTCATATTTGCATAAAATACGATACATGAGACCACTTTAGGCGTAAATTTGTCTCTGAACCAAGAACATCAATGGAATGTTTCACTCGTAGGCGTTGCACCAACAAAGCAAGTCAACTGTGGACATTTCTAAAAGTGACAAATGTGACAACTCCAAAAGTACTGCCTGAAGCGCAAACATTATTCCTGAAAAGATATGCAATGGAGGCCAAAGCTATGGTCGGCATGAACTTACTCAAACTTTAATAGTGAGAATGTCAGGAAAAGGAAAATGAATAACCTTATAACAATTATGGTACTTATTATGCTTCTGAGAAATAAACCCTTGAGGTGGGCTCCTTTTACCTCGTAGACTTCTTTGTCCTACCCTTTGGACGTAGGTCTACCTCGTTATACACTCTTCATGTCCTTTGTGTTTTGTCACAAAAGATGAACTGAGATCACATGAACAAAAACATGTATAAGTCAAATTCGTAAATTCTCTTGCGACGAGTTGTTTTATCACAACTGAGAAGTTGTCCTTATAGGCATACGTAATCAACGATTATTGAGTCCTTTAATAGGCGCAAAAATTCAATAATTTGAATAAATACGCGCTACTCACTGCTATTACCAGGTTGGGCACGGATAATGATTAGAACCAGCACTGAAATCTGTTTTGTGCTGTACAGGACTATCCCGCTGTACTGTACTCCAGGGTTGTTGCTATGTTAAACCAGCTATTTCTGCCCTCAAATTCTGTCACTGTGTTTAAGACCTATTGCATATTCTTCCTTCTCTAAGGCTGCGTTCACATAGAAGTATTCGGTATTCGGTATTCGCTATTCGCTATTCGCTATTCGCTATTCGCTATTCGGGCACCGAATACACCATCACCCGCACCGTCAACTCACCATCCCATGCAGTGAGGATTTCTTCCTCCTACATCCCAGCAAATCTTATTAACAATTTCTAAACTGCATCAGAATGTCAGTCTACATGCTTATTTTTGCTAAAGGGCAAATCCAGACCAAAAGTGTCATTATTTCATAAACGAGGGACGGTATACGCTGCAAGAAAATCGAACAAGCTCGATTCCCACTTTGCTATACTTTTTGCAGCTATTCGGTACTTTCGAATAGTGCCCTCTTATGTGAACCGGTGTGAGGAAATCCTATCGTTCGATTCAAGCTATTCGCGTGCCCTCGAAAACGAGCCCCGAATACCCGAATGGTATGCTTCTGTGTGAACGCAGCCTAAGACAGTTGGGGCGAGGTAACAGCTGGTATGTTAATTCCTTCTGCACTGTAACTGGTTGTTGAATGTCTTTTTTTTTTTGGGAGGGGGGGATTTGCAGGTGCATGTGTTCCCTCTTTAATATACGCAATGTATAAATCTCTAATACTTTTTAACCGTATCATTGTTATTATATATTGAGTCATATTGTTATTATTCCCAGAACGACAATGGTTCATCCGCCTACAGCATGTGGCTTATCCGACCCCAAATCTGCATTAGAGAAGAATTTGCTATATAACTGTATAATTGTACTTTTTTTCTCTATGTTTCGGTCATTGTTGTACCCGTGCTCCCCATCTTAATCTTTAACTCGATTTTAACTGGGACCTACGCTCAACAAGCTCGCTTTTAAGTAGGTTCCTTCATATTTCTTTAGCATTCATTCACAGATTCAAAACTTAGATCGACCACTATATGTTTTATATATTTGCAATATTTTATGTATGTCTCCAGCTTGATACCATGTACTTCATTTAATTTTGTTATATTTGATGTATTTTTTCATCGAGAAATATGAAAATAAATCGAAATTGAAATTGAAATTGAAATTATAATCCCTTTGATTTGCCCTGACATTGCTTGTTGCGTCAACGGGGGTTACCAAATTATTTTCAAAGATGTCTATCGAAAACATGCAACGCACTTTCAGAAGTTAGTGCTCACAGGGAAGTATCACATTCCTTCATGCAGAGCTACATGCAAGTCAGTGAGCTCATGATATTCAACCTATCAAAAAACTTTGGGTAAAACTTGGTAAAGGTGTTACATGTGGTAGCTGACAATTTATATTTGGGGGAGTATTTTCGACGGAATTATCCAAGCATGGAGCTACAGAACAATAGCTCCATGATCCAACGAATTTGAATCATGGCAACATACTGGTTAGTGATAAGGTTAGAGTAAAGATTAGGGTTAGGGTTAGGTTCAGGGTTAGAGTTTGGGTTAGGGTTAGGATTAGATTCAGGATCAGAATTAAGGTTAGAGTCAGGGGAAGGGTCTGGGGTGATTGCCCAGGGGGTAATTGCTCCAGACCGGAATTATTTATTTATTTATTCAATCTTATTTCAAAACAGGGTAGTCTTTTCAGTACCAAAAGGCCTACTTAAAAAAAGGAGCCCTGTAAACCGAAATATACAATACAGATCGGATCTTATCATTTGCACAATGTAAAAAAGATATTACGACAAAACCAAAATATACCAAGTCAAACACAATAACAAACAAACAAACAAACAAACAATTAAACTAAGCTCATAACAGAACAATGTACTACATAACAAGACAGGGTAATCAACGTGACACACATCTAATCCATCCTTCATGGAAACTACCAAAAGAGGGCGTCGTCGTTGTTGCCTACTTCGTTTTTCCTGCTCGAGCGGTTTTGCTGCACCAAAAGGATTCCGAATATCATTACCGAACTACTAGAGTGTACAATAATACTTGAGAGAAGATCAAGGGGTATCGTACTTTCGTGGCATTTGCACCGAACCCCCCCCCCCTTTTTTTTCGATAAAGCCTTTGACTTTCTTATATCCTTGTTAATGGAGGTCATTGACATGAGCCGATGCATAAGGGGAGGGTGAGAACAAAAGAATCACCTTGGATGAAGACAGATATTCTGATTTCGATTGGCTCCCTGGACCAGATTAAAGCTAAAGCCAAGAGAGGAACTTTACGCATGATCGGAAGTTTGTACTACCCGGAGGTTTCCGCAGATGAACCGCACATGACAGTACCTAGCACGTATCTCACCCGTAGTTACCCGGAGATGCTGTCCTGTCACACCTGTCACACCTTTCACAACTTTCCGTTGAAGGAGGACAAGGATTTGGGCAAGTTTCGCATGCGTCTTACCTGCTAGACTCGTGCTGCTTACGTTCTACTTCCGTGTGACCTGCGTGTCAGGCGTAGGAATCCCTCTGGGGGAATGGCAAAAGTCCCACAGAATGTCATTATCTTGGTCGCATACGGGGACTGCGAAGTACCTGCGTTACAGCTGCGAAATATTTGCGTTGCAGTTGCCTGCGAGGTACTGCCGCTAGGGGCCTCCTACTGGCGTTGTGCATGAACCTCTGCTGGCAATCCCCGCGACTCACCCGGAAAAAGTTTTGGTCATGCTAAAAACTTGGCTGTGGGTAAATCGGACTTGTGTGCACACCTCCGGGCAACGCATGGGCGAAATACGCGCTAGGTAATGTCAGGTGCGGACCAACTGGAGGTCCGGGTAGCAAAAGTTTTCCCCGCAAGTCAACCCGCAAGGCTTTCCAAGACGCGATGTGACAAGACCTTGAGCATGGTCAAAACTCGTTCCGGATGAGTCGCGGGGGTTTGCCCCCAGAGGAACACGCAGAACACCAGTAGGAGGCCCTTAGCGGCAGCACCTCGCTGTCAACTCCCACGCAGGTACTTCGCAGCTGCAACGCAGGTACTTCGCAGTCCCCGTATGTCGCTCGTAGCTGAAAATGGGTCGGTTTCAAAGCTCTCACGCAGGTCACACGGAATACACGCAAGTAGCAGGTAAATAGCACGCGTCTAGCAGTAAGACGCAAGTACGGAACTCGCCAACATCCTTGTCCGCCGGCAGGGAATTCTCCTGCGTGCTGGAAAATCCCTACTCGCGACTAGCCGCGTAGCTTACCCGGAAAGGTGTGACAGGGCCTTGAGATGATTGACTCTTCGGAAGATAGTTCTAAAGAAGTATGGAACTCGCTGAAATATTTCATGTCAAAAGAGAAAAATGCAGGCCTTTGATTAGTTTCACGATATAGATATTAAAAAGATGTCCACCTATGGCAAATAGCTGGTATAAGTGTTTTCGACAGCATTTACTTTTTTTCACCAATATTGGTACTGGTGGTCAGAATGAAAATGGTGGAAAAAAGTACAAAACACGTTCTAATAATGTAGCAGTGGCTGGTATTACGAAGCTTGTGACAAGGATATCAGACTCAATGTTGTAGGAGTGAAAGTCAGTCATTTCAGAAGACGTATCACAGCACAACCTCTTTCTGATTTCTGATATCATTGGTTATCTCTTGACGAAAGCATGTTACAATAATACAATGGAAAACAGCCCAGGTGACCTCCACTTTTCGAGGTTGTGACAAGTGTGTCACGGAGTGTTTTTCTTTCTTTCCATTTTTTCTTTATTTGGGGGGGGGGACAGGTTAGGGACATCCATTTGTATTGATAGAGTTATACAGTATTTACAGGTTACAGTCTGTTTTTCCTGAGTCTGCTCAATTAAACCCTTCTTAACTAAAAATCCATGTCTAGATTACTTTTTTGGCAGTTTTGTGATGCAGCGTCAGAGGCAATCGCAAAACCAGAAAAAGAAGGAGAAGAAGAAGAAGAAGAAGAAAGAAAAAGAACAAGAAGAAGAACAGCAGCATATCTATCTGTCGCAGAAGTACAACAGCCTGGTTAATCATATTAAGAGAAAGCACTCTTTCCAGTCGAAAGTAGATAGAGGTTTACGTGCCTAATCACCCCTGCTCTATCTTTTTCTTTTCTCCATCACTTTGAAAAGAACGGTAGTGGTATTAGCGTTATTGGCGTTTTATTGATCAAAGTGTTTTGCTGCAGCTATCATCCGTCCAAAGCTATGTAATCTAATCTAATCTATACACTTTGACCGCACAGGATACTATTTGTCTATAGGCCTACATTAAACACTAGATGCTTTATACATGGTCAAATTTGGTAAGTAATTGTTGGTAAACAAGGTTAAAATTGATTTGTGTAGAAAAGTGTGTGATCGGGTGGGGTTGGGTAGTTGTAGTCAGTAATACTAGGGTAATGGTTTGTTAAAGGGTGTGTACAGTTCTGGTCGAGCTGAAGATTTAGCTTTTAACGTTTTGCGAGATATTCAGAAACCACTCCGCTATGAGATGTCAAAGAGCATGCAGTTCCAAAGGGTATCAAAAGTTTATTCGATAAAAATCTGTTTTGAAATGGCTGAGATATCCAAAAACGAGGTGAAACAAAGAGATCCTAATAAAGTTGTGGCATGTCACCTTTTGTTATTAATGATGATGATAATAAACCATATTTATATGGCGTATATCACAAAAATAGATTAATGTCTCTATGCGCATTGAAGGAAAATGAACTGATAAATAGAAATAAGGAAAATAGACATGTGTGAGAGAGAGAGGAGGCAAAAACAAGATGAAAAGTGACAGAGCTGTGATAAACATTGCTTAGTTTTAAACCTGGTCCACAGACATGTTAAAGAGATATGTTTTCAACAAACGTTTAAAATCATGTACTGTATTAGTTTGCTTAAGATAGGTGGGTAATTTGTTCCATAACTCTGCTGCTGCCAGTTGAAAAGATCTTGCGCCATAAAATTGTGTTGATATTGTGGGGTGTACAACAGAAGTTTGGACTGAGAGCGAAGATTCTTGCTGGACGATATTTTGTTATGAGCTGTTGGAGGTATTAAGTAGGACCTAGTTCTTGCAAACACATAAATACCATAATTAAGATCTTGAAATCAATCCGTTGCTTTACTGGCAGCCAATGCAGTTGTCTTAAAATTGGACTTATATGTTCATTGAGTCGAGTACGTGTAACCAACCTAGCAGCAGAGTTTTGTATTCTCTGCAACTTTTGGATTTCATATTTTGGATTTGTTATTAGCATTTTTTTTGGATATCTCAGCCATTTGAAAACCAATTTTCATCAAATAAATGTTGAATCCTTCTTAAAATTACATGCTCTTTCATATTTCATAAGAGGCTTTTCATTATCTCACTTTGTATAGGAATGTTCAAAACATGAATCCCTACCTCAACCAGAACTGTACAGTCCCTTTAAGATGGTTAAAGCATAATTTACCATTTGCAGATGAAACAAAAAAAAAACAGCTTTAGTGCTTCAAAATAGTTCTAAGATATGAGTTAGGGGCAGAAACAACCGATGTAAAATTTTGAATCAGTATAATCAATGTTAAGTATTTTTGGATATACAAAAATGTGAATTGTAATTATAATTGAAATGTTTCTAGACTTAACCGTCTACAGTTATGGTTTAGTGGGAAAAATAGTGATATTTCCTTATATTTTAGGCTTTAGTGCAAAAATCTTATATGGTAGGATGTTTTGCGATACAACTGATTTACACGCATGCATCAAATGTAATATCTCGAACATTTTTTAAATCACTGCTCCCAATAGTAAACACCTGCAGACCTTTAAGTGGGGATATACGGTTTGGTTTGAGAATATGAATATGTGATTATTCTGGCTTTGTATAACAAAATCAGATATGGGGGTAGGGGTAGTTTAGAAATATAGTAGTGTGTTTTTTTTTTTTAAGTAATCTAATTATGAAATTTTAGTTTATGGCATGTTTCGGTGAAATGCTGCATTCTCAAGTGAGTGGTGTGTATAATGAAGTGGATATTGATTTATTTGATTGGGTTAATCAATTTTAGAGCTTTTCTGAGAGCCTTGCAGAGCTTTATAACACTTTAGTCTACGTGGTATTTTTTGTAAGAAATAAAAAGGTGGTATTATATGTTAAAATGTGATTCAGCAGCACAAGTGTTATTGCTATGTAGCAGATATCAATTAGTTTCAGGTCAGTTCAAATTTATTTCATATTTCCATTTTGTCAATAATGAGATTACAAGATTATTGACAACAAAACAAGAATACAAATATATACAATCATGTTTTTTGATTGTAGAAGAAAAAGAAAAAAATATACTTGACACAAATGTACATGGTCATATCGTGTGAAAATGTCACTAGTAAGTATAAGAAATATGATGGGGCCTACATAAAAGCTTTAAAGCTTGTAAAACTGTAGAGGTTCCCGAGTTCATAGGTATATAATTTTACACGGAGAACGGATATGTTTGTCTTGACCAACTAAAATGACACCAGTACAAAAAAATCGATAAGTACTAAACTAATGAACCACATAGATATCGCACAAACCAGACTTCATACAAATCTCGCAGTGTTTGAAAAACAAAAATGCTATATTATTAAAAGATGTATCAGTACCATGAAATAGCTTGAATAACTTGGTGCTGCGGACAAGGACAAAAGACTGGGAGCATAAAAAAGTTGCTAAAAGCTTGGTAGTGTGTATCCACTAAGTAATAACTGTTTTAATTTGCGTTTGAAGGTGAATAAAAATAAGGAAGAAGTGATATCTAGAGGGAGATCATTCCAATATCTGGGTCCAGTAAATATAATTGTTTTCTTTGCAAAAATAGTGCGAGTACGGGGAAGGTGATAGGCGTCACTCTGGCGAGTGGGATAACAGTGGATAGAGCGATTCCTTTTGAACATGTGGATGAAAACAGATGGTAATTCATTAGTTGTAAGTTTATGCATGAAAATTCCGAGATTGTAATAAAATAGGTCTGGAATTTTCAGAATTCTGTTTTGATGAAAAAAAAACAGTTGGTATGAGCAAAACATCCGTCATGGTTTATGATTCTTATTGCACGCTTTTGAATACGGAGAAGGGAATCTAGTAATGAGTGAATTGCATTTCCCCACGCCAAAATTCCATAATTAAAGTGTGGAGATATTAAACAAGAATTTATACTCTGCAAAATATAAACAGGAAAGAAATATTTGAGCTTATTCAAAATTCCAATATTTCTAGACAAAATTTTACTTACAAAATTAACATGAGTTTTCCAGGATAATTCTCGGTCAATCCAAAGCCCAAAACATTTTGTGTTATTAACCTGCTTTAAACATAAATCATTTATTTTGATATCATATGGAACAACATTCAAAGAATTACTGAATACCATATGATGAGGTTTTTTCTATGTTCAAGGATAATTTGTTCGCATAAATCCAGGATTGCACAGACCTGAGCTCAGTATTCATCATATTTATTAATGCATTAGGGTCTCGATGTGAAAAAAACCAAGCTTCTGTCATCGGCAAAACAAATGAATGACAAAATTTGCGACGATTTTGGAAGATCGTTTATGTATAAGATAAATAAAAGTGGGCCCAAGAGGGAGCCCTGCGGGACTCCACATGACATAGGCTTTAATTGCGAATCATGGCTATTGATATTAACAAATTGCTTTCTTTCTGTTAAATAACTCTTAAACCATTGCTAAGGGGGTCCCGCGGATTCCATAGTGACGCAATTTATAAAACAAGATTTCGTGATCTATCGTGTCGAAAACTTTAGAAAAATCAAGAAAAACTCCAATTGTATGTTCAAACTATCTATAGCATGAGCTACCTTGTCTATTAAAGTAAGTAAGGCATGGGTTGCGTGATCAGGTTGTTTGATCATGTTGATCAAAATAGATATATGCAGAGTTTTATATCACTTTTGTATAAATGGTTTGATTTTTTTTTTGGGGGGGGGGAGGATCCAATTCAGCAGCACAAGTAAGGAGAACAGCTGCTGATTCTTGTTCAAATTAATTTCATTGTGGAAAATAGCCTGATATAGAATGAAAATGAAATAAAGAATATCATAAAAAAGTGCGTCACATTATGTTCTTTCATTGCCAGTCCGGCTGTAGACCAAAGATTTAAATCGATTGCACCTCTGAATGCAACGTATAATTGGCCTACATCCGGACCTACACGGACCTCCAAGTATGCCCAAGACGTCAACATTGATCTCTCCCCGGATCACGGCATGATCCGGCATGTCTATATGTCACTGGATAGACAGAGGATAATTAGTTGGTTTAGTTGTGATAGACCTTAAAGGGAAAGCTTCCCAAAATACACATTTGAACTGGGACATTGCAGTAATATCACTAGATAGCATCAATGAAGTTATGGGGAAATCGGACAATCCGTCTAATAGTTATGAATTTATAAAGTTTCGATGCGGCTCCAGCTTGATGAAGAGAATACAGCAGTTCGTGACATTATTAAAACAATTAAAGAAAATATTGAGAGAAACCCACAAAATTCTTTCCTTTTTACTGAACGTTGGCCTTCTTATTCCTTGGACTTGTTAGTGTCATTACGTGAAAGGTAATAGTCCCCTCTCACCACTTTCCGAAATACGTAAGAATAACGCTCTCTCATTATGCTAGAAAGAGAAAATAAGTTGGATTTTCTTCGATTATTTCCCCACATCATTGTTCGGTCATAACATCACAACTCTTATGTAGTGTCCTCGTCCTGCGATGATGGCACCGAACATGAACATTCATAATTTTCGGACAGATAGTCTGATATTTCTCAATTTCACAAATGTGCTCGACAAATATCTCTGCATTCATTTAAGCCACATGTTTATTCCCTTTTAAAGAAAAAAGGCCCTTGACACCGTAGACTATAATTGCATAAATTGAAACTGTATGGTTTTGAAAACATGACAGTGCAGAGCAGTGAAAATGTTCTGTATAGCCAAAGATGGCGATTCAAGATTACTGATTGCATTTCATCCTCAGTGGGAAATCCATCTCTAGCTTATCCCAGGGATTATTGCTTTGTCTCTTAGATATTTCTACTATATACAATGGCTTCCCTGAAGAAAAAAAAAATATATTATTGCAATTTTTGTTTCTGTATGCACATGATACATGAAAAACTAATAGGGACACAAACAAGCTCTATGAGAATATGGATTATGATTTGAAGATAATTCAAAAACTGTTGAATGTAAAAAAAAAGACTATGTTGAATGTTACAAAGTGTGAAAATATAAAAATTGATACCAAAAAAGACTGAAGAAGTGTTAGTAGGGGGTCGTCACGTGCATTGTAGATTGCACATATTTTGAAAAAAAAAAGTCTTGTACGAATTCCGGAATTCACAACATTTCATATGATTGAAAATGGAATAAACGTTCTGAAAATTTTGTACTTGAAAGTTGCAAAAGATTTGACTTTGTCAAAAAAATACAATTATTACAGAGGAAACAGCATCATTTACTCTATAAATCTGTCATCTGAGCTTAGTCTTACTGTTCCGTGGAGTGGTGTAACACCGACAAAACACACTACTGTTGGACAAGATCCAAACTCAACAACATGGATTTCTTAGGAGAGTGTTAAGAGTAATTCACTTGTTCCTAACAAAACTATTGCAGTTTGTCATTAAAACTGGATCAATTGCACATCCGTAGATGAAACCCTTTAGTCAAGTTATGTACCAAATGATTAAGGCTAAAGAGATGGTTACACCGTGGGTGGTAAATAAAAATCGTAATTGAAAATAAAATACCAGAATCGGTTTTTACTCTACTAATAGACTTTTGCGTACATTCTTTCACTGGCTGTGTCCGCAGTAGATTATATACGCGAGCTTTAGCTATGCGACGCGAACGCTGAGACGACGCGAATTAGACCAATGGTGTTCTGCACATGCGAGAGACAGCTATTTCCATTGTCAACCCGTAAGGTTGCGTCGTCTCCCTAGTGTTCGCGTCGCAGATCTACAGCTTGTTATGATTTCCGTTGTTGACTCTGGTCCCACGATCGTATTCTATTGATTTTGATGCATGAAAAAAGAAGAAACTGAAAACGAATACAAATCATCACATGAAATTGCTTATTTATAACTGGACTCTGATTGTCACACAGAAACAAATTAAAACAAAAACAAAATACACATAGGCAAAATCACAAGCTTTGATACATGTGAGTGTCAACGCAATGTTCCAGATCATTGACCGTCTGCTTTCCAATCTTGGAACATATATATATATATATATATATATATGTATATATATATATATATATATATATATATATATGTATATATATATATACATATATATATATATATATGTGTGTGTGTGTGTGTGTGTGTATGTATGTGCGTGTGTGTGTGTGTGTGTTGCGACTAAAGGAGAATAAAAAAACGAAGAAGGACATTGACCGATTAAAATCTGGTGGCCAGACGCTTAATAGTACTATATTGTTGCATGAAATCCTGTAATTTTTAAATCGCATATGTCCCAGCGAGTCTCAAATGAAGGAACGAAACTGACTTTTTTTTCACATTTAATCTTTGAAATATAACTGTGTATGCCCCAAGGAGACCTGATAAGAAATATTGATAATTTGTTGATTTCATTTATAAAGATATAACATGAACATAGAACATAATAATAGAAATTATTCAAGAAAGCACATAAGGAAAAAAAAGTTTTTATGTGCATTCCACTGTATAATGTGATTATCCATACATAGGGTATACACAAAAAAAAACGCATACGCAAACACACACATAAATACCGAAACACACGCAACACGAAGAAGATGGTGACTGACTTACTCAATAAAGTACTCAATTTATTCATTTGATGTAAAATGTCGCAATTCGGCTTCAGGCTGCTACGATGTCGATAGCATTCAAACCATTTCAATTCAATCGAATTTATTTGATTATACTTCTTGAGCGCTATCTTTTCTTTTTCCTTTGCTTTGAATAATGTCGAAACAAACAGACCTAAAAGTGGAGTCCTGTACAAACAATAACATAACGTAGTAATTGTTTCGTTCCATGGCACTTAACCTGACATTAAAAGTAATGATGAGAGGCTGACAGAAGTGAAAGCGAGAACTTTAATAGAAACTCAGCTCAGCAACAGTAAAGGGTGATCTGACAGTTATAGCTAATAGTGCTATAATGGCGTAGCCCATAATCATTAAGATCGCATTATGTAAGTGATAGCTGCGAACGCTTTGTTAGTGCTAGTGGATCCGGCTGCGAGTGTACGCTCTGTCAAGTCCCGAAACGTTCTGGACCGTGTGTTTGAAGGGTCATTCTGTTATTACGTCACTCATTGATCTTCTCTGTCCGCAAACCTTTCAGCCGAATCTATTGTAATCGGCTATTGAAGGATTCAGATCTTGTTTTCTTTCGTTTTCATTTTTTTTTTTTTGTTTAAGAGACGAAGCGAGAGGTGAGCTACAGGGACATCCCTTATCAGCACGAATGCATGTGACATCTCCCACTGCATTGGGCGTCGCCAGTTTGTGTGCATATAATATGCCACTTCTCTCTTTGGGTTTCATCGTGAAACTGGCGCTGCAGGTTTCAAGGCACACGTGAATTCATCGTTGCTTGCATGTTGTAACACGAGACCTCCTTAATTAGAGTGTCATGGAGAATCCACTGCCAATTGAGTGACGACTTCATTACTTCTTTGAAATTTTCATCGGAACGTTTTATTTTAATCATTGAAAAAGATTAAAGCGTGACCCCACCGTCAAGAAAGAAAACCCTGTCCATACAGGTTTCAACATCAACCTGTAGTTGAAACTACCTGGAACTGCATCTGTTCTTGCAAAGGTAAGAGTTTTATGCTTAGTATAACACGAATTACCGATTTTATTTTTTTTTAAACACTGAGAAGAGTAGAAGTACCCCGTAGTCGTACAAATGTATATAAATGTGTGTTCGTGGGTACGAGTTTTTGTACTTTTTAAGGACAGGGGGTCTTTGGTTTCGGACAGTGGTCAAATCTTTGATATATTAAGAGGGAAATATGTTATGATTTTGATGTCATCAATCATCAATAAAAATCTTTGCATGTTTAAGTTGATGCCTTGCAACGTTTTCCAGCTTTAATTTTTTCTACAATGTAATAATGCTTTGTGTGTGTGTGTGTGTGTGTATGTGTGTGTGTGTGTTTGTGTGTATGTGTGTGTGCGTGCCGTGTGTTTGCATTCGTACACAAAATGTGCATAAAGTAGTATATAGTAGCCCCAGTAAACAACTACAAGACAATAAAAACAACAAAATTTGCCTGTTGCAGGAATATCGTTGTGTAACAGCTATAGGTTCATCAAATATCGAGAAAGAACGTCTCCCAATTTGACGTACAGAAGGCTTAGCTCCTTGAATTAAATAGTTTACGGGTGCAACCACCCCTATAGTCCACCCTTTTCTTTCCATCGCTTTAGATAGAACGGTAGATCCATTAGCGTAATTGTCGTTCTATTGATCAAAGTGTTCTGCTACAGCTACCATCTGTCCAAATCTTGGTTTATCTGCATACTTCGACGGCACCGTGTATCATTTGTCGATTTCCTTACATCAAACGCTAGATAGATGCTCAACCTGGATCATATAATATGCATTTCATTACCTTCAACGCAGCACATGATTACTATACACCTGTCGTACGTGTAACTAATGTTGTGTTCTGCAACAACTGCATACATTGGTTTATATCCATGTTTTAATGACATGGAAACAGATCAAAGTCGAACGAGAGAAGGTCCTACACGCATACAAAAATGATTGAGAATGGGGACGTCCTCGTCGAAACAAATAAGCTGATAACACCATGCTGACTGAAGGAATGACATCTTTATACAGTGCAACATGCAGGCAATAGGGACGCCTCCTACCTGGCCTCATCATAAACCTTTGTATTTATGGGTTTTTTAAACAAATTTTATAGGATTTCAGCTTTTAAAGAGATTATTTCAATGCAAAAATGTCTGTCAAATACTAAACTTGATACTGAGGATTTAACGTGCACGGAATGAACTTGCCCCCCCCCCCCCAAAGAAAAACAAAACAAAACAAAACAAAAACAAAACAAAGCAAAACAAAAAAAATCGTATCCCAAATTGGGCATTTTTTTTTCACATAAGATATAACTTCATATATAATGTCAACAATACAAAACATGATAAGTGAAATTTATGGATATACAATTGGGTGAAATATACAATTGGGTGAAAAATAAAAAAACACAAAAACATTCTTAAGTTTAGAAAACGCAGCAGATGGGGACGAATGCTAAAGTAGCAATGCTCATTCCCCCAAACATAGTAAAACAATAAACTCATATACATATATCATTGATCTCCTATATGTACATGAAACTAAATTTAAAAAAATATATATTTACACGAACTATAAATAAAAACCTAAATAATCCTAGACAAGCACCCACCCAAATCATATCATTAAATCGCTGTCATGCAGAAATTAGACCAGTTGTCATAGTCATAGTGTTTACCGATTGCTGTCACAAACGTTAAACATCCTGCTGATATTATTACCACAGACACCCACACATACAAACACACACACACACACACACACACACACACACAGAGTACAAAAGTAGAGTAACTACTTTCTCGAGTAAACTCTTGGAATATCCGAGGTTAAAAAACACACTCTTTGATGAGATGACTCACCAAGACCACGTGAAGACAAACAAAATTTGATATAAATCATCAATGCGTACATATTTTGATACAGTAGAGCTACGACACTGACAACTTTAAGATCGCTAACTCTGTCTGTTAACGCTATCTTTCAGCACATTAGTCATTACAAACTTTTGAATGTCACAAAGTACATGCTGTGGTGGTTTTCTTCAACTTTTAAGATTACTTCTGCAAAACAATTCAGTTTTAGACAAAGGTCATCTTTGCTCTCTACACATGATTGTCTTACAGAGTCGTCTGGTGAGAACAGGAAGGATGTTTGGTGTCATCTTTCTTCTCCTCATCATTAGTAGCGTCCATTCACTCTCGAAAGTAAGTGTATATCTCTATTTTCTTTTAGGCTTTAGCTGTTACGTTCTGAAATTGCACACTTATTCTAATGTGCATACGGATCTATTGATTAATCAATCATTCCTGATCAATGGGTAGTGTCAATGTTTTTGCTGTCTTTTCTCATTAGCTGAGGGGACAACGTGTATTTTATGTCATATTTTTATGAAAATTGAATTAGGTGCATTTTTGGTACTATGCCGAAGTGATCTTTTCCCAGACATTTGAATTGAATTGAACTGAAATTATTTTCCATTTCCATGTCAACATGAACAATATGAACAAGTACAAAGACATGATACATATCATTAACACACAAGTAAAAGTACAATTTACATAGACAATTGCAAAAAAAAAAAATAGAGACAATATGAATGGCAAATGGATGGATCTCCAGAAAGTAATAAAATAACTTATAACTTGAAGATCCAACAACAATCATATAAAGTATAAGTTGTCATTGACATGCATATCAAGAACATTGAGACATTTGTACATACGCACACATACACGCACACATATCACAATAACTCAGCCTGATTAAAAAAAAAAAAAACAACGAGCAGTTGCAAGTTCAATATTTCAATATACTTGTGTTGATTTTTATCTGTCTTACTTTTTTTAAAGATTTGATTTGCACATTTCAATTGTGTAGAATTCAATAAGACAAAAGAAACATATTCACTGGGCGAAATATAGGAATAATCATATTTTTCTGTAATTTTTCCTTATTCTCATTAAGGGGTTTTACCTGAATTCTTACCTTCGTATTTTCCCTACAAACAAAGCGCCCCACCTTAGATTGCAAAGTATATTATGTCCCTCATCTACGATAAATCATTGTCGAAGATGACAACTTAATTCGTGTGCTCCTTCTTTCCCCTGCTGGGAAGCATTTCTATGCTTCCCACACGCAAATTACTTGAAGCTGTATCGATATTTGGATATGTTACCGTAGAGTGATAGTATCTTTGTGCGTATCAGTCATTGTGAGACAAACGTGCAGACGCCTGCATATGAATATTATTTTAAAAAAAGGGGGATTACATATGCATCAACTATTGTCAACGAAACTACCAAACAGCTAACCCAGCAATGTTGGGATCGCTGGTGCGGTTACCAAACAGCGAGCAGTTGCAAGTTACGTAGCATGAAGTGTTAGTGATATTAATGAAAGTCGTGCTTGAAGAATGCATTCCACCAAAATATAGATCGAGGACGTTTCTTGTTGGATAACAGCAGGGGCCCCCGTGGCACCATTATTTAATCCTTTACGCATAATAGACACTTATAACCAGAAGTTGATTTTATTTTTGTTGATTTCGTTCTTTGCGTAAAAGCTAACGGGATAAAACTTTAGTGAAACAACGTCATTTGTCTTATCTGGGCTGGAAAGACATGACTGAAGGCATTTGCGCATTTGTAACCGCATGAGTCCTAATTCCCATCATTGAGAAGTCGGGGAACAATTATGTTGGGTTTTAACAAGGAGCTTAAAAGCTCTGTTTGAAGCTCCTTGGTTTTAATTATCAGCATTCACGTTTCATCCATGATTTAAAAATCAAGACATTCTCCCGTCTTATGTAGAGCGACGTTGCCAGTCCGTTTTGGAGTTAGACCAGGGAGGTTCGAGAGATGATGGAGTTCGATTATAACCAAATGGGGTGAAATTTCACCTAATGAAAAAGTACAAATTATAAACAAAAGTCCACCGTGTCCCAAAATATGTGCAAAAGTATAAATCTGAGCTGTATGTTGCGAAAGTGTTTGAAATTTTACCCTCGTGATTATCACTTTTCCGATTATTTCTGATGAATGAAACTAAACATTGTATCATCTATAATCATAATTCTTTATAATTTGATACGTCAGATTTGTGTATAGACATGTTCAGTTGAGTAATTCTGTTTTATATTCTTTTCAGCAATATCAGCCACCCCTTGACTTTACCACTGTTTGTACCACCTATCGTTTATAATTAGGCAATAATTGTTAGGGATAGTGTATGAGACGTAATGAGAAGTGAATTCATTACTTCCTATTTGTGGGGCAGATCGAATTCACAAATAGTTCAAACATTTTGAGTGGGGTCTACGAGCATGGGATCAGAGCGAATAAGATTGTTGTGACTCCATGTCACGAAACTCCTTGGTTGGACGTAGTCAATAGTTGATCCGTTTCAAGTCCGGGTTATCATCAGGGTGATCGTAGCTATCGTAACTTGTTATTGATGGCAAGTTTTTTTTTTTTTTTTTAAACTGAGTCCTGGTCACAAAACACAACACACACACACTATAGTTCACGCTTTCACTGCCAAACTTTAACCAAAGGGGCGGATCCAGGTATTCCGTAAAGGGGGCGGCGCGCAAAGCCAGGTGGCATTTCCGGGTTTCATAAGCTGACAAATAAAAAGAAGCCTTAAAGAGAGGCAGTCCTGAGATTTTCACTGTACTGATAATTAAGAATAGTACAAGATATAACCTTTCACCAGTTTATACGGATGGAAATTAAAAACTGTCTCCGTACGCGATTTTTGACAAATAATTCCTGCAGGTGATCATGTAAGAGCCTGTAGAAAGATCCTACGTCGTTGACGCCCTACTCTCAAGTTGACAGGCGTGCCTCTAAAAACCAATTCAAGTGTTCAAATGATCAGTTGTAATTTTGTCATAAAATGTGAAAATATGTGATTTTATTATTTTTAACAAAATATTTTAAGCTTAGTTAAATATGATTCATGTAAGTTGATATTTTAAACATACATCTATATATATATATATTTAAAATCAAATATACCATTAGTCCAGTCAAAATATGAAATGACCCACAACTAATTGCAACAGAAACGATTCCACTTGCATTTGACCCGGAAGAGCTATCAAAATAACATATTAAAAGTTCCCTAAAATTCGAGTGGTGGATCAGTGTCTAATTTGCATAAATTCAAGATGGCCGCCGTACAACCTATTTATGCCTATATCTGGGGATATGTAACCCACAGAAAGTAAATTCCGGTGTCTAATCCTATGTTTTTTAGGTCAAGGAATACAAATATGTTATGTATAGCAACTTTCAAACATCCTTTTATATAGTTTTTGCATATATTTGCATATAATTACATGCAAAATGGTCGCCATATTGCCTGCGCAAGCCCGTATCTTCGTATATCATTAATGTAGTACACTCAGGAATAAGTCGCTATATATCTGGACATAAAACCGCAGAAAATAAATTCTGGTGTCTAAACCTATAGATGTTTTTTAGGTCAGGGAATACAATTATGATATAAGCAGTAACTTTCAAACTTCCCTTTATACATTTTTTTGCATATATTTCCATTCAATTAAATGCAAAATGACCGCCGTAGTGCCACTACAGGCTTATATTTCTATCTGTAAAAGGTACCTAGTGATGGTGTCTGTGGTCTTAATTTTACTACTGAGAATCACTGATGTAGAATACGTTCCACTCAGCAATAGTTACCTATATTTCACTAAAAATTTGCATATATTTATACATAAATCTATTCAAATTACTACCGTGAATATGATTTCAGATATACGAATACAAGCTGCAGAAGGTTGATTGTACTGTAATGTCTCATCCAAGATATCAAGGGAAAATTGTTATACCATTTAAAACCTTGATGATTATCCTACACCTAGTGTGTATATTCTTGCATTTATTAAAAGTATTGTATTACATTGTACTCACATTTTCTTGAGATACAGCCTCAAAACAGAGAACAACTGTAAGTAGCATCGAATAGAACATATCTTTATTAACTGTAGATTCAACTTATCTTCCAAAGTGTGCTCAATAGGTACACAAATATTAAAGTCTAAAATTATGTAGTAGGAATAGTTAAAATATTTCATGATTGCATGATATCTAATGTATTATGTTTTGTAATTTGCCCTCATGTTTACTGCTTATTACTTGTGTCTATGTTGCAATTCTTTATTTCTTCTCTCTTTTTTTTTTTGCCAAGGGGGGGGGGGGGGCATGTCATCAAGTTCATGATTATCCATAAGCTACTCTACAAAAGTTTAATGAGTTTGGACATATCTCATATAGCTTTCAAAGTGTGCTTACGGTACACAAAAATTGGTCTTAAATCATTCAGCAGGTTTTTTTTTTTTTTTCAAACATCTTTTTTCTTACCTACGATGATTTACATCCATGTTTAGTTGATACTTGTGTCCTTTGTTGCAAAACTTTTGGTAAAGGCATGTTTATCAATGAGCAACATATGACCGTGATAATTTGTATGGAAGTGGATTTTGTCATATTTTTGCACGGTTTCACCCAGTGACTCACTGAAAATGTAAAACATTGTGATTTACAGCCAGATACAAAGAAAAAGAAAAAAAAAAGGAAATGCCTTAACATTTCTATTACTAGTACTCTGGATTCATCAGTCGATCAATACAAACAGCATCCTTCTCATTGGCTTCAAGCTCATACAACACATATAAATTCTTATACGTCTTACTTTCACCATTTTTCATGTTGTATCTGCAGCTTTATTAAAAGAAATGTTTCCTATTGCATTGAGGCTTCGCACTAATAACATTTTCACCAACACACAGTTGTTGTTTTTTAGAAATGCGAGCAGCATGAAGGCTGAATTCAATTTTGCTGGCGAAAAAGCAGTCTTAAGTCAGATAAAAAACAAAATACATAACATCATTTTCTGTTCCTAACCCTTCCAAAAGGTCCCTTCCCTCCAGTTTTTCTTCAAGTTAAACAGTGGAAGGGAAATGACATACAATCATTGGAATTGGGACGATTTTAGGAAGATGTTTAATCAAAAATATGTTCTGATCACTACAGACACAGTGCAGCTATTAAGAACTCCTGAAGAAAGTCTGATGCAACTGCAAGACAGGATGTTAGCAACTGGCAGTGTATAGTTGCAGGGCAAGCAGATTTGACTGCACACAACCCATACCAGTGTCAGATGCGGGCCATTATATATCAGACACTTGTAATGTTGTATTTCTAAAATATGTGAGGAGTGAGATTATGCTGTTCTAATTGGTGACTAGGAATAAGAAGCATTCTCGAAAGACATCGACACAGTTTACAACAAACGTGAGACTTACCACGCTTCAGTATGAAATAGAGCCGAGATCCTGTTTGCTTTAAATTAATCAACTGCAATTTCACACCATCCTAGTCCAGAATTTGTGGTAAACACATAAAACACTGTGAGTGTAAGCTATAGTTTTGTATACTCGTGTTTCTATTTTGAGAGATCACATTACATACCTTAGTATCTGTATTATCACAAGCTAGAAAATGAAAATGATGTACAGGAAACGAAAGTTTTCTTGAAATCAAGTGACTTTGATCCATTAGATTTTAAACTCATCTTAGCCAAATGTTCAAGACAGCAAAAAAGATTCAAGCTAATATTGCAAATAGCCATCATTTATATTCTACTGTCCGGTCGTCGGTCATGCATACATTTTCAAAAACCATTTCCAGCTAGGTTCTCTTTAAAAAAACCCCATGTAATGACAGATTTTCAACAAACTAGGCAAGTAGCATCCCAAGGATGATAGGCTTTCAAGGTGTTCAAATAGACACCATATTCCGAAAGGTCCCAGAACCCCGAAATTAAGGAATCTATTATAAAAAAAAAACTCCCGTCACACACACACACCCTCACACACACACACACACAAAAGTAGAACCAAGTGTAACAGAGCTAGGTATAATGTACAAAGTTGAATATCTTGGAGATTGCATATAGATTTAAGTTTACTTTCACAGTTTAACTTATTTTCGAAATATTACACATTATATATATATATATATATATATATATATATATATATATATATATATATATTGACAGCAAATCTTGCACATATAGACGTGGCTGGTGTTGGGTAGCACCCCTTTAATCATCGAGTGTGGTCTTGTAGTGTTGTCTGTGTACAGACAACACTACAAGACCACACTCAGCACCAACACAATCCTGAAGAAGGGCTTTTCGCCTGAAAGCTCGATGATTAAAGGGGTGCTACCCAACACCAGCCACGTCTATATATGCAAGACTTGCTGTCAATAGATTTACTGTCCTTGCACCGCCCCGCCATGTTGTGGTTAAGTCCTTTGATGTCAGTATATATATATATAAATATATATATATATATATATATATATATAATGATACTTGTAATCAATGTGTTGGTACCAGTACAGAAAGATGACGAATCAGGGTGGTAATGCATTTCAGTCCAACAGTGCTATTTAGTCAGACCAAATTTTCGACGCAAACATTCGTCTTTCTTCACAATTGTCATTGTCGATCCTGAGGAAGATGAATGTATCCGTCGAAAATTTGGTCTGAATAAATAGCACTGTTGAACTGAAATGCATTGCCACCATACTTCGTATGTATATATATATATATATATATATATATATATATATATATATATATA
Source organism: Diadema antillarum (assembly GCF_040938485.1). Taxonomy (NCBI): domain Eukaryota; kingdom Metazoa; phylum Echinodermata; class Echinoidea; order Diadematoida; family Diadematidae; genus Diadema; species Diadema antillarum. The sequence continues at coordinate 359,354 of NW_027271014.1, read as the reverse complement.
CATACATATATCACGGGTACCATCTACCCCAACCCCCCCCCCCTCCACCCCAGGCCACAGGATGCCCAAAGGCACCTTAAATATTACCTATAGGTGCGGATGCCTTGGGGCTGGGACCAGTTATTGGGGCCACTTTTGATTTTTGATCCTCTTTTTGAAAACATATGGTCAAATTTTCAACAAACTTAGTACTGTAGGTGCATTTATCGCTAGTGTCATGAATATATGAACATCATGCCTCCCTGGGCCATGGAGGTCCCTAAAGGCTTGTAGAAATGGCCCTTCCCAAAGTCTTCCAATTTCCTCTCTCCCAAGTAATAGTCTGTAAGAATGCATGGAAGGTGAACTTGAGATACTCGAGTGAGGGCTGGACCCCTGGGTCTTTTATTCAGAAAGTGAGTGAGTGACATGGTATCCTGATATGACAAGAACATTCTCTAAACAAATGTCCAAACTCACGAAGCTTTTGTAGAGTAGCTTATGGATATAAGCTACTCTTAATTTGAATAGATTTATGTATAGATATATGCAAATTTTTAGTGAAATATAGGTAATTATTCCTGATTGGAACGTTTTCTACAACAGTGACTTTCAGCAGTAAATTAAGACCATAGACACCACCACTGGGTACCTTTTACAGATAGAGATATAAGCCTGTAGAGGAATTATGGCGGCCATTTTGCATTTAGTGAATGCAAATATATTCCAAAAAATGTATAAAGGGAAGCTTGAAAGTTACTGCTAATATCATAATTGTATTCCCTGACCTAAAAAACATAGGTTTAGACACCAGAATATATTTTTTGTGGGTTTTATGTCCAGATATATAGCGACTTATTCCTGAGTGTACTACATTAATGGTATACGAAGATACGGGCTTGCACAGGCAATATGGCGGCCATTTTGCATGTAATTATATGCAAATATATGCAAAAACTATATAAAGGGATGCTTGAAAGTTGCTACAGATAACATAATTGTATTCCTTGACCTAAAAAACATAGGTTTAGACACCGGAATTTACTTTCTATTGGTTACGTATCCCGAGATATAGGCATAAACAGGTTGTATGGCGGCCATTTTGAATTTATGCAAATTAGACACTGATCCACCACTCGAATTTTAGGGAACTTTTAATATGTTATTTTGATAGCTCTTCCGGGTCAAATGCAAGTGGAATCGTTTCTGTTGCAATTAGTTGTGGGTTAACCCACTTTTTGTCGTATTTTGACTGGACTACATGTACTTGACATCAAATAGCTTCTGTCCGTGTTGCATACTACTTTGCGTACAAACCACTCTCGCGCGCGAATTCTTGCCATACTTACGTACACATAAAGACATTTTTCTCCTCCCCACCAGTTACTGGGGAAAATCTCTTTGTGTATACAGTACTCCGTCGAGCTGAGTTTGGCGTTCAGACCAAAGATTACCATAACAATTAGCGTACGCATAACGAGCAGAACACGGCTGGGAAGAGTTGTGCCTCGGTGACGTCGGACTCTCCGCCAAGACTTGCTCATTAGCATATTCACCATGCAAATTCACACTAAAAATTACGAGCTTATCTGGTGATTTGAAAGTTTGTTTTTGGTGAAAGTAGTTCATTTGAGGTACCAACAACAACATATTTTAAATTCGTGAGGACTGCCTCACTTTAAGTAAACAGACATGTAGTGAACATTTCTCGTTTTCATTACAGAAAAAAAAGAGGGGAAAAATAAGGGGGACCACGTTTGCTGCCTGTTAGGTCTTAATGTTTTCTTTTCTTTCACTTTTATCAAACACACACACACACACACACACTCACACATTAAAGGGGCGCCCCCTCCCCCGCCCGTCAATAACCACCTTCAGTCAAGCAAACAAGCACTTGGGGTTTCTGATTTCTGTCATTCAGAGCCTAAAACAAATATAGAGGCATCCAGTCAAACTCGCCCGGTGGGAGAATGGAAGGGGAAAAACCATGAGACCGGGGAGTGATCGGTAAAGGAGAGAGAGATTTGTCATGAGCAAACATCTCGCAGGACGTTGCGAGAGATTATGAGGGAAGAGAAAAGCGGTATCAGACGTCGACTGACGTATAGGTACAAGCAAATGTCCAGTTGTAAAGAGCGGTCAAAATCGCAATAGTCTTCATACTGTTTCTGTGAAACTCACAGAAATCCCCAAATTTCGTGTACAGTGAACTGTTTCCTTAGATGAAATTGGTAGCCATGTTTTATAAAGAGAACTATAAAATACACCACAGACAAGAACAAAACGTCTGTATTCACATCATTGTACAAGATACCCTTAAAGTTAATCATGCATAGAGCTATTCTTTTCGCTCTCCACCTTATAAGTTAACTCTCATACCTTTTTAATAATATACGAGGTAAAATATGACCCTGCATCACAAAGCCAACAAAAAGTCGCCAGGCATGGATTTTTAGCAAAGGGCAGATCCTGAAAGAGCAGACTCTAAACTTTAAAATGATGTATTACTCAAATCAAATGGACTCTGCTAACCTATCTAAATATTGGAAAGAAAGCACACACTCTAGGAAGTATGAAGCGAGAAAAGAGGCTGTGAAGTATAGGGTCTATCCAAGTGCTATAATCTTTACCAACCCGTGCTAGCTGTCCGATTAGTGGGACAAAAACAGGGTGTAAACCACTAGAGCAACAACATTGAAGGGATTATCAGATTAATTTGAAATTGACCATGCTCTATGAACATATTCTGTTCATTATCAATGCCAACTTCCAATAACAATAACATTATCCCTTACAAAGTTACTAGATTTGAAAGTGTGCAAAGGATTTCCAAGAAATGAAAAATGGCCTAAAATACATACCTAATGTCACTACTCTACAAATAAAAGGGTTGTAGAAAAACCGCTGAAACACACTTTCCCATTCATTTTAGGATCCCAAAATCAGGTTTAATGTAGACGAAGAATAGCTGTTTCAGAAAATATGAAAGACCCAAGATTGACTTGGTTGACCCGTCTCACATTTTTTGAGTCCTCACTTAAAATCAAAGGGTTCGACTTTTTGTTGCTTTTGTGATGCACGGTCACAAATGCAATACCATTGTGATGAGATAATAATTTGTCCCTCTCATGTCTTTCTTTAATTCTTTATGATTCATTCTCTCTCCCACACACACATTTCTCTCTCTCTCTCTCTCTCTCTCTCTCAATTATTAAAATATATATGTATACACACATGTGTGTACACTATGATATATATATATATACATACATATATGTTATATGTTCATATATATATATATTATATATGTATATATATACATATATATACATATATATACATATATATATATATATATATGTGTGTGTGTGTGTGTGTGCGTGCGTGGTCGTTGGTGTACGTTCAACTCACCTACTCTGCCGCAGTATGCGGATGTTTACTCACGGGAAGAACACTGCAAATATAACATGTGACTACTATACACCATCGTGGCCTTTACACATAGCTTCACTTTCTTTCTTTAGCACATGACCATGATGACATTTCAATAAGTGTTCCTATTATTCCCTGAAAAGACTATTGACAGTGGAGACCATAATTTGCAGAACAGCATGAATTGTAATTGATTAGGGCTAACGCGACCACACCGCAGTGGTGATTGAGTTTGTTGAAGGTTGGTTAAAGTTTAAAGGCAAGACAAAAAAAAATCTGGTTTAATATGAAACCAAATATTTGAATGCTGAATATTCAGGACGCCTTAAACACTGACTTCCCTGTGGTTTTTCGTTCCATTTGTGATGCAATCATTAGGTTTTTTTTTTGTTTATTGTTTTTAGTAAGAAGTGGAAAAAAGTTTTGTAGCTCTTATGACATCAAGCATTTGGATACCTGTTTTTTGGGCTTTGTTGTTTTACGCACGTAAGGTTTTCGTGGCGTGTGTAATATCCTTGTTCTGTGTGTAAATGCGTACTTTTTGCTCAGTCGCCCACGTAGACATAGAGGATGGAAGAAAAATGTACACAAGTCATTCATGCATATCAGTCATGCCAATCCCCGCAATACGTGTTCAATAAACCTTGGGGTGTGACAATGGTCTAATAATCATCAGACCTTCGCATAAAAAAAAAACCCTCTCCTTTGGAATTGTGTGGTTTTATCTATTGGCAATGGATATATCAACCTCTACCTTCCCAGGATAACTTGGTGAATTGTGTGAAGAGTGGCTGGTCATTATGTGTGGGGCAGATCGAATTTACGCATTTCCAGCAGTTCCAGCAGCAGCTGCTACGAGCATCGGATCAAAGCGAATAAAATCGTTGTGACTCCATCTCTCGAAACTCCTTGGTTAGACCAGGGAGGTGGAAACACCACCTCCCTGGTTAGACGTCCGTACTCGTTGGTTCAATTTATCCGAGCTAAGTCCGAGTAATCACCACGGTGGTCACTCGGACTTAGCTCGGATAGTTAACAGCTATCTTAACTTGTTATTGATAACAAGTTTTATGAAATGCGGGACCCTGACCACAAAACACATCACAACTGCACACTAGTCCATGCTTTCACTGCCAAGTTTTAACCACAGGGGCGGATCTAGGAATTCCGTAAAGGGGGCGGGGCACAAAGCGAGGTGGCACTTCTGGGTTTCATCACCTACATTAACTGATGTTTACTTTTTGCTCAGTCCCTCACGTAGACATAGAGGATGGAAGAAAACTGGACGCAAGTCATTCATGCATATCAGTCATGTCAATCCCCGCAATATGTGTTCAATAAACCTTGGAGTGTGACAATGGTCCAATAATCATCAGACCTTCGCATAAAAAAAAAAACTCTCCTTTGGAATTGTGTGGTTTTATCTATTGACAATGGATATATCAACTTCTACCTTCCCAGGATAATCTGGTGAGTTGGCAAGGTTGGGTGAAGAGTACTTGGTCATTATCTTCTTCTTCTTCTGATTAAGTCTGCCTCCTTCAATAGACTGAAGATTCTTGCAGACTGGTGCTATTTACATTATAATACAATTTATTTACAGATATTTACAAGCACATAGAAAATTTGACGAAAATACTAGCCACTGTGATCAACCATTAGACGGTTTCGAAATGATCCCACAGATGGCGCTGAAACAATTTCTGACGACAGGGAATTCCAGTTCCTTACAGTTCTTGGGAAGAACGAATGGCGATGCGATTCAGTTCTCGAATATGGTACCTGGTAGGAGTGTGGTTGCGAGGCTCTCGTTAACTGAGTAGCCTGTTTGATGATATAGTCCTGTGCTGAAAAAGGAGTGAGATTATTGTGTATTTTGTACATCATAATTAGCCTGTCATTTTCTCTGCGCTGTTCCAGAGTGGTCCAATTAAGTTCTTGTAGCATTTTGGTGACACTCGAGGTGTTATGGTAGCGATTTAAAGTGAATCGCGCAGCTCTTCTCTGGACCATTTCCACTTGGTGGATTAGGTTCTTGGTAGATGGGTCCCAAACTGTGGAAGCATACTCAACAATTGGTCGAACCAACGTTTTGTAAGCTGTGGCTTTAACATCAGATTTTATGCGAAGATTGCGTTTTAGAAATGCAAGCACGTTATTGGCTTTATTGACAGTATTGTTAATGTGTTGGGTCCACTTCAAATCAGAAGTGATGGTTACACCCAAGTACTTCACGGATTCAACAGATTCAAGAGGGGCGTTATTTAGATGATACACGTGTTGCACCTTACTTCTTTTCCTGGATATTGTCAAAACCTTACACTTATCTGTGTTCAAATCCATCATCCATTTTTTCGCCCAGTCACCAATTTTGTTTAGGTCCTCTTGAAGATTTTGCGTATGATGTTGATTGTCGATGGTCATGTAAGAAATTGCATCATCGGCAAAAAGGCGAACCTTTGACGCGAGACCATCAGGCAAGTCATTGATGTAAAGTAGAAAGAGGCAAGGCCCAAGAACCGACCCCTGAGGCACTCCAGATCCTACCGCTACTGAAGAAGATTTAATACCATCCAAAACAACCCTCTGACTTCTTCCATTGAGAAAACTTTGAATCCATTTCAGATTTTTCCCCCTGATACCATAGTAGTCCAGTTTACGTAAAAGCCGCTCATGCCCAACCTTGTCAAAAGCTTTTGAAAAATCCATGACTATAACATCCGTTTGACGTCCTGCATCCAAGTTCCTATGTAAATCGCTTGTGAAACCAAGTAATTGCTGTTCACATGACATGTTCTTACGGAAGCCATATTGCAGGGGGAAAATGATGTTATTTTCGTCCCCGTGCTTCATAATTTTGCTGGCTAAAACGTGCTCCATTAGTTTACAGCAAATACATGTCAGCGAAATGGGGCGGTAGTTTACAGGAGTAGATCGATTACCTTTCTTGTAGACTGGTACAACATTTGCTTCACGCCAATCATTTGGTATTTCACTTGATTCATATGACAACCGGAATATATTGCAAAGAATTGGAGCCAGAAGATGCACTGAAGAAGAAGATTGGAGATGCACTGAGACATCAAGCCAACACTTCGAAATGCATCTGTATGAATCGCAATCATAACGATTACAATTCACAGAAATCACAGTTTTGATTTAACTAAAAGACTTCGTGTCGAAACGAAAATATAGCCTGTAAGGTAAATGACTAACAATGCAGTTCACTAGTTCAATTAGATGAATCAATGCCACTGTAATACCATGAGCTCCATTACTTCCGCAGAAAATTGAACAGCTTTTGATCCTCATATATACTGGCATGCTTAAAACTTTACATTAGTAATGAGACCAATAAGTAACCACACCAGTGATAACAATGCTTCAGAATGTTAGAGGAGGAATGAGTATCAATCTTTCAAGAAATGAGAAAGACTCTAACTTTGATAGGGAAAATAAATTCAGATTCTGAGTGTGACTTTCCTAATTCTCGAGTGATTATCTTTTTTTGGTTAGGTTACAACCCATTGTGACAATTCCTGTATTTGCTCATAGGTTTCTTTATGTCACCCCAGTATTGTCACAGGTTTAAAAAGCATAGAAATCGATTATGTTTTCTTGAACGTAATCTGGTTGATAGAAATCAATTGAAAGTATACAGATGGGATAACATACTGTACATCAAGAGATAAAAATGCCGATTGTTTATTTTTGAAAGCTCAAAGGTATATCGTTTTATAGTCGTATCAAAGAATATAGATATGGAAGTAAATAATGCGTCATATAAAAGGGTTTATATATTAGAAATGTGTAAACCACCATAAGGTGGGTGCAATTCAATCGACATTAAAAAAATTTAATGACAAGAAACTAGCGTGTCAACTATTTGTATCTTATACATTTCTTTTTCTGCCTGTTTTATAGTTCCAAGACGTGCTCAACGAAGATGAACTCCGCCAGTACTCACTAACATCTGAAATCAAAGGTATGTTTACATCATTTTTTTGCCATCTTTGCTCACCCCTTTATTGGGTACTCATCGCTGGGAATATATTGCCTTTAGAAACATATCAATTTATGTTACCCAAATGAACTAAAATTATAGTTTTACGTTTTACATACTTTTTTTCTCTTTTTCTTTTAACCTACACACCATTTCTGCACCAATACAGACATGTTTTCCACTGACTGTGTTCAATAGTTTAATGTTTCTGGCAGGCTTCGAAACTAGTAATTCTAAAGAAGGAGAGCCTTCGAGGAGGCACAAAAACCACAGTGTTCCTGTCTGGTTACCTCACAAATGAATGAATGAATAAATAGATAAAAATGAATTAATAAATACAAACATAAATACAAATAGGTAATTTTCTTATCACGAGGGAGCGTCTATAAAGCTGAAATCATCAATATTTCTTTGAAAGTATGAGGTATCTATATTTTTGTTTCGTCTCAAAGGGTTTAAGTGTCTTTTTAAAGATATTCTAGAAAAGTTGTTTGTGTGTGTGTGTGTGTGTGTGTCTTGGGTTTTTTTTTTTTTTAACTATTCCTGATTCTCGGAGGTTACGTTTCCTTGTATCTGTTCATGAACATGCCAGGAAAAAAAAAAGAGGTTAAAAAGATATTTGGATAAAAACTTTTCCTCTCTTCTGCGGTAAACTCTAAGGTAATAAAGAAAAAAATGAAATGAGACAAATTGCTGATTTGAGGGTCGATAGTGCTAATTCGACATGTCTTTCTGATATGACCCCCAAAACACATCCATAAAAAAAGATCTCTGTTTCGACTGTTACTTCTCATTCTTCTGAGATGCTGAGGTCAGCTTTTTATAACAATTCTAATGTTCCAACTCTGTTAAAACACACAGTCATCTCAGATGGAGAACCTCGAGAACGAAATCTTTCATTTTGCATGTTCTTCTTAGTTGCTAGCTCTGTTGCTATTGCCAGTTTTAATTTGTGAGCTTTGGAAGTTTTTTGCTTTAATCGTTTGTTGATCCTGGAAATGAAATTGAAATTAGAGCAAGAAGAAAGCTAAAACATTATGCCTTAATGAATATGTTAGCAGATTTTTTTTTTTTTTGCAATCCTATTTTGCATGATATTAAGCATTCAAGTTTGATGGCAAAATCAAGGTGATAGATGATTACCGTTAATGCAAGGAAAATAATTATGGATTAATTATATTACAAGGAAATTAATTATATTAATTATATTATAAGGAAATATTACAAGAAATTACATATATTACAAATGTGACCCGCTACAACAAAATGATCCTAAAGTCGGGAGAGGTCGATTACTTGAAAATTGCATGATGTAATCCATTAATCTTTCTGCTTTAAATTGATATATAACACATTTTATAAAAATAATCGGCTGCCGAGATATCGAGGTTTAAAAGAGAGCATGTCGAGGCGTCTGGAAAATCACTGTTTCGAGAAAAGCGCCCTAAAAGTCTTCCTTTTGACGCAATCGCGATCAAGGGACACGCTAGTCAGTTTTCACCTCTGGACAATAGAAGGTAAGCCCTAGCAACCCCCGAAGAGTTCATTCAAGCACATCAGCATCGGAGGTCTCCTCACCAACCAATCAGTGGCCAGGATGTGAGAAGCGGCTGAGCATAGCGCACCCCGCCCGCACGCACCAGTCGACTGGGCAGTGTGCGAGCTTCACGCTTCGGTTAGCAGCAAGCAGCAAACTGACCAATGAGATCACTCTGGTCGTTGTTAGGGGCGGAACCTATCTGTGGCGCTCAATCCAAATTTTCGAACGAGTTTCTGCTTCGTTGAAACGCCAAAAAACAAGGCTCAGAAAAACGTTATTTTTTGGTCTTTCCTTTGACCATTTTAATTCAAAATTTCGACAGTTGATAGAAGACATGTTAGACTCCAATAATATATCAAAATCAGAAAATCGTAACTTTTGACCAATTTTAATGCTCTGACTTCAAACTCGATTTTCACGGCTTCGACCGTGCGCGACTTTAGGACCTTTTTGTTGTAGCGGGTCACAAATATTACAAGAAATTAATTATATTACAAGGAAAATAATAATGCAAGGAAAAAATTTTGCCCAAAATACATTTCTTTATACCGGACCCAGACTTTGGAATAATTTAGATAATAGTTTAAAAGATTCCCCCAAATTTGTTACATTTAAATACAAACTCAGAAAATATTTACTTTCTACTTATAATCTTAGATAATTTAAATTGTTTTGATTCATGCTTGAGCCTTCACTTGTCCTGATGTCGCAGCACTTGGCGTGTTCTGTGTGCAGACTTCTCTTCTTTCTTCTCTCCTCTTCCTTTCCTGTCTTTTGTTCTTCGTAGACTTGTATTGTTACCGTCTTCTCTCCTCTCGGTACTGTCTCGCGTCTTACAGTGTATACGTGTGGGTAATCGAATGTGTGTACGAACGTATTGTCCTTGTCATATTTTCCCGGTACACGTGGTTCAGTGAGCAGTGTCCGGGCACTAGCATTGGTATTCTATATTTTTCCCAACCGGTGTATCTCAAAATAATTACATGTATATTGTTATAGAATAGTATATAATTTACTCATTATTTGTCTAGCGATCCACGTCCGACAAGCTATGCTTTTTAGTGGATCACTATTTTCCATAATCGAATTTATTTTCCGCTCGCCCACGAAGTATCTATACAGTGTTTTCCTAAATATTGTACATGTTATATGTTGTTCTATAATTTGTCTCGTATATATATTACATGAATCTTATGCAAACGTTTGAACAATATTTCATCACATGTATACTTTGTACTATGTTTTTTGATTTTCGATGATTGGAAATAAACTATGATTGAATTGAAAGGATTACTATTAAGATCAATGGACAGTTTCCTCTTGTTTTGTTTGTTATTTTTATAGTTAACAAAATGATGTTCTTTTGTCTTTGATCATACAGAATACGACATCATTTTGCCCAGTTTCAGTCACCCTTCTGGGATTTCAAAGCGTAGCCTCCGTCATGCACACTATCCGAGAACGCATGAAATCACATTTACGGCCTTCGATGAATTCCATCATTTGAAACTCGTGCGAAACGACTGGCTTATGAGGCCAGGTCTCGACATCGAGTACCTTGAGGGAGACGGTTCTATCCGACGAGAACCGATCAGGACCAGAGACTGCCATTACTTCTCTACCTCGCTCTCACACGGCAACTCCCCAGGAGCTTTCAGCACGTGCAATGAACTGGTATGAATATCAAAGTCATGTCGTGACTCATATTTGGGTTTCCTCTTTTATTTGAAATAATTGTTTCTATTCATAATCAATGATTAACTGCTATTCTGCAGACAAACGAAAAAAATCGTACATGCTTGGTTTTCACCATTTTTGGAAATAGGGAAGTAAGTAGACGATTGAATTCCAGCACATAGGTGACATAAATGAACTCTTTTACAAATGGTAGGTATCATAAACCTGAGTCAAGAAGATGACTATAAGCAGGGGATAAATATCGTATATCTTCGGGACCATGTAAGCATGATAACAAGTGTTTGTTTTCACACCTTAGCAGTTGTTTACGCTTACTTTCAAGGGCGAAGTGAATGGAAGTAGGGAGGTAGGCTATCATGTGTCGTTTGTAGTAGATTAAACCCACAAGCAATTCCGCTCCATACAAGCCCTCTACGGTGGTGTAGAACTTCATGGGGAACCTACGACCAATTCTGAAGATGGTATGGAATGCGGCTTTTCATAATTTTATTCTGTTGTCCCCTGTGAGGCAAAATGTATAGAGCGCTTTATCTGTCTTAAGGTTGTTGTTATCAACCATATGTCTAAAGGACTCTAATTCCATCTAATCATTCAACGAAACTGATCTATTGTGGTTTCATCCGGTTTCTTTTTTTTTCTTTTTCTTTTTTCTTTTGTTTATTTTGCTTTTTTTGGGGGGGGTCTCAAATCTGTTTCTAAGAAATGAGCTTCTACAGTTCTGTCTGAATGTTATAGTGGCTTTTTAAGTTATGTTTTGTTCTTGCTTTATATCAGCGTGGAGTGTTGACCATCGGGGATGATGTGCTGTACGTGGAGCCTCTCAAAAATGACCACGCCCAGAGAGTTCGGAGGAGTCCATCGGAGACGTCGCATCCTCATCTCATTTACAAGCGAGAAACGATCAGCGAACATGAGGCTATTCCATGTCCCGTTTCAGGTATACGGAGCAATCCTTTCAGCACCTTTTCCGACGTAAAGCTGTTTAAATGTGGAAAGACATCTCCCAAATTGTTTCGATGAAGCTACTCATACCTCATTTTCATAAGTATTTTGTTCTTTGCATACTCTGCTTATGATCCAGGAGTGGATGTGGCGGGTAATACCGGAGAAGGGGAGAGTGCGAGTACTGTCCCGGGGAATGAAACTTTCTATGACGGCCCGTACCTCGGGAGAAAGTACGTCGAGGTCTTCTACCTCGTGGACAGCTTGGTCTTCCAAGACTTCGGGCAAGAGACAGAGAGTTACGCAATGACCATCATGAACATCGTGAGCGATAAATAGAAACACCTACCCTCTAGATGCAGCAAGCGAGTTCGGTCTAAGTTGTTTTTGTTATTATACATTAAATGCGTTAAATAGGATGTCAACTTTGTTACGAATATGATATTGCCGATATTTCCGACGATGCTGATGTACGTGGTTAATGTGTGTTAATGTATTTTGTTGTGATGATAAGGGGTCTATATTCTCGGAAAATCAATTTGTTCAGTCAATATTCCCCCATTGTTCAGAATCTACAACCAAGTATACTTGAATTACTTTTGGAAACAGTCTTGATATTATATTTCTTCCACCTCATATCGAGAGTCATGTTATGGCTCATTATACAATGTTATACGAAATCCAGTGCTGGTATTTAAAATCTGCTGTTGATGTTGATATGAAATGTATCATAGTTGTTCTCTTTGAAGAGATTAAATTGTGTCAGAGCTATTGCAAATCAACATATTTTAGAAAATAAATATCATATAGCTATCGACGCTAGTAACCCGCCTCAAAAGAAAAAAAGAAGAAGCAATGAGCAGATTAGGTTTCAAATCTACGGCTAAACAGGCCTACTAACATATGACGTGTCTTGGGACGGTCGTTACAACATACTACCCAGTAATCAGCTTACAAGCGTTACAAGCTATAATGAACCTCTAATGTCTTGTTATTGCAAAAGGCATGGATTCTGAAAGATAATAAAAACAATTCCTTTCAATCTTGATGCAATAAATAGGCTAGAACATATTGATGCTTTGAAAAACCTATTCTGAATTATATGTTTGTGTGTCCCCACTATCACCTTTATAGATGAGTCGGAGGTACCTCGATCCCAGCCTGGATATTGACTTACGCTTCTCAGTTGTGCGATTCATGATCGCAACCACCAGTACGCCATCGGTAAGACATCTTGTAATGTTTGTTTCTGGTATCACCGACGAGCAATATATCTCACACGTGTGTCCATTGATGTCTGTTTTTCTATAAAGGCGTTGCTGCTTTCAGACAACATGTAATCAAATCACGCAATTCATTACGATTATGGGCAATGATCATTTGTGTGTATTGCCTCCAATCGTTAAATATTCAAATAAAGTCTTCTTATTCCGTCATATTAAATCAAACAGGGTAGTCCCCTCAGTTCTCAACTGCTTTCCAGGGGAGACCTGTGTCCATATACATGATAAAACACTGGAATACAATAGACTTCATAAAAATCAATAAAATAATACACGCTTAAAAAGATACGAGACTGACATATACTGAAATCGGCATAGACGGAGTGAATTATTCAAGAAAACAAACAAACAGACCTAATATTAGCTGTGTAATTAATGTAATGACGCGCAACACATAAAAACTGAGTTTAAAATAACATAAAAGGCAATATGAAAGGGATTAGTGGTACAAAAAAAATATCAAAAGCAATGCAAACAGTTAAAAGAAATTGTAAAACAATCAATTTATCACCATTGTGTCATAAAAAATATTTGTTTAAAAGGTATAACTCAACTGACAGCATAATTTTCTAAATCTTTCAAAAGAGGGGCAAGTTCGTAAGAATAGTGGTAAAGTGTTGGACATAGCACTTCCCTGGTAAGAAAAGGAAGTTCGCATGTATTCTGTCCGTGGTGCGGGCACAAAGATTTCTTACTACTATATTGTCTGGGAAAGATCAGTCCGTGTGGAATCTAATTTCCTGTTCAAATCATGTATTGTGAAGGGAAATCTCTTAATGCAACAGCATTAATAAAGAAATCACATCTTCGTCTAAGTCAAAGTTTGACGACCTTAGTATTTTGTCTTTTCAATAGGCCACCGCCCTGCAAGGTGGCACCGTCACTTTTACCGTGACAGCAGACGCATCGACAACCTTGGATGATTTCTGCGACTGGCAGGCCCAGCTCAGTTACGATGACGACACCAATCAGAACGACTGGGACTTAGCTTTGCTTTTCAGTGGGTCAGTGCACTTTAACCTGTTAGCTGGTGATGAGAATAGGTTGAAAGCCTGTATAAATTCATGCTGTGATTTGAAATTCTCTGTTAAAGCATTTTTGAATCAATTACATCCTCACGTCAGAGCATGATCGTAGAAACCGTACGCCTTCGATATCTATTCATCCTAATTTGCCAAGAAATAGTTTTTAAGCCATAGAAAGGCCCACAAAGGCATCCAAATCTGATTGCCTTCTCACATGCTCATGCTTATTAATCATATACATATAAACATGATACGATTTATATACATATTCAACAGTTCATTTAGATTACAGTTTATAATGGGTATGTCACATGTTCGCTATCCTGGACTTGGATGTTCATAGTCCAAACGACATTCTTTACTCTGTCCGCGTTTAGGGAAGACATTTATCGATCCAACTCCTTCAGTCTCCTCGGGCTAGCGAAGGTGTCAGGAGTGTGTCGCCTGAACTCCAAGTGTTCCATCACCGAAAACAATGGACTACAAGCCGGTGTGGTCATGGCGCATGAGACTGGTCACTCGTGAGTATTTGTCATAATTATTTGATTGTATTTTTGCTCGTTTTTCTCACTTTCTTTTAACGTTTGTAGTGTGCAAATCTCCTTTGATTAAGACCAACAGATATGGATGGGTCAGAATTCCTGACATTTTTTTTTCAACATTTCTGCATTTCTCTGTAATATAGTTGTATTTTGCCCGGTAATAAGAAATCCTGACCGAGGACTGGAATACTAGGCAACAAGACATGTATTCCACTGTGAATATTTATTACAATCATGCTGATCACCAAAATTACTTGAATTGAATCTACTCAATGTTACAGCATTTGCTAAGAAGTTTTAGTGTTTGATTTGTCATAGAATGAAAGTATCAATTCAACAATGACACTGAGGATAATACATGCAATTGATAATAGCATTATAATGATAGTGATAATGATAATAATGCCGAAGATAACAGCAGGTAATATTACATCATACTGCCCTTGTTGGAACCTCCGGGTTTTCGAGGTTTTGCACCATTTGGTTCCTGTCTTTTAAATGTCTCTACAGCCTTTCATTGTCACACGATGGAGTGTACGGCTGTCCGGAAGACACAAACATCATGTCTGCCGTCGTCCCCAGTGGCATCGAAGCCTTTCACTGGTCCTCCTGCAGTTCCAATTTTATGAAGATCTTCATAAAGTAGGTGACGTAGGTCATCTCAGCAAAGTACTGTAATCGCATTAGCTTGTGTACAATTGCCATAGGCGTAGCTTTCCAATTGTTTTTATAAGTTGATTGTTGTTTTTTTTTTTATTTACAGATGTGAATCTAGTTTTGATGTTGTTAATTTTTTCAGGCATATTTTTAGTTACTTCGTTCTATCTTATTGTATACAGAAATATTTTATCAATGTCATAAGAGATGTGAGGAAATATTCAATACATAGATTGGACAGCAATTGATATTGAAAACTAGATATCCTTTCCTCTCTATAAGTTGATTGTTGTTTTTTTATTTACAGATGTGAATCTAGTTTTGATGTTGTTAATTTTTTCAGGCATATTTTTAGTTACTTCGTTCTATCTTATTGTATACAGAAATATTTTATCAATGTCATAAGAGATGTTGTGAGGAAATATTCAATACATAGATTTGACAGCAATTGATATTGAAAACTAGATATCCTTTCCTCTCTCTCTATTATGTTTCATCTCGCTGTCACTGCAACTTGTAGGTAAAATGCTCGTTTCTTCTGCGTGATCATCTTTGCTGATCTTTGTTGATTGTTTTAGGTTTTTCCCCTTTGTCATTTGTCTGCTCTCCATTTTTATCATCATTCTGAAAAAAAAAAAATCAGCTGTGATGTATAATTCACGTTCTTTAGTTATACGTAAGGACCCTCTGAAAAAAAAAAAGCTTTTAGCTATAAAACTTTTGTAAAAGAACAATTACAATTATTTTTCTTAGGCAGGGGCAAAGTCACATGGATCAAATAGACCGTGACGGTAATTGATGAATAGTAATTGAAACAAGTAATTACAAAATATATTGTTTTATATAAATTTATTGGGATTGTTACTTTTTGCTTCATCATTGAATTCAGTGCACACTGATTTACTGACAGTGCAATGTATAAATTTATGGAAATTCGTTTGTTTTCATCATTCATGATACGATTTCGTTTTAGTACCCAGACCTGTATGGATGACATCCCCGGAAGTAATCTTAGCAGCATTGTTGACCTTCCGGGTCTGACGTATGACCTTGATCGACAATGTCAACTCGCTACCGGAGATACGACGGCCTTCAGCAACGCTGCAGTAAGCACTCACTATTGTCATCATCAGCGGCAAAGTACATTGTATATGTATATAGGTTGCAATGACGGCCGCAGGGCCATCAGACAAATTTGAAATTGGCAGCCTTCAATTACAATGAGTCCATTTTCCACTAAGAATGATCATTAACAATGAAAGTGATTCAATCCTTTGGTGTGAAATGAGTACCAAGGAGGTATCTAGTGATACCTCCTTGTGGGAACCATAGCAGATGGTTATTCGACCTCCATTTCCATATTATTATAATCCTTCTAATTCTAGTGCGAATAGATATGTGATTTAATTTTATCGTCGATAGAGAGTGCACTAATCATGCATATCACATTGCCTTATATTCACGACAATGGTATACGTTGTATTAAGTAGTCATTACGTTATCCCAAAGCAAGTAAACGTAAATAATAATAATAACCATCATCATCAACAATAACAAATCCAAATACATTTCACGCTCGGATTGCTATGATAAAAACAAACAAGCCTCGCATTTACCAGATTTTCCTAATGTTTATTATCACCAGCAGACAATATAGAATTTAAATGTAGCTTCCACTCCGTATAGAAAGTACGGTATTTAAACGTAATCGCTAATATCATACAATTCGGGTTAATAAAACCAATTATTGTGTGTGAACGCACTCTTTTTTCCCACCAGACAACCTGCACAGCGCTTTGGTGCTCCAATCCTAACACACCTACCTCCAGAACGCTTCGAGGGATGCCAGTAGAAGGAACAACTTGTGGGGATGGATTGGTAGGTGAAGAGCACTTGGTATGTAAGAAACACCAAATCTCGTATATGAGTCAAGTGAGTGGCGGGCATTGTCCCGTTTTTTACAACAGCATCAATGCGGTGACTGCGTTGAAGGGCGCAGGGGATAAAATTGAACCGGAAGTAATCGTGCGACAGTGCTATTCTGTACATACACCGAAGAGATGTGCTAGCAGTTCCAGGTCTTATAGGGGTCATATCGTGAGCGTTTTGATAGTATCATTTTACATATTATGTCAAAAGCCGTAGGTGAATTATTATGTGGGGGAGCTTAAACAATGTTGGGTTTATGACATTTTTTGATGAATGACATTTCTCTAATTGAACCTGTATTGAAAGCCAATTCAATAGAGAGAGAGAGAAGTTAATTTGAGAGTGATCAGAATTTTGGAGTATGATAATCACTATTAAGATAATAGTCATGAGCGACCAAATGATAACAACCCAGCATAATGATGATCGAGTTTCTATTAGAAAACAACTAAAACACCTGACATAGTTGACGTCAGTTAGTGGTGTTGAATTGAACCATTATTTCATTAAAGTTAAAAGATCAACGTGCAGTCCTGACCTTCTATTTTCCCCAGTGGTGTATTGGAGGGCTGTGTGTCAACTCAACGCTAGACGTAGCCCCAGCCGTGGACGGCGGATGGACCGAATACGGCGACATCAGTGAGTGCTCGCGAACCTGTGGGACAGGGGTTCAAGTACGGAGCCGCAGCTGCACTAACCCAACACCTCAGTGGGGTGGACAGCCGTGCCTCGGGGAAAGCCAATTGTACACACTTTGCAATCAGCAGGTAAGCCAAACATTTCGACATAGGGCCTATACGTATGTGTAAACCTCTATTACATTTAGGATCACATTATATCATTGTATTTTTTTTTTTGTTTCAAACATCCGTTGATCCGAGAAGCCCAATGCATCTGCATGCTTGTGCTAGAAATATCAAATGTTGCACAAATGGATTTTTTTTTTGTAAATTTAGTCTAAGAAGTGATTGTGCAACAGCGCAAGCTGCAAATTCATACTTATATTCATAGTTTAGATGTGTGTGATGTAATACTTTGCATAATATGCTCATATTGACAAGGAATGCATTGCTGTATTGGTGTTCATATACGTTCAATTTTGTTTATTTTTGTTTGAAAGTGAAAGAATTAAAAAGAAAAATGCATTATTTTTTTATTTTTTATTTTATTTATTTTTTTTTTTTTGGGGGGGGGGGGGCTTATCAGCTAATTAACACGAAGGTGGCTCCAGAAATATTTCCCCCCCCCCCTCTTTTTATCAACGGAATTACTGGATCCACCACTGTAGACTCGCGGCATTTCGTGCTCATTCACTGTCGATTCTATGAATAATATATGGGTGAAACGAAAATCAAAATTTTTAGGCGCATGTGATATTCAAGTTAAAACAAATCATGACATTATATCGCACTTTGCAACTACTAGTAATGAAACTGTGTTTGCCTAGCTTTGCCAGAGATTCAAAATGTACAACTTCAGACTTTGCCCATGTAACCTTACTATTCTCTTCCTCTTCTCATTGCAGCCGTGTTCAACATCTCAAGACGATTTTCGAAATGAGCAGTGCAGTGCAACGGATTCGATCCCCTATAATAACGCACTTTATTCTTGGAACGATTTCACGACAGGCCTATCAGGTGAGGCACTTTCATTGTTTGTTTGTTTGTTCATTTTCCATCTGAGAAGATGGCTGAATATTCAACTACACTAAGCTGGTCTTCCATTGGGTCCAGTTAGATGTGAGGCGGGATCACTTCACGGGGTTAGACACCCTACTCTTTGCGACGAATGAATGAAGCGGGATCTTTTATCTGCAATGAGTTGTGACTCTCTCGTAAACGGAACCTCCATTTTATGTCCTATCCGAGGGACAGAGTGCTTTGGCTCTTGCTAGAGGGGACGGTATGATTACATACAATATTGCTCACTCCAAACTCGGCGTCGAACTCGGTCCTAAAGGCCCCCTCACACCTGAGCGAATTGCCTGAAATATGACTTGCTATGGCTGGCGAAAGGCATTTTTTGAAAAATCGTTTTCAATGGTAATTGATAGTAAATCATATTTACCCTTCGTGTTTGGATTCGCACACCTTCTGAACTAACAGTTGCGATTATTCAAATTCGCAAGGGATTTTTGAACATGTTTAAAATTTCCCGACGAATTGAAAAAATCGTCATTTGCTTTGCATCTCTTTAGTCTGCGGTAATCGTTCGTTTATCGTTCGTGTGCTATTGTCACGCATAGTCATCGCGCTTTTGCCAAGGTAAACCGATCTCGAAAGAACCCAACACGATGACTAAATGACTTGCGCATAGAAACGAAGATACTATGACAAACATTTCCGCTTGCCATCTTCTATGCGAAGGGAAACCAAGATTGACTTTTACTAAATTTGAATAGCGATGCATACACGAAGGCAAGTCTAAGAGATACTATTACAAACTATGGATTGCGAAGTGATACGAATACGAGTGAATGACCTGACGAAAAAATTGGCGAATGCTGAGCTGCTCTCTGTGACCAGCCACTCACCACGCTACTCATATATAAACATTCCACCCGAAAGTTTCAAAGTTTCTTCAGAAAAATGGAAGATGCAGCCTGCCTCAGAGTCCAGTATTTACTGGCAATGGCTCAGAATCGAATCACCAGCTGAACTTACACCAGTTCATCAGAGGCCGGCACAGATGGAGACGAGGCTTCAGACGACGTCGTATCTTGAGAAGGACGTGGCTGAACCCTGCCAGAAGAAGGGCTTTTGGAATCTACGACCAGCTGTTGGTTGAGCTCCGAAGAGTAGATCCTTCGACTTTCAAGAAATTTCTCTGCATGCCCCCTGAACTCTACGATGAAATCCTGGAGAGAGTCAGAGGAAGACTCAGGAGGCGGTACACCTGGTACAGGGAGCCGCTGGAAGAAGGTCTCAAGTTGGCAGCTACTCTCCGTCATCTTGTGTCTGGCGCCAAATACTCCGACATGCAGTATGGGTGGAGGGTGCCTGAAAACACCCTATCTGTAATGGTCAGGGAAGTGTGTCAGGCCATATGTGACCAGTATGCAGATGAAGTCATGACAGCCCCTTCAACCCCTGATGAATGGAGACAACTTGCTGGTGGATTCTACAAGCGGTGGAATTTTCCCCACTGTGTGGCAGTAATTGATGGCAAGCATGTGGCCATCAGAAAGCCTCCTCTGTCTGGCTCGCTATACTACAGCTACAAGGGCTTTTTTAGTATAATCTTGTTGACTATAGTGGACAGTGACTACAAATTTGTCTGGTGCGATGTTGGTGGTAGGTATGATACAATAGGGGAAAGGGGGTAGGTCGAGTTAATATAGGGGAACGTCAGATTTGTTATCACCTCACCTCCATTGTTACTGTTTCAATATTCATATTTTTGCTACAATGATAGCAATTGGGGCAATCAATCTCAGTTTTTGCTTGATGCCCTATTTCTTCTTCAAAAACGTGCATTAAGAATAATTCATAATGTTGGATATTTATTTCACACAATGATCTTTTGTGTAGAAGCAAGAATCTGAAATTGGTTGATTTTGTTTCATTATAATGTTGGTATTTTTATGTACAAATTTTCAAATGATGAGCTTCCTGACATTTTTGCACACAATGTTCAGACTGTGATTGTGAGCATTCCAAGGTTGTGGATTTCTTCCCGGTTGATGCAGTCTTTCGTGCGTTCCCTCTGCCTTTGCCTCTTCCTTTCATGTTGCGTGGATGATTTCTCTGGCCGCACTGAAATCTGGACGGACCTGGTCGCTTTTATACTCCCCGAGGAGCGCACACACACGTACGAGAACGCCTGATCTATTCTTTCGTCTTCGTTTCCAATCGCACGCCATTTCAAACCATTGCTCATTGTTCGTTCGTTTTATCGGGTCATATCAGCTTTACGCTCGCCTTTGGCTGCAATTTTAATACTCAAAGAAGTGAACCAAAAAATCGTTATCCTTCGCATGTCATATTTATCCTTCGCTTACCATTCGTTAATCATATGAATTTGACTTTAGTTTATAATCGGATGATTTGAAAGCAATTTTATTTGAAATCGTTGAATTCGCGCGCATTTCGCATTTGTCCCCTTTTGTCCCCCTACATTCGCTCAGGTGTGAGGGGGCTTTTAGGATCGTGATCCAGACGCGCTACCAACGGAGCCAACTCACCGCCTATTCAAAACGATTGCCATGTATTATGATTATTATCATTATCATTATTACCATTATTATTATTGTTGTTGTTAACGACCAATGAATTGTGGTTAATGGATTCTCTTCCGATTTTTCAATCTATTCGATTTACTGGTTGTATATGCCCTTGTGCAATTTGAGCACTGCTGAGAGAAGAAAACAAAAGCGAAATTTAGCTCAATATGACTCGACTCACTCCTACCTAGCCAATTCAACATACTTAAACGATATTGAGTGCATACTTTGTCCACATATGGTGAGTGTAAAGATTAGCATCGTTGACATGACTTGTCGCGACATTATTTATCTCTTGGAACAAATCAATGTAGCCCCGGATAAAAGCTTGCAGAAATATTGTATCCCCTTTCCAATCCTCTGTCAGTTAATGCCCTTTCATAACCCGATACCTTTTTGCAGCTTCCAGGCTCTCCATCAAAAAGACAAAATGTAGCATTCAATAATAGTTTCAACATCATTTTATTCACCCCTCGGTCGAACAGTTTCAAAAGATGTTCAACGATATTTTCGTAAATATTGTGTTCTATCTATTTTATTCTATATGTCGATTCCTGTATTTGTATATTTGTTTGTTTTTTTATTTATCAAACCAGTCATACATTAATTTCTACAGTCTTATATGAAGAAGATAGTTCCCTAAGGTTTTTTTTTTTTTCAATGCAAATTCAAACCCTGTTGAACTCAAATGTCGTTTTCATTCTTTTCGTATCTAAACAGAAAATATGGTCGAGATAACAAAATAAAGAGGAATAAAAACTATTCTTGAATAAAGAAAACATACATATGTACAGAGGAAAATGATTGAGGAGTGTTACAAGAGACAGAATGTCACCAACTTTGCAAACACACACACACACACACACATACAAGTCATGTGTCATACAAGTCAATATCACCGATGCATTTTATCTGAATGGAACATCGTTTGAATCGTTTTTATTTGATTTGATTTGATTTATTTGTTACTGCATTATATCATTTCTCATGCAGATACATACACATGCATTGTATACATTGTCTCGTTGCTTGTGTGCAGGTAACGATCTTTGCGTGCTATATTGCTTGGCTCCGGAGTTAAACCTGTACAGCAACCGGCCTGGAGATTTGTGCGATGGGACACTATGTTGGGATGATCGCGTTTCCGATGTACGAACAAATAAGATATGCGTCAATGCCAGATGCGAGGTAAGATAAACCATATGTAATGATTGGTGACGCTCATTGAATTATTGTTATACACTGCCGATGTAAATTACAACATAGAAAACAAAACAGTCTGTTGCGAAAACGGCTAAAACAAAACTTCTGTCAATGGTATCAATATAGCTACTAAGACGGCATACTTGATACTGAAAATACATACGTCTAGTTTTTTGTATCAGTGTTTGTAGCGTCTCCACTGCACAACGTCGATGTTGTAATGTATAAGATAATCAAACTATTTTTACAATAATGTGATTATCCCCATAAATTTGGCAATTGAATGAAACTTAACTTATTATTATTATTATTATACTCTTTATTCGCTTCTTACAAAGCACATATAATCTATACAATAAAATATTCCTAAAAACATGCAGATACAATGTATATACACGGATACACAAATAATGTATTAAACAAAAAATAACTGGCACACACATGAATTTAAAGATACCTTCAGGGAGATCCAACAGACAGCCACATATTTTCTGTTATTAATACATTTGATATTCGGTGTTTAAAAAAAAAACTGCCGTCCATCAACCCTCCCTCACCCGTGCCCACTCTGACTGTTCGGGGAAGAGAGTGAAGCACCCATCCATATCCCGGCTAAAAAACTACGCACCCAATCCAGCACAATGTACCTCACTCTCTCACTACATGATATGTAAACACAAGTGCGCATTATAATCAATTGATAAATTCATCGGATATTGTGAAAAAAACATTTTCTTTAGCACAGACCATTATGAAGCCTATAATTTAATGTCTTCGCTATAAGTTTTTAAATGAATGAAGCATATCTATACATTATAATCAATTAATAAATTTCTCGGATATTGTGACAATTATATTTTAGTATACACCATATGAAGCCTGTCTTTGTTATAAATTTTTACAATCGGTGTTTACAATATGGATAACCCGCAGTTTGATATTGGCCTTACCACTAATGTTTGAAAAAAAAAGAAACGCCTCATGGTTTTATGATTCATAGTAGAGCAGAAGCCTATTCACTGATAATTTGTATTTCTTTGGTATAAGTGACTGAAGTGACGAGACACTGGTTGCCAAATACGGGCATATTTTGAATCATTTCGGTAATTTTGTGGGTGTACATTTTGTCACATTAGGGTCGATGTGTCTGTGACTTCAATGATAAATAACTGAAATATGTTTGTACTACTCAAGCTGCATTTAACTGCTTCTTCGCTTTTTCTTCCACGCCTGTGACGCTTTCTTACACCCACAGAACTTTGGTTGTGATGGGAATTTGAATTCTGGTCTGGTTTATGATGACTGTCACGTATGTGGCGGAGATAATACCTTATGCAACTGCACCGATGGGGCAGTGACTTCAGCACCCTTTGGTGGTAAGTAGAGCACCCCCGCCTCAGAGCCTCGCAAATCCTTCCCATTCCCATTCTTCCCATCTCTGCTCCTTTGGTCATGTTACGTCTCCATTTTCCCCTAAACTTATAGTTACGAGCTGCGTTGATTTTATAGTTTGTCCTAAGAATTAGACGTAAATAGAAATGACTTAAATACAAAAGTAGATTGATACCTGATGAAATAAATTTGTTCTTGCTATCTTTTCTTTCTCTCATTATCCAGAGAGTCTTTTCGCCACTATACCAATTGGATCATCCAACGTAACCGTAACAGGAGTTCACCCTTCCTATATCGGTGAGTAATGTCAGTTTTTATATCGTAGTCAATATTCTTTTTATTCAACAGGGGTCAAGTGTGCATCAACACACGCAGTTTGTAAATCTATTTTTTTTTCATATAAGTTTTAGTATTGGATTATTCTATATTCTTTTTTCTCCTTTCGAATAGGCCTACAAGTCAACGGGACCTTCATTTTTGGAGTTGACTCTTCGACCAATACATTAACTTCAACGGGAACGTACGCCGTTGGTGGTATGTCAGTGCTTTACGAACGGTCGGGGACTACATCCGTTATCAGGTCATTAACCGAACCAACAAGCGAGGTGCTCGACATACTTCTCTTCCGAGCTGGTAGTCCTGTAAATGCTGTGTACAACTACTGCACAGCAGTAACAAATAGCCAGGTATTGAGCTCCACCATTAGTCCTATTGTATCGCCTTCAACATCCATGGCGACGTCGTCTGTAGCATCTAGCCATATCATGATGTCTTCATCGGTAATCCCCGAGATGTCTTCGAGTTTGCAGGAGTCAGTTTCATCTACCGTTCCTTCGCAATCTTCCTCATCGATGACTCAGGGTGTTTCAAGCTCCATCATGATGCTTACATCATCTCCTGTTCCCATGACACAATCTCCAAGTAGCATTGGTGTAACTTCTACTGTGGCCACTACGCAAGTTCTCTCAACAGTTCAAATGTCATCAACCGATCAACTGACTAGCTCGTCACTGACTCCAATACCGTCTTCGGCATCAACAATACAACCATCGTCCACCATTCACTCATCAAGTTCTCCTATTGTAGTAGTTTCAGCTCACTCCTCTCAAAATGTTCTCGTCTCGTCAACCATAGACGTTATGAGCTCTTCTGTATCGCCAACACCAATGCCCACGTCAACAGTACAAACTCAGTCCAGCCACCAGCTATCGAGCGTTCCCATGGTAACAACAACTCCGCCCTTGTCAACTGGACATGTCTCGTCAACCGATCAAATATCGATCCCCATCACTTCCGCGTCACCAACCCCGAGGCTTTCTTCAACAGCGCAAGTCTATTCAAGCAGCGAGATTTCACGTTCAGCTTCGCATTCCTCATCCGCAGTCCAAGTCTCACCGACAACTTCCCAAATACTGACATCACCTACGTCCCTAACACCAAGCCCGACAAGCATGGTAGTAGTTGCATCTAGCAGCCAAGTCTCACGTGATTTTATGATATCTGCAACGCCATCGTCAACAGTAATAACGTCGAGTAACCAGGTTTCGAGTTCGCCTGTCACACCCCTATTGTCTAGCGAACAGACAATGCTAACCTCGACGATTAGCGTATCATCTCCTTCCGTCCATGTGCCGTCTTCATCGCAGAGACAGACCTCAGTTTCAAGTGTTGTGTCATCCACATTGATGTCATCTCCGTCGTCTACCACCTCGATGTCGTCTAGTGAAATAACGACATCGTCAATGGCATCAATTGTAGCGTCACCTACATCTTTTCAAAGTGCTGGGTCGTCCACATTAATGTCATCTCCGTCGTCTACCATCTCGATGTCGTCTAGTAAAATAACGACATCGTCAACTGTATCAATAGTAGCGTCACCTACATCTCTCGCCCCCACCCCTACTCTGCAGCCAACAACACAAATGTCAGTTTCATCGCAGGTACACACCTCAGTCTCGTCGCTTCCCGTATCTTCTCTCTCTTCCGTAACATCCACAAGAGTTCCACTGCAGTCGACCTCTACCGTTACCCCACCACTCTCATCGTCAACTTTTCCGTCTGTGTCTAGTGCGCAGTCAAGTGTTGGGTCGTCCACATTGATGCCATCTACGTCGTCTACCATCTCGATGTCGTCGAGTGAATTGACGACATCGTCAACTGTATCAATAGTTGCGTCACCTACATCTCTCGCCCCTACATCTACTCCTACTCCGCAGCCAACAACACCTTTGGCAACAACTGAAGTTACAACAGGTGAGCTCCGTTAATCCCTTGTAAAGTCTTAGTTGGTTGTTGCCGCATCATGAATATTCCTTCAACAAGTCTTCAAAAAGACATTAGAACAAACAGCGTTACATGTTCATAGTTAAAGATGCAATGTATAATATTTTTGGTATCAATCCAATTTTTTACATCCACTTGAGAAAGCGGATGCTACCTTATTCAGTAAGATATAAGTCAGCGAATATTTCTATTTAATTACGTGAAAGGGGAACATTGATTATTTTCCCCAATGGGAAACACTTTCTGTATTGATAAATGATATTACACCTTTCTATACTAACATCCGTCGTGATGATGTGAAGGTAAGCACCGTATAGCAAAATTGGGTGCGAAAATCGGATGATTATATTACTAAGTTGGACACCGTTAACTTCTACTGTTATCAATTTCCAAGAGTCACCGCTCATATTGTGTTGAACTGTATTTGAAAGAGCAAATTCATTGACAACGAAATCAAACGTTTACAAGGAGCTACAGATTGCAACCATTGCATTTACACATGTTTCCTTCTTGGTTGTATAATTTCCTAGCCATCTATCTACATTGCAATATCTTTTGTCTTTTTGATTTAGAAGCAATGCCGTGTGCCGCCGACCCCTGTCAAAATGGAGGTACCTGTACAGAAGTTGATGCCAGTTACACATGTGAATGTCCGGCTTCGTATCGTGGCACGAACTGTGAACTTGGTGAGACAGTGTTTCTCAGTCTTTGCAGTGCTGATGAATATTCCACATAAGTTTCTAAAGTGTGTCTTAGAAATGAGGGGTAATTGCTAACATGGAGAGTTTACTTCTGTTTTTTTTTCTTTGACATTCAAGAGAGAAATGCAGTCTCAATGTAGCACTAAACGTTTCCATGTACACCTTGTAGTTCCTATGTTCTCTCACGTTATTTACTTTTTTTCTCACGATCAGATGCTTTTGAGGAAATTCTTTAGATTCTTACCGGAAAATTACTTTTCTACAATCAAGTTATAAAGTTGTGATAGGGCACAGCAAGATAGTAGAATGTTCCGTCATTGAAGCCTTCAAGATGGAAATTATGACCGATTACCAGTCACGTTTATGTTGTTAGAATTAATAATATGTACAATTCGTATAGATATTACTAAAATAGATGTCGTAAAATCAGGTTAAATTGTTTTTGCCCGAATTATGTTTGTTTGTTTTTTTCATTGCGCTGAGAAGTGACACGCGATGACATCAATGTGGTCACCAAACACTTTTTAACGTTCATTTGTGGGCCCTGTGCATGTTTCATTCAATCCATGGCAGATTTCAACGAATGCGACGAAGAATCATTTAATGATTGTTCCCCATTCGCGACGTGTTCCAATTTGCCTGGCAGTTTCACCTGCACCTGTCTTGACGGCTACGATGATGTGAGCTCAACTGAGCGAGGACCTGGGCGAGATTGCATAGGTATAGCTACAATAATCATAAAACTCGTCTAAATTGCATTTTCACCTTTTAATATAATTTTTATGAGTTCAGTGCATCAACTCCTGCTACGGTAAAGTAACATAGCAAAAGAGTTATGTGTAAAATTAAAGGTCTGAAAGAGAGCCATCGAAACATTGAAAATGTTGAAAAAAAAAAGAAGATGATTCGTGAGTCACGAAAGTTATGTAAAAATACCTGAACTGAACTTTCATCATCACCCACAACGATAGGTAAATCAAACCCTGCACTATCCATGACAGAACGCGATGGAAATGACCACAATACAATTGACACTGGCTTAAACTGTATCCGTATTTCATCCACGAAAAATCTAATGAAAGACTTCTCTATGTATACGTTCCTTTACATTTCATTTCACATTTCACACATGCATGTTCACATGCATGTTTTTTTTTTTATTTTCATTTCCAATCAAACACAGGTAATACACTTTGACATGATTACATATATTGGAACATAATAATACATATTGGTTCTTAAAAGAACTTCATGGAAATGGAAATTGAGGGGCTGCTAAAAAGCGAACTTGTAGATTGCAGTCCCCTCACTTACGTTACATTACTACAATACATTAATTATATATGCCTTTATAACACAATACAACGATACATGTACCGTACAAGCTAATCATTGAAAGTATACAGTTTTCATTCAATCAAATCGGATGGTTACATGAAGTACAGTGTATACGCTTTCACATGTATACACATACACATAGACATAGACTTACACATACACATACACATACACACACACATACACATACACATACACACAAGCACACACACGTACCCACATACACATACGCACACACACGCACGTACACACACATGTATGCATCCACATACATTGTGCACACACAGAAGAGAGTAGGGAAAGAGAGGGCTGGAGGGGGAGAGGGGGAGTAGAGAGAGCGAAGGGCAGGTCAACATTCTCGATACAGGGTGAAGAAAAAAGAACAACAATTCCAAACAGTCAAACTAATCATGGGGTACATATGAGCTAATCAAATATTTCTTTAAATTACTAGAGAATAATTTCAAACTAATGGAATCTTTTATATTTTTCTCAAGGGAATTCCAAAATTTTGGGCCACTGTAGATAAACGTGGATTTTGTAAATAGAGTTCGGGTAAAGGGCAAATGATATTCATCTGTATGACGAGTGGGGTATTTATGAATATTTTTGTTCTTATTAAACATATTTTCAAAAACTGAAGGAAGTGACTTATTATACAAACTGTACATAAATTGACCAAGGTAATAATAATACAAATCCCTTACTTTTAAAGCCTTATTCTCCACAAATAATCAAATTCATTGAATTCGTAAATGCTAGAAGATGCTTAACAAAGCAAATTTCTCCTTACTATATCTGTAGATGTTGACGAGTGTGCCTTATCGTCTTCCAACGACTGCTCCTCCTTCGCGACATGTTTCAATGTGCCTGGTACTTACAACTGCTCGTGCCAGAATGGTTTTAATGATGTAAGCAGCGTAGACCAGGGACCAGGCAGAGAGTGTCAAGGTAAGAAAAACGTAGCCCATTTACCAATATTGACAACTTCTTCTTGAATGTATTGTAATGATAACATAAAAGAAGACTCAAACGCGATAAAGTGCAGACAAAGGCGCATGCGCTATCAAATTTTGTGAGTTTATCAAGGCAAACCTGCTCTTCGGGTCCTCCACATTTTACTTTATCATGCTAATTATGAAGCCGTAACTCTGTTATGCTGAAGAACGTGTAGGAAAAAGATTGTGTAATCGACTTTTGTTTTTTCTACAGACAGACTAAAATATGAAGAATGTTAAATTTAATGTAAAGAACGTGGTGTGTTTCTAATGACATGATTTGTCAATTCAGAGGGAGCAAACTAAAGTGAGTGCAAATTATCTTCATTTCCTCCCTTCCACAGATGTTAACGAGTGTGCTGACTCATCAGCCAATGACTGCTCGCCCTTTGCTACATGCTCCAACCTCCCGGGTAGTTTTGCCTGTACTTGTCAGGATGGTTACGAGGACGTTAGCTCACCGGACCAAGAACCGGGAAGGAGTTGTGAAGGTAAGACAAGGATGGCAGGATGACGTTGAAACGCCATATCCAAGTGAAAGACTTTTGATCAAGAGAGTTGTATTTGATGACACTGCTATCCAGATTCAGATACCTAAGATCAATAGGTTATTAACGTTTTTCTTATTTATAGATATCGATGAGTGTGCTGCGTCGTCTGAGAATGACTGCTCGCCCTTCGCTACATGCTCGGACGTACCTGGAAGTTTCACCTGTACGTGTCAGCAGGGATACGAGGACGTCAGCTCGCCAGACCAAGACCCAGGAAGAAGCTGTGAAGGTTAGGCAAGATATGCTAATATTTTGACTCTATTATCCTGGTAAAGGCTTGCAATCGATAGAGTAATATTTGATTGCTCTGACACTGAGATCAGAAACCTCAGGTAAAACACCATTAGATTTCCTCTTATGAAAGGCATTATGCTATTTCCAAGTGAAACAAAAACCCAGCTCTAGTGCTTCAAAGCAGTTCTAAAGTAAGAGCAAGAGATAGCAGCAGCCAATATAAGAATGTTAATCAGTATAAACAATGTTAAGTATTGTCAAATATACAAAATGTTAACAATAGAAATGATAAAATTGTTTCTAGAAAAAAAACCGTCCACAGTTATGGTTTATTGAGAAAAGTAGTGATATCTCCTTATATTTTAGGATTTATTGCCAAACTTTTGTATGGTACGACCTTTTGTGATGACCAACACATATGCATCAAATGTGATAACTGACACATTCATTAAATCAATGCTCCTTGTCGTAAACAGTACCATTAGTCGAAGATGTCTGTTTTTAATGATCATGTATAAACAATTGGGTACAAATACAAGTATCATATTTATTCTTAGATGTTGATGAATGTGCTGCATCGTCCGAGAATGATTGTTCGCCCTTCGCTACGTGCTCTAACGTGGAGGGTGGTTTCACCTGTACTTGTCAGGATGGTTACGAGGACGTCAGCTCGCCGGACGAAGAACCGGGAAGGAGTTGTGAAGGTGGGATAAGGCAGGCCGGTGTATTCACGCTTAACATAAAAACAAAATAATGAAAATAATTGAAATGATGAAGGAGAAGGGTGATAATGCAGCGTTAGACATTTGAAGGAGTTTGCAGGATATTATCTTCTCGGTAGAAGACAAAAAACACATATAAAACCATCGAAAAATGCAACATCAAGAGCAAACTAACAAAAGCAGAAACAAATGCTACCAAAACAGACACAAAATGTGTTTTCCCTTTGCCGAGAGTCGTAAGCAAGATTAAAGTAAAGAGACAAGATAGGGTAATATTTTGTGTAGATGAAAACCTCAAGTTCAGGAACACAAATGTTTAAAATTGTGCAAATAAAAAAGGGGGAAAATAATACATGATGCCTGTGTGTTACTTGGAAAAGATGATAGGTTGGAAAATACACAGCATGCTTGCATTTGCCGTGTCAGAAAATGACTTGATTTAGTTGAAGTTTCTTCCAAATAGAAGCGGCTGCTGGAACAATTTGACTTCGCCACTGTTGGCCATGATGTTGTTCTTTCAGTGCTAAACGATAGTCACGTTATTTCAGCTGTGGATTGTAACCATAAACTGACCAGTGTTGCTACTCTCTAACCTTCTGTTCTGGTGATGTAAACGTTACACTGAATAGATCTGTTACAATCTAGCAGTTGCCTGTATAGTCGTTCGTGCCAGAGTAAGATAGTGTAATTGTACACAAAGATATGGAAAGTGGGGGTTTCCCTGCTGCTATCTGGTAGCTGAAGTATTAGATGGTATACCATGGTCGCGATAATTATCCTCCACTATTCGATACGTAGTTGTTCATGTTCAGCACGAGTAGGACATTCACATCAATCGGATCTCTCCGAGTAAGAAAAAGACTATGAATGATTGCCTCGACTTAGAATCCCCGTTCCCATTTGTAACCACTTTACAGAGCATGGGCGTCACCAAGGGGGGTGCGTTGGGTGCGAACGCACCCCCCGTCAGACCCTTTAAAAAAGAAAAAATCAGTCTGCGAGCGACCTCAACGCCGGACCCTAAATAATTATTATTTTCTATCGATTTTTTTTTTTGAAATTTTGCATCGGAGACAAAGAAAAAAATCGTGGGCAAAAACAATTCGCACCCCTGGTTCTGGCAGCACTGATTTTATACATATCTACTAGTACAAGTGTATTCTATACAGTGTTTACTATTTAGATAGATTTTGGACATCCTTCCCATGCGTGGTCACTTCGACGCCACCTCGCTGGTCATACCTCCCCCAGTCATGAACATAAACCGACACCCTTGACTACCAGTGGCGGATCCAGGGGGAGGGGCGCACCGGGCGTCCCCCCCCCCCCCCCCCCTGCCCCCTTTTAATTTCCAAAGCGAAAAAGTATAGCTACAAACGGCAGTTTTTGGACGGTAAAATGTCAAAATTTTCAAGCCCGCTGGCTCCGGCGCTCGCTGGCATTTAGTCGTAGTGCCATTCTTCTGAAGTTGCTGCCAGTAATTGCCGGCAGCTCCACCCGGTGCGCCCCCACCCCCCCCCCCCCCCCCTTACTGCAAAAAAAAAATATATATGTATATATATATATAGCTACAAACGGCAGTTTTTGGACTATAAAATGTCACAATTTTCAAACTCGCTCGCTCCGCTCGCTCGCATTTAAATTCTCCTGATATTGCTGCAAGTAATTGCCAGCAGTTGCGCCCAGTGCGCCCCCTTAATTTCGAAAGCAAAAAAGATATAGCTTCAAACGGCAGTTTTTGGACTGTGATTAATGTCAAAAATTTCAAGCTCGCTCGCATTTAATCTTTATGCAATTCCCCTGATGTTACTGCCAGTAATTGTCTGCAGTTGCGCCCGGTGCGCCCCCCTTAATTTCCAAAGCGAAAAAATATAGCTACAAACGGCAGTTTTTCTATTGTAAAATGTCAAAATTTTCAAGCTCGCTCTCTTCGCTCGCTCGCATTGAATCGTTATGCAATTCACCTGATGTTGCTGCCAGTAATTGCCAGCAGTTGCGCCCGGTGGCATGTTGCGCTCCACCCCCCTTAATTTCCAAAGCGAAAAAATATGGCTAAGAACGGCAATTTTTGGACTGTAAAATGTAAAATTTTCAAGCTCGCTCGCATTTAATCATTATGCAATTCACCTGATGTTGCTGCCAGTAATTGCCAGCAGTTCCGCCCGGTGCGCCCCCCTCCCTTAATTTCCAAAGCGAAAAAATATGGCTAAGAACGGCAGTTTTTGGACTGTAAAATGTAGGGCCTAAAATTTTCAAGCTCGCTCTCTTCGCTCGCTCGCATTTAATCGTTATGCAATTCACCTGATGTTGCTGCCAGTAATTGCCAGTAGTTCCGCCCGGTGCGCCCCCTCCCTTGATTTCCAAAGCGAAAAAATACGGCTAAGAACGGCAGCTGTTGGACTGTAAAATGTAAAATTTTCAAGCTCGCTCGCTCCGCTCGCTCGCATGTAATCGTTATGCTCTCCTGATATTACTGCCAGTAATTGCTAGGAGTTGCGCCGTATATGCGCCCCCCTTAAATTCCAAAGCGAAAAAGATATAGCAACAAACGGCAGGGTTTTTTTTTACTGTAAAATGTCAAAATATTCAAGCTCACTCGCTCCGCTCGCTCGCATTTATCATTATGCAATTCACCTGATGTTGCTGCCAGTATTGCCAGCAGTTCCGCCCGGTGCGCCCTCCCCCTTTATTTCCAGAGCGAAAAAATATAGCTCCAAATGGTAGTTTTTTGACTGTAAAATGTCAAAATTTTCAAGCTCGCTCTCTTCGCTTACTCGCATTTAATCGTTATGCCATTCACCTGACGTTGCTGCCAGTAATTGCCAGCAGTTGCGCCCGGTGCGCCCCCCCCCCCCACCTTAATTTCCAAAGCAAAAAAAAATATGGCTACAAACGGCAATTTCGGACTGTAAAATGTCAACATTTTAAATCTCGCTCGCTCCGCTCGCTCGCATGTAATCGTTAAGCCATTCTCCCGATATTGCTGCCAGTAATTTGTCGTTTCACGCCGTCATTCCATAATCCATTAATAGAGGGACAACCCCCTCCAACAACCCCCCCCCCCCTTGCTCGTTTCTTTTGTTCGGGCTCGGTCGCGTTCATGACATCAGTGTAAGAATCATTACTAGGAGTTTATTTGAATTATACCATTTATATGCAAATTGTTCAATAACAATTTACTTAAAAATGCACTGATACCTTAAACAAGTGGGACTGTTTCAAGTCGATAAAACACGCAAAATACCTGCATAAAATTGCACCATTTGCAACATCAAAATGCAAAAAGTGCTCACGGTGGGAGGGGGCACTCCTTCCCACATCCTCCCCCTCGCTCACTCCTCTCGCTCTTGCTTGGCCGCGTTCATGATATTCAGTGCAAATATTAAAACAGGAAGTTTATTTGGATGATACTATTTTATAGGCAAATTATTCGATATTAATCTACATCAAAATATACTGCTTTACTTTAAACAAGTGGGACTGTTTCAAGTCGATAAAACAAGCAAAACATGCATCAAATCCCCCCTCGCTCTCTCCGCTTGATCGGGCTCGGTCGCGTTCATGACATCAGTGTAAGAATCAATTCAAGAAGTTTATTGAAATGATATAGTTTATAGGCACATTGTTCAACAACAAATTTCATCAAAATGTACCGCTACCTTAAACAAGTGGAACTGTTTCATGTCGATAAAAACACGCAAAAAGCCTGCATCAAATTGCACCATTTACAACATCAAAATGCAAAAAGTTCTCACGGTGGGAGGGGGGACAACAGGCACTTCCACACCCCCCCCCCCCTTGCTCGCTCCCTCGCATACTAACAACCCCACCCCAAGATGAAATCCTAGCTACGCCGGTGCCCTTTCCCCGCTTGGTTTCCCTCAAAAACAGTAAAAGTCTAGGGATTGAGAGCTTCCTATATTCCAAATGTCAGTCAAAAAAAAAAATCTCGTTACATTAGGGTCAAAACGCACCCCCCTTGAAAAAAAGCTGGTGACGCCCCTGCAGAGATTGATGCATGCCTCTCCTCGCCATGTGAAAATGGTGGTACATGTAGCTCAAGTAGAGGTGTTCACATCTGCGAATGTCCTGAGACACACGATGGTCAAAACTGTGAGACAGGTGAGTTTGGATAATGAACTACGTACTGTGTTAATTAAACATGCACACGTCTTCTGCATCACGTCATGTTAAGCCACACCTTCAGAAGGGCGTGAAATTTCCGACTTAATGTGCACGGCTGGTTCAGGTTTCAATCATTTTTTTTTTCTTGATTTTGGCTTTATAAGTGCTGACGTCAGCTAATAGAAAGTATGTACATGATATGGAGGCAATTCCTATTGCAAACGTCGTAGCGCAAAGCGGTGAGCGACTGCTGAAATACAAAGCAAGACGTTAAGGAGCTCTACCAGAGACAAAGGGTCAGTATGTCAGATGCATTGTGTGCAACCATTTCTCTTCTGAGTTAAATAAGGGACGGGACTTACAAGCAAACACAGTCAATCTTTTAAAAAACTCCTGGTACTGCTCGGTGATGTCTCACACTGTTATGTCTGTCTTCAGGATGTGTCCTAACGTTGGAAGAGGTCTCAGGGAAAAGAGTGTCTTGAGTCCATATTGATATCTCTACCTGGCCTCAAGAATCTCCATATTTTTTTTCTTTGGCTATTAATATTCCACTTTTTTCGTATCTCTACAGCTAGAGAAACATGCGGCGTTACAGGTTGTCCAGCAAGGGAGAGGTGTAACGAAGACACCAATGTTTGTGAATGCAAGGGCAACAGAATCCGTAATGCGAATGGAATTTGCCGGAGTAAGTTATTCTGCCATGTCTGTGGTTTTGCTTGGCATTACCCACTTTTAGTAAAATAGCGGTCAATCTCAGAATCAAATGTTTATAATAATATCATGTCATGTCATGCATTCTCCGTGTCTGTAAATATGAATTCATGCATGTTCGTATGAATGCATGCATGATACAATACCAAGAATTAGTATACCTTGCGTGTGTGTGCCTAGGAGTGTTTGTGTCATGAATGTAAGAGTACAACAAATTTATCTGAACTTACCTCAACGAATCGCAGTAGTATTCACTCTATTAGCGTACACTTTACAGTATGTCATCTGAGTATAAACATGAAATATAGATGACTATTGAATGCTCCATTCTTGACTGATATGGGCTAATTCAAATACAATAAACAACAGTGATGACCACACAAAGATTATGAAAAAAAAATTATCCTATGTTTCAGAGATAACCATGTTCCTAATGCAACGTAAACGGCGATGAATTAAACAATGATCGCAAACGTCTTATTTGTGCTAGAGATGTAACCGGCTAAAAAGAGTGAGGTGACGGGACAGTGTCAGGCGTTTGGCCTGTTTGCTTTCTTGTTTTATGGATTTAATCATGGAAATCAATGTTCTATTGTCCCCACTTGGATAATTATTATTC
Organism: Diadema antillarum; assembly: GCF_040938485.1. NCBI lineage: Eukaryota > Metazoa > Echinodermata > Echinoidea > Diadematoida > Diadematidae > Diadema > Diadema antillarum. Next base: position 323,222 of record NW_027271014.1, on the reverse strand, counting down.
TACACCAAGCCTATATTTACACATCATACATGTTAACAATATTAATGTTATATTTACACATAGATTGTACAGTATGTCCCCCCCCCCCCCAAAAAAAAAAAATACAATTAGATTTTCGATTTGATAACACCCAAAATGATTGACCTCTCTAAATGCTACTTCAGGGTCTTGAAACATATCATCTTAGCTCTATTTTGCAGAAAACCCCATTCAATTTGGTTAAGAGGTCACAGAGGGATGTAGATTGTTGCAAAGCATGTCATGAGTCTGATTCTTCCAATTTTAAAGGGAAGGTAAACCCAAAGAGCAATGTGGATTGAGAGAAAGCAGCAACATTAGTAGAACACATCAGTGAAAGTTTGAGAAAAATCGGACAATCGATGCAAAAGTTATGAATTTTTAAAGTTTTGATGTTGGAACCGCTGGATGAGGAGACTACTAGAGGATATGACGTATGAGTGGACAACAATACAAAGAAAATATAAAGGATATTCAACAAAAATTCACTTTTCTAGAATTATGAAAGAGCAGTGGACCAACCGCTTTCAGAAAGCAGGGGGAATAATTGCTACCCTTAACATATGTCAATATCAAGTTGATGGAATTTGTAATTTTCATGAAAAATTGATTTTTGTAGTATTTTCTTTATATTTTCTTGATATTGTAGTCCACTCATACGTCATAACCTCTAGTAGTCTCCTCATCCAGCGGTTCCAACACCAAAACTTTAAAAATTCATAACTTTTGCATCGATTGTCCGATTTTCTTCAAACTTTCACTGATGTGTTCTACTAATGTTGCTGCTTTCACTCAATCCACATTGTTCTTGGGGTTTATCTTCCCTTTAAGGCCGTGTCACACCTTTCCGGGCAAGCCTTGCGTGCGACTTGCAAAGAACAATTTTGACTACCCGGAGGTCCCCGTAGATGATCCGCACATGACAGTACCTAGCACGTATCTCAACCGTAGTCGCCCGGAGGTGCGCACGCATATTTTTTTACCCGCAACCATGTTTACGCCCTGTCACACCTTTCCGGGCAAGCTACTCGGGCTTGTTACGTGTAGGGATTTTCTTGCATACCGGACATTCCTGAGGGCGGAAAAGGATTTGAGCGAGTCAGCGCATGTATGTCTCACTTGCTGGACGCGTTCTACTTAAATTATACTTGCGAGTATACTGTGTGACCTTTGCACCAGTCGCGTGGGGGCAGACAACTCAGTGAAGAAATTCCTCTGATGGAATGGCTGAAATCCCACAGAATTTCGTTATCTTGGCTGCATACGGGACTGTGAAGTACTTGCGTGGAAGTTGCCTGCAAAGTGCTGCCGCTAAGGGCCTCCTACTGGCGTTCTGCGTGGACCTCTCCAGGCATTTCCGCGACTCACCCGGAAAAAGTTTTAGTCATGCTCAAAACTTGGTTGCAGTTAAATCGGACTTGCGTGAGCACCTCCGGGCAACTACAGGCGAGATACGCGTAGATACTGTCAGGTGCGGACCAACTGCGGAGAGCTCCGGGGAGTAAATTTGTTTCCCCCCCCCCCCCCCCCGCAAGTCAAGCCGCAAAACTTCCCCAGATACGGAATGACAAGGCATGACTGAAAATTGCAAACATTCTTGTTCGCCCGCTGAAAATCTTCTACGTGCTGGAAACTACCTCCTCGCCACATGCCCGCGTAGCTTGCCCGGAACGGTGTGACACGGCCTTTAGCACTTCGATGCTCTTGTGTGTGAATACAATAGACAGAACTTGGAGGGAAGAGATTCTTGACATCGTCTACAAAATTCCTCATTTCTCTTTGACCACTGAAGCAAATCGAATGGGGTTTTCTGTGAGATGTGGGCAATGAGTTATAGTTTCATGCCCTGAATTTGTATTAAGATTGATTCACAATTTTTAAAGATATCATTGCGGAGGGTCCCGTTGTAATTTTTTTTTTTTGACGTACGTTAGTATTTCAATAAAAACAAGTTTGAATATCGTGACTCAGACCATCATAATATGCATACACTATCAAGAAAAGGGGTGTCTGCACAGCACCTTTTGTTGTTGTTGTTGTTGTTGTTGAAACACTAGTACGTTAGCGCTATTTCTTACACTAAATTTTCCTCGTGATATTTCCTTCTGCTATCTTTACATATTCAAAAAGGTGTCCTTTTTTATTTTACAATCATAAATTCAATTTCTTACAAGTTAGAGTGATACAATTCAACGCCGAATCGTTAATACCAAAACAAAGACAAATAGCTTATATTTAGTCGTAAATGCTATTTCTGATCCCATGTAAATATCGATCCATTCTCTGAAATCCATAGTCTATAGATTGCTGTATTGGTAAAATGGAAAAAGATGATTGCCTGATTACCTGGTGATAACCCGTAACGTTGGATGAACTGCATATTTTTTTTTTTTATCCTGAACAGGGGCAAGCGTGCTGCAAATCAGCATCGCCATTTTGTTTATCGACGGCGATGATTCCTCTTTCCTCTCTATCATTACAAATCCGTCATCATCGACGTCGGTGGCTGTCACACGACGCATAATACTGCTGGTAAGTTAATCTCATTAGTCTGTATCATCATCGGACGCAATCCAAATAATTTCTCTTTGATAACAACTTGAGATATAGCTTTAAGAGCAGTAACTAGACAGCGATATTTTAAGAACATATTCCCTCATTCAGGTGTGAGTTTCTTCAATTTGTCTTTTTCTTTAAAAACAAAGTGTTAAGATCGCAACTGCTGATTTGTAAATTAACAAAAATGTCGGAAAAAAGGAACCAGCGGGATTCGAACCATAATAAGCTTAATTTGTAGAGTGAGACAAAGTGAAGAAACTCACACCTGAACCTTCATCCCTCTGAATAATATTTTGCTTTCATTTGATAAGCCTTAAATGCCCGCCTTAGACTACTTAACATAACAATGTCGGAATTTCGGAGCTTGGGTATTTGTTCCATGTTCATCGTGTCAGTGCCGGCAACCAGGGACTGCCTGGTGGTAGTGTTGCTGACCGGAAAGCAGTAGATGACAGATTCGAGTCCCACTGGTTCTTGTTTTTCCGACATGTTTGCTAATTTACAGATCAGCAGTTGCGATTTTTAAAAATTTCATTTTGTAGAGGGAGACAAATTGAAGAAACTCACACCTGTAGCTTCACCTCTCTGAATAATATCTTGCTTTCATATTCCCTTGTTCCCCGCATCGTATTTTCTTCATCTACATCACCTTCTTCACTTTAGTACTGCGCATGCGCAAAATCAAAGTACGTGAAAAGTTGATTCAATGTTTGTTTTTGAAGAAACTGAGTACAATATTGTATCTAAAGGATATGGCTATCACGGGTAAAAGACCGTGTAATATCCATCACATCGCTCTACCATTGCAAGCATTCATTAGAAAAAAAGAAAAAAAATGTATATTGATTCGTGTGTTTGTTTGTTTGTTTTACGTGTATATTAGTATTTAAGCATTATTGGGGCCCCTGTCTATAAGCACTACTTCTCCTGGGGTTCCCACCATCAAGTTTAATTGTTTTTGTATATATAGTTATGTATTTTTGTGTGTCTTTTTATTGTATACTCCTAACTTGATGGTGGATAAACTGAACTAAACTGAACTGACTTTGATTTGGCTCAGTTGTTAGCGCTTCTGCCCCCAGATCAAAAGTCCCGGCTCCGATTCCCAAGTATAACTGAGCTATGTTGTTTGTAATCATTACGTCCCCTCTTGTAAGAGGCAAAACATTCTGTCCCTCGGAGAGGACATAATAGAGGTCCCATGAAATGGTGTGAGAGAGTCACAACTCATGTACGTAAGCGATCCCACTTCATTTATTAATCGCAAAAAGCAGGGTGCATAATCCGGTGAAGTGGTCCCCCTTCACATCCACCTGGACCCCATCGAAGACCAGCTGATGCAGCTGAGTATGGGCTATCTACCCATCTTCTGAGATGGAAACATTTAACAAAGAAACACAGACACACACACAGACACACACACACACACACACACACCTGTTTTGTTTTCGGCTTTCGTTTTTTTTTTTTTCATCGCAGCTTACATCCATCTACAACCGGCGTTTCGGAAGGTCTTTCTTCGGGATCAGCCTGTCGAGATACCGATTAGGGAGTCTGGAGGTGGATGCCGACCTCCAGTTCGTCAACGACACCTCGGATGCCATGCCCGATCCGGTTGACATCATGGATGCATTCAATTCCTCGCTGAGCAATAATGTTGTGGACGGATTCACTGTGGATCCTTCAAGAACTTCAGTTACCGGTAAGACGAGCTTGATCTTTTTTACATAAATCAAGTTGTTTGGGATTTTATTTTTTGTCTCTCTGTTTATCATTGTTTGCCTATTTATTTGTTTGTTTGATCTTTGCTCTCACTTGATGGGGTTGAGAAGTCTCAGACAAATATATCTGCATGGCCGGCGGAACCGTGGGGGCCATGGGGGCTCGGGTCCCCACACATTTTGTGCACCATACAAAGGAATACATAAGGTGTCATCACTTTGGGCCCCCACACTTTTTAACCCGGAAGTACATAAGTTACACTAAATAGAAATAGGTAGAGATCTTGAAGTGTGAGCGCGGTATTTTTTTTCCACTGTTGACTGTTGACTGTTGACCTTTTTTTTTTGCTTGTCAGCTGAAGATGGAAATGGGAGGGGAGAGATGAGCTGAAGACCTTTTTTTTTTTTTGCTTGTTAGCTCATGAAACCCGGAAGTGGGCCCCCACACTTTTGAAAACGCTCCGCCGGCCCTGATCTGATTGTGATCGATATCACTGGAAGTAAATGCATTATGAAATTTGGTTACAGTCTTCTTAATTTTTGAGAATGTTAGAATGTAGGTTATTATTTGCACTGCTCTATTTTTTAAAGGTAATTGATTGGGGTTTCACGGTAAGTCTGAAGCTATTTAGAATAATCACAAATTTCCTCGTTTCTTAACTGAAGTTGCTTTCATTTGATTTCATTTCGACATACAAGTGACAAATTATATTATTATCCAATCAAAATTCCCTGTTCTTCAGTTTTTAATCTCAATGAATGAATCTACATTTTGCTTACTACAGACGTTGATGAATGCCTTGATGGAACAAATGACTGTGACGCCAATGCCCTGTGCAACAACACCATGGGTGGGTTTACGTGCGCCTGTTCCGAAGGTTTCGATGATGTTAGTCCAGCGGAGGAAGGCGAGGGAAGAGCGTGCACAGGTACGAAAATCCTGTTCTACCTAGATCATGATCAATCATTTTATAGTTAGCTTAACTTTTATCATACTCTATCCTTCTCTTTAGAAAGATTAGGGAGCTTTAGCGGCGGTGGACGTCCTCACTCGATCCCTGCGTCATGTTGAAAAGTAGCTTTAGACTACGCGGAGACGCAACTATCATATAAGATAAAATAGCGCCCCAATGATCGGTGCATGATGCAGCTCTCTTCGTCGTGAACTGTGCAGACGTAAAAAGATAAAGCCCGTAACGTTGTCAAAGCTATCGACTTTGCTACGCGATTTTGCGCGTGCGCAGTACAAGGTGTTTTTTTTTCCTCTGACCGTCCCCATCGCAAAAATCTAAATCTCGTATTATCAGTATCATTAAAACTGCTACACCAATTTCTATATAATCATCAATAAATTCTTAAGACTAATAGATAGATTAGATAAAGTGTAATATGAAAAAAAAATAAATCGCATGCAATATGTAGGCCTATCCAGTTCATTTTACATAGCATCTTTGAAATTAATAATCAGACCACCAGCTACTCTATGAAAGACAACTAGTGCGTAAACACTTTTTGTTCAATTCAAGCATTTGTGGTATTTTAATAGATTCGCGATGAAATGTTGGCATGGTTGTACTTGAAGATTGTAACATGATGTTGAATTTTTTGCTCTGAAACAAGACAATTACATCACGGCAATATTCAATCACAAGCAAGAGAAAAAAAATGATTATCTATTTGTCTATTTAACTATCTATTCAATTGACGTACCTGATCGTTTTCCATCTATCTCCAACAAACGCATTCACATCACATCACGCCATTTCTGAAATCTCTTCATTTGTTGCATTGAAAAAGGCATAATTTTTAAGATTCTTTTTTTTTAATTTCACTGCTTAAATGGCTCTGCTCCACAATTCACCCTCTGCCTGGTCAACCAATACATTCCATCTAGATACATAACTCTCGCACAAAGTGGGCGGAACGAACTTTTGCTTAGCCGGGTCTTCTTTGTGGAACTCAGTCCCTCATTTCATTAAACCGACTACCTGTTAAAATATTTGAAGTATGGCTAAATATACGTTAATCAAATAGAAAGTTGAGAACATGATTGATATCAATATATCAGTTTTGAACCCGAAGGATATCCGTGACATACTCAGACGCAATTAAAATATGCTGTATTCTTTTTGCTTTTCTGAGCGTGAGAGAGTTACTACTTCGGTTCTCTTTTGTATGACGTAGATATCTGTACGAAGTACCGGCGGCCAGGCAGCGAACTGCGAAACAGCGTGCGCGTATACAGCCGCACCCAGCAGCAGTTGATTTGAACGGCGCTGTGTTTTGGAAGGCAGCTGCGAGACTTGTGGCTATGCAAGAAAAACAAAACATGAATTTTTCTGAATAATTCATAAAATCGGTAAGCCAGACAACAATCCGGACTAGATTAGTCCGCTCAGATGTTCCACTAGAGCTCATTAAATAAGGATGAAATGCTCTTTTTAGGGCGCTTTTAGCTAAAAATTTTGATAATCGGCGCTAAGTATGGCTTTAGACATAGTTCTGCATAGCAATTAGTGAGACGAGGTCTGTCTCTACTTGGAACTGGCCATGTTAGCATGATGTACTATTCAAATCAATTCAATTCAATTCAATTCAATTCAATTCAATTTTAGATAGGAAGCCTAACGAGAAGAGACAGATACAGAGACATCTACCATCGGTCTATTTACTAGGGTCTATTTACTTAGATGACAATTGTGTATTTCAACCATAGGCCTACTAGCCTACAAGTACAATACAAGTAGGTCTACCATGTAAACATGGTAGACCATCTGTCCATGTCCATGTGGATATCTCAAATTCCAGAAACCTGAATTTCACCAAAATTACAGGATTTACTCAGTTGCTTATTCTATAGCCAAGTGAGTTTCATGTCGTCGCTCAATTTTCCCTCGAAACAACTCCTTAAATAGCGAATGCGGCGTACATGTACGTACGTTGCACGCACAACTGGATGACCTTGAGGTTAATACAAGGAATACTTTGCTTAGCGAGTCCAATATTTATATAATATCAACTGACCTCGAGGGAGATACCAGAAAATATTGCCCAAACTGAAAGCATATTGCCCGAGTCGAAGACGAGGGCAATATTCTTTCAGTGCGGGCAATATTCATCTGGTATCTCCCTCAAGGCCAGTCAATATCATAATTATTACCTATCCCCTAGAATTAAGGAAATATGTGAATACGGCTATACACTATGATATAAATCAAGCCACATTTGACTGCCTGTAGTGTTCATCAATGTATATCATTCAACTCCAACTTCAAGGATACATACGTAATTGTAACAGGCGAACTTCAAACATCTGAACGCTCTTGCACTTTATTTTTACTTCTGTCAGTAGTTGCTTATAAAATTTGAAGAGTTGCAAAACTGGTGGTCACTGTGCAATTATTGAGCACAAATAGACTAGTCATTGTTTGACACGTACTGCTGCTGTAAGTTGTCGACCTTGTATGAGTTGATTTATCAGCGTTCTTCTGCGGTGCGTGTAACTGACACCCGGCGACGTCCTGGCATGTTTTCCTTTCGTGGTCGATCGGAATGTTTACATTTAAAGCAGTGAGGTGGGAAGAGAGATTCCACTCTTTCTCTTCCCATCTCCCCAAACCGGAAGATTGCACTGTTTGCTCACATTGTTTTGTGTACGGTACCGTGTGTGTAGCCGACACGCAGCGACGTGGCGAAACGAATATTGACTGCTGACCTCTAACCCTGCAAAATTACAACTGCTGACTTTTAACCCTGCAAAATAACAACTGCAATTGCCTCGCAAAACTACCTCGTATAGGTAATAATTCATTGTATTGACCGAAAATAGGACACCCAATATTATCATTATTATCATACAGAGGATTTTAGCAAAGAATATCATGACTTACCCTTTGATCTCCTACTGTACTTGATCTTGACATGGGGTATATGGTACACTCTTCAGTGCAAGTTAATCCACTTCATTCCCAGATAAAACAGTGATCTATGTATTTTGATATACATTCCAAAGGAAACTTAGTTCAACGTCGAACTAGGCCAAAACAAATCTTCTGTTCTTGAAACAAGTCTAGTAGCACAATATAAGCACAGAATTTTAGAAAAAAAAACACGATATTCTAGTTAAATTCGTGATTGACCAATCACAGACGTTTTCACTTCATATTTCGGGTCATCTCGTATATCTCAACCAATCACGGTGCAGTTTATAAAACTATGGGGAATCCCCCTCTTGCCGTCCAATATTTTAGTCGCCTCGGCAAAAAATATTGGTCGAGTTCAACAAACTTTCTAAGTGGGTAGGAGGTTACGAGGTGCGTCGACAAAATTTGGTTTGGTTTGGTTTATTTCTGCATTTTCTTTCTCCAAATACAATTGCAAATGAAAACAGAGTGATACAGAGTATGCAACAACAAAAAAGAGAGTTAACATACAAATCAATACACAAATATCATTTGCGCAACAACATCAGTCTGTAGTGACATATGGATCAAAATAACATATAAAGGCATACTGTATCTATGAACAAAGGAGAAATCAATACAGGGGACCGTCATCATAAGCAGAGCTTGACGTGGATGAGGCCCTTTCTATATATATATAATACAAAGATAATACAAGTTGAAAAATCTATATGGATATGGAAGTATACAGACGCGCCCATTTGTCAGGTGCATTTAGTCAAGCTAACCCATCTCGCTGTTGGCTTTAACCCCCGGCCAGCCGGGAAGCAATGATAACACGGCCTTGTTGTGGCACCACCTTCTGCCGCTTGCACGCCGTCTTCCCCGGGCGTCTCCCGAATTCCCTAACTCCCCCAAATCTCCGTAATCTTTGTCGCTATCATCAGTCCTGGTTTCAAGATCCCTCTGTAATCTTCATCCCAATCGACTTCAAAACTCACGTCGTGATGCAAATACTGCAAAATGCAACGGCCGGCGCGTTTTACGCCAGTGGAATGCGTCGTTTAATGCTATTATGAGTGTGAGTGGCTGAATTCTAGACATACGATTCCGAGGACACGTGTCTGGAAAAATCGACATATTTTGCAGCCTTTCTAGAACAATAAAAAAAAAATGTTCGACGAAAGACAAAGAAGTTGTATTCAGTATACCTTCTTGTCTTGATTCTTAACAAATGTGGCCCTTTAAATGATCAATGAATAGGTTGTTTAAGAATAGTAACTCTGCAGAAGTATTTGAGTAATTTGACTTACAATAATATTGATTATCATTATTTCATATATGTCCTGAATTGTCCCACTTTGTCATTTTCTTTCTCTCTTGTAATGATAATAGTAATTGACAGTGCTTATATAGCGCATAACACAAAGTGATAATGTCCCTATGCGCTCATAATGTACCTGTATGTAATTCGTATCTTGCACATGTTCGCTCCTAGAGCATCTATGTATTACATGGTTTTGGCGCCTTTTAAGTCCCGTATATTACTGTAACTATCATAATTATTATCATTAGTATTGTGATGATGATGATGATTTTCATTATTTTCCCGTCCACCTATCGATCTGAAAATCTCCTTCAGATGTCAATGAGTGCGCCAGCTCTGACTCCAATGACTGCCACCCACTAGCCACCTGTGAAAACACCCTCGGTAGCTACACATGTACCTGTCCGGACGGCTATACAGGGTCTGGGCAAGAGTGCATCACAAGTGAGCCTCCATTCAATAATCGTTTGATGACATTGGCAACCTGAATATAAATCTCACGCTGTATGTTAATGTTACAGGAATATTATGACGTGTCTATGGCATAACTAATGTATTTATGCCGAAAAAAAAGTTTGACAACATGGCACTGTTTCCACACTTTGTAACTGTCTTGCAGACAGGGCCCTCAGCGATGTCGAGGTGGTGCTGATCGTCGTCGCCAGCACAGTCGGTTTCCTCCTCATCGTAACAATCATCATGTGTTGCACCGTGACCTACATACGAAGGGACCGAATTCGACGCGCTAAAGCCAGATCATTCATCATGGATGGTGACATCGACATGTTTCACGGTCAGCAAACGGATTTCCATCAACGGGCGAACGGACCTCGAGATGGTCAAAGGAATGGAAGACGGTCCATCTATGTTGAAACTTCGCGTAGCTCCTACGAGAAAGAACTCATCGAGTCGAACTCTTCTGTGGTCCGAAATAATCCACACATGTTGGTGAGTTGACGGCTTCTTCATACAGTCATAAAGAAACTTTCTTCAAAAAGGTAGAATGTCGATTGCTAACTTTATGTCTATCCTTAGGGACTTCAAAATCGGGAAAATCAAGATGTTTTGGTTCATCATACCATGAAATGATGACCGTATTAAAGGCCACCACGACGATGACGACCACGGTTGTTATGATTATGAATATCATGTAATCGTCATAATCAACATTGTCGTTATCATCGTTGTGTTAACATCATCACTATTACTATAGCCAGGAACAATGTGCGTTGAAGTGATCGGCAAACTAAAGTCACAAGTGCGTGTCATACATGAGACTGAAGGTAATAAAGAAGAGATATTGCCCAACATGGTGTGACTATTACTGACTACATCAAAAGTACAGTGATCAGTAAGACAATGTTATCATATGATCTTTGGTCAGTCTGCATCCTTTCGTTGTTGAAAAAAAAAATCATTGTACGATTTACCACACGATGAACTCTAGCTTGTAGTGATGTATTTAGTGCTCATTTGTAGCTTTTGTAAAAAAAAAGTTGTTGCAAGTGAGATGAAGTCATTTTATTTTCCCAGAAAAGAAAAAGCTTTTTGGGGATTGATATTAAGGACCTTTCGCTAAATATCAAATCTGTTTTCTTCTATGCTTCTTTCCCCAGAGCGACAAGTCTGGGAGCGGTAAGAGGCCGGGTGGTGAGCAGTGGTACGACAACCCCAGCTTCTCCCGTGCGTATCTCGTGACAGGTGACGAGTACTAACACGAAGGGCTTACCAACGGACTATACACGCTATTTGCAGAATACTGTACATGTACTAGTGTTATCAAGAGCAATATTGACCATAGGAAACCGTAGTCATATGTCTTCCATGCTCAAACTCATTCGGAGGCAAGCAACTTATCTCTTTTGGTATTAGATTCATGGTAAAATAAATTGATGATTCTTCCGGTAAGAATGACACGACGTTTTAATTCTTAATGTCTAAACATTCCTGAAATATTGCATTGTACCTGGTCATCTATAGGCTTTCATCCATAAACATGTTAAGAAGGAATAGCTTGAGCATTCGTGCTTGGTATGCAATGTTCTATTAAAGTGCATTCTACTAGCTGTATTGACATTTTGGAGCAATCAACTGCTGTAAGAGATGCCAATACCTTAAAGAATGCTTCTTTTTAATTGCAAGTTGGTCGTTCAATTTAGCACTTCGATCAATAAAATTTGCACATGTGCCTTTCGAATTCGTAAAACGGGCATTCAAATTGGCACGTGCTCTTCGGTCATTCAAATTCGCCAGCACTGGCCGAAAGGAGTACTTGAGTCATTAAATTTTGCGTATATGGGCAGTCAAATTCCAAACGTGTTCATTCAAATTAACGTCATGTTATTTCTTTTTTGAAAAGGTGATAACATTCAAACGCGTATTTCTATGTGACTTTTTGTTTCACCCACGCACTGTTAAGCAGTAAAAGCGAGTATCATATTTTTTACCCTATATGACTCGAGTTTGTTGTTCTGTAACGCCCTTTTTCTTTCATACATGTAATTTTAGGCCTACATGTACCAATACTACAGATTAACTTCATCTTCTTACAGTCATGACAGCACAAGGTAGATACAGACGTGTTTCTCAAGAAGACAGAAAAAGAATTAAAGGAACATTTTGATGATCATAAACTTGACTTCCTAGAACTGGCCGACACACTCGGAATAAAGCGCTCAACGGCCAGATAAGTTGTGGCCACATGATGCACTATCTTCGGACTGGAAGACTCACTAAGCACATTGAAGAAAAAAAAAACTGTTGCCAAAATCTCTAAAATGAGTACGAAAATATGAAATGTAATGACGCTTGCAAAACAATAACTATGTTGAAAAAAAAGAAAGAAAGAACCAAAGCATAAACATGTGTGTTAAATTGAATGCAAAAGATGTTAAATTGGATGCCAAAATGAATTTGAATGAACGAGTGCAGCATGTCCGTGATCACGTGACTATATTATTCTAAATTGAATGAACGAATAACGAAATGGTGCTTGTTTTACGAATTTCAATTGAAAAAGTGTTAATTAGAAAGAGGCTAAAGGTAATTTGAATGCTCCAAAATGAATTTGAATGAAGAGATCATAAAATTGAACAGCCGAAAATGTCATCTACGCTGAATTTTACTGAATTGAATGCCGCAATGAGGAATTGGACTGACAAAAGTGCGAAATTGGACGGGAAAACCTATATTATTACGTTACGTTGCTAACTACGTGTCCTATTCTATACATCACACGTCAGGCTACGTAATCATCTCACTGAAAATCGCATTAAAAATGATAGCTACCAAAGTGAACATCTAAAATTTAAGATCAAATCGTTTTACCACTATGATTACTCAAAACATATGATAATTATCTAACTTGTACCTTCAAAATGAGCCCAAATCTCTTTTTTTTTCATAAGAATCCTTGAGACATTCTACATGTTCTATACATCAAGTTTGCCTTTTAACAGCTGCTTAAAGGAGAGTTACATCATCAGACATGTTGCTATTGTGATCTTTACTCATTTATTGTAGATGGACAGGATAGGAATAACTAACTCGTGTTAAGGTGGCATCATGAACATTAGTTTTAATTGAAAAAAAAAAAATATTTCTTCGTTGGCTGCAACATGTATTTCTGTGTCATATGCTTGTATTTATTCAATACAATGTCGGATCTGCACTGGTCTCTCAAATTAGCAGCAGAATTGAAATTCATTGCAACTGATTGACAAATTGCCCTACATCGACGTAAATAAGCACTGAACTGATCAGTGTTCTAGTAGTAGCCATGATAAAAATCATAGGCTTACATACTCGAGTTGGATTTACGTCGACGTTGGGCAATTTGTCAATCAGTGCATGCAATGAAAAACATCTCGACGGAAGAATGTCATGATTTTGTAGAACTGAAATACGTTGCATTTTTCCCTACAATTATACGATTTTCGTCTCTAGCAAGCTAGTTATTTTCATGTTGCCCATCGATGATATGCATTACGATCACCATGACAACGTGCCTGATTACGTAGCTTTGTAGAAAAAGAATACTTAAAGTTTATCTTGTGCAATGCTGAAAGACCTCGCAACTGTCAATGCTGGGACATGGACAACATATTTATTTTTGTACATCAGCTGCAGGGGAGTAATTTGTGTTCTCTTGTCTTGTTCAGCAACTTGTTTTGTCAACATAACTTATCAAATTCACTTAGGGCCAAGAAACATTTTGATGTGTTTCTATGTGGGGGTGGGGGTAATAAAGGGGTTCATCTGTCTGTTCTTATTGGGATCCAGGGCAATGTCTAAGATATATTGATAGAGATCTTGAGTTCATAAGTGTATGTCCTTTTTTTTCTTTTACCGCTATGTCTCTAGAGACAATGTATTTCTGATTGTTGTTACATATTGCGCAAACTGTGCGTGTGCTGCGTATGGTGGTAGATGTTTACAGAATTTATGTTTTAATTAGTTTGCAGTAGGCAACTTTTGTTTGCTTTTTTGGGTGTGAAATTACGTGTAATGTATGTGACAATGTCACATTTGATTTGCAATAGAAAATATGTGATTATTTTTACTGAATAATATGATTTATACGATGATTTTATATCTTATTATATATCAGCCTAGTTTAATTGCCCATGGATGGAAGTAAATATATCCTGTTTGTATTTATGTATTCTTGACAGAAAAGCTGCAAGAGAAATGTCCATATTATGGAATTAAAATCTTTATTCATCAAATGAAACTTGAAATTTACTTTCAATTTGATATGTCATCACAAGGCCAAACTAAACATAGATGCATATGTATATATATATATATATATATATATATATGAAGGCGGGGGATATTCACAAATATCTAAATATATATATATATATATATATATATATATTGCTATTATATATAATATAATCCTAGATATATGTATGATATATGTATATGAATGTATATATATATATGTATATATATATAATATATATATATACGTATATATGATATGATTATACATCATTTTAGTATATATATATAATATATATATATATATACGTATATATATATGTATATATATATAATATATATATATACATATATATATATACATTCATATATATACATTCATATATATATATATATATATTAGTCATTTACCTTGGGCGCACGGAGACCGCTACCGATGGTTTCACGTCTTTCTGTTGGACGATCTTCCGCCTGAACATCGTCCAGCAAAAGGACGTGAAACCGTCGGTAGCGGTCTCCTTGCGCTCAAGGTAAATGACTATAACGCTCTGCTATACCGGGTGTCCCAAAAAAAGCGAAACGGTGGATTTTCAGTACCTTGCGTTCTAAAAGTGATATATTTTTGACATCATTAGAAAGAACATCTTCCGCAGAAGACCATGATACCAAAATCATTAAATTTGGTTGAGCACTTTTTATTCTACGCCAATTTCTGTAAATGCAGTCATTTTCAATTTTTTGCGACTTATGAGATAATAATTTGGGTGCGACACGCGTTCCATACGGTGAATTGTGTAAGCTCGTTGATCCATGTCAACAAAAGATACAGCTTTCATATTGGGAGCGCGCGCGCGCGCACACACACACACACACACACTTTTTTTTCCTGGCCCGTGCCCAATGTGAAAGCTGTATCTTTTGTTGACATGGATCACCGAGCTTACACAATATTCACCGTATGGATCGCGTGTCGCACTCAAATTATTATGTCATAAGTCGCAAAAATCCGGCGAAATTTGACAATGACTGCATTTTCAGAAATTGGCGTAGAATAAAAAGTACTGAACCAAATTAAATGATTTTGGTACAATAATCTTCTGCGGAAAATGCTCTTTCTAATGATGTCAAAAGATATATAACTTTTAGACCGCAAGGTACTGAAAATCCACCGTTCCGCTTTTTTTGGGACACCCGGTATATCAGTATAAAGCACTTTTTCCTGAATCCTTCACAAACTCTTCGCACTTACATATATGTATGTATGTATATATGGCGATCTTCAGGCAGACTGACTTTCAAAGTGATGTGTTTCTGTGTGAATGTGGCGCGGTGGATCGGCTTGACGTACGGATGGTTTACCTGTTCCGGTGTCTGCATTTTGATATAAGTTCGGACCTTTCGTTAAGCGCGTTTTTGTTTCAGATGATAATGACCTCATTGAGGCAGAGATTCCACAGTCCGCCCTTTCTTAAAGTCAAGTTTGACCTTTCTTTAATGTCCTACGTTATCCTAGTGTGAAGTTTGCACGTCTGTCTTTCAGGCTCTAGATGTGCTTTGAGAGCTGGGTCTCAACCCATTATTAACACAAATATAAATAAAATGTCATATCATTATGGTAAAGTCAGAAACAAAATTGCCGGAAATGGAGGCGACAGCTAAAAAGCAGAGCTTGTAGTATGCAGTCCCCTCAAAAAAAAAAAAATCAAATTGCACAGAAAAAGGAAACAATCTCGAGGCAGCTCTTATATAAGGGAAGAAAAGATAAGTAGATAGAAATGGGATAAGATGTAGGCCTAATACATTACACAAGATAAGCGTTAAGATATATCACTTTAAAGGTTGTATCATTTTATTACATTTTGGGATGATATTCACAACATTAAACAAAGGGGATGGCTAGTAACTGATCAGTGGGAATCAGTGGGAATGCTGGGGGATGATTGTTCCAATCCGTGTGGGATTAATTTAAGAGTATATTATATATCTTATCTATTATTGCGTGAAAGTTATTTGCTTCAGAATGGTCTCATATTCAAGTAATGTGCAGTTCAATGTTAACGATCGCCCCGTCACTGTACAGTCATGCTAACCTGGAAGCATTAAACTGCACATTACTTGAATATGAGACCATTCTGAAGCAAATAATTTTCACACAACAATAGATATGTGATGTACCCTTAAATGAATCCCACAAGGATTGGAACAATCATCCCCCAGCATTCCCACTGACTCCCACTGATCAGTTACTAGCCATCCCCTTTAAGGATCGATTTAGTGTTAGTACGTTAACTGGTGATAGATTCCCCTAAATGTAGAAGCAGCAATGAATTAAACGTTGACCACAAAATATTACATTTTAACTTCAAATGTATATTTACGATACTAAATGTCACAGTGACTAGATTACTACGTTTAGATTTAAATATATCAAAAACAGCGAACCTTAGAGCCTATAACATCTTCAAACTAACGAACCTTCTGCTTAAGGAAACTTCGGAATAACGCCACAAATATTGGGATTAATCAACTTTCAGAATAATAAACACTCCCTTTCGACTACGTACGATTTAACAGCATTTTAAGGCAAATTATTCTCATGTATACGTTCATATTATCCAATTTGTCCCATTGGGCATAGAAATGTAATGGTATAACGCCGCAAGTAGCGTTTTCCAAGCAAAACCAAAAACGACATTTCACTAAAGTGAAATGGTTTTATAATTCGAATTTGAAGATTGTCTAGCTACACATCTTATTTGCATATAGGCAAATGCCCACAAAAGATTGATGATGAAATTAATGACAATGAAAAAATGAAAGACAATAAAGTTGTACATCAATCCTTGATGTATCAATTATCATTTTTTATCATTTTAGTACAGCAACTTTACGAACAAACTTGTTGAGAATTCTTGAAGTTTTATCTTATAGAAATTTTGTAAATTAAATACATTAGTGAACAATAGCCCATGAGGGGTGAAAAAAAATCCAACAAAGCACACACACACACACACACACAAAGCTCCATGTGTTCCCCGTTGTTTTACGCTGTAGCAGTTTCGTTTTGTCCCACTCCACGGCAATTTTGATCGTGTTTTTTTTTCTCCGTGCTCTACAAATTTTCGGAGGTTGAGCAACAAAGGAGTTCACTGCGCACTCTTTCGTGGCATCCACGCCATTGGTACCGTTCAATGGATTAAGCCCAGTCGAGAATTGGTCCCCCTGCGGTAGTTGTTAAAATGGGCTAACCAATACATTGGCCATCATACGCGGTGCTTCATCCTACATACGTTGTGAAAACTTTATCATCTCTCCGAGACTGTCTTTAAAACACTGCCTCAACAGGTTAAAAAATCTCTTCGTTCTTGAAACCGGCGCTTTGTAGTTACAAAGGTAAGAGTTTCTTTTGTTTAGGCGTATCAAACAACTAATTAACCGAAGGGAATGGCGTTGACTTTCATACACCATTGGCTGCATGAATGAAGATAGAATTCAATGTGTTATTGTATCTGTGTGTTTGTGCTGTGTGTGTGCTTTTGTGTGTGTCTCTTTATCTTGCATTTGGCTTGCGCATATAGTTCAGTTCATTTGTTCTCATTCTCATTTTTCTTCCAACAGAACATAACACAAAATAAATCAGGAATGATATCATAAGCATATATACATTAGAATGTACGAAACGAAAATTAACAAATGGAGATATATCGGCAAAATGCTAAGTTATGTCTGGAGGGGAAAAAGAGAACTGAGAGGTCCACTAAAAAGCAATGCTTGTATACTGTAAACCACTCAAGTGTTTCTTTAAAAAATACTTACTGTACTTACAAATACTTAACACACAAAAAATGATAAGACAGAATGGAACAAAACAGCAGAAATGTCTCGATATGGTCAAGAGAGGAACCGATAAATCATTTCATTGGAGAAATGGCTGCCACAATGTCTATATTCTAATAGTGTTAGGAGCTTGTATGGATTCTCATTAAGTTTAGACAAAAGATAATAGATGGGTCCAAGTTTTGGCAAAGTGTGACGGAAAAAAGATCCTTCTCAGGTTACTTTGATAACCAAAATATGCTATTACAAGCCAAAACAAGGATTGAACATTTTGCCATAACCTACGTTTGTGTGCAAAGTGTCGGTGATATTCTCTTCATCAAAAAAGAAAGAGCAAGTCCGCTGATGTCTCTCACTGGGGGTACGCTCTCTAAATTACGTTCTTTCACATAGGTGAAGACGTCAATATTATGTGATACAAGATAACGATGGATGATAATGACCCTTTTGCTCATTTCAATTGTGCCATTTCTGTGTGTAGCAAGTCGCTACGTACCAAGACATCCACGTAACTCAGGAAAGCTCCTATTATCTGAGAAAAGAAAGCTTCCCTATAGAGCGCATCTGAGAGTTGGGTAAATTGAAATATTTTCAATACACCTGACCATGGGGGAAAATGTATAAACCATACATTTCACCCACGCAGATAGATCTATTGCCATACAACGCATTGACAGCGAGTAAACTTTTCATTTGTTTGTTACCCGTCCTATATCGCTTGGTTTCTAGACGTGCTGGCGTGTCGACAGATTGAAGGCCTCTCATCATTGTAGCTCGTTTTCTGAATTTCCATAACACAATGAATAAATTCCTAAAGGAGGCCGTAGAGGTATTTTCCCAACAATACACAATTACTTCCCATTTGGTCTTTTGCCCCTACCTGGATCTGGGATACGGTATGATAATCATTATGGGTGGTTGCGTTTAAACAAGTTGGTGCATACGGATACGTAGACCCTACACGACCAAGGCCAAAGTTGATGATAACGTGTGCATGCGTGAGTGTGTAGGCTGTGGACGAATTGTTGCCCCGCTATCATTACGGCCGTTGAACTCGCACTAATAGGTCAGAGGATTTTAAGAGGAATTATGCACTGAGAAATAACCCAACCGGGTTTTATTCATTTCTACCCACATTTCATTGTACCCACTGGTACAAAAATCCAGAAAGGGGGATCTAATGGCAATGCAGGTGTTCGTCATCACACAAGTGGGACAAACCTCACAAAAAGACAGACCAACATTACCAAGGAGATACAATATTAATCTAATGATAAACTAGATATTAGTTATGTAAGCACATAACCTTACGTTGATATTCAGGTGTAAAGAAAACCGTTATGTAACAACTCGAGAGCATTCGCTGCAGAGATTTTCAGAGCTTCATTGTTCTTTGTTTTTAATAAAATTGATTGTCGAATTATTCTACACATTATTGATTCTGTTCTCTATTCACCTGGGGATGCCGTTTACAAGACTGGCAAGTTTTCTGAAAGTTATCCACTCTCCTTACGAATCTAAACATCTTTAGAGTATAATTATAGTAGCTGAATTGATTGATTGATTGATTGATTGATTGATCGATCGATTGATTGATTGATTGATTGATTGATTGATTGATTGATTGATCTACGTATTCATGTATTTATGTGTTTATTAATTAATTCATTTATTCATTCATTCATTCATTCATTCATTCATTCATTCTCCACTCACGTGGATGATTGCCTTTTCGGCCATAGATCATGTAGATAGGATTGATTTTCACAAACAAATAAACATACATAGCGTCAGCATTATTTCACTGAAAGCAAAATAACTTAATTATATATATACACACACACACACACACGGGACAAATGAATACAATGATAACATTAATTACTACTACCAGTAAAATGAAATCTGTACCATAATACGAGTAGTGGGCCTAGTATTATTTTTTTTAAATCAATCATATAAACTTAACAAACAAAAGGAAAATAAACATGAAAAGCATGCCTTTTTGTATCGGTCAATGCAGTATCCAAAAAGAACGTATCGGTCCTGAACATCCTTACGCAAGTGCAATAGAAAGTCAACTCAGAAATGGACAGATCTCGGAGAGTTGCGGGTCTCATCTTGCTTCTTCTCATCGTCAGAAGCAAGCATGCACTCTCAGAAGTAAGTACTGATTATTCGGTTTGTTCCTCTTTTAAGAATTTTTATTCAAATGTTGCACCCGATTAATGAAGAGATAAAACTAAGTACTTGAATAACATAATTAAATGCTGATTACAGAGTTGATAAGAGACTGTAATGTCGTTGTGTTGTTGTTGATGCTGTCGTTGTTTTGTGGCGTTCGTTATTCCAAAGGTACGTTAATCCAAACAAGAAATAAGGTTCGTCTAATGATACTCCAAAGATGTGTTAATCCTAAATTGAATTAACTTTTCTAATGAGAAAATGAAACAAGGTTCTTTTATCCGATAATACCCTCCGGCTGCCAAGTGAGAATGTGAAAAAGAAAGAAAGAAAAATCAAAGACCTTGTTTATTTGTTTGTTTCTTTGCTTGTCAGCCGATTTGGCAAGAGAATTATCATATCTTATATAAGCTTTAATGACAGTGCTCATATGTTGGAGACGACATGTATCACGAGTTTTATAAATCTCAAGGCAGACATCAAGTGTTTCATCCTGGTTAGCACAATCTTTGCCATCAGCTATTAATTCTGATGTGGTGCACTGACACAACAAGATTGTCAACCTCACCATTTTTTTTTCGCCCCCACTCCTACTCCGCAGACTACAACACCTTTACCAACAACTGAATTTACAGCAAGTGAGTTCCGTTAATAAGAACATTGTTGATTTTTATCATGAAAATTGTGATCAGTTTCATTGATTCAATATGGAGGGGATTTCAATATCCATATCGGTATATAGTGTATACGTAATCAAAGTTTTGATAAAATATAATGTGGTGTTATCATTCAGCGCTGTTAAGATATGCACGCCCCCTGTATTTATAAATATATACTGTTAAGAAATAAAACCGGAAAAGAATGTCGTGAAACTAATTTGCAACATGTGTTTGGAAGAGAAATTTGTAAAAGAATAGAGGAAGATCTGAATAGTAAGAAAACATATTATAATTTACCAAAGCAAATGAAGTATATTGTGTAAATAGTTTGTGATTTCCTTCTAATCTCAGGAACCCCTTTTGAAGCTCATTGTATTTTTTTCCATTTTTTGTATAATGTGATATAAAATGTTGAATTATGGAGGCAATAAATACCCTGTTGGGATAAAAAAAAAATAACAACATTGTTGATTTTTATCATGAAAATTGTGATCTGTTTCATTAATTCAATATGGAGGGGATTTCAATATCCATGTCGGTATATAGTGTATACGTAATCAAAGTTTTGATAAAATATAATGTGGTGCTATTATTCAGCGCTGTTAAGATATGCACGCCCCCTGTAAAGAGCACTTTATATTCCATTGTTTAGTAAAAATCAGTCCTTTTTTTTTACATCAGAATGATTACACTAGTAGGAAGAACACTTTCTTCTTTCTCACATGAACGGACAATGGCAGGAATTTCTCCCAGTACATTCGTGCATAGAAAACACAACGCTTTTAATTGCATTGTGGGCAGTATCACAGACATTTGAAATTAAATGTTACAATTGCTTCAGCTTATCTCTTGCGGATGAAGGCGTGTTTTCCTTTCACTACTATTAATTTCTAGTTATAAGTTACACTTTATAAGCATATGTTTTCGTCTATTTAGTGACATCGCTTTGTGCTTGCAACCCCTGCCGAAATGGAGGCACTTGTGTAGAAGATGGCATTACGTTCGCCTGTGAATGTCCGAATTTTTATGGTGGCTCGAACTGCGAACTCGGTAAGACAGTGTTTGGTATTGTAGTGCCGTGGAACAGAAAATATAAACCTGTCAAAACTGAAGTTGCACCTTTCGAATGTTCCGATTAATACGATGATAAAAACTGTGAACATAATGCGACAGTGTTTCTCTTGCAATGCTGTGCGATAGAAAATTTCAACAACTGTCCAAAACGTTTGTCTTAGGCGTCACAGTTTATTTCTGACATAAAAAGGTTAGCAATTTTACATTAAAAACATAGGCCAATTATGAGCCTATTCGCACAGAAAATAAACATTTACGTCATGAACTTTTCATGCTTTCTTTTATCGTTTACTTATTTTCTCTCGAGTTCTTTAACTTGCCAAAGCCAATGAGGGCACTATCTTGATTTTTTTATTTATTTATTTTTATTTTTTTACTTTTTGCTATAGTGGTGCATCAGATACCTTAATTACGAAACCTCTTGACGATAGGATGCGTGAAGTTAAAGTCGAATGTGCGGCCAAACACAATTTCCACCCGATATTTGTAAATCTGTGATTGCACTTTAGGTATTTTTTTCATTATTATTCATAGCTAGTATAGAGTTATTTGGAATCAATAACCTCAAGTCATTAAAAGCTTAACGACTCTGGACTGCCAACCCGTTTCCATTTTGATGATTTATTTTGCCATGTATCTGTGAATATTTGATCAATCTCTCTGTTTGATTCAGTGTCGCTGTGTGTCTGCAGTCCTTGTCAAAATGGAGGCACGTGTGTACCAGCTGGCACCTTTTTCACCTGTGAATGTCCGAAGTCATATGATGGTGCGATCTGTGAACATGGTGAGACAATACTCGTTTGTGTTATTCAGTGGGTCGTGTGTTGTTGTTTTTTTTATTTCTGGTAGGGACAGTTTCGGGATGTGTTGGCTCAGTAAGTAGAGCGGCTGCCTCACAATCGGGAGGTCGTGGGTTTGAACCCCGGCCGCGTCATACCAAAAGACGTTAAAAGATGGGAGTTGCTGCTACATTGTTTTCCGTTCAATAGTTGAAAAGCGCTGCTCAGTGGCTGCCGGGCCCACGATCAATTGGGCAAAAAAGAATTTCCATTTTCGGACAATAAAATTTGGAGTCTATATCCAAATCAATTATTATTATTATTATTATTATTATTATTTGACGTGAGAGAGAAAGCATAGCCGTTTTATGGTCCTATTTGCACGTTTACTCACTTCTTCTCTTTCGAAGATGTCGACGAGTATGCTTTAGAGCCCATAATGTTTACCCTTCTCCTGCTACTCAAATGTTCTGGGTTAGCCCCTACCCCCGTCATTACCGGAGCTTAATCTGATCCTCTAAATGCAATAATAATAATAATAATGATATTAATAATAATGATAATAATAATAATAATAATAATAATAATAATAATCGTTCCGGTGAACTCGGATGAAATCTGACTGAGCCGACAAGTGATTCTTTTTTAAGGGGGGGGGGGAGGGGGAGAGGGGACTGGCGAACATTGATCAGGGTAATTGGATAAAAGACTGGTAGCCGTTCTAAATCTGACAGTCGTTCTCATCGGTAACGTCAGATTCATCAGACAGGGTGAATGGAGGGTGATTTAAGTGTGGCACCAGTCTGTTCGTGATCACAGGGTAATCGAACTCCGACCCGATTATGGAAAAATCGGAAATCACGTAATAAGAGCATCATACAGAGCCACCCCTCCCCCCCCCCCTAAAAAAAAAGAATGAAAGAAAAAGAGAGGTTCATGCGAAGTTTTAATACGGACTTAACTTCCACCTATACGTAATACAGTTATTTTTTTTTTGTCACAATTGGGGGAGCAATGTTACCGTCTAAATTGAACGTTTGTACATCTCCCGGCGTCACGTTTGCACATGTCCCGACTCCGCAAAAACAGCAACAACAACAACAAGACTTACAAAAAAGACCATAGCCTTTTGTTGTACGGCCTAATTGTTATTAAAGCACAAAAAAAAAAGAACCCAGGGCTGCAGCGTCATAGGTGGGAAGCTGATCAATGGCTCGTGAGGAGTTGTGCTGTTTTGGCAGGTACGGATAACCCGCATTTATACACGTATAAACTTCGAATTACTTTCCACACTGTTTAAAGGGTGAGCGAGCTGACTTCACCCATTTATGTTATTTTTTTTTAATCTCAGGTTTCACGCCTTCACTGAAGAACATTTCGAATACGGAGAATGAAATTCCCACGTCTAGATGGTATTGCCATGTATCGACTTGAATTCAAAAGCGAACGCCGTCATATACCGGTTTTAGCATTTTCATACGGATTGGCAATGAAAACCTGTGCTAGGCAAAACAAAACAAAAATAATGAAATAATAGAAAAAATAAAAATGTAAAGATTCACCAACCAGCTGATTGCAAACATATATATATATATATATATATATATATATATATACGTAAGTTATGATTAAATGCTAGAAATGCTACAAAATAGCAAAACACTGCTTTCGCTGTAAAATATTTGGTCTTTTAATTACACAACAAGCTATAACGTTCGGAGCTCTTTCGGCATTTCCTGGAATATATGACATTATTCCCTAACTGTATATCCATTATCCATAGAATGTTGTCGCAAAGAAACATATAATAGATCATCCAACATGACCATGATTATCTTTCAGAATTCCTGTCGTGTGAACTATCTAGCCCGTATTTGTGAGTTATAAGAATAAAGGATGTTAACAATACATTATGGTTTCAACTATTTCCTCATAGGCATACAAGTCAATAGGACCCGTATATTTGAAGTCGACTATTCAATCAATACTCTAACAAAAACGGGAACGTGCTCTGTTGGTGGTATGCCGGTGCTCTACTGAACGGCCTCGACACTCTCCTCTACCGAACTGAGGATGGCGTGTGCAATTTATGTACAGGAATAACAGCGATCGAGTCAGGGAACAAGCCCCAAATTCGGTCAAAAAATTAGTTAGTCTGATAAAAAAGTAAAATCTTACGAGTTAAACGGTAAAAATTTGACTGAAATTGGATGAAAATAAGGAGGTTATGGAATTTCGAAGTTTTGCTCATGTCTGCAAAACAGTTCTTGTACAGTGGATATGAATGTGCGAATGAATGAGCACACCATGACAAAATCTCACAATTTTCCACTGATCGAGTACAAAATTTACAAAAAATTCAATGTTTCTGTCATTGAAGTTAGAAACATGATGCTATTCCTTGTTGAATAACTTCAGAATAGTAATCAGTTAGATAATTATGTCAAGATTTAAGCTTCGGGCATAATTGCGTTTGAAGTAAAAAACCGGAAATTTCAAAACTTTATGTACAAAATATATGGCTAGTTATGAGGATATGACATGCACACTTCGCCATTTGCATATTCATATTGACTGTTCAAGAAGTGTTTCTTAAAAATTAAGCGAAATCTCAAAATGTCATAACTTCTTTATTTTCACCCAATTTTGATCAAAATTTTACCACTGAACTCGTAATATTTTACTCTATCTTGTCTAACTTATATTTGGACTGGATTTCTCCTTTAATAGTACCTCCTTCCACCCCCATGGCGATGACATCTGTAGCATCTGGCTACATCATGACGGCTTCTCCGTCATCAGTAGCATTCGAGACGTCCTCAAGTTTCCAGGAGCCAGTTCCATCTATGGTGCTTTCACCATCTCCCTCACCATTGACTCGGGATGCTTCAAGCTCCATCAAGATGGTTATATCATCTTCTGTTCCATTAGCACAGTCAAACAGCAGTAGTCTAAGATCTGTAGAGGCCACCACGCAGGGTCTTCCAATGAATCCTGTATCATCCTCGTTCGCCCACATACCAGTTCTACCGCAGGGAGAGACATCAGTCACCATGGTACCAACCTTCTTTCAGTCCTTATCACCACCGACAAGAATTCAGCTGCTATCATTGTCAGCCACCAGGCCACCACTCTCGTCGTCAATCTTTCAGACTGTGTCCATATCTGAGTCAACAGGTGTTTCATCCACGTTGACATCACCGATGTCATCAGCTGTTTCGATGTCGTCCAGTGATACAAGAGCACCGTCAACTTCAACGCTCTCTTCCACTCCTACTACGCAGTTCACTCCTACTAATTTTCATCCACCAACACAGGTCATACCGCGTGAGTTCCGTTCATTCCATGTAAAGTTCAAGTTGCTCAATTTATCATAGAAATTGTATACATTTCATTCCTTCATCTTTACCAAGCATTAGAAGAAATGTTTCAGATATTCATGTCGGTATGGTAACAGTTATGTTCTGGTCTGTATTTACAGTTTTTATTGAGTCTCTTTTATCAGTCACAGCAGATAAGATTTGTATACCCACTGTTACGAGAACTTTAGCATCAGTCAGGTTATACACCAAGATGATGACGTGAAAGAAAAATATTTCTCTACTTCTTTCAAGAGCGACAAAACCCCAGATTTCTTGACTACTTTTACGAGTATACAATGGCGAAAGAAAGAACAATTCTTTCTTTTAATACAGATTACAGAAAATACAGGATGAATTTTGTTAATTTCGCGTTGTTAACAGTTGGGGCGGGGGGGGGGGTGTGGTGCTTGGCTATGAAGTGCCTCAAGGTTTAGGCACAAAAGAGTGTAAGTTATACACTTACAATTAAACCTGCGCATGATTTACTTTATGAAATGATTTTTATGAACTATTTTTCATCAACCTTTATCGGTGAAACCAGTCAACCACATGTACAAATCTTGCTCCAAAGCCAGGATGATCGAAGAAATGTTCCAGCAAAGCCAGGATGACCGAAGAAATGTTCCAGACACACTAAACAGGAACTTAGAAATTGTTTTCCGCATTAAATTGATTAACGCCCACTGTTAAAGTGCAATTGTTTTGTCAGTAAACGCGATTACGGCAATTAAGCCGCATCATGCAATTGAGCAATCACAATCTATGAGCGTTCATTAATAGTACCGGCCATTTATGCACGGTAATTGGTAAAACTTTTGGCCTCTGGGCATTAAAGGTATTAAAATGAAAATCTGTTCATGCGTTTGCTCTGAGCCGATCATTCCATTACTAAGAATCCACGGCAATGCACGTCACCGTTTCATTTGATGTATTTTTTTATTATTCATTGAGGAGTATGAAAATAAATGAAATTAAATGAAATTAAATGAAATGACATTTCAACTTAACCTTTTTCACAATTTATGACTGATTTGTAGACGGCGGCCTGAGCGATGTCGGGGTGGTGCTCTTGGTTACTACAGCTTCGGTTGGTGTCCTCCTCATCACAACAGTCGTCATGTGTTGCGCTCTGTCATACTTCCGACTTGAACAAACTCGACACGCCAATGCAATGACGTGGATCGACATGCTTCGCGCTCAGCAACCGGAGAGGGCGAGTTGGCCCCTAGATGGCCGAATTCAGTTGCACGGAAGACGTTCTCTCCGTGTCGAAACTTGGCGTAGCTCCTACGAGAAGGGAACTATCGACTCAAATTTGTCGGTCGTCCGAAACATTCCGCACATGCTGGTGAGTTGATTGATCCCTTATAGCTGTCATATCAATATCACTCTCGAAAAAAAAAATTGAACTTCTTTATATCTGATATGTGTACATGCTCAGAGCGATGGACTTGTTTGGAATATCCAGGCCTTAATTCAAATAACCCGCATGTCAAAATGGTTTCAAGAAGTTGTTTTCTCTACTTGTTTTCACTGTTTTTGTATAAAGTTGATCAGAATTTCATAGACATACATATTTTTAGTCATTACCATGATAAATTATGATAATGTTGATGGTGAAGACAGTTGGGAACAGTGATGACGTTTGGATGATGATCAGAATAATGATTACTGTTTCATAAATATCATCGATATCCTTCACATCGTCATTACCATCATGATCATTTACATAATTATTACCATTATAATCAATGATTCAGGCGGGAACCCTTCAGTAGCATAAACAAAAGTTGTCTGTAAATTAAGTCCTTCCAATTTCAGCAGTCTTTCGTTATGGGATAATTCATGCAACCGTCAAATATCATTCATGATAATATTATGCTTTTTTGGACATTTTTCCATACCTTTTCAAACGGCTTACTGCGTGTAAAATGAAGAAATTTGTTGTTGTTTTTTCCAAATATTATTTTGTTTCCGTACGTTTCCCTATAGATACCAATCTTCTCGTTTCATCATCTTTGACACAGAGAGACAAGACCGGCAGGAGTGGTATACGACCCACCAGTGAGCAGTGGTACAATAACAACAGCTTCTTCCAAGCTTATTTAGTGACTTGTGACGAGTCCTAACACAAAGGGCTTCATCCTGTAACATACATCATTCGCACAGTACTCTTGTGATCCACGGAGCGATCAAGGGTCTGGAAGCCCATGATGACTGTGGCGATATTGGGTTCACTGTAGAATAAATTTAGAATGGCTCACATAAAATGAAATCTTCAACTTTTAACGCTAGAGGGAGCCCCATCCATATCTTCACTGAGAAATTTCTAGAGCTGTCATACATGTGTCTGATAAGTTCCGTAGTTTTCTTTATTGATTGTCTCAATAATCGCATTGTGATCACGGCGTTCGTTCAGATTCAATATTTTGTTCACTGTGTATGTCCGTGCAGACGCTTATTCTCCGTCAGTGAGAAATACATTGTTATCTCACTTTCAGTAGTAAAACATCCTGAGGTATTTTAACTGACCAAGATAATGTATTAATTCATATTGTGTGATTACATTCCTATAATGATACATTTGTGCGTGTGTGCATGCACACGTGTCGCGTGTGTATTTTGTAAGTTTACACGTGAAGTTGCGTGTGTTTGGGGTGGGAGGTATAGAACGAGACCTCTTTTCCTCTCCCTGGTTTCTGTGTATGGTATCAGGCTATGGGTGTCTGTGAGTGTATGGCAATGATAAAAGAAGAAAAAAATGTACATGTATGTCTAATTGTATATTTACTTGTCTTAAGCTGAAAGCGCTGTCACAACCATACAGGCTAGCAGAAATAGACACACATGCACATTCACACATGAAGGACACCACGCTTAAAAACACCATTCGATATATATGTGATAAAAACCTAAAATGGCATAGATCTATATAACGCTTTATCCTGGCGAGGAAAGCGCATGTTTTAGAAACAAGACACCAAACAGGTTAGTCATCGCATTCTTCATCAGTGACCAGGATGCGATGTGATATTTGATTCAAATCCGTTTCTGAAGCAGACATACACACAAGGGTATACGTCTGCTCCTGGTCGGACGGATTTCAAAACTAATCTGCTTGTGATGGAATGCGTCTAGTCTGGTAGTTGCTGCCACAGAACATGGTAACCGCGCAGTGTGCCTGTATATTATATATATGATATATATAATATATATAACATATATAGTGCGAGAGATAGTTCCCTGGGTCCCAAACGTGCGCGGTGCCTCATTGTTGGTTGCATATATATTATACTGAAAGAAATTAGACTGAGGCGAACGTTGCTTTCGATCTTGAGTCTCCATTTTATTCAGTCAAGCTTTCGGCCAGTCATCAGGCCTTCCTCAGGATCTGCATGAGATCGTGATTAAGAACTACCCAAGGCACATTCATGTTGACTAACAGAAAATAAGAAAGTCAAACACATGAGCCTTGAAAGGAATGTATATTTGTCACTACAACAACAAATTTATAGCACCGAAATATTTCCAAGGTTAGATTGGTTTGTTCAAAGCATGCATTCACTACAGTAGTAATCTGACTTTAACGACTGCTTAAATATTTGCTTTTTGTGTTGTCTTATTTTTCGTAGTGAAATTCTGTCCAGTCGTTTTGAGTAAGGTTTATCTGATAACTCTGGTCCTTTTTTTTTTCTTTCTATTTTTGTTGTCTTTTTTCTTTTGGCGAATGTAAGGTAGTCCTTTGCCTTTAAAAATGTTGAACCACGTGCGTGAATCTTCTTCCTCTACTGGCATAACCTTCCATTCCTTTCTTTTGTTACTACGATACATTGCATTCAAAAGTACTTCTTAACACAAATTATCTATTCATTTGTTGTGAATTGTTATTGATGAATTACGTTCGAGCTTAATTTAACTACCTTCTGAATTTTGTATATCCTCTGTATCAACCGATGATCCAGATAATGTCTGTAGCATACCTATACTTTTGTATAAAAAAACAAACAAAATAAACACGAAATCCCTGTATTTGTTGTTCACACACGTCTAAAATATAGACAGTGCGTGGCTCCTTCTCCTCACCACGGTAAAGCTATAGTCAATATTTTACATCGGTCTTCTAGGCCATTTTTGCTGTTCGTTCGGAAGGGTCAAATACCTTGACACCTGGACTTTCACGATCAATCTGTATTGGTTTTATTGTGACGAAGAACAACTGAAAGGCACAACTGCGTTAGCTTGTTAAGAAGAAATGATAATTAAAGAAAAAGAAATAACAACATTTGACGTTTTAGCGTCGAACGGAATGTATGTTTGTCACCACCCTTCAGCAGCTAAATAAGGCTGCCATGCATGCAGGAATGTTTCATTTTATACCCTGTCTTGCCCGTTGGATTTAGTGGCGGGCATTATCCTTTGATAAATAAAGAGAGTTACATAATTTCTGATTGAAAATGGGCTGCTTTCAATGGTCAAATCCACCATCACTGCGGCCGGGTATGTCAAAACACATTCCAACCCGGAGCTCTTTGGTTGATAATTTTCCTTTTTCTTACAACTTATTGTTACTGAGCAAGAACATCTGAAGTCAACCAATTGTCAGCTAAGCTTCCATACATTTTTCCTTGTTTTGATATTCAACCATAGAACTCAATTGTGTATTAGCCTCACCACATGTGGCCAATTACGTGTCTTGTGCATGCGTAAACCAATGTCAGGGCGAGGTTTCCCCTCCACGCCTCTGCTATCCGACCTCTTCGTTGATCCACTGTGAATCAATGTATAGAGATTCACTTCATAAATTATTATATTTAAAGAAATCACATTATATTGTAAAGATTTTGATAACCGGTAAGGTGAAAAACCTAATGAGAAAAAAGGGAAATCAGTTTCTGTCATCACTGTAGGGGTACACAGTTCAAATCGGCAAGGTTATGTTCATCCGCCACCAGCCTGCGAGCTGAATGTTGACAATTAGTACCTTACGTTTTCACGTATCAATTGTAAAGCCAGAAATGTTCACCTGCCTGTTTCCCTTTAAGTTTCAAAACTTTTTTGAACCCATATCTCCAACTTTCTGAATGAAAGTTACTAATCAATTTGAAGTTTACTGATAACTGGCAAACGGTTTTTACAAACCTCCATACTTCCTGTTATTGAACCTCGATTTTCTCAGTATAGTATCCCCTGCACTGCTTTGGCAGGCATTTATCCCTGTACTTGCCCAACAAAATTATTTTGTTTTGCAAATCATCTTTGTGACAGTCAGAGGTGTTTCCACTGACGTAACGTTCTTATTCTATGCATGTGTACTATCAGAATTTTGCAAGAATGTGTAATCGTTCACATGTTTAGTGTAGATACTGAGCGTGGCTACTCTTTCACACCACGACCTACTTATATCTCTGTATGTTAATCAAGCCACTGCAAGTGGCACCTGTGTTTGACGCATGTTGAACGGGTTCCTGTTTGTACACCCTGATTTCCATTCAATATTTGTACAGTATTTTTTTCTTCGACGTGTCTTTTAATGGGTACTGAGTACATGGTTAAAAGTCTCGTATTTGATAGTCAATACAGAGATTGCAAGAAATGTACCTTCACTCCCCCTTTACTCCCCCCCCCCCCCCCCCCCCCCCCTCCCCTCCCTAACTGGACAAGGGCCACGGTCCTTTGGTTTTCATATAAAGGAACTCTAAAGTTTGTAATGAATTTGTATAATGAATTTGTGTCAACCAATGATTTTATTCAGTTATTTCTGCAACGTAACCATAATTATATATAAAAAAACAAACAAATGTGTAGTCTTTATAGTTGTCCACACACGTCTAAAATATAGACACAGGGCGTGGCTCCCCTTCCTCACCACGGCAAAAATTAAATCTAATATTTTATATCGGTCTTTTGAGCCATTTTTCCTGTTCGTATGGAGGGGTCAAATACTTCGACACTTTGACTCTCATGATCAACTTGTATTGGTTTTATTGTGGCTAAGGATCATGTAAGGCACAATGGCGTCGGTTGAGTTAAAAAAAATAACAAATAAAGAAAAAAAATAATTTAACACATTAGCCACGAAAAGAATGTATGTTTGTCACTACCTTCCAGGAACCATTAAAAAGCTACCATACAGGAAGATTTTATTTGCCCTGTTGGATTTATCTGACGGGCATCACCCTTTGACTCGTAAAAAAGTTACGTAATCTTTGATCGAAAACGGTTGCCTTCAATTGCCAAGTCCACCATTACTGGGAATGGGAATGTCAAAGCACATTCCCATCCGGAGCTCTTTGGTTGACAGTTTTCCTTTTTCTTACAACTTATTGTTATTGAGCAAGAACATCTGAAGTCAACCAATTGTCAACTAAGCTTCCATACATTTTTCCTTTTTCGATATTTAACCGTAGAACTCAATTGTACCTTGTAACATCACTACAAATATATGTGTTGTTAATTACGTGTCTTGTGCGTAAACCAATGTCAGGGCGAGGTTTCCCCTCCACGCCTCCGCTATCTGTCCTCCTTGTTGATCCACTGTGACTCCCAACGCTGTGTGTAATGAATGATAGAACCATGGTTTGTTTCAACCATTTTTATTTCCTATTATATACATTCATATGTACATATATATATATATATATATATATATATATATATATTGTTTTGATGGCGGTTATCAAGAAAGTTTAACGGGAAAAAAAGAAAACCTTTTTCGGTCATCATTTTAGGGATACACGGTTCAATTTTGCAAGGTTATGCTCATCCACCACCTGGTCATTCTCCACAGTATGGTGACAGTTTATAGTACCTCATTTTTTCACGTATAGATTGAAGCCAGACATTTCTACCCACATATTTCACTTCATAGTTTCAAAATGTTTTTGAACCCATAACTTTAAATTTTTAAAGAAAGTCACTAATCTCTTTTAATTTATAACTGGTAGATGGTTCTTTTAAACCTCCCACACTTTTTGGTATTGAACTCCGATTTTTTTTATCATTATTATTATTTTTAGTACAGCACATCCCTCACTGCTTTGGCAGATATTTATCCTCCTGTGAACTGTCCGGGAAAAAAAAAAAAATCCCTTTGTTCTACGAATCACCTGTTGAAACTCCGAACCCATTGATAAGACGTCCGTATACATGTACAGTAAGCAGTTTCCATGAATGTATAATCGTTCACATGTTGTGTGTCGACACGAGGCGTGGCTGCTTTTTCGCGCCACGGCCGACTGATCTCCAATGGTAATTAAGCCACTGCAAGTAGCACCTGCGTTTGACGCATGTTAAACGGGTTGCTATTAACACCCTGATTTCCATTCAGTATTTGTACTGTTTTTTTTTTCTCTGATACGTGTGTTAATGGGTGCATGGTTAAAAGTCCCACATTCAATAGCCAATACAGATGTTGCAAGAAATGTACCTTTACTGTTTACTCCCCTTTACTCCCCCCCCCCCCCCCCCCCCTGTATACGGGAAAGTCTCCCTGAACTTTAACTGGGCAAGTGTCACGGTCCTTGAATTCTCTGTCTGTACGTGTTTTAAAACACAACACCTTTATACTGAGTGGTCCGGCTATCCCCTGGTGATCTGTTGTAATTGCGTACTAGTAATTATTGTAAGTGTGACCAAGATGGGTCTAATTGTACCAAATTTTGTATTGTATATTGAAACCCCACACACATTTGCACTTTGCACACACACCTGCACAGTAGTATGCACTTGCAAAATGCACATTAGCACCTATGCAGTTGTTGTCTCTCAAATCTCCGGTAATTTACATCTCTGTATTACGGAATGGCGTCGTCACATGTGAATACCCCCGATATTCCTGCTGACATTATGCCTATGCGCGACAGTAAATATTACACACCCCTTGAATTCAATGATATTGTATCGTATAGTTCAGATAATATTTCACTTCTTCATATAAACTCTAGGAGTTTGAATAAAAATTTTGAATATATGGAAAATCTGTTGCACTCTTTAAACAATTTTGAATTTTCTGTTATTGGAATAAGTGAAACTTGGTTACATCAAAACTCCCCAGATATCTTTAATTTACCCAATCATAAATTAGTTAGGGCTGATCGTCAAGGAAAAAGGGGTGGCGGTGTTGCGTTTTATATTGCGCAAAATTTACAGTTCAAAATCCGTTCTGAAATCACGTTAAGATATGCAGAAACGTTATTTATTGAAATTGAGAACCCAATCTCTAAAAACGTTATTATAGGTTTAATTTATCGACCTCCTGATCTGAATTGTGAATTATTTTGTGATGAATTGGATTTATATCTCCATAAGATAGGTAATGAAAGCAAACATGTTTTTATTTTTGGTGATTTCAACATTAACTTTTCCCCCACATCCGATAACAATAATTCCCTTAATTTTATGCATTTAATGTATTCATATGGTTTTATGTCGATTATCAATAAACCCACCAGGATAAATCCACACTCGTCAACTCAGATTGATAATATATTTTCGAATGTGTATAATAATACAATTATGGGGGGTATATTATGTTCTGAAGTTTCTGATCATTTACCAATATTTTCAATTTGTGAATGTAAAGTGGGTCGCAATAAATTACATGATAAAATATGGTACTATAAAGAGTCAAAACGTAATGTGGAATTATTGAAACAGAATTTATTTTTAGAGGAATGGACAGATATTTATAATATTAACAATGTTAATTTGGTATATAAATGTTTTAATGATAAATTGTTGTATTATTATGAAAATAATATTCCTTTATGCAGAATAAAAAGTAACCGAAATAAACCAAGAAATCCTTGGATTACAAAAGGTATTTTGAAATCCATAAACACTCGTAATTTTTTGTATAAGTTACATATTCGTAACCCAACTGAATCTAATTTGAATATGTATAAAGTTTATCGAAATAAATTGACAAAATTGATTCGTTTATCCCGCAGATTATATTTTTCTGATAGAATGAAAAAGGTTTCTTCGAATATTAATGCAACATGGAAAATTATTAAAGAGGTCCTAGGTAAAAAGCCTGATTCTCCGCCAACGGATGATATCACATTAAACGGTATTAAAATAAATGATCCTAATATGTATGCTAATTCATTTAACTCATTTTTCGTTAATATCGGTCCGGAACTTGCTACTAAAATTAGCAATACTTCTGCTCATTTTACAGATTATCTTTTTGACCAAAATCAAGAGTCTATTTATTTTAACCCAACAAGTCCCAGTGAAATCATTAGTATCACTAAATCTTTAAATAGCTCTAAATCTTGTGGTTCTGATAAAATAAGTATGATGTTATTGAAAGAAATAGTTTATCCACTCGCAGAACCGTTAAGTTATATATTTAATCTTTCTTTATCACAAGGTATTTTCCCTGATCTGCTGAAAATAGCGAAAGTTAATCCTGTACATAAAAAAGATGATCCTCATGAAATTAGCAATTATCGTCCTATTTCTTTATTGCCTAGTATATCCAAAATCTTAGAAAAAATTGTTTATAATAGACTTCTTAAATTTATTAATAAGTATGATTTACTTATTCCCAATCAATATGGTTTCAGAAAAAATTATTCAACTGATTTAGCACTAATACAAATTTATGACAAAATCACGAGTGCTTTTGCAAACAAAGAACATGTTGCAGGTATATTTTGCGATTTGAGTAAAGCATTCGATACTCTTGATCATTCTATTTTACTCACCAAACTTAGTCATTACGGTATTCGAGGACAAGCACTTTTATGGCTTAAAGATTATCTAACTAATAGAAGACAATATGTTATTTTTAATGGTTGTGAATCTGACCCCCTTTTAATTAAATGTGGTGTTCCTCAAGGCTCAATTTTAGGCCCATTATTATTCCTTCTTTATGTTAATGATATCATAAATACATCCTCTCTTCTCTCTTTTGTTCTATTTGCTGATGATACGAATATATTTTATTCTCATAAAGATCTTAAGATTTTAAATGACACTTTAAATATTGAAATTAGTAAAGTATCAAATTGGTTTAAGTCTAATAAACTTTCTTTGAATATAAAAAAGACTCATTTTATTCATTTCAAACTTCATTCTCATAATGAAGATACGTTGATACATATTAACATTGATGATATCCCATTAGAAAAGAAAATGAATTCAAAATTTCTAGGAGTATATATAGATGAAAGTTTGACTTGGAATGAGCATTTACATTATGTTACAACGTGTATTTCTAGAAATATAGGGATAATTTCCAAGCTGAAGTTCTTTCTTCCTCGTTCAACTTTATTTCTATTATATAATTCCTTAATTCTCCCATATATAAGTTATTGCAATGTTGTATGGGGCACTTGCGGCTCTACCAAAATAAATTCTATATTTAAATTACAAAAGAAAGTTATACGTATTTGTACAGGATCGCATTTTCTGGCTCATACTGATTCTTTATTTCATGAGCTTAAAACATTGAAGGTTTTTGATTTGAATATTATTCAAGTAGCAGTAATTATGTTCAAATATATACATCATCAACTTCCATCATCGTTTGATAACATGTTTAGGTTCAATACTTCTGTTCATTCGTACCCTACTCGTATATGTAGAAATTTCCACCTTTTGAATCCCAAATTATTAGTGACACACAAATCTATAAGACATTCGGGTCCGGATATTTGGAATAATCTCCCGGATAATATAAAGTCTTGTTCAAGTATTTATTCTTTGAAAGCTTCACTTAAACGATATTTGATACAATTATATTCTCCAAACCAATTGAGCTAACAAATATTTATAGTATAGATTGTCATCTTATTGTCAATCTCAATTTTCTTCCTACAACTGCATCTTGCACTCTCACCTGCAACTGCACTGCACTCACCTGATCACCTTCCTCCAAGAGAGTTATGTCGTTGGATAGTCATTTTATGAGGCCTCCATCCATTTCAAGCTTAATCGCTTATGATGGTGGTCTCCTGCATTCAATTATCTCTGCTGTTTACTGAAAAATACTGTATATTTTATTTTATGTTTCTGTGTACCTACATTGCTCAATGCAATCACCTATGTGAATCTATTTATGTACTGTTATCGATTTATTTCACTGCACTTGTTATTCTTTGTCTTTGTACTTTTTGAAGTTTGCATTCAAATTGCATCTGATTGAATGCAGAAATAAAAGCAAACAAACAAACAAACAAACAAACGTGTATCATTTGTTGTGATGTCCTGCATCACAGCACCGTGTGCTCATCTTCTGTGTTGGGCTATATTATGTCCTGTCTGGTCATGGCTGAGTGTTCTGCTACGGGTGTTCTGCTGTGAGTCTCACTTCAGACGTCTCATTCAGATCCTGAGGAAGGCCTGATGACCGGCCGAAAGCTTGACTGAATAAAAGGGAGACTCAAGATCGAGAGCAACGTCCGCCTCGGTCTAATTTCTTTCAGTATATATATACATACATATATATATTATTATTATTATTATTATCATTATTATCATTATTATCATTATTATCATTATTATCATTATTATCATTATTATTGTTATTATTATTATTATTATTATTATTATTATTATTATTATTATAAGAAGAAGAATGAGTCTCAAATATGCCATCTGTAAATCCAACAAGGTTTTTATTCACAAAATTTTCGGCCTGCCTCGGGCCTTCGTCATTGTGGTGTATTTATGTCCCAAGGAGGTTTTATACATGGAGTTCCAACTGGCTGTAATTATTCAAACAGTTGTTAGATTTCTATTGATGTACAAAGGAATTACGCAGGTGCACTTGTGCCTTTGATGATCGATGTTCCTTGCCGCCGTCTTGCTGAGCATTCTGAAGATTAATTTTGAACGTTATCATAATGTTGGCCATATTTTGCTTATCTATTTATTAAATAAAATGAAATTTCAATTAATGATTAAGCACGTAAAACAAAAGACAATTCGGTCCAGAAATTTGCGCAAAAGTGTAAATTAGATCTGTATCATGTGAAAATGCTTAAAACTGTACCATCCTAGAAAGCTGGTTTTATCACTTTTTCGCTTAGTTTCCGCAAATGAAACTAATATGGAATAATCTTCAAGTATAATTCTTTATTGATAGATATATCAGATTAGTGACCGGGTATGACCAGTGGAGTATTTTTCATCTGTTTTTCAGCATTTTCTGCTCAATTTCTATTCGCGCATCCTCATGTCTGTACCAACTACCTTTTATAAGAAGGGATAGCGAAAAGAAATTACCATCACAAAGAAATATCTTCCTTTGAAAGTGGCTAGTGATTATGCAATGAGACACGAGTCAATATTGTCTTCCTATCTGCGCGGCAGATCCTGTTTGGCACAGGCTTCAAATGTTTTTGAGCGGCGGCTTCGAACATCTAGTAAAGGAAATGAGACGGTTGTAGTCCATGGGCCAGGCCAGATATTGGTACCATCTGAGGTGGCAAAACCTTTTTGGTGTCATTTTGTTTGTCGGGCATAGATATGCTTATCAAGCTATGATAGGATAGCATTTCCAAATGAGTAGCTTAGTCATAGTAAATGAATTTTTAACCAATTTGGTCTCGTTGTTATATCCCTATACTTCTGAATCGAAACTAACCGCTATACAAAGAAGAGCACTGTCTTCTGTATGTTCCATAGAGCTGTAAAATGCAGCTCTATGGTATGTTCACAGGTGTTCTATTGTAAACGCGGTGCGCTTAGTCTTTATTCAAGGCAGCGAAGGGAATATCCAAAGGTTATTATGTCCACAGCACTTAGTCGTTATTCTAGACGGCGAAGGGAATATCCAAAGCGTATGATACAGTGTATATCCTTTTATCTAAAAAAACAACAACAACAAAAGCAATCCCTCGTGAATTTTACCGTATCTATCAATTATTTATCGTTTTCCGGCGAAAACGCTACGGTGAAAACGCTGATACCACGCCAATGTCGCTATATTTCCCTCCAACAATATAAGATAATGCAAAAACAAAGTACCGGTACACTACGATACATTATAATGAATGATATTGTAAATGAACAGGGTGATTTTTCTTTTGATGTATTTGTTGATAGGGTAGTATAAAAACAGTATAGATAATCCCTTTTATGAGGAAATTTAGATATGATAAAGGTATATTGGTCTAGATAAAGACTAAGCGCACCGCGTGACAGCTGTGGACGTCATAACCCTTTGGATATTCCCTTCGCTGCCTTGAATAAAGACTAAGCGCACCGCGTTTACAACAGAACACCTGTGGACATACAGAAGGCAGTGCTCTTCTTTGTTTAGCGGTTTAGTTTCGATTCAGAAGTATAGGGATATAAAAACGAGACCAAATTGGTTAAAAATTAATTTATTATGACTAAGCTACTCATTTGGAAATGCTATCATAGCTTGATAAGCATATCTATGCCCGACAAACAAACTGACACCAAAAAGGTTGTGCCACCTCAGGTGATACCAACAACCCATTTTTCGGGTCTTGGCCCATGGACTATTGTGACTCCATTCTCTAGAACCTCCTTGATTGTCCTAGTATACACCACACTGACAAAGGCCAGAGGCAGGCTGAAAA
Organism: Diadema antillarum; assembly: GCF_040938485.1. Lineage (NCBI taxonomy): Eukaryota > Metazoa > Echinodermata > Echinoidea > Diadematoida > Diadematidae > Diadema > Diadema antillarum. The sequence continues at coordinate 283,510 of NW_027271014.1, read as the reverse complement.
TTTTGTGAAGGTCGAAGGCCAACACGTGGAAAATTCAAAGATGAACATATTATATAATATGTACGTAATTATGCATGTGCGTAACGTACACATGGACGTACACGAGCTCACAAGCAAAAGGGCATGCGCTCAAAAGCATAGCACTCAGTCACACGAACCTAGGAACAACATTGGAATATCATTTGATTTCATTGATTTTTCATGTTCAAATAATACAAAATTTTGATGAAATACCTAGAATCATTTGACCAAACGGGTAAAAAAAGGCAGAGTTGTAGAGTTCGGCAAATTAAAGAAAAAATATCACCTCAATCATCAGAATGTTCGGGATTATTATTATTCATAAGCGTAGCATAAAACATGAACAGCATATTGTAGGATAAGAGTTGTCTCCCAGTACAGCAAGAAGTCTTGAATATGAGTGACACAAAAGGGCAGGCGGAATTCTTAAGGGTTATAGGTCTTAATGAAATCCATGCAGGAAGCAATTATGAGGCTTTTTTACACAGTTTTGGGTTCATCGATGTAAATATTGATAAATCCAAGTACCTGACAGTGCAGTTGGAGTCGTTTAGAACTTGCGTAAGATTTTGCACTCGACGCTTTAGTGGGGAGCACGCTGTTCTTGAAATGACGTCATCATCCCTCCCGTAGGATGGATGTTTGTTGTTTTGCCCTGTACAACTGACGTGTGCGAATCGTCCTGGAATCATCAAAGGTTCACGGTTTTTTGTACATGATTGGTCAAGTGTTGTTGCCAACAATCAGATAACACGCTGAAGGTTAAAATGTGGTTTTTCATGACTTCAAAGCAATGTTGGTAAATAGGTCGAATAGTAGAGGTCATGGTAACTTCATACAATACATTGCTTTGCCAGGCTCATTGTGGCCAGACTTCAGTCACGGATATTATCACAATTATTAGCATTGCCAATATGTATTAATTACAGGGGAGGTCATAATCGACTCTCGTTGTCTTGGAAACGTCGTTCAATGGAATGTCTTAAAAGCAAAATGTGTGAGTAAAGTCCCCAAAGGCCGTGTCACACCTTTCCTGGCAAGCTACCCGGGCTTGTTGCGAGTAGGTATTTTCCAGCACGCAGGAGAATTTTCTGCGGGCGGACAAGAATGTTTGCGAGTTTCGCACGTGTGTCTTACCTGCTAGACGCGTGTTACTTACCTTCTACTTGCGTGTGAACTGCGTGAGAGCGTTGAAACCAATCCATTTTCTGTTACGAGAGACTTACTGGTATTGCGAAGTACCTGCATTGGAGTTGTCTGCGAGGTGCTGCCAGTAAGGGTCTCCTACTGGAGTTCTGCGTGTTCCTCTGCGGAAGAACCCCCATGACTCACTAGGAACAAGTTCTGAGCATGCTCAAGGCCTTGTCATACCGTATCTGGGGAGGTTTTACGGGTTGACTTGCGGGAAACAAATTTGCTACCCTGAGCTCTCCGGATGAAGTTGGTCCGCACCTGACAGTACCTACCGCGTATCTCGCCCGTAGTTGCCCGGAGGTGCGCCCGCAAGTCCGATTTACGCGCAGCAAAGTTTTGAGCATGACCAAAACTTTTTCCGGATGAGTCGCGGGGATTGCCCACAGAGGTCCACGCAGAACGCCAGTAGGAGGCCCTTCACGTCAGCACCTCGCAGGCAACTCCCACGCAGGTATACTTTGAAGTCCCCGTATGCGGCCAACATAATGGCATTCTGTGGGACTTCTGCCATTCCTTCAGAGGAATTCCTTCACTGAGTTGCCAGCCCCCACGCGCCTGGCACGCAGGTCACACAGAATGCCTGCAAGTAGAACTTAAGTAGCACGCGTCCAGCAAGTAAGACGCATGCACTGACTCGCCCAAATCCTTTTCCGCCCTCAAAAATTGTCCGGTATGCTGGAAAATCCCCAGATGCAACAAGCCCGTGTATATTGCCCGGCAAGGTGTGATAGGGCCTATACACGGTTGCGGGTAAAAAGATTTGAGTACGCACCTCCGGGCGACTACACGTGAGATACGTGCTAGGTACTGTCATGTGCAGGTAATCTGCGGGGACCTCCGGATAGTAAAGGCTGTGTCACACCGTTCCGGGCAAGCTACGCGGGCTTGTGGCGAGGAGGTAGTTTCCAGCACGTAGAAGATTTTCAGCGGGCGAACAAGAATGTTTGCAATTTTCATTCGTGCCTTGTCATACCGTACGGGGGAAGTTTTGCGGCTTGACTTGCGGGGAAACAAATTTACTCCCAGGAGCTCTCCGCAGTTGGTCCGCACCTGACAGTATCTAGCGCGTAGTTGCCCGGAGGTGCTCACGCAAGTCCAATTTAACCGCAGCCAAGTTTTGAGCATGACCAAAACTTTTTCCGGGTGAGTCGCGGGAATGCCCGTAGAGGTCCACGCAGAACGCCAGTAGGAGGCCCTTAGCGGCAGCACTTCCCAGGCAACACGCAGGTACTTCGAAGTCCCGTATGCAGCCAAGATAATGATATTCTGTGGGATTTCAGTCATTCCATTAGAGGAATTCCTTCACTGAGTTGTCAGCCCCCACGCGACTGGTACAAAGGTCACACAGTATACTCGCAAGTATGATTTAAGTAGAACGCGTCCAGCAAGTAAGACACACGCGTTGACTCGCTCAAATCCTTTTCCGCCCTCAGGAATGTCCGGTATGCTAGAAAATCCCTACACGTAACAAGCCCGAGTAGCTTGCCTGGAAAGGTGTGACAGGGCCTAAACACGGTTGCGGGTAAAAAAATATGCGTGCGCACCTCCGGGCGACTACGGTTGAGATACATGCTAGGTACTGTGCTAGGTCATGTGCGGATCATCTACGGGGACCTCCTGGTAGTCAAAACCCATACCCCATATCTAATTCATCCCTCTGCCTGATAATCCCATGCTTTCGATTAATGGGCAGATTGTTAGAGAATATTAAGTAGAGCAGAATATGGTTTGCATTGTAAGCGGATTAAAGCATGAGTAGCATAAGAGGGCTGATAAAAACGTCTAAAGAAATCCTTAGTCACCACTATGTATAGTCAATGATAAGCTTCCCACTTTGACATAATCTTTACGTGTGAGTCTTTTCAATTTAACTGTCTCTCTCTTCAAATTGAATTTGCTAAGATCGCAATTGCTAATCTGTAAGTTAACAAACATGTCGGAAAAAAGGAACCAGTGGGACTCGAACCTGTCATCTACTGCTTTCCGGGCAGCGACACTGCCACTAGGCAATGGTGGTATGTTCACACCTGAACCTTCACCCCTCTGAATAATAAATGTCCAACTTGGACTACTTAACATAACAATGTCAGTATTTTGGAGTTTGGGTATTTGTTTCATGTTCATCGTGTCACTGCCGGCAACCGGAATTGACCAGGCACAGCCTGGTGGTAGTGTCGCTGCCCGGAAAGCAGTAGATGACAGGTTCGAGTTAAACTGTTAACCGAGGTGCCTATATTTACATGATCTGTGATGTTTTGACTTATTCTGATTAAAATAGTCACGATATTTGACTTTTCGGTGGTCGGACATCAATGCTTTGTTTCGTTGTGTGCGTGTGTATGTGTGTGTATGTGTACGTGTGTGGTGTTTGCGTGTGTGGGGAGGGGGTGGTGTTTTCTTTTCTTCCAGACAAAGGTTGCAGTGGTGAGAAAAAGCTTGTCGGGAGTGAAATTCATGTTCAATGCATGAGAATAAGTGCGTGTATAAACCCTTGTCTGCACTTTCATGTTATATAGTCAAGTCATTATGCTTGTTTGTCAGGGATTTTATGAGACATTTTACCTAAAGAGATTTCAGAAAAATCATGGTGAGATACCGTAATATATTAGATCGTCTCACTAATAAGATATTGTGTTAAAGGAATTTTGTTTGATTCAGCATACTTTACCTTCAATGGCAAAATTTTGGTTCACAACTGTAATTTCAAGGTGTCTCTTGTATTATCATTGCACTACCATACCACGAGATTATCATATGAACTCATCATGTTTATTTGCACATATTTTCTCAAGCTTTATATCACGAATCGGTAATCGCCCCCGCGCAACAGAGACAAAATGGAAGAATACAATGATTAGACAAACAAAATAACAATGATTAATGTAAAATTCCTAAACTATTCAGCTTTTGTTCCGATGGTTATTTTGGCTTGATTTTGATATTACTTTTGTGGAATAAAATTAATGTCAATCTACGGCCTACCACAAACCACTAGAAGACGGATAACATTCATTCCAACTTAACCGCACTGCACAATGTACGATGCACGTGACTGACATTGCATGATCATGCAAATATTTACTGAGAGATGAAGGACATGAAAAAAAGACCCATATACAAAGAAAATGTCGAAATCATCACGATAGGCTTCCATGCTTGCCTGAACAACTAAACAAGGGACGGTCTGTAATCAAAGAAAAGGTCCCAATGTTCTCTCTTTTGTTTTCTTACTCGACAATTTGGAGGAAAACTATGCCGCTTCAGTTTTAGCTCAATTTCACCACAACCGACTTACTTCAGAATTATAGCAACGCCAATAAGTATTCATTTCACGCCTTTAAAGGTAGTTTTGGTGTGAGACTGAAAATTTACTGAAAAAAAAGTACGCTTATCTACAATTAAGTTCCTATCATCACGTTCTGTCCACGCGATGCTTAAAAGTCCTGTTTACCTTTGGCAGCAGTGATTTCAAAAATTTTCAAGATATCGCAAAAAATTTCAAACTTTTTTGAAATTCTCGCCGAAGTAAAAACGACATTCGCGAACAATTGACGACGCTTCCGAACCCTCACGTTCGTTTGGCGATCTTTTGCAGACTAAAATACGAATGCTGGATTTTGCCATTCGCGTCCTTCGCAAATCGTTCGCGTGCTCCGTGAAATCCCACCCTTATACTTGTTTACCTCTTGATTCTCGGCCAAGTAGTTTCGTTTCACCCCCTCAAATTTGATTTTCCTTCTCCGTGATCTATAAATTTTCGGAGGCGTAGAAACAGAGACGTCAAACGCTAATTCCATTGATTGGTATTATGGTTCAATGACTTAATGCAGCCGAGAATTTGTCCTCCATAAATGGTGGTCGTAACATAGGCCTCCGAAATTAGCATTGGCTGCCATGTACTGCTGCTTGGCCTTACAAGAGGCTTCGTACAATTGGTAATCGTTGTAGTTCTATTCTGTGAAACGCATAATTAAAAACTCTTGTTAATATTTTCATGGTTTGTGAATAATATGGTTGATATTTTCATACAAGTGGATAAATATAACTTACTGAAACTGAAACTGAATTAACACTTTAACTTCTATAAAATACCGTATAAATGGACAAACTATTTCAGTGATGATGGTACTGTTCGTACATTGGAACTGTTCGCTATTTCACGATCAGACGCGTCTCTCTTACGAAGACTTGTAGGATTACAGGGATGTAGACTGACACACACACACACGCACACGCACACACACACACACACGCACACACGAACACACGCACACACATATACAAACACACCCACACACACACACACACACACACACACACACACACACGGCTGACCCTATCACTTCCGCGCGTGTTGCTTTGTATCCAGGATCTGTCAGGTAGTGGAGTGTACATCCTCTGTTCTCTCTACCGGTGTCAGACATGCCCCCGTTTCACATCACATCTTAATACATGTAGGCCTACTCAGAAACATGTATGCTTAACACAGACCATTCTCCTTGTTGAAACGAAATAGCTTCCAAATGCATCTCAGGAGCAATTTCTTCTAAGCTCATTCCACGTACAGGAAACGTTGGCGTTTCTCTTAGCATGATTAAACGCGAAAGTCCGAGTAACCGAAAAGCTAAAGCTGGTTTGACGAACATAAAAAAAAGAAGAAAGTAAGCAGTTGCTCACATGAACACGGAAAGGTCAATTTTATGTATACGCTTTTAGGCAAATGCTTCAACTCAAAGCATTTGCTTGTAGTAGAGGCTACTATGTAATCCCGTGAGATTTTTGTGCCAAAATTGATTTTTTTTTTGCTAACTTTGTCAATTTGGGGATACTGAATCCAAAAAAACGTTAATTCCATTTTTCCGACCACGTCTTCAGCCGCCATTTTTAATTTCAAAATGGCCGCCATAGCAAACTGTATTTTCATCCATATCTCATTAAGTGAGCATTGTAGAAGCTTCAAATTTGGTGCAAAAATGTATGGTTGTGATGTCAGACACTCTGGTATACCTTTTTGGGCAAGTCCAAGATAAGGTCCCCTCAGAAGGCAAAATTTCATCTTTGCTCAATATTGACATGTTTGGTATCATTTTGAAGCTTATGAGTTGAAGTTTTGATTTCCATGGAGGAAAAAATGATATTGTGTAAATTTATGCAAATTTCAAGGGCTTCATTTGCATAAATGTGAAACACAGCGTTACGTATGGGACATTTATAAAAATTCATATTAATTCAAAGGAAAGCAAATAATATGTGATTGATATGTGGACATAAGAAGTTCATCACATAGTTTAACTTGGTATGAAAATTTAGGGATTATGCAAATGATTATGCAAATTAGCTCGTGTCCTATCAAGAGATGTCCCATACGTAACAAAATGAGGTCATTTTTTTAGGTTTTTTCTGAAATTGCTAAGGTTATTTTAATGCCCTTTTGGAAAGTTCTAATTTATTGTTTAGAGAAATTAAATACCAGAGAAAAAATTAAAAAAAATAAAAGAAATATTTTTTATTAGACATTGAAATAATGTTACGTATGGGACAAATGCGTTACATATGGGACATCCTCATACATATTGCATGTGAATGCATGTAGCTAGCTAGGAAGGTCTCTCAGTACACAAATGGTCAATCATCCTGAAGAAAGCATCCCAACATTGTAGCTACTTTTTGAGTTATAGACACTTGAAACAATACATGAACTTGATTGAACAATTTTCAGAAAGGGGGAGGGGAAAATGGCAAAATACACAATGAAAAATCAGCATTAAAGGGATGGTCTAGTTTTTTGTAGAAATGGGGATTCAGTTTTCAACATTTAAAGAGATGATTGGAAACCAATTTATATGAATTACTTAAGAGCATAAAATCCTAAGACTAGAGGAATTCAAAGTTTATGTGATGGAGATCCAATTTGAAATGGTTGTGATATATATAGGAAAAAATAAAAAGTAAAATGATTTTTTTTTCATTGCAAGTGATACACAAATTGTCCTTATTCAGTTTTCAGTAGTAGCCACAACAAAAAATTCATGGGTATGCATACTGAGGTGTGACTCGATTCAATGACGTTGCTGACTGCTAGACAGACATCATATATCTACTCGATCACTGGGGTTTCACGCAGCAGGTATTGCTTATTTATTAAACTTAATATTTCTTGTGTCAAGTTGTTTTTTATTGAAACTAAATGGCAAACTGCCCTTCATCAATGCAAGTAAACACTTTAAACTATTCAGTGTTTCAGTAGTAACTATCCTGATAAAAATAGGGCATACATACTCCGGTTGGTCATAAAAAATATAGAATATGATTGAATATGATTATGATGGTAAATACATTGTATCTGGGGAATATTGTTCTCTTGTCAATCTGGATCAGTATTTGAGTAATTTCAACTGATTCCACCTCAATAATTATGCAAAAATGTGTTTAAATGGGTATTTTGCAAAATTATTTTGCAAAATACCCATAAACATGGTTCTCCACACACTAAACGAATGGGGGACAAAGGGCATGCATACCCAGGTTGGTCATAAAGATATAAAAATATGATTGAATATGATTATGATGGTGAATATTTGGGGAATATTGTTTCCTTGACAATCTGGATCAGTATTTGAGTAGTTTCAACTGATTTTACTTCAATAATTATGCAAAATACCCATAAACATGGTTCTTCACACACTAAATGAATGGGGGACAAACTGTCCCATACGTAATTGTCCCATACGTAACACGTCATGTCTGTCTTTAATTAGAAGCTGTAATTAGAGCTTTTTGCCTAATGACATGAAACTTACCTGTGATAATCTTGAGTGTTGTGACTTTCATCACAGTGAGTTACAAGTTGTAGAATGATATACTTTCAGAGAGTTTTGAGGTTGAAAAAAATGTTCAAAAAAACAAAATTTTTCTGGTCCCATACGTAACGGCACATATTTTCTCTTCTAGAATATAATTGTCAAGGTCATTTTTCTCAATTTTTTACATGATTATACTTCTTCTAGATATCAATCACCATGATGAAGTTCAATATGATCAAAGGCCATTAACACTATTTTTCAGGTCATAAAAGTCTCTGAATGTCCCATACGTAACGTGCGCATTATCTTGGACTTGCCCTTTTTCTGATATTATGGATTGTTTGATACAATTTGTAGGCTGCCATCTTGAATTTCAAAATGGACGCCATAACAAACAGTATTTTGAACCATATCTCATACAGTGAGCATTGTAGAAGCTTCAAATTTGGTGCAAAATGCATGGTTTGTGATGTCAGACACTCTGATATATCATTTTCTGTTATTGTGGCTTGTTTTGATACAATTTATAGGCTGCCATCTTGAAATTCAAAATGGCCGCCATAGCGTTTTTACCCATATCTCATGTTGCAATTATTGTAGGAGCATCAAATTTTCAATAATGCACATGCTTGTGGTGTCCAACGTTCCAGTACAGCTGTTTCCTATTGTCGATCATTAGATAGGCCACCATCTTGAAATCCAAGCTGGTGGCCAGAGAAAAACATATAATACTGTGGTAAGCGCCTTAGATAAATTTGCCAAAATTGTCTTAGTTAGACCGAATTCATTTTCAGGTCACGCAGAACGACAACGATCTCTTAATTCAAAATGGCCGCCATAAATTCAGACTGTAAGGACGAGGTTCCAATGACGTCATCAAGCCATCCTGAGGGGCAAAAACTTTGTGGGGGGAGGGGTCCCATACCACTTCCCATAAGTGTGGGCAAGCGTGTAAGCGTTACATCCCACGTCCCATAATAGCGCCAAGCGGGTATGTGATTCGCTTTAATACACGTGATTTGTTTTTGCCTCTCAGGCAAAACATTATTTGGTGTTGTGGAACCTCGTTAATAGTTATATTTAATCCCATTTATTAAGTATTTGTACAAAAGTAAGCATTGATACGATTAAAGGTGATCTTCAAAAACTTGATGCTGCCTCGAGAGAATGAAGACAAACAAGGAAAAGTCTCGCAATGGCAAGAAATGCCATGGTCACTCTATCAGGCATCCCATTTACAAGCTTGTTTGTTGTCCACAAAATGAAACAACTCATCAGGGAGCTCATAATTGCTGAATGTATTTCTGGAATGACACAGAATGAATAAGGAATGCCAATGAGAAGGTTTTTCCTGATTGCCCTTGTGTGGGTCATCCTCAATTATCAAGACTTCCAAGATGCTTACTGCTGTACCGCCAATGCCTCTAAAACTACAAAGGAGCAATAATAGCTCAGTTCTGTGGCAATCTCAACAATTGTCACTGCACTGAAACTGATGAATGTGGTGTTTGGCAATCAGGTATCGGAAACATTCAAGGAGGATATTCTAGAAAGAGATGAAAAGGGAAGTTTTCATGTTCTGTACTAAGAATTTGTATCTGAAAGAATTAAAAAAAATAATCTGTCTGGGATAATATGAGAAAGGCCAGACATTCAGCTCTTGCAATTGAAATACACCATGCAACATGTGCAAGATTGGATCAAAAGTCATTAAGCTTAAGAGGACCACTACCTTCTTATAACACTTCTACCGATACAACAGTCTGATAGACCTGCCATTATCCAGTCATTACTGGACGATACAATTATCGAGAGTTATAAGTTCTACTGTTCTATTAAGTAATTCCACAATCACTCTTCATCTCACCTCATTCTTACTAACAAAGGTTCATTTTTCATATCCATGCCTTAGAAACCCACAAAACTGAGCCAAATAATCAGCCTGAAAGTTGAAATACTGATCAGCAAATTCCATCTGACATAGAACGGGGAAAAACAAACAAACAAAGGGTTTATCAAAGATGCCACGGGAGCTGCCATCCGTCACAATGAGGAAGCAGATATCTTCATTCCATTGCATGTATTAGATGCTACTTCAGGAGCAACAGGGAATTTCAGAGATATTGATGATTATTACTTATAGACACTGACATTTTCATTCTTCTAATGGATCTTTGCTTTACTTTTGATACTGCATCGCATGTTGTCTGCTCCATCACTGGAAAAGGGGAGATGATTAAGTACAGTTGACATTGTTGAGAGATTATGTTCTGCAAATTGTTGCGAAAAACAAAGGTCTGCTTGGTCATGCCTTTCATGGCACAGGCTGAAGTTGAAAATTTGAGGATGTCTCAAAGAGCAGATGGATCAAGAATTCTCTAAGCCTTGAATCATGCAGAATGTGCAATGACACAATCCATGCCTTCCAGAAGTTGGGCGTGGATGACTTCAACCAGGACAATCTCCCGCTTTGCTCTCGTAGAGTCTTGATACAACACATCCAGAGAACAAACCTTGTAAACCTTCACAACCTAATCTGTGCCTCTACTTACAGGGGAATATAATATGGTACATTGTAGTTATTTCCAGCGGATATACATAAACTGTGCAATTAAATGCTTTGAGCTTCCTACACCAACGGTAGCCACAGAATTCATTATCATGTTCATAATAATGGCAAGAAATGCAAAAGTCGTTGTTTCTGTAAGAATTTAGAACAAACTCTCCCCTGTGTACAGCCCTATATATGTGACCCTGCACCTCAAAACAAACAAAAAGTCGCCAGACATGAATTTTTAGTTAAGACCATATTCTGAAAGAGCAGACTTTAAGCTTTAAAATGATGTATAACTCAAATCAAATGGACTCTCCTAACCTATCTAAATACTGGAAAGAAAGCACAAACTCAGGAAAAGTGTGAACTGAGAAAAGAGGCTCTGAAGTACAGTGTCTATTCAAGCGCTTAATCTTTACCAAACCGTGCTGGCTGTGCGATGAATGGGACAAAAAACAGGAAGTAAATCACCAGAGTGACAACAATGAAGGGATTATCAGATTAAATTGAAATTAGGCATGCCTCATTAACACATTCTGTCCGTAATTAATGCCAACTTTCAAAGCAGTAGCACTATCCTTTCAAAAGTTATTAGAGTTGAAAGTGAAAAGTGTGGACAAGGTTTTTCAGAAATGAAAAAGGGATTCTAAAGACACACCTAATCACACTATTCTACCAAAAATGTTCGAGATAAACTGCTTAAAAAAAAATACACTTTCCTGCCTGTTTTATGATACCAAATTTTAGCGTAATGTAAAAAAAGACAGCCAATGCGAATAATCCATTATTACAGAATGAATATAATTATGTGTGTGTGTCTGTGTTTGTAAAAGAATGTACAATGTACACCACCATAAACATAGATATGCCTAAAAGTTGCTTGTAACCACAGATATTAGCTGAAAAGCAGCCATTTTGAATGATAAAATGGCAGCCTCAAAAATGGTCTGCAATTTTAGGGAGGGGATCAAAGTACATCTGAATGTTCAACATCATGAGCCCGGTTTATGCCCGAAATGTGAACTTTCTATATTGTTTACAACATGAAATATGGGTCAAAATATACATTCTGGTACGGCGGCCATTTTGAATTTCGAGATGGCCACCTATATCAAAATCGACCATCATTTGAGATAAAGATGTTTCAGAAAGTCTGATAGCAAACGCATGCTCCTTGCCCCAAGTTAGAACCTTACACAATGCATGCAATATGAGATATAGGCCCAATTACATTTGCTCTGGTGGCCATTTTGAATTTCAAGATGGCCGCCAACCAAAATTATCCATCATTCAAAACAAAAATTTATATATTAGCATATCTGACATCATAAGCATGCTTTTTGCCCCCAAATTTATAATTTCCATAGTTCTTACAAGCTCAGATACAGGTAAAAATACATTTAGCTATGGCGGCCATTTTGAATTTCAAGATGGCAACCCTCAAATTGTATTAAAACAATCTACAATATCAGGAAATGGTGTATCACATTGTCTGACATCATAAACATGATTTTTGCATCAAATTTGAACCTTCCATGATGCTCACATTATGAGAACTGGGTCAAAATAAAGTTTGCTATAGCGGCCATTTTGAAATTCAAAATGGCGGCTGAAGACGTGGTCGAAAAAATGGAACCAAAGTTTTTTGGATTCAGCACCCCCAAATTGACCAAGTTAGCTAAAAAATCCATTTTGGCACGAAAATCTCACGGGATCCAATATTTCGACATAGCAGACCGTACTATTGCGGGCAGCAAGCAACTGCTTGTACTTTCTGGTGAAGCTCGTTGTTTACAAGCAACTGCTTATTTTTATGCATACCTGGTCCACTCAGAGGGCTGCAACACAAGCAAAATAACATTGCTACCTTGTATACATACGGCCCATTGTTTCTGTAACTGTAGTGTGATTTCCTTGCACTATGTGAAAGACAAAACATAAGCTACTTAGAATTCACTCACCTTTTCAAAAGTGCTATATATTTCAGACTCTAATTTTCTCGTAAAAAGTAACTCAGATTATCGTCTGACGCTCAAAACGTCAAACACGCAAATTGTGAATTACCGTATCTTTCTTTACGAACCATCCAAGAATAATCATAACTAATTTCAGTTAATGAGCAATGTATCTTGCCTAGCTAAAGACGGTCTTTATCGATGGAATTTGCATTTCTTTGTCTTTTTATTTACTATTACAAATCATTTTGACTGACAAAACAAAAATGATATAACCACAAAGGTAAAGCATTTTTCTAGCCAAAAAAGACAAAAACAAAACAAAGCAAAACATAGATATTTGAAAGCCAATATTTTGTAAAAGCGTCGTAGCTTCGATATTACAGCAAAGTTTGGTTAACTACTCATTCCTAGTAAAATGAATGGTCATTGTGAAACCGTGGAATAATGATAAAAAAAAATATTGATATTCCAATCATCATTATCATCAGTGTAATACTAACACCATCATCAATTTCACAGTTTTATGGTCAGGAAATATAATCGGATACTAATAATTTCGATTTGCAAAAATTTTGATCAAGAATTTGAAGATGATGGTGGAATAAAAAGAAAGCTATGACCTTCAACTTGATTAGCGGCATAGAGCCCAGAGGTTCACATTTGCTGTCCTGAAGAAATCCGCAAGACAGTTTGAGTTCGTTACGCACGATGCGCTGTTTATCGGTACACTCTCCAATAGTGCGGAGCCGTGTCTAAAGAGTTTGCTTGTTTACCTTTTGATCTACGCACACGCTGTTTTGTTCTGTTTTGTCCCTCAACTTTGATTGTGTTAATTTTCGGAGGCGGAGAAACAGAGGCGTCAAGCGCTCATACCATCGGTTGGTACGGTTCAATGATTTAAACGCAGCCCTGAGAATTCGTCCTATAAAAGTAATCACTGCATGATTCTACTTGAGAAATCATTACTTGCCCCCTTTGAGAGGACGTTTTGCAGTCTTCATGTTACCTCCGTTATGACAACTTCATCACTTCTCCGAGATTGTGCTGCTATGAAAACTACATCCTCTTGAGGAAACAGAAACATTGCCTCAACAATCTTCAAAGTTCATCGAAGTAAAATCAGCGCTTTGTCCTCAAATAGGTAATATATACTCTTTATTTATATTAAACCATATAACTATAGTGCAATGATTCGGATTTCTGTCGCGCAGATATTGATTAATACATCACTGGTTGTGTGAATGAAGGTACAGATGTGTGTTCGTGAGCATGTGTGATTGGCTTTGTAATGATCGGAAGTGGTATGGTTTTGGTTGCGGCCCTAATTTATTTGCATTCACATTTATTTCAGTTTCCACATATAATATGACACAAACTGAAAGTTTGACAACTAATCAATAACTCATGGCAAAGCAGTTCCAAACAAGCGAAGCAATATACAAGTAGAGATTATTAATTACCTCTTTTTTATCTTGATGCGTGATTGGTCATAATGCAGTGGACTATAATGCAGCGATAATCGAATTTATATTACAAGGTGTGACATCGATCACGTCAGGAAATATGATTAAAGAATTGACTGGGTCCTTATAAGACATAGAAAATACAGCCTTTCCCACATAAATTTTCACCTAAATAGTGCGACGCGGGTCCGGCGTAGAGCCCAGCAGTTTGATATAAATGTATGAAGAATCTTGATCGAAATCATCTCGATGGTCGAAGTACAATAATTGCTGGTCGATTTCTATTTCCTAAAACAACGAAATCGACAGAAGGATGCAGAATACACGAAACATGAGATAAATACCGGGTACTTCTATTATATCACATAAAACTTACAGCTCTGGTATAAAATCAAGACTTTCGGAGTAGAGGAGATGAATACATTACTCGGGCATACGTTTTCCCGGTCAATTTCGTATTTTTGTCATTCAGACTCCTATTCTAAGCATTCAATTTCACGCATCCCACACTCGCAGCACTGAATCAGCAATCAATTAAAAATCAGGTCATTCGAATTCACTACCGGAGCATTCAAATTCACTATCGGAGCATTCAAATTTAAGAAAAAGGTAATCATGTTCCAAATAAATGCATTCAATTTAAAAGATGTCCTGAATTTAGTTAGTTTGGAGCCGTGTATGTGTGTCTTTTTCTATTAGCTTTGAATATATCCGGATTTATGACGAAGAATATTTATTTTTGCAGTGTAGGTCCACCTATTCATTCTAAAATTTGAACTCGGGCATCACGCGAAGGAATATAAAGGCATATTAGGCACTGTATAGGCTAGTACAGACGAGCATAATGGGGAAGGTTGATCCATTTGGGAAAAATCGACTACATTGAAACTGATAACGTGAACATTGTATACGTCTTGTTTGTTGTGTATTGCTTTAGTGGGTTTACTTTTGCGGGACTATGTGAGATCATTGTTCGTCAGTTTGTCTTTAAATTGATGCATTGTCATTGTGTGGTTAGTGTTGGGGCGTTGTCTGCATGCAGTATCATCAAGAAATATGACTAGATGTGTTGTTTAGATGCACTGCTGATCGAACCTTACAATTTGAAATGTATTAAGATAGAATAAAAAGAATACATGAGCACTGAACGATATAGAACCTTTAAGCAATCATAATTACACTACGTGCAAGCCTTAAAGGGTTGTGTGTGCCCTTTCTCCTTTCGTTAAAAAAAAAATCGACACCATTTTCCTCGTTAAATTGATTGCACGAAGTATGAACTTGATCGCCTGAAAATGAAATTGAACGCCCCAAACAAGCTCATCGGGACTATCACATGACTATCGCTTGAATTAGAATACACGGGTAGGAAATGCAATGCTCGCATTTGGAAATTAAACGTCCAAGCGTGAATTTGATTAGACGAAGACGAAATAGAACTCCTATAAAATGAAATTGATCACTCGGATTCTGAATTTGAACGCCCGAATATTTTCGCGTGCGTACGCTGCGTGAATTTGAAAGCACATTCAGGAATTGGAATGACAAAAGTATGAAATTCAATGACCGCGAAAACCCATACTATGTCGAAGTGAGACGTTCAATCACAACGTTTTCATATGAACTGTAATGACATATGACTCGGGTCAAGAAATTTGAGATCTTGTAATACTGTGCATTAGGTGTTTTATGCGATGCGCGCTCAACTCGAACAGGCTGGCAAGGTATCTGAAACGCACGAACACCCCACTTCTGGGGAAAGTTGTTTTAGTTTGCCTGGAGCATTACGTCAAAATAAGCTTCAACTTTTTTTGTAACATTTTTGGTATCAAACTGATTTTGTTTTCTTCTTTTTCATGATAGGTCTAAAAATATGTCTAGAACAGCATACTAA
Source organism: Diadema antillarum (assembly GCF_040938485.1). NCBI lineage: Eukaryota > Metazoa > Echinodermata > Echinoidea > Diadematoida > Diadematidae > Diadema > Diadema antillarum. The sequence goes on along the minus strand of NW_027271014.1, from coordinate 267,623 downwards.
AAGTCCTCATAAATTCTCCTTTAGGGCACTTTATGCAATCAAAGATGGCGTCCAAAATGGCTGCCGTTTCCTGTTTTCACATAGCTTTGCAAGCAGATATCACAATAAACACTTCGAATGTTTGTAATGTACTGAGGATTCAGAGATAATAAAAAGAGTAACAACAAAACACTTGGGCTGCTCCTGAGATCCAAAAAGGCTGCCCTCTACATTTTTTTCATGACTTTGCAAGAACGTATCAGCAATACACACTTTTAATGTCACTGATTATGTTTTGAGAGACGAGGAGACCCAAGAACTAATTATTCAGCGATTTCGAAACATAAAATTCCGACAGAGATGATTGATTTTTTCCTGAAAGCCAACTTGGCTACCATTTCCAGTTTGTTTGTTTTTTAAAGTAGCCTTGCAAGTAGGCAATCCCGATATTGTATATCTAAATGCAATGTATATATTTTGAAGTATGTGGAACTCATTAAGAGATTTTGAAACACACAATTACCATTTAGCTTCAATACAATTCAGCTTCCTTGAAATCTAAAATGGTGCCCAAAATGGCCGTCATTTAAGATTTTTGTTTTGTTTTATGATATTTATTTCAATTTCATTCGATATAAGACACATGTTTACAATGAAATCAATAAGAACAATTGTCTTTCAGATAACTGCAAGTAGGCATCACCAACAGACAGTATCCAATGTCTATCTATATGTTTTGGGAAGAGGAACTCCAAAACTATTTATCCAGAAATATTGAAATACAAAAGTGCCAATAAAAAACACTTCTCTTCCTGAAAACCAAAATGGTCCCCGTTCAATGTTTCTCTCATAACTTTGCTTGAAAGCAACGCTGAATTCAATATCTGAATATCACAATTTATGTTTTGAAGCATTTGTAACTTGTCAAGAGACTGTGAAACAGACAAGTACAAGCAAAACCAATGTTTATTGAGCTTTTCCTGAGCCCAAATGGCTAGTAAAATGGCAATCATTTCCTGATTTTGAGGTAACTTTGGAAGAAGGTATTAACAATAGACACTTTAAATGTTTTTGAGAGACGAAGAACAAAAACAAAAACTGCTCGCTCAGATATTTTGTCACGCACAAGTACTAGTGTAAAAACAGTTGAGCTTTTCCTGAAATTCATAATGGCATCATGAAAGGCCCAATATGACCGCATTTTCGCTTTTTCTCATAACATTCCAACTGCACAATCTCTTTACACACTAAACATGTCTAATATATATTTTGAGACAAAAGAACCCAATAAAATACTAATTCATATATTTTGAAACATGAAAGTAGCATTAAAGTACATGCGTTCTTCCCGAAACAAAAAGTGGCGCCCTGTGACCATCATTTCCTGTTTTTCTAATGACTTTGCACGTAACTTTGCATGTAGGTTATCCAAATTGAAAAAAAAAAAATCTAGATATGTTTTGAAGTTATGGAACTCTACAGAATACGCATATTGAGTGACAAAGTATAGAATAATCCACTTGTGATTTGCAAAATAAGAATCAAATTAGGAAGTACAACTATCCTATTTGATATCCACAGTTTACCTGATTAAAATTTGTGAACGTTGAATGTTAAGACTTAGCCAAAACGATATAGACATTTAAGGTGTGTATGACGGTTACCTACTTGCAAAGTTGTGAAAAAAAAAAGAAAGAAATGGTGGCCATTATGGGGGGCATTTTTGATTTTCAGAATTGTTTGGTTTATTTCTGCATTTTCTTTCTCCGAATACAATTGCAAATGAAAACAAAATGATACAGATACATACAAATCAATACTAAGAAAAATCATTTGCGAAACAACATTCAATCTGAAGTGACATAATTATGAATTAAAATAACATATTAAGGCATACTGTATCTATTAACAAAGGAGAAATCAATACAGGGGACCGTCATCATAAGCAGAGCTTGACGTGGATGAGGCCCTATCTGAATATGTGATACCAATGTAATACAACACCAATTATATATGTACTCATAAAACTATGAATCTTAATACACGAAACACATTTTGCTACAGAAAAAAAAAAGAAAAGAAAAATAGTGACTTGGCGCTTTAAAACAAGAAAAATAGTGACTTGGCGCTTTAAAACAAGAAAAAAACAGCACGCAGCACCATTGACTACTGCATGGTATAGTAGACAATAAAAGTGTAGGTGTGTGCGAGTGACAGTGCGTCGTGTGTGCAGGTGACAGTGCAAGAGGGAATAAAGGCTGTAGCATGCCTATTTTGGGGGTAAGGTATACGCTTTACTGAATGTATGCAATATCATTATCAAAGAAAGGAACGGAAGGGAATGAACAAAAAAACACTTTGCATGGAATCGATCAAGTGTTTTATTGGTACTTGTGTCTTTCAAAATCAATTAATAAGTATGTTATAAACTTACTTGTGTAGCAATCCAACTTGTGTAGCAATCTAGACATTTTACAGTGTGTGTTGGATCAACCCAGTTGCAAAGTTATGAGAGAAAACGAAAATGGCGGCCATTTTGTATTTCCGAAACAGCTTAAGTGGTTTTTCTTAGTTCGTATGCGCTTTAAATTTCTAAATAAGTACTGTATTGGGTTCCTTGGTTTCTGAAAACATGAAATTAGACAAATAAAATGTGTGTGAGCAGTACCTACGTCGAAAGATACGACAAAAACAGGAAATAACAGTCATTTTAGACGCCAATAATTATTTGGAATGCGAAAAAAGATCGGAAAGATTTGTGAAGACTTTTATTATGTTATTCTGCACACATTCCTGGACCTTTCCCGCAAAAAGAAAAAAAGAAAAAAAAATGAAATCGGCTTGTCACCAAAAATTTCCAGATTAAAATTAATGCTCTTTTCCTATTTTGAAAATAAAATCATCGTCGACATACACACTCTTGTATAATACATTTATATCATAATTGTTCATACCTTTCTTCTCATTCTTACTCCTCGTGAATAAAAGAAATCTCCATGTTCAGTGATGTCACTGCAGTTTTTAGATATATTCATATCCAACATCCTAAATCTCGTGTCAGCCATTTCATTGTAATGTGAATGATTGTTTTTTTTTCTGTTATCTTCGTCATTTTTTATAAGCAGTGTAAGCGGACATTAACAAATCCAATAGCACTGACTGCGTCTATTACTTTTCGCATCTTGTATTAAGGACTTCGAGATTTCCTTACGTCTTTATTGTCATTTTTTTTCATACTAATCTGGAATAATGACTACAGCCATGTTCACTAGTTCACCTGAAAATGTCACTTACAAAATAGTAAGTTTTCGAAGAGTTGCCTTGATCATCTTCCTGTGAATCAAGACATCATTGACTTGTATTCTAGACTAGTGCCGGTTGATGCAGGCTCCAGAAGAAAGTACTGGTCCTCACCATCCTCAAACAAGTTAAAGAAAAAGTCAACTCAGTGATGGAGAGAACAGGAAGGATGTTTGTTGTCATCTTTCTTCTCCTCATCGTTAGTGGCGTCCATTCACTCTCAGAAGTAAGTATCACTGTTAATTTCAGTCACGTGTCCAAGCACTTAGCTTGATTTCCCGGGATTGTTTTTTTTTTTTTCATCAGCTTTTAGTAATCCATCCAAATTTGACCATGGTCTGAATCTAGCAAGCCCTAATGTCTCTCAGTCCAGTAGGAGGACCATGGTGACACAATAGGGATCAAAGGTATGGTAATTTTTATTAATGTGCGACAAGTTTTCAAACATTGCCGCTAATCAGCAAAGAAAGCTCTCCAGTCTAATTGCCAATAGTCACAGTATGGATTATATCTTTCAACAGCAGCAGCAATCACACAGCGTTAGGAGCCAAACGGTCAAGCAAAGATAAAACAGCAACCACCTATCCACTGTAGACAATTTTCTAAGTTATCTATACCTTTACTCACCCCTATGGTTCAAACCTAAAACAGCTCAGATCTCTGACTGGTCTTCGAAAGAGACGAAGCAAATATAGATGCATCGAGTAGAACTCTTTTTAAAGGAGAGCCAAGGGGAATAATACATTGTTCCTTGTATAAGATTTTGCCAAAAGTCAAACACCACAAATACCACAAATAACCCATGGTAACAGTTTCTCCCCAGTGTGTATTATTTCTGTCTTGTTCCTAATTGGCAATTAGGTCACAAAGATCAAGCAGGGCAAGCAAAAATTATTTGACGTCAATAAAACCGTGTTTCCAATGATGAATACTTTATAACACTTTCGACACCTTGTTTCTGATTAGAATGACACTCTGTTTCGAATCGTCTGCGTAACTGCGACTACCGGTTATAGCACAATTTAAACCAAATAACAAGGTTTTAGAACGACGTTTTTAGCTGAAATGTGTCATAAGTGCACCCAATGTCCATAAAGCAATGGTTTTATAAGTTTCATTGGTTTTCTCGTATGGCTAGTGAACATTAATTGTTGGACCGAAAGCTGGAAATTATATGAATCATGAGCTTTACGAGATCACAATGATTTACAGTGCAAAAGTAACGATACAAAGTATCAAACTTTCAATAGTTAGAAAGAGGTGAAACTATCGTACGATATGCCGACTGTGAGTTGTAAATAAATTGATTTTCGAAGGGTTGTCAAAAATTATTTGGAAATTCATATTCAGTACGCTGAAAGGATTATTGTATTTCTTTTACACAAGACGGTCTGAATGCTATACTGCATGAAAATATTACAGCAAAATGGCCTCAAGTTAAGATTATTTATTATCTAGTAGGGCAGAGTTAAAAAGGATGGTATAGTATATCGTTGAGATGAGGATTCCAGTTTCAACTTTTTGCAAGATAATTAGAAGCCACTCACGCAAAACATCGAAGAGCAAACAATTCTAAGAGGAATCCAGAATTTATTTGTTGAAATTTGGTTGTGAAATGGCTGAGATATAAAAAAAAAGGTCCAAATAAAAGGTGGGCCAATTCCTTGTATTAGGACCACTTTGTTTTAATTTGTTATTTTGATATGTCAGCCATTTCAAAACCGATTTTTGAACGTTTAATTCCTCCTAGACTTGTATGTGTATAAGAATTTTAAAAGATGCTCTTTTGTTCTATCTTACTGGTTTTTTGTTCAGTTGACATTGAAGTGTGACTGAGATAAACGGATAGAGGTGCTGTTTCTTCTCTGATGTGTCAGCGATAATAATATTTGGCATTATCTTTGTCATGCACAGTTCCGCAATGTGCTTACAGAAGATGAACTGCGTCTGTATTCTAAAACGTCCGAGATTAGAGGTTCGTTGAGATCTTGTCGTGTCTTTTGTGTGTTGTCTTTCCTTGTGTGTTCATCCGTATGATAATGTGTCCTTGAGAAGAGGAGAATTGTATGTTTTTCCAGATGAGGTAGCTCATGCTGCGCATGTTAGGTCCTTGCAGAGCACTTTGGCGTAGTACCACACTTTCACTTCTTCCTTCCGTTTTTTTTTTCTTCTATTGTTTGCATTAGGATTTTCTTCAATGGAAAGTCTTCACAAAAAAAGACGAAAAATGTAGAGCTACAGGAACAAAAAGTGAAAACATCGTTTTTTTCCAATTCATGTGAAAGTGTATATCAACAATAAAAAAGTAAACTAACTATATGATTGATAAGAATTTGAATGAGGGGCATTTCATTGAAAAATACATGGATCGATCATGACTGAGAGCTTAATTTCGGCCATTTTGTTTCAAATATTTCAATGTAAAACTTAGTTCATTTGATAATCACAACTTTATATTGCTATCTTTAATTACACAGAATATGACATCATTTTGCCCAGTTTAAGTCACCCTTCCGGTATTTCAAAGCGTAGTCTCGGTCATGCAGACTATCCGAGAACGCATGAAATCACGTTTACGGCCTTCGATGAATTCCATCATTTGAAACTCGAGCGAAACGACTGGCTTATGAGGCCAGGTCTGGACATCGAGTACCTTGAGGGAGACGGTTCTATCCGGCGAGAACCGATACTGACCAGAGACTGCCACTACTTCTCCACCTCTCTCTCACACAATGATTCTTCGGGAGCTTTCAGCACCTGCAATGAATTGGTATTAATTGATTAAAGTCACGGTAAACTGTACTTGCTGAAGACATACAAGGTTTGTCATGTATATTGGTTACAACAAAGCAGTCCTAAATAAGCACACGAGAGCAGAGTAGACGGAGAGCTAACTATACCAATCAAAAATATCTGCGAAGGATAGATATCCCGACAAACCGCAACGAATGTTTCAAGTCTTCAGGGAAAACATTATTTCAACTCATTGAGAAGTGCAAGGGTCTATAGAAATAATATATGCTAATGTTTTGCAGCACGTTGCACTTGTTTACGTTGGCTCTAAATATATATACATATATGTGTGTATATATATTATATATATACATATATGTGTGTATATATATTATATATATATCCATATATGTGTATATATATATATATATATATATATACATACATACATATACGTTGATAGGGGTGTGTATTTTGTCGTTCGAACTTGATCATACCTTACAGGCCTGCCTATATCATCCAGATTTGATATTCATCTGCATGATGTATGCACAATATCCTTGTTCGACACGTAGAGAAAAGGGGACCCCACGACCAGACATTAGGGCGGTCTTGAAATTTCACTTCCACGTTAATGTATATGTTCGTCCTTGTGAAGCAAAAAGGAAGGAAAACCTTAACAGCTGCCTTGGATTTGTGATCGTTAGCTAGCTGGCGAAAGACCTTGAAGTCAGTCATTCAATACAAAAAGTATCACTTCTTTTTCACAACATCGATGGCTACAAAATGTGCCGTTACATTTTCCTCATTGTTTATTCTTTTTTTTTTTTTTGCTAAGTTGTTTTGGTTTTAATTTTTTTATTCTTTTTGTTCCAGCGTGGTGTGCTGACGATCAAGGATGATGTGCTGTACGTCGAACCTCTCAAAAATGACCACGCCCAGAGAGTTCGGAGGAGTCCATCGAAGATGTCTCATCCTCATCTCATTTACAAACGAGAAACGATCAGCGAACATGAGGTTATTCCATGTCCCGTTTCAGGTACGGAGCAATCCTTTGATCACCCTTTTCCGCCGTGTAGTTGTAACTGTTCGAAGACATATCTTCAATGTTGAACCAAAAAAAGAGAAATGTTGGAAGACAAAAGCAGGCACATTATGGTTTCGTAGGTGAGAAAATCACAGGATTATCATGTCTTTATTGGTAGAGGAATGCTACTGTAATAAGGCCCAACTAATTAAGGTCGATTTGGTTTACTTAACGTTGAATTCCTCTTGTATGCTCGTTAATATTTCATAAATGGTTTAGAATTATCTCACAGCCGAATCCCCATCTCAACCAAAACTATACCATCCCTTTAAGCCTTTACAAAGAAAGAACTTACGGGGATTAAGAGTATAAAGCTAAAAAAATGTGCGTCGTGAGTAGTCTATTATGCATAACCCTTTTACTTTTTGAGCTTAATTCTTCTTGAAAACCCAATGGCACATTTAAAAAAAAAACTTGGCTTGGAGCATTCCTAGGGTAATATTTGCTGAATATTTGCAGTTTACTGAAATGGGTACTATAGCCCCCGCCCCCCCCCCCCCCCCGGCCTAACACGCACGCGCACACACACACACACACACACACGCACACACACACATACACATACTGGAGCCACCAGGTACCGCAAATGCTCCTAAATTAAAGAATCTTGAAAAGGCTTCTTCTCTTATAACCAGAGGTGATAAATCTTACTTGGTGATATGAGTACTGACATCGGTGATTGTAGTTCCATTTACTTCATGACGGTTGCGGAATGGCTCCTCAGGGTCAGGGGATGCCAAGTTGGGACCCAACTTCCTCATTTTCATCTTTTTCTTGAAAATGCATGAGTGACATTTTAACCATCTTGGCTGATATTTTTACTAGGATGACACATTGCATATTCTTCAAGGTATAAGGCCAGAATGTCTTATGTGGCATGCTTGGGACCCCAGAGGTCCCCAAAACAGTAAATCAGAGAATTTATAAGAAGAAAAATCCTCTTTTATGAAACCAGAATTACTTTGATTGTTTCTGGCATATCTATACGGGATGATTCCCTTGGGGCCGATTTTCATATGTTGATTTTTCCCTAGAAAACACATTGGGCCGGATGCATGAACGCTAGCAATTGCTTGTGCTAGCCTTTTACTCGAATCCGTATGCATAAAAACAAGCAATAATTGGTTGTGAGCAGAAGCTTTTGCTAGCAAGCACAAGCAATTGCTTGCTGCCCGCAAGCAATTGCTTAGAGACCAAGCGTTTGCTTAAAAACGTATGCATCAAACATACCTTTTGCTAGTTCTTTCTAGCAATTGCTTACGATTTTCCAAGCTCTGTAAAATGAGCTTGAGCTTTTGCTTATCTGGGACGTTCCCTTTTAAATATCATTAATCATATTCATGGAAGAAAGACCACACTTGTGAAGGAGTGGTTTAAATCTACAAGAAATTGCTCATAAGTAGAGTGAGACATTTTTCATTTCACATATGGAAAGGTTGTCTCTTTTAATACACACAGAACACGCGCGCGCGCACCCTGTGTTATAACTTATGGAGACGCACAAGCAAAACCCGACTTATTGTCATTAATGGAAAAATATCATAAAGTAAGTAATGTCCGTGGACTTGTGGCTAGCGGTTTTCTAGTCTTAGGACATTTTTCTGTAGAATACTAAAATTAGAAGATAAATGGACTTCTAATTACGTCGGACTGGCTGCTCAAAAACAGCTTTGTGAGTTCACTTCAGAATAACTGCCCCATAGGATTGTACACACTTCCTGAAGTATTCGCCGTGTGATGCAGTGATACCTCCCTATTTGAAAGGCTGTATCTCCGCAACCGAATGGCACATGAAGCTGTGGCTTCTACCATATTACGCGCCAAAAAATTCTCTATCTTATATGTCAAACTCATTGTGATTGGATTGTAGGTCTTGTCGGAATTGGCAAAAAACTGAGAAGGTCCCGTCCTCAATCCAATCACAATCAGCGACTCAGAGAAGCTCATTATCATATGAAACATGATGTCACTGTTTATTCGTGGCTGCATTTGGACGAGTTATGATTTCATATACCGTGAGTTATAACGTAAATTGGATATGTATTTCTCATTTCTAAGTTTCCTGAAGTCAGCGGTGAACCCTTGTATTAACTGACCACCTACTGTACCAGTTATGACTTTATATGTTGCTGAGAAGATATAGAAAACGGGAATTTTCTTCTTCGATGATGTTCGATGATCATATCTTTCTCGGCAAGCACATATACGCAGAGTGCACCATTGTGTAATGGGGGTGAACGTGCCCAGGTAACCGCGAGTGGAGCATGAAGCACAATGCAGTGCAGTGCCGGTGGAACTTGCAGTGGTCAACATTCCAACATGATTGTGAATCTACACTACATCAGCTTTCAGTTTCTATTTGTGCATCTTTTAGAGTGTACTTGGGTTTTGCTATTAATTTACTGAAGTTGCTGCACATGACCAGAAAGCGACTGTCAGCAATATAAGATTGATACCTCAGTGAGTGTGTGCGTATATGTGTGTGTGTGTGAGTGTGTGGTCAGTTAAAAAGCAGATGATGTAAACAATTTCATGAAAAGCATGTAATTCATGTTGTCAATGTAGATTGAACCCATATGATGCTATGTTTATGACTGCCCCTATGTTGTTTCTGCAGCATTTTACCCGTATTCGACAATGGACCAGTCCGTATCACTGCTGTGTGCACGACGTGTGTGGCAGACCGTGTAGGCTCATGAATAATTCAAAGCGTGCACCTTGGCGTTCTGTGTGTGCGGGCAGCGTGCGCTCTCAGCTGTAGAATGATTTTAGTAGACTTTTGGCCAAAAACCTTTCCATATGCAACGGGAATGTCCAGTGGTTAGCACGCAAAATGTGATGAAAAACAGGTAGGATGTCTGACTTCGATGGAGAGCAAGGAGACGTCTCTCCACGTGCGATCTGGCAGAACCCGGCTTCTGTAAGAAGTGATGGGAAGCAGCCAGTAATATGTGTGTGTATAGTTGTGTGTGTGCGTCTGTGTGTGCATTTATGAGTGTCATTTCATAGCTCTTCTGCTATGTCAGGAAATGTTTCTGCACACACATTAGTTCATGGGCCAGGCCAGATATAGATACCATCTGAGGTGGCAAAACCTTTTTGGTGTCATTTTGTTTGTCGATCATAGATATGCTTATCAAGCTATGATAGCATTTCCAAATGAGTAGCTTAGTCATAATAAATGAATTTTTGACCAATTTGGTCTCGTTGTTATATCCCTATACTTCTGAATCGAAACTAACCGCTTTACAAAGAAGAGCACTGTCTTCTGTATGTTCACAGGTGTTCTGTTGTAAACGCGGTGCGCTTAGTCTTTATTCAAGGCAGCGAAGGGAATATCCAAAGGTTACGATGTCCACAGCGCTTAGTCTTTATTCAAGACGGCGAAGGGAATAGCCAAAGCTTATGATACAGTGTATATCCTTTTATCTAAAAACAACAACAAAAAAGCAATTCCTCGTGAATGTTATCGTATTTTTCAATTATTTATCATTTCCGGTGAAAACGCTACGGTGGAAACGCTAACACCACGCCAATGTCGCTTTATTTCCCTCCAACAATTAAAGATAATGCAAAAACAATGTACCGGTACACTACAATACATTATAATGAATAATACTGTAAATGAACAGAGTGATTTTTGTTTAAATCTGATGTATTTGTTGAGAGGGTAGTATAAAAACAGTATAGATAATCCCTTTATGAGGAACTTTAGATATGATAACGGTATATTGGTCTAGATAAAGACCAAGCGCACCGCGTGACAGCTGTGGACATCATAACCCTTTGGATATTCCCTTCGCTGCCTTCAATAAAGACTATTAAGCGCACCGCGTTTACAACAGAACACCTGTGAACATACAGAATACAGTGCTCTTCTTTGTATAGCGGTTAGTTTCGATTCAGAAGTATAGGGATATAAAAACGAGACATATTGGTTTAAAAAATCATTTATTATGACTAAGCTACTCATTTGCACATGCTATCATAGCTTGATAAGCATATCTATATATGCCCGACAAACGAAATGACACCAAAAAGGTTTTGCCACCTCAGGTGGTACCAACAACCCATTTTTCGAGCCTTGGCCCATGGACTACATGTCCTTTCAAGTACACGCTGCCACACTCGCCTTTGTTCTTGTGTTCGCACAGGCGTGACGTCCCTTTTGTTGAAAACGCAAGCAATTGCTTGTGCGGGACAAGCCAAAGGTACAAGCACTAACAAAAGGTTATGCATATGGATTTCAGCCATTGCTTGAGCTAGACCTTTTGCCAGACGAGCTTGTGCTTTTGCTTGAAGCAATTGCTTACAAGCAATTGCTTGTTTTATGCATTCGGCCCACTGTCATAATATTGTTTTTTTAAACAAACTTGGCAGGTATTGATTGCCAGTGTAATAGAATGAAGAAATGGACACCATTCCTTCCGGGAGGTCCCCCCCCCCCCCCCCCCCATTCTCCCCGAGACAGAAATCTGTAAAGATATTTTAACTGTTTAAGGAAATGTTACAGCATTCCAACTTGTGTAATCTATCTATCATTTATTCATTTTTTCTTTTTATTTCAATCTCCAGTGTTGAATGATTAAGTTGTTTAATAAAACAAGACAAGAAATGAAGTGCCCCGCAGTCTTCTAGTAATCCTGCATCATGGAAATACACGGAACATGTAAAGTATGAATTGCACAAATACATATAAGGATGAAAATAATCTGTACACATTTTCATAATGTAAATACATGTTAATATATCAATATTGTGATTGAAACAGGAAGAAATCCAACCATCCACGCGCACTCAACAAAGAATTGAAGAAAAAAAAAAACCTCTCATCTAATTTTTATTTTTTGATCCAAAGCTATACTTTTTTATTCATCAAACATCATCATAATTATTCTCATAACATCCCCCGCTTGTTATTTTTTTTTCTAATGCAAATAATTCAAGGAATGAGTATGCCGGGTATTGTCGGAGGTGGAGGAAGTGTCACTCCTGCGCCCGAGGATCCAACTATCTATGATGGCCCGTACCTCGGCAGAAAGTACATCGAGGTCTTCTACCTCGTAGACAGCCTGGTCTTCCAAGACTTCGGGGAAGAGACAGAAAGTTACGCAATGACCATCATGAATGTTGTGAGTCTGAAGTAAAATTGACCACAAGAATTGCTCGTTACCAACCCAATCAAAAGACTAGTTGAAAGAAGTCGCGAGTTTGATCAAATTTGTTTTTACGATAGTGGCAGCAATGTGCTAACACTATACATGGCGGGGTGGTGTATGGAAACTTATATCTATTGGCAACAAATCTTGCACCGGGGACGTAGCTGCGACGAGAGTTGCAACCCTTTAATTAAGATCGTCAAAATTTAATCTACAACGACAATATGCAATACCAATAATTAACAAAAATCAACCACGGTATAAACGCTGCTGCATTGAAAGTTGGAGCTATTCATGGATGGAGTGTGTTTTTAAAGCATGCGCAATTTCAGCTCAATTTAGTACTTCCTTCATTGTTGAGTTTTATATGGAGTTTTATATCCCCTTTTTTGACTTATTCATTGCACAGAGCACGGTTTAGGAAGATTAGGCGCTTACATAGACCCGCTACTTCAGAGCCTTTTTTTCCTCAGTAAACGCTTTTGGAAGAGTGATTGCTTTCTTTCCAATATCTAGATATGTTAAGACAGTACATTTGAATTGAGTTGTACATTATTTTAAAGCTTAAAGTCTGCTCTTTCCTAATCTGCCCTAAACTAAAAACTATCTCGTGGCTTCATGTTGGTTTTGTGACGCAAGGTCACTACTTTTATGATTATAATGATATTTCCAGGTTTAACTGTCCTTTTTTATTTGTTGCAATACTTTATGTTTCAATACTCTATACCTGTTCTATTGTTTTATGTGATGTTCATTTGTATTGTTTTTAGCTACTGGAATGTATTATTGTGCGATGTATTTCAATGTCACAGGGCTCTGTTGTAAAGCAGGCTCCTTGGTTGTGAATCGAATACCCTGTGGATTTTAAAAAAGCGAATAAATAAATAAATAAATAAATAAAAAATAAATAGATTGTTTAGGTGATATTCATACGTACTTCATAAAGCACATTGTGCAGGCAACATACTTTAAAGCTATATAGTGTTCGATATGAGCTTTCCATCTCATGGAAGAGAGTTATTTCATAGGCCACTACGAAAAATTTTACTTTGATCACAAATCTAATTGAAGTTGAGTGTACTGGTGTATGTGTGTGTGTGTGTGTGTGTGTGTGCGTGTGTGTGTGTGTGTGTGTGTGTGTGTGTGAGTGCTGTCAGATTTATAACGTTTTCTCTTTGGTAATGTTCTGAGATTTCTGCAGAGAACGATCCATTACATTATTGTAGCTACAAGAATGATTCTGATTTCGTCTGAAACCTCAGCAAGAAATAACCGATGAAGTGTCCCTACTATAATCAAGGAGGTATAGGCGTGCTAGCCTAGTACTCATTAACGTAAATAAGAAGAAACCATAATTTTTTGAATAGATGAATAATCAGAAGTACGTGAATAATAGATCTTTCTATACATCTCTTCTAAACTATTTGCTGATATGGCATTAAATCGTGTAGATGAGTCGAAGATTTCTCGATCCCAGCCTGGATATTGACTTACGCTTCTCAGTTGTGCGATTCATGATCGCAAACACAAGTACGCCATCGGTGAGTCATCCTTCAACATTCGTTTTTGGCGTCACTAGGCTGGCATCACACTGTCACGAAATTGACAAAAGATGGCCTGCGAACTTGGAATTTTTAATTTTGCGCGGAGTTAGCCTCGAACGTGGTTAAAAGCGCCTATCGATCAAAAGCCAAAGCAAGTACAATATTTTGTTAGCCGCACGAGAAGGGGTCATCCCACGAGACCGACGCCCACGAGTCATACGGTCCACGAGACCGACATAAAAAAAAGGTCCATGAGTCATACTGTAACAGCCCATGAGTTATACGACTCACGAGTCATACAGCCCATGAGTTCGACACTAAGCACAAAAGGCTCACGAGACCGACACTAAGCAAAAAAGGCCCACGAGACGGACACTACACAATTAAGGCTCACGAGACCGACATCAGGCAAAGAAAGCCCACGAGACCGACACCCTAAGCAATGAAGGCTCCCGAGACCGACATGAGGAACAGCGTCATCTACGTGTCAATTACAAATATGTACCTGTACACGGTGTTCCATTAAGGGTAAAATTACATACTGGCGGGTGCAATTTCGTTACGCTGTCGAGCGAGAGATTGTATTAAACTAACTAATAACAGCACCATCTGCATATCAACGACATTAAGTATGTATTTGAACACGTGTGGCTCTTAGGGGGCAGTTCTGTCCCGCCATGGGTAGCGACATTGTTACCATTTTTTTAACCCCCCCCCCCCCAAAAAAAAAAGAAATGTATGAAAAAATGACATAGGACAAGAACGATGCATGGTTTAATTTTAGATGCCATCGTGCTATATTCAATAGGCTTTCCTAATTTCTAATTAGACGGTGGACAGGATCTAAGTTTTTTTCGCCCTTTTCTTTCTCGCTTCACAAGTTGAGTAGGCCTTATTAGATATCCTATCTGCATGATTATACCAGCCTGTTAGAGTTTGATTTGCAATGTTCTCTTTAACTATGATGTATGAAATTCAACGGCTGAAAACGTTTTTTTTGTGTGTGTGTGTGTGTTTTTTTTTTTTTTTATCGCAGCGATTCACCTCGATGTCAGTGGTTTGTGTTTGTAAAATGATTCTTCTGAAAACGGTACATTTTTCATGAAATAGAAAAGTTGTTTTTATGGATACGCCTTCTGTTTCCGAATTTTTAACGCTGCCTTAATTGACGATTACATCATTTTCTGTGAATTTATACCATTTCAACGCCTTTGCAGATGACTACCCCCCCCCCCCCCGCCCCCCATATCATGTAAAGCAGTTGTGCACTTCAACACTGACCATTTTGTGAATAATTTTCTTGTAGTGAACTTCATTTCATAACTGGGTATTTTTCCAGTTGGTTGATCTCAATGTCCACATCATTTTAATTTTTTTTTTCTAAGTAGGTGTTTACCGGTATGGGCTTTTCAGATAGGGAAACGAGGATGTTTTGGTATTTTCGAAAGGAATGTTGAAACATCTCATGCAATTTTACTGAATTTTGTTGATTTTTTTCACAAATACTCACATGCGCAAACACAATTAAAGATCTTGAACCGTTCAGGGGGTGAGGGAGGGCAATTGACGACGTAATACCCTAGCAACTTTCCTTTTTCATCTCTTAATCCTTCTTTATGCCATTATTTGGACACACTATACAATTAATTAGTCTATCGATGGCGCTGTTCATCCTGTCGGTCTCGTGGGCCTTCGTTGCCTAGTGTCGGTCTCGTGAGCCTCTTTGGCCTAGTGTCGGTCTCGTGGGCCTCTTTTGCCTAGCGTCGGTCTCGTGAGCCTTTTAAGCGTAGTGTCGGTCTTGTGGGCTTTCTTTGCTTAGTGTCGGTCTCATGAGCCTTTTTTTGCGTAGTGTCGAACTCATGGGCTGTATAATTCGTGGGCTCATGGGCTTTATTTACTCAGTGTCGAACTCGTGGGCTGTATAACTAGTGGGCTGTATGACTTGTGAGCCGTATGACTCGTGGGCAGTATGACTTGTGAGCTGTATGGCTTGTGGGCTGTATGACTCGTGGGTGTCGGTCTCGTGACGTGCACCCCACGAGAAGACCACCAGTGGTTATACGATGGCTTTAAGATGCTCTCACAATCTCAAAATGGATGTTAGTACGATCAGAGCCGATTTTGAACATTTCGTTTATCGTGTGTCCATCTCTGCTTAACTTCGGAACAATGAGACGTCTGCATCTACAGTAAGAATCACGGTTCACAGATTTCTAAATTTGGCTTATTGATATAAGGAACAAGATATTGCTTCAGTCAAGATGTGCAATAGGTGTGGGAATTGAGAATTAGTGATGCACCATCTTTCATTACTTAATTATTTTCTCTCCTTTTACTACAGCTTGACTAAATTAGATATACATGTATGCAAGACATTTATGTATCATGACGGCACCTGGTATAAATAAATACAAAGATATACTGCAATTGATAAGAACTCTTAAATTCATATCTCCATTTCCGATATGTGTTCATTATGCAGTAGTTTGATGATTGTATTCAATTATGTTTAACACTGCTAATTATCCTGGAGACATAGCAGAGGTTTATCATCATAAACGGCTTTAAAAAACCTACAGAGAAGTTGAAGCTTGTGTTAGTCGAAATGAGATAAGATAATGTATTTTCAAATAATGACATAGATTAAAATAATACTGATACCGTCACTTTTTTGCTTGTAATGACTGTAATTTCGTTCCTACGCACAATTCACGCTGCTTGGGTGGGATGTGAATGTGTTCACCCATACTTCGGGAATCGTTGTCTTATCACTTGTTACATTGTATAGAGGGAAAGTATTAGTCGTGGTGTCATTTGAAATTGGGACACAAATTATCTGCGTGAGTTAAGTGTCGATGACCTTCGTCCAACTTTTCAACAGGCCACAAGTCTATATTTTGGCACCAAGACTTTTACAGTGACAGCAGACGCATCAAAAACCTTGGATGACTTCTGCGACTGGCAGGCCTACCTAAGTCACAGCGATGACACGAATCAAGACGACTGGGACTTAGCTGTGCTCTTTAGTGGGTCTGTCTGCTTTTACTATCAGTAGAAAAGTACAAATTTCAACATAAATCTATCAAAGAAACTCTGACTTTTAGACATCAAAAAGGTACTCAAATGGGTCAAAATTTGAATCCTAATGCTCACCCATTCTCATTTTTTTTTCGTACTGTACTTTATATTGATTCTTCTATAATACATTCTATACGCTTGCTATTATGGACTTGGACAGTACATAATCTTTTTTACTGATTTCCTTTCTTATTGTTTTTTTTCTTAGGGAGGACATATTTCAATCCGACTCATCCAGTCTCCTCGGGCTGTCGAAGGTGTCAGGAGTGTGTGATCTGTATTCCAAGTGTTCGGTGACCGAAAACAATGGACTGCAAGCCGGTATCGTCATGGCGCACGAGACTGGTCACTCGTGAGTAATTGTCGCAGGTTTTTGCAATGTTGTTCATACCTCAAACATCCAAAACTGGGTAAAGTTGATAACACATGCATGAAACATGCTTGGTTTTAGATTATGGGGTATACATGAAATATTTTTGGGACACATTATGATTTGCCACTCCGGGTTTCCATTGTCTTCTGAAACGGTTTGTCCGCTTGAAAATTGTCTGTCATATTGCAAGGTACTCGACGCATATTTCAGAAACAGTCATAGACCCAACGAAACCTATCGTGATAAACCGAAGGAAAGATGCATAATAAACATGGGCTCGAGATCAGGCTTCAGGGTCTGCTAGCGATTCAGTCCAGCTAGGACAACGCAGCTACAACTTTTAGGGCGGTGAGTTGGCTCAGTCGGTAGCGCGTCTGCCTCACGATCACGCGGCCCGGGTTCGAACCCGAGTCTGGACTGAGCAATGTTGTGTGTAAACATACCGTCCCCTCTAGCAAGAGGCAAAACACTCTGTCCCTCGGATAGGACATAAAATGGAGGTCCCGTGTATGAGAGAGTCACAGCTCATGCACGTAAAAGATCCCGCTTCATTCATTCATCGCAAAGAGCAGGGTGTCTAACCCGGTGAAGTGGTCCCACCCCACAACCAACTGGACCCCATGGAAGACCAGCTTAGTGTAGCTGAATATGGGCTATCCAGCCATCTTCACAGATGGAAAATGAACAACAACAACAACAACAACAAGGCTAGCAGATACGAGTAAAGTGCAATTTCTCTGGAAAAGTAAGTATTGTTTGTGCTGAATCGCTAGCGGACATTAAACCAGATGTCGACTCCGTGTTTTCACGTCATCATAGAAAATGATTTTGAAAGTGCCCCACAGGAAGTGAAAGTATAGTGCAAATGATACGAAAGCCCAAAAAGCCAAGACGTTCGCACAAAATGACAATTGCTGAGTAGTGGGCACCTCACATATCTTATATGTCATTTACTGTTGTTTGTGTAGTTGCAATATATATATATATACAGTCAAACCTGCCTTAGCGGCCACCTCTCTATAGCGGCCACCTGTCTATAGCGGCCACTGAAAAATCCCCCCGAGAGAAAAGCCATGTTAAAGACCCTGTGTATAGCGGCCACCTGTCTAACGCGGCCAGCGGCCACAAATTTTGTTTCCCGCGGTAGATTTTAACCTGTCTATAGCGGCCAAAAACCCGATGGAGCCGTAGCCGAGCTGATAATTCAGGGTGTTTTTCTGCTTTTTAGCTGTGCCAGTCATTTCTGGGCAACATTCAGTGATCGCCACCGTTGCATTCATCACTTATTCAGTCACAATAATGCACTAATTCATGACTGTGCACATGCTACATCTAGTGTACTGTGCAACAATTTCATAAACACCGGCATTGTTCTATGCATGATACACACGTGTGCATACGTACACACATAAATGTACATGTATATAGCTACAACGATGGTACATGTACATGTAGGCAATCAACACAAAGTTGAATTACCTGTCTATAGCGGCCACCTGTCTATAACGGCCACTTTTTCCGTATCCCTTGGGTGGCCGCTATAGACAGGTTTGACTGTATATATATATATATATATACATATATTATATATATATATATATATATATATATATATTATATATATATATATATATATATATATATATAGATTATATATGATTATATATAGAAAGCATGTGAACAAAACAAATATCCATGATATGGACAATAAATGATTGAAATGAAGTGAAATGAAGTGAAATGATCTGCCTACTATCAAAGAAAAGACGAACCGTGAAACTATCTTATGGAACTATAACTTGGAACTATTTGAATTTTTACAAATCGCCCTCCTACATACGATGGATAACAACATGTCCGCGCTCATTCTCGAGACATTGCAGTTTTACTGGGTGATCCGCTATTACAGAATGGAGACCCCATAGTTAGCGCGTTTCTGAAAATATTGGGTTTTTTTCTCCTTCTTTTTAATCCTCGGTTCGCTGAAAAAATTGGGAAAATCTCCAAAACTCATGACAAGTTCTCATGTATTTTTATGGTCATGTGTGTTAAATTTCAATAAGCTTTCCATTGCGATCATTCACGCATGACATGATCTAGGCGCATTTTGTGATTTTTACATAATATTAAATGTTTGATCATACCTTCAGAAACAGACGATGAAATAATTTTCATGTCGTATTACACTCTTAAAATATTGGGTAAATTTAGTTGGGTAATTGTTGGTTGGTAAAAAAAAAAATCATTATTCTGGGCAATTATCGCCCAATTGAGCTTTTAGGTGCTTAAACCAACATTGGGCAATTAATCTTCATTTAAATATTGGGCGACTATTTACCAATAGAATTGGTAATGGAGAGTTTGGTACTTTTTGCCCCGCTGTTGTGTAAGTGACGCATTCCCTTTACGTGTTGGGTAATTTTTGTTGGGCAACTGATACTTGAGTAGATATTCGCCTTATATAATTTACCTACATTATTTTGCACCTGGGTATTTCTTACCAGTACTTGGGTAATTTTGTTACATTCCTTTCTAAGTTGGTAAATTTTCATGGACAAGTAAAAAAGTCTGTGCGTGTACGCGTTTTTGTGTGTATGTATGTGACGGTGTGTGTGTGTGTGTGTGGTATAGGCCTACGTATGGAAGGATGGCCGAACCTTACGATTTTGTAGGGGATACCAAGAATTACTATATGGTGTTCTCCGTTGTAGGAATGGGAGGGGGGCGGACAACACACACACACACACACACAGACAAGGTATTGTCTATATGTAGAGTATATATATATATATATATATATTATAATTAATGTATATAAGCAAGAGCTACATTGTGGGCGTATTTTGACATAATTTTCTTACGTTTCTCTTTATTCCGTCAACACCGGAGGGGTTAAGAAATCAACATTGTGGGAGTATCTGTCTGTGGGAGCAAACTACAGGATACTCCTACAATATTGCTAGTTTGGGTATTGTGTGTGTTTCTGTGTGTGTGTTTTTGATTTTTGATACCACTTGTTACCAGTTGGTTTCTATTGATTTTTACTGCTTTTTGTTCATGAATATTCATAAGCTATTCAAATTCTCTTCGTGAAAAAGATTAAATATTGTTGAATTTAATGTTTTTTTTATGATTTCAATAAACTCAGAAATGTATTACCTTTGATGAGGTATTTCATATTTTTACAATAAAAGTGTAATCTACATGGTAACCATGTCTTAAAGCATTACAACTAAATGGCCCTATATATGTGAATGAAATATCCCTGGTACTATTAAACTAGGTCTAGGATGTAGGCTAAGCCTAGATGTACTTGTAGGTATCGGCTTTACGACAAGCTGTGGGATTATGATAGGTTATATATGAACAATGTCTTGACATACACATGTTCTGGTAAACACCCATACATCAAATAATTCAACACAAAATGTTTGATTAACCAAAATTCAACTTACTAAACAGTTGGACAAATGGAAGTTGGGCAATATCTAATTGGGTAAAATTGGTTGGGCAAATGATTACCAAACTCAAAATATAACCAATGGTTGGGAAATTGCAAAGTTGGGTAAAGTCTGATTGGTCAACAGCTGATGGGCAATTTAATTTGCCCAACCACATAGCAAACTCATTACCCAACATTAGTTGGGCAGATTTTAACCAATAGTTGTGTGGACAGTATGTTGCCCAGTGTTGGTTAAAAGTTGGTCATTTTTTTGCCCAACTATTTTAAGAGTGTAGGTTTATAGTCATGTGTGATCGTATCGGGTGATGAATGGCTGTCATGATGCACTCGTCAAATTTCTTTCAGCTCACCTGAGCCGAATGCTCTAGTAAGATTTTGCGATAAATCGTCGTCTTCGTCCGTGGTGAGCAATTTGTTGAAATGGTTGCTTGTTGTTGTTAACCTAAAAACTATGTTTGTTTGTTTGTTGTTGTTGTTTACTTATGGGACATCTGGCTTGTCATACGCGGGATCGCTTCACTTCGTCACAAAGGTCCGTTATTTAGAACTTTGACCCCCCCCCCCCCCCCCCCCAAAAAAAAAAAAATCCTACTTACGGATCTGAACCATATTTCTTTATTGTACATACTAAAGCAGATATATTATACATACGAGTTTATGTATCATTATGTAAATTTGGATATTACGTCATCTGATATCAAATAATTTTTGCGCGTTCATGCATCAAACTGTATAGTTTTAATCTGAAAGACAAGACAAGTAAGCAAAATCATCAGAAAAAAAAAATATTATTGGAAAGAGAAATCTACCTGAACGTAGTGTTGTTGTATCCTTGGATTACTCCGGCAAAAACGAAACAAAGCAACAACTTATAAATCATAATTAGTCACTGATAAAGAAAACTAAAACGTGAAAGAGAACATCATACGGCTACATACAACAACGAACATAAAAATAGACAGAGACAAACACACTCAGAGAGGTAAAGATCACAAAAGAAAAAAGGGATTGAAAAGAGGGAAGAGGAGGGAGGGGACGGGGAAAGGGAAGGGGGAAAGACACGTCCAACTTGACCCTACGAAAGCTATTGAATACGCATTCGTTGATTGGCGAACATAGTTGGATGGGATCCAGTTAGTTCTGACGCAGTTTCTCAAAATACCTCAGTCTCTCTATATATATGTATATGTATATGTATATGTATATGTATATGTATATGTATATGTATATGTATATGTATATGTTCATGTATATGTACATGTACATGTATATGTATATGTATAATATATATGTAAACGTATATTATATATATATATATATATATATATATTACAGATATGAACACAACAACAGCTACAAAGAAATGAACAGTGAGGATAACATTAATAATAGGGATGACAATAATAATGTTGATGATCGTAACAATTGTAACATAGAAGGGGATATAGGTCTCTAAATGTTAGAGTGTCTGCATTCTTTGGTTCCTGTTTAAGTGTTTTTATATATATATATCTCTGCAGCCTTTCATTATCACACGATGGAGTGTACGGTTGTGCGGAAGACACAAACATCATGTCTGCGACCATCCCCAGTGGCATTGATGCCTTTCGCTGGTCCTCCTGCAGTTCTAACCATATGAAAATCTTCATAAAGTAGGTGCCTGATAGGTTCATAATGCATACTAATCAGGATCGTAGAACCATGCTGTAAACTTTTTTTAACTTGTTGTTTTTCTTGATCTCTTATCTGTTTCGGAAGATCATTGATTTAGCATCGTATAATTTCACCGCTTGTATAACGAAATTTTTTGTGCCATGTCGACTGTCATGACATTTAACTCTCATACCAAGATATTTGTTACGTTTGATAAAACTAGCATGACTTTATGAGAGCTTAATACGTTTTTTTTTTTTGTATTTCATCTTGCTTGATCTCAGTAACACTATTAGTTTACCATGTTTACTGTGATATCTTCTTTGCCCATGGGTCATGATGTCAAGTTTATGGTATATGTTTATTCTTAACCTTTGACGAGATTTTTTTCTTGCTTTAATTGTGTTTCTGTTAAATGATCTGATGTAATGCATATTTCATGTTTTATTGTATACTCTGAAATGCAGCTGCTAAAACGGCTTTCATCCCATGAATACAAATACATGAATGAAATAGATATAGGTTTTCCCATCCATTTTCGCACTTTTCTCATTCAATTTCAAAGATTTGTTATTCAATTTCGTCCTGAGAAGCACGTGGAACGCAAATCCTAACTTCAATTTCGCCAATTGTCATTGTAATTCGTGTTTCGTCAAACATTTTCGAAGACTAAGCATTCAAAATCGTCAATTTATTGTTATTCAAATTCATCCCTCCCGCTGACGGATCGCAGAATGTGAAGATCATATTCGTTTTTGTTCACACAATTTCATGAATTTTTCATTCAAATGAGCCAGATGTTGTCGTATGCGAGACGGTACGTCTGTTTGTATATATCAGTGTGTACTCGGATTGCTTGTGTGTGTGTCTGTATCTGTGGTTCTGTGTGTGTGGGGGGGGGGGGACACTTGTGTGTATGTTAACTCCTGAATGGAAAATGTGAACGGTTACAGAAAAAAAAAATACATGAATGACTGGGAAATCACACCGGATAGAGATATGAGACGAATATGAATGAAAATTTAACGAAAATGATAGACCAAAGCCCAAATCGATCCTGCTGTTTTGAGTGCTGCGAGTGAGGCTGACGAATTTGAATTGTAAATGACGAAAATGTATGCAAAATGACTGAATTGAATGGACTTTATTTGAAAATGAACGACGAAAGACGAATTTGAAAGTTAGATTGGCCTATATATTCCCGACATCCCGCGACGAAATTGAAGTAAAATTTGTGAAATTCAATGAAAAGAGTTTGAAAATGAATGGGAAAACCTATATAAGACATTGTTTTATATAAGTTAAAAGAATAGGGTTGATTTATAACAATCAGTAAGGCTATGTTGCTAATTTATTTTGTTGGTCTTTAACATATATATATATATATATATATATACATGGATATGTTGCTAAATTTATCAATAATCTTCTGTTTTCAACATCCATAACCTGCTTTTGTTATAGTACCCTAACCTGTTTGGATGACATTCCGGAAGTAATCTAAGCAGCATAGCTGAACTTCGGGCGTTACATATGACCTTGATCGACAGTGTGAACTTGCTACTGGAAATAGGACTGCCTTCAGTAACAATGCTGTAAGCACTAAAAGCTCTTTTTAACTATATTACGTGTAATTTGTGTCCAGCGATGACTTAGGCCTTTTTAGTAGTGGATCAGCGCAAAGCCTCATTTCATAACTCATTATTAGATAAACTCGAACACCGTTACGTTAGCTTCAGTTCACCATTGAAATCATCATGACAAATCATATCAAAAAGTTCTTATCAAAATGTAAATGAAATTACTTTGAGAGGAAATCCACTCGAAAAATTAATAAACTCCAAAAGAAAGAAAAAAAAATTACAGAACGTTCCAAAAATGACAAAAATTGGATAAGAAATAAGGAAGATATGACATATTGAAATTTCACATTTTTCGGAAAACATTTCTTGACCAGCCCTTATGAATATTCAAATGAGCGAGTGGATGATATCATGCCGTCATAATTTTTCATTTTAGATTGTTATATGTGAAGTTCAGAAAAAAAATTTTATTCATATCTAATACAGGTAAAACATATTCCCATACTAAAGTATGTCAGAGGTAACATTTGCTCTTTTTCACTTTGGGTGGTTTTAAAGCAAGTTCTATATTCATACAGCTGAAATATGAGGTTTTTGTCATTTATGTATATGAAATGAGTGAGAAACATTGTGAGAGCATGATATCATCAACTTGCTGATTTGAATATTCATAACAACTGCTCACAAACAGTCAGATATGGAGTTTTCGCTACACGACGGGAAGACCGAGAATACGCGGAAGCAATCAGCCAGCCGCAGCGATGATAAGTTCCCGTACTCAGACCTCGCTTTCCTGTTAGGACGGAGGCCTGGGGACAAGATCGCTGATTGGCTGGCTGGTTCGCTGGCACACTCCCGCCCAGCATCGGGACCGAACGCTATTTTGGCCGAGAACCGTACTCGTTTTCCCCAGGAAACAAACCCAGTCCCTCAAACCCACACCCAATCCATCCACTCCTCACCTCTTCACGTGCACCCCACACATACATACCAGGGGCGGATCCAGGAATTCTGTAAAGGGGGCGGGGGGGGGGGGGACGCGCAACACATATTTCTGGTGCCACTTCCGGGTTTCATTTCATTTTTTCTTTTTCTTTTTTTTTTAACGAAAATAAATTAAGGGGGACGTGCGCCGGTTGTGCCCACCTCTGGATCCGCCACTGCATACATACACACACACACACACTCACACACACAAACGGACACTCAATTATCATGTGCGCGCGCGCATACACACTTCCTCGAAACCTTAGGGTGACTTTTTGCACGGCTTGTTTGGATGGATGTAGCCGGCCATGTGTATTGGTATTCCAATGCCTATGTCAAGAATGATATTACCCCCAAATGTGCTTCGAGGGCGGGCAACAATTTGTACCGCAACAAGGCCTATAAATAACTCTTAAGGAAACAATGAAATCCATTGTCACCCGGGCTCTAATGTTCCCATTCGGGTCGAATCGCACCTCAAAATGAAGTCGCCTTTGATCCCAATCGTGAAAGATATCGTATTTTATCTCAACAGACCGCATTGGTTCGTGGTATTCGTATTGGAACGTATCAGAACGAAGCTGCACTTATGGGCCCCGTTTTATCAAAAGATAAATTTAACGTTAAGTCAAGATAATCTATGATTAACCTCTCATATCAACTCTAAGTCCACTTAACCTATGATTAACTTCCAAGTTAACTTGAAGTCCGTTTTATCAAGACACCCACAGTTGGAAAAAAATTTAACTTCCTCCAAAATCAACATCTAAGTTTTCTCAACCGCTCCAAATCCATGATTAACTTAACAGTTGATAAATACACGTATCAACTTTAAGTAGAAACAGTCTAGGTAGACTCAATTGTAAGGCAATTTACAGAAGAAAGATGACTGTCACACTTTCCTAGTCTAGCTGGGGTCTTGTCACAAATGTTTGTCTGTTTACTGCTCACCTTTCTCTAACATTTAGTTGCGTTTCTTTCATGTAATTATGGTCTTTTCCTTGCATGAAATTCACGATCGGCACCCATTGCTTACGCGACTGCTGCACGCAAACACCCTAGACAGCAGTCTCAATCCCAGCCTGCGCGCCCGGCGCCTCCTCGGCCCGCCCGCCGCCCGCGTTTTTTTTTAAGACGGCACAGATTGGGGCATGGCGCGTGTTAAACCTATGGGAAAAACGTTGGGTTAGGGTTTTTGGTTATGGTTATGGTTAGGGTTAGGGTTAGGGTTGGGGTTAGGGTTAGGGTTAGGGTTAGGGTTAGGGTTAGGGTTTGATGGTTAGGGTTAGGATTAGGATTAGGGTTAGGTTTAGGGATAGGGTCCCCGATAGATTTTTAGTTTCCCCAATCTGTGCCGTCTAAAAAAAACACGCCCGCCGCCCGCCCGCCAATCAAGCCATCGCCAGCAAGGGCAAGTAACCGAGTACGCTGTAACTGGAACCGCGTCTGTGTGCAATGCATATCTTGCCAAAGAACCCATATGCGAGGAAACCAGTGATTTCTGACGTGCGTAGGCCTACGTAGAGCTAGTTCGTCAATAGATACTAATTAAGAGTTTAATCTGTGTCTTCACTTTAGTAGGTCTATACAGAAAATAAAGAGTTTAATTCTATAGCACTGAGTACGACAGTTTACTTGAGATCTAAGTTAGGCTAACAAGTGATAGACTTAACGTTAGGCCTAACTAAGTAACGTTCAGCGAGTCGTTTGTACTTACCGTAACACGTATATACTGCAGATTAGAGCGTCTATTGAGAGTCTAGAATTTCGACATGTTGATACACAGTAGACTCGCGATCTATTCTTTACAAAGCCGATCTGCGCCGTAGAGGTAAAAACAAGCTACTATAGTCGCCACACTCTCACAAGTTTCCATAATCCTACACGTAAACACACAGGACTTCAGCCTATTGAATTAAGACTTGAAACAATGCATATGATATAGGGCCGGCCAGGGCTACACGACCTTCACCTTGGACATGACACCTGACAGTCAGTTACTGTACGTTTAGATCCATGTCAATGAATACTTACGTAGTGTGCGGAATCCTTACGGTACGCGCGTACGCAGATTTTCGTTG
The DNA here is from genome assembly GCF_040938485.1 of Diadema antillarum. Classification (NCBI taxonomy): domain Eukaryota; kingdom Metazoa; phylum Echinodermata; class Echinoidea; order Diadematoida; family Diadematidae; genus Diadema; species Diadema antillarum. The sequence goes on along the minus strand of NW_027271014.1, from coordinate 240,603 downwards.
AGCTCGAGATGTGCTAGATCTATCGACCTATTTTCTTCAATACAACGCAAAACGGCGTATTTTGCGGTTCTGTTGCAAACTTAAATACAATGTAATATTACTTCTATTCAGCGGCTGTAGCGCTAATAATACTGCGTCGCTCTAGCAGACTACGCTTCCGTGGCCATGGCAAACAATCATGTTTTTGTTGTTTGTTTTGCTTAAAGTATTGTATTGTTTTTAAGCAGACAATACCGGAAACCAGCCTCGTCCCGTGTTTTTTGTTTTGACTAAATCAATAATTAAGTCATGGTGATGAGCTATAACTATAATCGACTATTAAGTCTCTTCGTAAAACGGAAACTTACAGTTGATTTAAAGTTATAGCGGACTTCAAGTTGGATAAAGTTAGCGTTGATTTCACAATCAACGCTAACTTTATCTTGATAAAACAGGGCCCTGATCAAGGATCCCGATCTGTAATGTTTGTCGGATCCTATTTGAACGGGAGACCAAATCGTGACAGATCGTATTGCTTGAAATAGACCAATCATGACCATATTGCATTCAAGCGTACCAACACGTATCGACTCGCAGCAGTATCACCTCGTATCCAAACGTGAAATTTCAGACGAGTTCAACAAAACTTCCACGATCAGTTACGAACGTCAAATCGTGGCGTTCGCAACGGATCGCACGACAGTGGGAACGCCGCTTTAGGTAGCAACCACGATCAAGTAAGCTCTGAGATTGCAGTACATCGGCGAACCATTGTGGCTCATATTTCGCATTTTTGACGTAACCCAACCTTATACAGGGCGTATCAAAAAAAAAAAAGTTACACTTTTGAAAAAAATTGTCTAAATTACATTTCAAAATATATTGAAGATTTTTTTCATATTTATGGATGCCCAATAGTCTCATCTATCAAGTGCAATCAACAAAATAATTATTTTCCACGCTTGGCTGAACACTGACGCTCTTTGTCCAGAGTGTGAAAAATGACTTGCGCCAAATTGAAAGAAGATGGAAAATTCAGCCAGCAGTCCAAATAAGTGTTCTCTTTCAAACAAATTGCTCTTTTGCTCAAAGTTTTGATTATGTTATGATAGTTTAGGAATTTTCTGGCGATTTTCTGTCACGTTTTAAATGATTCCATTGTGTTATGGAAGGTTGATTAACAACATCAAGATCTTTTAAGCACAGTTATCACAAATCATGCACAGACATATCGAACCCACATGCCAGTCAGTCAAGAAGAAAAGTACAAAATTAATGCATCCTCAGATCATTCAATCAATCAATCAATCCAATCAATCCATCCAATCAATCCATCCAATCAATCATTACAATCAATCAATCCAATCAATCAAACCAATCCAATCAATCAATCAGTCAATCAAGCAAGCAAGCAATCAATCATTATTTCATTCAATCAATCAATTAATCAATGAATGAATCAATCAATCAATCAATCAATCAATCAATCAATTAATCATTCATTTAATCAATCAATCAATCAATCAATCAATCAATCAGTCAGCCAGTCAGTCACAATTGTATGCATATTTAAAGTGGCAGATCGACATAGGGAATATCACCTTCCCCCCCCCCCCCCCCCCGGCTTAAAGGCTCGGGTTTTTTTTTTTTTTTTTGTTTAGGTTTTGGCATTTTGTTCATCCAAAATGGCCACTGCTCTCTTCCCTTGTTGTTTCCACCACCAGCCCCTTTACTCATGTATTGATGGGTTGATTGATTGATTGATTGATTGATTGATTGATTAGTTGGTCAATCAATATTGATTGACTAATGGGATGAATGATTTGAATGTTGATTAACTTGGTACCACTACCACAGTAATGAATAACTGGCATATGGTATTGATGTGTCCGTGTATTGTGAAAACTGTGCTTTAAAGATCTTGAAGTAATTACACACTCTAATTCTCATCAATTAATTTGGAAATGAAATCATTAAAATTACGATAAAGCTGACAAAAAAATATCTCAGACTATCATAACATAATCAAAGCTTTTTAAGCAAAAGATCATTTTGTTTGAATGGGAGCACTTATTTAGACTGCTGGCTAAATTTTCCATCTTCTTTCAATTTGGCGCAAGTCATTTTTCACACTCTGGACAAAGAGCGTCAGTGTTCAGCCAAGCGTGAACAAAAATTTGTTTTGTTGATTGCACTTGATAGATGAGACTATTGGGCATCCATAAATATGAAAAATCTTCCATATATTTTGAAATGTAATTTAGACAATTTTTTTCAAAAGTGTAACGTTTTTTAATACGCCCTGTATAGTTTATTATAATTCAGAAATTGGCAATTCTTCAGGCATTGATATGAGAACCATGTTTTTACTTACTGTAAAACGAGGAATGTTCGCGTGCATTTTAATGTCGCAAATTTGGCGAGCGCAAAGATTCGCGAAATTAAAATGCACGCGAAAATTCTTGTCTACACTATTTATGCATTGAGTGCCAGTGGCATTTCGCGAAAATTTCATGCCGCAAAAATAGCCGTCGGCTCCAATTCGCGAAAATTTCATGCCGCGAATACATCATGTTTTACAGTAATTGTAAGCATGAATGCGTGGAAGGTGAACTTGCGGTATTCAGGTGAGCGCATAACACCGGGTCGCGAATATTTTTTTTTTTTTCGTACATGGAAACGCTACAGGACATGAATTATTCATAACTTTAGCTGAAATTTTGAAGTGCGCAAGCGCATGGACTTCACCAACTTGTACACAATGAACGGACTCTACTCGCACGCACAGCCCTACTCTCTGTGTACACATGCAGCGAGCTACCTATAGTACTAGTACACTGTACATGTAGTAGTAGTACCTTGCAGTGTGTATGTGTGTGTGTGTGTGTGTGTGTGTGTGAGTGTGTGTGTGTTGTTCGAGCGTAAACATGTCAATAGCTCCACAACACACATCACATTGCACACACATATCACCTTGTACGTCTGGTACAATCACGCCGACATATCACCTACTTCAAATTAACTAATCAGTTTGAAAACACAGAACTAGACTCTACTGAAGTTCGGTCTACTACTAGTATTATTACATGTTTACATGTAAATTTGTAATGATCTTATCGTTGTAATTCGAAAGTGCACTCGAGATGCTCGAGTCACCATGTTCACTGGCAGTACTGAGAAGTCGATTGTGAATACTCGTACACGTCCGCTTCATAAATCATAGCCAAGCAGTAGTGGTACGGAGTAGGCCTACTGTGGTAGCGGTGTAAGTTACGAATACTAGTACCCGATCCACAAAAAAAGGTCGTGCAAAAGATTTTGAAAGAGCTCTTAATTGGCAATTTATGCATGTACGAATAGTGATAATGTGGCATCAATTCCACAAGCCTATGGCTGTAGAAGTTGTGACTTCTAAAGTTGTACATTTCACGTGAACTACGCATGTACCTGCTCTCCTATCCACGCATGAACTGCGAATCGAATGTGTGAATGATAGCGAGCACGTACGTACGCACGCGCAGTGATCAGACGTGATCATGTATGTAAATAATGTACAGTATGCGAGTCCGTGCATCCTGTACAAATAAATTAGCCAAGCCATAGAAATTTATTAAGTCCACGCGCTTGCGCACTTCAAAATTTCAGCTAAACTTATGAATAATTCATGTCCTGTAGCGTTTCCATGTACGAAAAAAATATTCGCCACCGGGTCACTTGTCTTACGTGTCAGACTAGCCATGTTCAGACGTATTTCTAGTCGGAGTAAAAATTTATGGCTCGGCAATTAAAATTCAAATTAATGCATATCTTACCACGACCCTTGTGTCCACACGACGGTCGTGGGAAGAAACTCCGACCAATTTATGTGCGAGGGTCGGTGTAACTTCCGGAAGTGGTAGCGCCGCGCACGTTGACCATGCGATTGTTTTTTACCAGTGGCATTTGTCTTCTCCATTCTTGTTGATGGAAATTTTGGGATGAGGGGCAGCTTCTTCGTCGCGATCGATTAGGTTAGAATTGCACTACACACGCAGGTGTACTCGCAAAATGTCAACATTGCTATTTGACCCAGGAAGTTTTACCTAGGTCGTAAGGTATGTAAGTTCATAGGTACTCCGAGTGCGTGTCTGCACGGGCAATTTACTCCGACCGGCTAGTCGTGGTAGCGAGATACTCCTGAGAAAACTCAGGAGTATCTCGTTCGGATGAAGAGGTCGTGGTAAGTTCCTCCGATCGGAGGAAGTTACCACGACCTTGTTCAGACGGGCACTACTCCGACCTATCCTCCGAAGTTACTCCGACCAAGCTTCCTCCGACCCTTCCTCCGAAGTTACTCCGACCAAAACTGCCTCCGTCTGAACACAGCGAATAAGTCAGTTCGGGGTTCCCCTTGCGCATGAGCAGAAAAAGGTCATTCGTACCAACAGGGCATGTTGGTTTTTAAATTCACCGAGATAAGCATCTGGGATGTTATGATTATTCAAGTAATCCTCATAAATGGTGACAGCTAGCACAACCACCCTACAGCAAACTTGGTATTAATTTTGGAAATATCAATAGAAAGAGATTGTCAATACATTTAATGCAAAATGATGATATGGATGCTTTCACAGGTGTTAATTGACGGACCATTTTGGTCACCTGGTCTACGCAAGTTCATCCTTAATTTGAACATGTTTCATGAATTCCACGAAATATTACGTCTGACAAGCTTATGCATTATGTCGCTATAGCCATGTTCAGACGTATTTCTAGTCGGAGTAAAATTAAAATTAAAATTTATACTTATCTTACCACGACCCTGTGTCCACACGACGGTCGTGGGAAGAAACTCCGACCAAATTACCACGGCCTTCGCGGGGATTACCGTGGAGGGTCGGTGTATATACTTCCGGAAGTGGTAGCGCCGCGCACGTCGACCATACGATTGTTTTTTTACCAACGGCATTTGTCTTCTCCATTCTTGTTGATGGGACTTTCTGAGCGCTAGCTTCTTCGTCGCGATCGACTAGGTTAGGATTGCACTACACGCGCACATGTACTCGCAAAATGTCAACATTGCGGTTTGACCCCGGAAGTTTTACCTAGGTCGTAAGGTATGTAAGTTTATAGATACTCCGAGGGCTTGTCCGAACGGGCAATCTACTCCGACCGGTGTAGTAGGCGATTATGTTCCCTCTGGAGAAACACTCCGGGGGACCAAATCTCCGTGTCAGATTTCAGGATTTAATGTCTTAGGATGTAATATCCTGATTTCTACCGGCGATATGGTCCTAGGTCTTTTCAACACTGTCAGGATATAGTGTCCCTACTCCTATACAGTAAATCTGCCAGCAGCGATAGCGCCAGCGGTCGATATGTACTGCGACAGTACAGGACGTTGGGTCGAAATGTAATCATTTTAAATCTACAGATCAAGTGTTGTCTGTTTGATATCCAGTACCGTATCTATTAATAGTTGACTGGGAGTTCTGATGTGATTCGGATAACAAAATTACACTTCATAACCGAATATTAGTGTTTGATTCCAGACTTACGTGGTGACTAAGTTGCTACGGTCTACATAACTCTCAGTCCCACACGCTCCTATTTTTGCAGGGCAAGAAAATCGTCCCATTCCTAGTATGTTCACGTTGTATCACTTGAGTATGTTTCTGTATTATTTACAGGTGCCTACACTTTTTTTCTTTTTTTTTTGGGGGGGGGGGGTCAAAGTTAACCCCCACCCCCACTACCACGCGAATATAGTTCTAGCATATCAACTGCAGTGTTTCACAAGTTCTACGTCTGCATTCTGAATGCCACCATGGGTATGCCTTTCGTGAAATTCTTTTTGAAAAAAATAATGATGATAATACACCTGTAGTGACTATTTTGTACAGCGCACATGTTCAATTTCGGTGCCAAAGGTGCTTCAAAAAGAAAGAAAGAAAGAAAAATATGCAAAGGCTTACATGTACAAAACATGACAACAGGGAAATAAATGACAACGAAAAAAGGAAACATAATCCCTGATAAAGAACACAATTTTCTATTTATTATGGATTGCAGTTATATGTAATCCTCAATGTGCGAGGAACATGTAATACGTCATTAGTTCAGATTTGAATGTTCCTGTAGATGAAAGTTGGCGCAATGGAATATGTTACTGATTCCACAGTTTGCATGATCCTATAACTGAGAGAGAGAGAGCGATCCCCATCCATGTTTATTTCTTTGTATTTGAATGGACAGTGTATCTCACATAAAGAGCGTAATAGGCTTCGTCTCGGCTTCGTGTGTATTTAGGAGTCGTATAAAGTCTTGCAAGTATGAGGGGAAAGAGGGTGAACTGAATGATGTTATTATAACAGAATCTTAATAATAACAATCTGTTTGTTTTTTTCAACGTAAAGAACGGAAGATTGGTGATATATATGTAATCAAACTTTTTAGTGAAATTTAACAGGCGGTAGGCATAGGAGTTGTTTTGTTGTAGTTTTGTAAGTTTTGTAACATCTCTCTGTGGAGATTACAAAGCAGCAAATTCATAAAATCCAGACGAGAAAAAAAAGAAGCTGTCGATTTAGAGAAAATCTTTCTTATGAAACTTAAATTATGCAACTGCATGATATCTAATACTCCGCTGAACTTGAATCATTTGACTTCGAAAAGACATTTCCTCGACCCTTATAACACCTATAACGGACTGTTTTTGATGGAGTGATGTAAAATTGCTACCAATATGAACATATGGCATCATTGATAGTCGTTCTTACTTAGCATGTCATTTGAATCTAGTAAGAAAAATCAAGCTTCACCATTGGTCTGCTCAATGTCACTGGAACTAGATTTTCAGGTCTTGAAAACATTCTTCAAGTTTTGCAATGGCGGATATTTACCTCATACTCTGTTGCCTAAGAAATTGAAATGTACATCACTATGTTTTTGTCGAAAGACGAAATAAACTTTGAAATGAATTGAATGCATGATATTTATTAACATGCAAATTATGGGCAAAATATGCAAAGTAGGAACTGCCATGTAGGGGCCTACATATAAGGACAGTATATATCATATTACTCATGTATGTTTTCACTATTTTTATTCATTTATTTTTTGCACTTCATCGTATACATGGAACAAACTGAGTATGATGTTTTCATGTAAAGTCATAAGAAGATCAGTTATAGAAGTCAACAAAGTAGAAAATTAGTAAAGCACTTGCAAATTTGTTTCATATAAATAATAATACATAGGTTTCACTTCTCAGCTTGAGATTGATGAGTTCCTTATACGGTATGACATCTTTAACCACATAATCTGGACGAATCAGATCATGAACAAAAGATTATTCAATTCAATTTAATTCAATTCATTTATTTTCATTCTTCCTTTTCCAACAGAACATTACACAGAATAAGTCAGGAATTACATCATGAACATAAACATTCGCCTTTTCAAGAGATAAAATGATACAGATAAACATAAGAATGCATACTGGCAAAAATACAAAGTTATGTTTTAGTTAGAAAAAAAAAGAATTGAGAGGTCATGAAAATTCCATGTTTTTCTACTCTTCCCGAATTAAGAGAACCAGTCCATATCAGCCTATCAAATCCTTTGTCATAACTATGCATCACTTAAGACAAAGATTGGGACTGTATTGTCATTGTTACACTGCGATTCGCGATGCAGTGGAGCAAGTATTGCATAACCCTCATCTGGACGAAGATCAGAGCTATGAGCAAAGTCACTATAGCTTATACTCATCTTCCTTACCATGCTGGATCATGTATATTGTAGGTGACGCAATGGGCATGAAGGGAAATTTACTTGTTTTCATCAAGGCCTTTGGTGAAAATGATATTCGAATTATTCTAAGGCAAAAGATACAAAAATGAGGAAATTGTTGACTATGGAGTAAAAAAGGATAATTGATAAAGACAAAAGACTATTTGTCATAGGACCTGATCTCACGTCTTACTTGCTGATTTTTACCTCGTATTAGTGTAGCACAGGTACCCCACCTCCCTTATCTTTCGGTGCTTTTTACCCAATACCACAGACTATGCCATATGTCACATGGTTGTGATGTACTGCGCGTATCTTGAAAGTCACTGACAATACTGCCCTACTTTGGCAAGAGGAAACAAGTGACATCGAGTACAAATGCTACAAACGAAGAAAATATGTTTTTTGGTAGGCTCTTCTACATATAAATTTGTTATAAGAAATAATGTCGGTATTCGTGCAAGTCGTATGGTGATGCATTTATGACAATTCGAAGAATTTTGATATTCCCACAGAAACTCATTATTATGTACCGTAACTTGCTTCCTTTTGCCAAAGTATTATAGATTTGTAGCAAACATGAAAAATCTGGCAAAAGGTTGCAAGTGACAATCATATCATAAGGAAAATAAGATTTTTTTTAAAGAGATATGTTTATATTGACATATTTTGGCATTCACAGCATGTTTTTTTTTATGTTCAAAGAAGAACACATGATCTTTCGAAGAAAATAATTTGTTGCCATGGCAACAGTCGAAGACGTCATGTAGAAAAATGGCAACAGGTGAATTCCGGTTCAGCATGCCCAATATAGAGGAAAGAGCACAAAAATTCTTTCTTTCCTTTGTAATGAAATACCTTTTCTTTGTATAAAAAAGTTTTCCTCATGTTGTTGCCATAGCAACGATGATAATGTGGGATGAACATCGTAAAAAGAACCTGATAATCATCATAGTAATTTCCAATGAGTATAGGCCCCCTATGCTACGCAATCTTTTCATGTTTTCATGCTTTTCATGAAAATATCATTATTTTCTTTTAAAAATAGATGTTACCATGGCAACCGTCATTGCTATGAGGTTACCATGGCATTGGAACAATTGTGATTCTTAATCTGATTAAGGAGATATGTTTATATTGACATATTTTGGTGTTTGCAACATGTTTTTATGATGTTTAATGAAGAATACATGTTCTTTTAAAGAAAATAGTTCGTTGCCATGGCAATGGCTGAAGGCGTCATTTAGAAAAATGGCAACAGGTGGATTCGTGTTCAGCACCCGCAAAGTTGGGAAAATAGCACCAAAAAAAAAAAATCAAAATTTACAGAAAATTTTAAGAACGCCCCAGTATTGTGACAACTCGCCGTCTACTATAATACACATTATGCATGCATTGTGTCACTGATCCACTATATTTAATATCAGTGCACTGATCACTGCGAATGTGCATGTAATTGCTGTTCACGTCGATTGGCTGCTGAAGCATTAGGAGGGCCTGAGCAGTGTGAGTGGTGGATTGTGATTGGTCAACTTAGTTTGCTGTTACTTGCATCCTTTTGCCAATTTTTTTCATGCAATTTTGTGCACTTGCTTCCTTTTGCCACCTGAATATCTCAGAAATGGGCCAAAATTGTAACTTTTGGATTTTTCAGTTAAATAGAGCATGCCTCAAATATGCCAAATCAATAAAAAAAGTCAATATCCATAAAAATGTCACTTGCTTCCTTTTGCCAAAGTAGGGCAGAATAGACTAAAGCCATACAAAATAATATAGTTATCTTAATACATTTCCGCTATACCAAGGAACAATACAAGAAAAAAATGATACGATAAAACACCAACCTGTAGGGATTTCCAGCAATGATTTCTTGCTCTAAGAATACCAGCACTGAATATTATCATTGTTTACATGTATTATAAATTACGTTGCCCTGCCAAAAAAAAAAAAAAGTGTCAGCTGAATCTTAGAATATCGTTTCAAAATGTATGTTTACGTGGAGAGTTTATATACACAATTTACTAGTGAATTAAAGCGGAAGAGCATTAATAATGGAAACAATCGCCCTAATGGGCATCATGTGACTGCACGCACAATTGGGCATTGCAATATTTACTGGGAGCTTTGGCTCTGGCAACATTATATCTAGTTTCAGCGTCCTCAGTTGTTACTAAAATCACCACTCTATCACAGACCTACAAAGTCTCACTCCTCAGCAGCACAATAAGCATTTTCTCACGCCAAAAAGAAAAAACGACCCAACAACAACAAACAAAATGTGGCAGGAAAATCCCTGTCAAACGTATTGGATGAGAAGCCCGCCTATTCCGAGTTGAATAAATAAGTTAAACTTTTTATCTTGTCCTTTGTTTAGTCATTGGTTGGCTACCTACACAGCTATATCTTACAGCCAAATTTCTATATGAATTATCCAAAGAGGTATACGAAAATTCTGCGAATCATGTATGTCATAATTATATTCATTCAACATTGGCCAAAATTTGAGAAAAAAAAATGTCTTGCCGGACCATATTTGTATAGAATAGATGAAAATGGTAATGACTCGCCTGACCAAAAGGAGTATTACTATTTCTCAGCTATCTTTAAACATTTGTTTGTTGCAAATGAATGAATTACCCTGGTATTGCAAGATTTTGGACTGATCTTCTTATTCATTTTAAAATTGTCCCAAGTCCCAGTCTGACCATGAACATGTAGGCCCTACAGGCGGCAGAAAAAGTAAATTTCACTACGAAATATAGTTCAACAGGCACCAAATGGAAATATAATGGAAGCCACTCCTCTCTACGTTCATTGATAATTAAATATTGTAAGAATTATGAAAAGTTTTGAAGGTTGAAACATGTAATGATTAAATCCAAATTCTCTTGACCTTTCAATTCAAAGATCTCAAACACACACACACACACACACACACACACACGAGAGCATGGACAGTGAGTAAAAAGGGGGACAAAAAATAGTCAGACTCTCTATAAGCCTATCATGGTCATTGCTTCACTTCAGAGGGACACATCCGAAAACTTGATGCACTAAACAAATCAAACAACAACCCTTCAGCGGCAAACCATCCTTCTTACCTGCTGATTTTGTCCCTTGCACTTTGATGTTACCGAATACCACAGTAGTAGGCTTGTTCTTCTAAACCCACCGAATCCAGTCCTTTCTTGGCGGCGATTTGGTCCCCCTGAATTTGCGTATAAACCCGGCGATTCGACCCCCCTCAGCGGCGATTTGGTCCCCGAATAGGCTTCTTCGTTGTAAACCCGGCGATTCGATCCCCCCTCAGCGGCGATTAGGTCCTTGCGAAACGGATATTCGGTCCTAGGATACTATTTCCTAAATTCGAACCCAGAAATAAGGTCCCCCGAGTGTTTCTCCGGACGGACATTATTTCCTACCACACCGGCTAGTCGGGGTAGCGAGATACTCCTGAGAAAACTCAGGAGTATCTGGAAGTATCAGGAAGTTCACACGACCTTGTTCAAACGGGCACTACTCCGACCTTTCCTCCGAAGTTACTCCGACCAAAACTGTCTTCGTCTGAACACAGCTTATGAGAAGATTGAAGTTCCTAACCAACTGGGAAAAAATGATGGTTATTTGTACCCATTTGCACATGAGCTAAGGCTTATTATGACCTTTAAGTTATAAAACTTATAATCTAATTTCTCCATAGACAATTTCGTATTCCCACATTTAGCATAATGATGTACCCAGTCATAGGTAAATACAGTTTACAGACAATTTCCTTAAGGTTGGAAGGAATTACGACGTGCCTGAGATGCATCAAGGTTTTCTCATGCTAGCACTTGCTATTTTAATTTTTGTCGACAGACTACCTGCGCAGCGCTTTGGTGCTCCTATCCCGACTCCCCCTCCTCCAAGACGATGTTTGGGATGCCAGCTGAGGGAACGACGTGTGGAAATGGATCGGTAGGTAGGGAGGTGTACCGTCTCCATGGTAAAGGGATTTCCCATTAAAGAAATCGCAAATCTCCAAGGGGTCTAGTGAGTAATGGGGATTACCCCCTGTTGATAGCGACAGTTTCGATGGACAGGGGAGTTATGCCCCGAAAGCAATCATATGACTATCTACGTTGACAAAGATATAGTAGTACGATTTTAGGTTTCGGGTTGCTGTTGGTTTTGTGGGGTTTTTAACAACTTCAAACCGGGTTACAAAAACTTCTCTCGGTGACAGAGTGTATGGCTGACCGAGGGTACAAATGTGTGTTCATTACACGACCTACGACATCAAAGTTTGTCATCCGAGAACTGGTATGAAACCATTCTTCTTCAAGTTTAATATCAAAGTCATCAAACTTACACCAGCTCAAGGACCGTTGAATCGGAGGGTACCCCAACACACACACACACGCACGCACACACACACACACACACACACTCACACACACACACATATATATATATATATATATATATATATATATAAATTATATATATATTTTTCATTTTTTTTACAATCGAGAAAAAATCGGGACAATTTTCAAAAAGAACTAAACAACACCTATGGACTTTCCGAAAGGTTCCCTCCTCGGAGTCTTCGCGTGTAACTGATGAGGGTACCATTGACCCTCCCCCCACCCTTCCACCCCCACCCTAAGGAAGCTTCTGTTATTTTTTCAGTGGTGTATCGGACGGGTAAACGCCAGCATAACGTAATATAAAATATGTTATGACCAAGCAATACAACCTAGCGTAATTGATGTGTGAGCTTTTATTAGAGAACAACGGCTATGACACTTGACATAGTGGACTTCAATTATTTGTGTTAATTTGCCCTTTTGTTAATAAAACTAATCATCGACTCCGAGCTCTCTCCTTCTTTGTTCCCCAGTGGTGTATTGGAGGGATGTGTGTTAACACAACGTTGGATTTAGCCCCAGCGGTGGACGGTGGATGGACGGAATACGGCAACTACAGCGAGTGTTCAAGAACATGTGGGGCAGGGGTTCGATTCCGAAGCCGCAGCTGCACCAACCCGACACCAAAGTGGGGTGGACAGCCGTGCGTCGGGGAAAGCGACTTGTACATACTGTGCAATAGACAAGTACAGCGAAGCTTATAACGTGACTAATGCCCATATTATTGCACGTACCTTTAACATGACCATATCCACCTGTAACTCATGCAGGCAATAATGCAATCATGCAATAATGTGCTCCAGTATTTTCGCGCTTCCAAATTTTTTTTTTCACAAATCTTTCCCGGGTGGTTTGTTTTTAACACAAAAGGTTGTACAATGAAGGATTTTGTTTTCAACCAATACATTCATGTATTTAGTATTAAAGGTAAAACATAGTTCTGGTATCACGTACGCCTGCAGAATTGTCGAATTTCGCGCTAATATGTAGGCTACATGTATGCCTAAGAAATGTGTGGAATAACGCTGTAATAACAAGATATTCGTTAGGTAGCGATGAAAATGCGAAATATTAAACAAAAAGGTTTGCCGGAGTCACAATCTCAGAACGGGGTCAGGCTATTAAACTCGGACTCTGGGACAACTCGGCCTCGCTTTGACCTTCTGTCCTTCTGGATAGTACAGTGTTGTACTATGGGAGCACTTCGCGTTCTGGCTGGTCGCAGATATGGGCCGAGTTGATACAACGACAATGACAATGACAATGACAATGACAATGACAATACAATGAATTCATTGATTAATTTCCATTTTTTAGCAATTAAATGAATTTTAGTTGCAGAATAAAATATTTCACACGAGGGATATGATATCATAATTGATTTATAAAGCATTGAGGAGGGATGAAATCGAAACATCATGAACGTTTGATGATTAAGATGGTGTATATAATTTTGAGGAAATAGATATCAGATCGTGAATATCAATACAAATTAATGGTATATGTTTTGATGCGTGCAAAAGATAAGTTATTTCATTTTGGTTTTAGAGAAGACAGTCAATGCACATTTTGTCACTCTGAGGTTGAGACCTATGAACACTTTTTTTTTATTGCAAAAAAGTCAAGTATTTGTTTTTGTTCATGTAGGTATCAAAGTACAGAAAAGTGGAAAGGGACAACTCATAAGCCATGTAGTGTCATTGATAAGAATGTATGATATTTTTATTTTTGAAGAAAAAGAACAGCCCCCATTGAAAAAGGACATAAAGGGCAAGAATGTTGGAAAGTTGAGAAAAGGAAAGAAAATTAGCAATGAAACGCTGCTTTTGCACAGCAGGAAATGGAACTAAGTTTTAACAGGGTAATCCTTATTCCACATATAAAGCTACCAATTTTTAATCACAATGATTTATGCTGTGACGAATATATGAACACAGTTAATGTGGATTACATTCTTATATCTATAACAGTTAAAAACGTGATACATTGACACTCCCATTGTCTATTTTATAATAACAATTTGTATGCTATTTTATACAATGTTTGAAATGTCATGTACAGTGCTTATAAAAAAATAAAGAAAATCCAACTTTGCAGGGCTACCATTTCATAATTGCCAGCTTTGGAGGGCACAGTGTGGCTTGTGAGTAAAGAAGAAAGCCATCTCTTTCCATTGGTATCTAATTATTTTGACAAATGTCATGCATGACTGATCGCATGAAATGTAAAGACAATGGCACGTTGCACTTTTCCAAGATTGGGTGTTATTGTGAAGGAACAATGATGTCTCAATCAATGGATGAGATCTGTCAATGAAAGTGGCCTAATAAACAAGGTAGACTGTGGAAATGCAGGTTTATGTTTAGGTTTTGTGTTTAGGGTTTCTTCTGATATTTTATGGTCCATAACCATGATAACCGCACCTGTTTGATAAATTGATCACTCCCACAAAGGTCATGCATACAGTCCATTTTTCTCCGTCCATATTCAACACAGAGCTCGCAGCGACAAACCATGCCCTGAATATGAAGAGCGAAAATGGATAATGGGTTAGCTTTTGTGGGAGTGGCTACATCATCGACAACGTGGCCATGTTGAAGGTTATGGACCATAAAATGTTGCAAGAAACCCTAAATATAAACCTTGCCCTCTCTTTAGATGGCAATTCTGAAATGGTAGCCCTCCTAAGTTGGATTACCTTTTTTTCTTTGATACGCACTGTACAATTTTAGCTATCATAGCAAACAAGAACGGAATGTTCAATGTGTAATCGATTATGGATGAAGGAATCAAAATGAAATATTAGTGAAACAAAAAAAACAACAACAAACAAAACAAATCGGGCCACAGCGATATCCATCGATCTTCGGTGCTATAGGACTTTTTTAGATATAATGAAAAAAAAAATATTGTCACGAGCATTAAGTAGGAGTCAGAAATTAAGTCAATTCTGTCAGCAGTAATGAAACCTTGTATTAATTTTCAGCTTTCCTGCTATTTTTAGATATTCAATTATAAGTACATCGTCATCGCTCGGCCATGCAAATCTTTGCTTTTCTTTCTTTCGTTTTCGTATTGTAGCCGTGTTCTACATCTCAACAGGACTTTCGAGAGGAGCAGTGCAGTGCAACAAATTCCATCCCCTATGAAAGTGGTGTTACATACACTTGGGTCGATAACACATACTCAGTGGGTGAGTCACTGTCTTTTGAACTTTTTTTTCCTGCTATTAATGAACAAAGAATTATAGGAATAATGGGATCTTTAAACTTGTTGTAACGTAGCCGATCTATATACTCATTTTACATATCACTGAAGAGACTGTAAAGGGTTTTCAAGAAATAAAAAGGGGTCTCCAAGACAAACCTAATCACATTATTCTACAAAAGAGTGTTCTAGACAAACTGCTATACGCACAATGTCCCATCAGTTGTATGATCCCGAACTTTAGAAAACCCAAGGTTGACCAGGATGGCCCGTTTCACCTATTTTCAGTCCTCAGGCAAATTAGGGCGAGCGACTTTTTGTTTGCTCAGTGATTATCGGCCACGATTAGAATTTAAAATCGATACAAACCGAGTTTGTTTATAAATCTAAACCAAAAAAGAAATATTTCTTTTCAAATGAACATTCATTTGTGATAGCCTTCTTGCGTGGTCATGATTATTCCTATTATTTTTTCACATTAATATGCCGGATTATGAATAGAAAAATAAATTCGGTAAAGTTATAAGAAAAGATCTATGTATAAAGAACAGAATGCACGAATATTGGAAAACACACAGAATTACTGTTTATCTGCAGAATCCAGTCTGTGCGTTGAGTTGAGTGTCACAAATGCTTTCATTATGATCGGAACATGATCGTTTCATCTTTTTGTAGGCAACTGTGCATTAATTTGCGTGGACGAGGGGTTAGTTGACAACCGACCTGGCGATTTCTCCGATGGGACAGCATGTTGGTACGATGACGATGAGGATAGACTATCGCACAGGATATGCCTTAATGGCAGATGCCAGGTAAGTTAAGCGTACCACATGACGATGTACAATGACAAAAACATTTGACGGTCACTTTCATACCATTCACACATGTACCTATAAATTTTAAGGGGTCAAGATTGTAAATAATGGACCTTTTCGAGGGAGTGAAGCGAGCAGGCAGTGTCTTGGAGGGGCATGACCGAAAGCAGGTTTTTCTGTTTTTGATCCGATGGTTTTGTGGAACGAGGGCGGCAAAAACTCAGTATCGTAGATCCTGAAGGGAGAGAGACCGTGGGGAAGGAGAATGGGAGGATGGTAGTCCCCACCCCCCCCCCCCCTATTTAAAAAAAAAGAATCAGGGAGTTGGGGGTTTTTTTGTGTGTGTGTGTGGTTTTTTTTTTTCTAGAATTGACATTCATTTCCTTGGTACACAATTTTGGTAGAATATTAGGATAGTTTTCATTACAAAAAAGCAAGACATTTCGTTGGATGTTTCTTTGAATGCCAAAGAAAACAATACAAAGTGCATTCTCCAGTTAATTTTTTTATATAATTATACTGGTGAAATCATTTGAAAATATCCACTCAGATGGTCATCCGTAAGCTGCGTAGCGCATGCGCGTTCCCGATTTTTCGGGAAAGGGGTAAAATATTCGGAGCTCAGCTCGTGGGAAAATCCCCGAAAAATCCTTTAAATAGGGAGTCTGCTATCATTTACCCCGAAACATTTTAGGGGTAGTTTCCAAATCTTTCCCAAACAATCCTGAAATAGCAGATGAAGAAAAAAGAAAAAAGAAATCTGAAGGAGGGTTCCATGTTTCGCTTTATAGCATGCATGCCAGGCTTCAGTTGGCCTTCTCGTATAGATAGTGCACCACACGCGTTGCACGTACGTCATGCATGCTGCTTGTATCACGAATACTGAGTACATTAGCAGAAGACTCTTCGCACTGGCTTGTATGAATGGAGCCGGAGCTACAACACACTGCATTTCATACCTCTGCATAGATGTCAAGTTCAAAAAAATGTTATGAGTGAGATTTTCATGACTCTGCATCTCGGCACGCGCGCACAGGCATGAGCGAGGGAGCGAAGCGACTGAGCGAGAGGAGGGTATGGAAGGGGGGTGTCCGCCCTCCCACGGCAGGGAGCATTTTCAATTTTTAGTTCTTAATGGTGCCAGCTGGTGCATACTTGAGTGACTATTTTTTACTTATTTTGAAAGACAAAAGGGAAATATGCCTTCAATTGCAATTCTCACTTTAATCCTTTAAGCTATGCTTCCAATGCGTGAGAAAAATGGGTGTCCTGCGTGAGATCGTGAGACCGACCCTAAATGCTTGAGTCTCACTCACAATGCGTGAGACTTGGTAGCTCTGCCACTGTGTACACAATACAATGCACAAAAAGACATGGGTTCCACAAACCAGGTATACTATTTTGTGAAGAATATCCAAAGTTGCTTAGAACTGTGACGGGGACCCAGAGTCCCTTAGGGCTACCTTCGCGTGGTTTTACATTCAGGTCAGTAGCTGGCCTGGTAATTTGTTGCATATCATACACTATGTATCAGCATATCTAACTCATTTCCGTACATATGCCAGTGAAACTTAGTCCCACACATACAATTATGTACATGTGTGTGTATGTCTTCAAATCAATCACATAACCACTGGATTATCGTGACACACACTGTTAACAAAAAGAATTACAATGCATAGAAAATGAAATTCTGAAAACAAGTCTTGGTCAGAAAATTCATTGTGATATGTTGGACTGAAAACAAGTCTTAGTCAGAAAATTCATTGTGATTTTGAATGATGTTGGACAAATCTGTCCTATATCACAGCCATGCCAGTTCCCAAGTACGTAACAATTGCTTTTAGACCTATAGTAATAACAATAGGTTGAAAAATTATGGCCACGTTTTTGTACAGTTGATCAAATGTGGTCCAATTATCATTGGAATTATGAACCACGTACTACAGTAGAAACTAGTGTGGGATCTTTGGTAGAACTGTGTGAATGACACCTTCCATATAGGCAGGCCTATGCCCTACTGCCTCTGGCTGTGTGTGGGTTCATACATGTAATCATTTATGTGTATGGATGACCACCTACCTATTTATTGTGTGTGTGTGTGTGCGTGCGTGTGTGTGTGTGCGTGTGTATGTGTGTGTGTGTGTGTGTGCCTGTGTGGTGTGTGTGTGTGTGTGTGTGTGTGTGAGGGTGAGTGCATATGTCATTCTGCTAAATAATTTGATTTCACTTCAGAAAAAATTATGGTATGGGTACATAGAAGCAGTAAAGCCCCGGCTATTGGTATGCCGGTCTGTAGATACATGTAGTGTATAGGCCTATTTGCAAGCAGCTTCTTACTTCAGCATGCATGTGGAGGGTTCCTTGGACGATTCAACTTGCTATCCAAGATGCCAAAATAATTACAAATTTTGAAGAATTATCAGATATCTGTAAATGTGTTACAAGACAAGACAAGAAATTATCAAGTATATCTTTTTTCTTTATCAGACACGTCCATCTGTAGAAATCCTAACCTGGACCCTGAGTGAAGGAAAAGTGCTGCAGGAAGTACATCTTCTCTGGTACCAAGTACATTCTAGAACATACTAGAACATCCCTAAATGTATTCCTGCCCATTCACGTGCTGAAATTGTGGACACTCTTCACCTCAGCACTCTTCCTTCATCTAGGGGGTAATTTTCCAAAAGCATGTGATAGGGCCAGTGGCGTAAGTACCGGTGGGGGGGGGGGGGGGGGGGGGCACGTCCCCCCCCCCCCATTCGCTGGTTAAAAAACAACAACAACAACAACCTTAGGAAAATGGTAATTCAAGGATTATCAAACTGCTTTTGAAATTGACATGAAAGGGTGAACAAGAAATTAGATATTTTTTAACCATAATATGTTTAAGAGGTATATAGTATACAAATAATACACAGGTGAGAGTGCGTTAGTGGAGATGTCTACATTGTAAATACCCGAGAGTGAGCTGCATCTCCACTAACGTCACGAACTCAAACCTGTGTATTATTTGATTTATAAAATGGGTCGAAAACTAACAGCATTTTTCAAGTACCTTTGTGGGTCAATACCAGTCAGCTACATGTAGCACTCGCTCAAAAGTCAAGATGTCCGAAGATGTTCGTCCCAAAACATTTACGCACGTCGCACTCGGAAATCCCGCACATATAAGTAATGTACGTATAAGAGTAGAGTATACGTACGCGGTATACGCCACATGTTATGCACAAGAAAGGCCGGCTGGCAGCCCGAACTAGAAGTTGTTTACAGGATTGACAGCGCGTATAGTAGCGCGCGACGCACTTGTAACAACTGATTGAGTGTGCACTGCTAGTGTAAACATTGTAACGTCAGTGACTTTACGCTTTTTTGCACGGCCGTGCATGTTAGTAAGAAAATAATGCACGCACACGTGACTCATTTCAGCGCTTCCAATTGGCTACATTCTTGAACCCATTTTATAATATGAAACATTGTTCAAAAAGCCCGGCGCCGACAAAAGACTGTGATTCAGCGTGATTCCTGGTTGGCATTCTGAATATAAGCAGGATGTGCGCAGTGTACTCAGAACATCCGAACGGCAGACTAGAGAGTCGCTGCAATGTTTCGCAATGTGATGTAGAATATACCTTACGCTTCGTTATATCAAAGCTATTATTGATTTTGCAGTGTTGCTTTACATATTAATATACTAATCTATATCGAAATGCCTTGCATTGCCAATAATAAGACTTGACCTGGGCTTTTTCCTAACTTTTCCATGTATGTTAAACACACACACACACACACACACACACACACACATTCACGCGCGCGCGCAATCATTTCTTTGTTCAGTTGAACTGGTAATTCATTCAGATAAAGGTCTAATATTTTCCCTTTTAATCTAGTCTTATGTTATAAGCCCAAGATACGATTTGAAACCTGTGCAGAAATATTGTTTTTGTTTATTGTATAAAAAAAAACCTCCTTCGAGCACTGTACAACAAGTTATCTGCCTTCATTTTGATGAGCTCTCAATTCATAATGTATATCGTATTTTATGGAAGTTAATATTTTGTTATGCTTGCCTTAACTTTAGACGTTTAATCACCCAGAAAACCGTCATTTTGTGGGTGGCTTCACTTTTAAAATGGAATTATTTTTGTACTCAGATTTTTTTTTAATAAGTCACTGGTGTGGAAGGGCGATACCACGACATTTAATCACACACACACACACACACACACACACACGCAAACTATCAGGGGGATGCTCTAAGGTGCAGATTTTGGACATCCTTCCCCCGCTTGGTCACTTCGACGCCCCCTCGCTGGTCATACCTCCCCTATAGTCAGGTCGCTTAGTGAAATTACCGTTACACGGCGGATAAAAGCATCAAATTTGGCATACAGATTCCTTTAGGACTATCAAATAATATTAGAGTAGGAGCCCTCTGGAATTTTTCGATTTTTAGGGTGAAAATGCTGAATTTCTGATATTTCTTTATAATATGATATATATACTGTATTGCGTAAGTAGGCCTAATAGTCAGGTGAAATTACTAGTACCATTACACGGCGGATGAAAGCATCAATTTTTCACACGGATTCCTTTAGGAGTATTAAACAATATTATAGTAGGAGCCCTCCGGGATTTTTTTTTTTAGAAAAACACTAAAAAGATCAAATTTCAAAATGGCCGACACTTAATTGGCAAAACCCTCACTTTTCATGTCATATGGGTGATACGATGACAATATATTACATATTACTTTAGGAGTATTAAACAATATTAGAGTAGGAGGCCTCCGGGATTTTTTTTTTAGAAAAACACTAAAAAGATCAAATTTCAAAATGGCCGACACTTATGGCAAACCCCTCACTTTTCATGTGATATTACTTATAGAATGGTCACGTAATACGATGACAATATTAGTATATATCTTTATTTTTGGTTTGGCTTAAAACCTGAATTTGGACATTGCGGTAGGAGCATTGTTTATATTTTTGCGTAATGTAAAGTCTCTGAATGGCTGGGGGAGGGGTAGGGCAAAGGTGGCGGCCCTCAACTTAAAATATTATAAAGAAATATCAAAATTCAGCATTTTCACCCTAAAAATCGAAAAATTCCAGAGGGCTCCTACTCTAATATTATTCAATAAGCTTGTTCTGTTGCGTACATTTTTTTTTTTCGTCTTACTTTATACACGGCGGAAAAAAAAACATCAAATTTGGCGCACGGATTCCTCATTAGAGTAAGATTCCTCCTGCAATTTTTAAGGAAAACACACACACACACACACACACACACGAAATCAAATTCCAAAACAAATCAATTCACAACAGATCTTAACTTGTATGTTATCACATTCCCTTAGTCAGGTCGCTTAACGTCAACATTTGGGCTTACCGTTAGTTAGAGCGGATAAAAGCACCAAATTTGGAGAGGTGATCCCCTAGGACCTACTCATTGATATTAGAATAGGAACTTTTTGGAATTTTTCGATTTTTTGGGTGAAAATGCTGAATTTTAATATTTCTTTATAGATTATGATATATAACCTGTATTGCGTAAGTAAGGGAATGTGATAACATACACGTTCAGATCTGTTGTGAATTGATTTATTTGTCATGGAACTGAAAACATAAACCCAAACTTGAGATCATGCTTAACATCAAAGCATCTGAAACATGGAGTTGGTAGAATTAATTACTGATCATATTATATACATATACTATATACTAATCAAATATAATGTATACAGTTTAAGCACACAGAAAATAGTTTCTAATAGAAAGAGTTTTCCTATTCAGTGGCGGATCTGGGTGCATGGAGGCGCACCGGAAGAAATAAAACGAAAAAATGGAGGGGGAAGGGCATGCGCTCCCTATAATTTTGTAAAGGCGCCCCTCCCCCTCACGGAATTCCTGGATCCACCCCTGCTACTCCCATGCTCTGAGACTCTAAGAATCATTTTACACTGAAATAATTTTTCAGTGCAGTAAGATTTATTTGTGGATACAGTGCACTCCCGTTATGACGAACGCGGTAAGAATTTTCGTAACAACTAAGTAAAAATCAGGTCCAAAAACTCTCATCTACCTTTCTATACATTACTGTTCTGTTTATAATAAATCGAATTGTCGATATAACAGGGAAAAAGTTGCCGGTCCCGACGACGTTTGCTATAGCTGGGATGCATTCTACTGCTACTACTTTCTTCTTGTGCCACTGATATGTGTCTCAGTATACCAGAAAATTACCCTTCTGAGATTATGGGTGAGCTTCATCTTTTACCAGGAACTTTATTGATAATTGTTCCAAATGAGGACAGAAAGATAGACACGATGTCTTGTCATATAGTTGTGCTGGCCATAATATATATTTGTATTAAAGATGTTTGAAGTTGCGTTTGCATGCTGAGGGAGGTTTATTTTGCAGAATGTTTCATAAGACGAAAGGAACTAACTGACTATTATAGTCGCTTTACAAGAAACTGTATAATGTCCTTTTTTTTCCCCAGAGGATTACCTTTATCATGTACATGTGCTTTCTGCTGTAACATTCGAAGGCAATGTTATACGAGTACATACTTAGAGAGTCTAATGTTGTTTCCTAGTCCTCAAGGAATCCGTGCGCCAAATTTTATGTTTTTATCCCCCGTGTATAGAGCAAAACAAAAAAAAGCACGCAAAAGAACAAGCGAACAACCAACTTTTTTTTTAAGGGGGGGGGGGGGGGGGGGGGGCTCCCGCCCCTTTTGCCCTACCCCACCCCCAGCAGTTCAGAGACTTTACATTACACAAGAATATAATCCTCCTAACGCAATGTTCAAGCCAAGGTTCTAAAGCAAACCAAAAATACAAAAACAAATGTAATATATTGTCATCGTATCACCCATATGACATGAAAAGTGAGGGTTTTGCCAATTAAGTGTCGGCCATTTTGAAATTTGATCTTTTTAGTGTTTTTCTAAAAAAATCCCAGAGGGCTCCTACTCTAATATTGTTTAAAAGTCCTAAAGGAATCCATGTGAAAAAAAATTGATACTTTTATCCGCCGTGTAATGGTAATTTCGCTAAGCGACCTGACTATTACTTACGCAATACAGTATATAGATCATATTATAAAGAAATATCAAAATTCAGCATTTTCACCCTAAAAATCGAAAAATTCCAGAGGGCTCCTACTCTAATATCAATGAGTAGGTCCTAGGGGATCACCTCTCCAAATGTGGTGCTTTTATCCGCTCTGTAACGGAAAGCCCAAATTTTTACATTAAGCGACCTGACTACTAATCATGAACACGAACCGACACCATTGATTACCAGTGGCGGATCGGGGGGAGGGGGCGTACCGGGCGCCCCCTCCCCCCTTTTATTTCCAAAGCGAAAAATATAGCTACAAACGGCAGGTTTTGGACTGTAAAATGTCAAAATTTTCAAGCTCGCTCGCTCCTCTCGCTCGCATTTATTATCATGCAGTTCTCCTGATGTTGCTGCCAGTAATTTGTCGTTTCACACCGTCATTCCATAATCAATGTAAGGAAAACTGTATAACATGTAACAAACATTGCCCCGACAAGAAAGATAGGAGTTTTTGCACCTGGAACTTATATTTTTCAGGAAGATATTTATTGGGTAAAAAATGACAGCATATGTATTCAAGACAAATGAAAACAGCATGTTTCTTCAGGCGATGGCTCGATTTCGCTTGCTCGCACACACAAATAAGTGAAGTAAATGATGATTCTGCATATATGGAATGACTTTAGAGGTATTCGCCCCCCCCCCCCTTAATTTGCAAAGCGAAAAAATATAGCTACAAACGGCAGTTTTTGGACAGTAAAATGTCAACATTTTCAAGTTCGCTCGCTCCGCTCGCTCGCGTTTGTTATGCAATTTTCCTGATATTGCTGCCAGTAATTTGCCGTTTCACACCGTCATTCCATAATCACTGTAAGGAAAACAGTTAACATGTAACAAACATTGCGCCGACAAGTAAGATAGGAGTTTTTGCACCTGAAACTTATATTTTTCGGGAAAATATTTATTGGGTAAAAATGATAGCATAATTTCATGTATTCAAGACGCATGAAAAGAGCATGTTTCTTCAGGTGCTGGGTCGCCTTTCGCTCGCTCGCACACACAAATAAGTGAAGTAAATGATGATTCTGGATATATGGAATGACTTTAGGAGGTATTGTTATGAGGTATTCGCAATAAATTATCAGCAATGCCAGCAGTTATAGCCTGCAATAAGAGATTGGAGCTACACGTCCTGGGTTATCAGAAAGATAACTTTCTCTTACATTATAAATATGTGTATTCTAGAGCGCTCGTTACGCTCGCTCGCGCATAATTATAATCTAATTTCGTGGTGAAGAATATGATCATAATTAATCATTTATAGTTAATGCAATATGGGATTATGTAGCTACATTTAAATAATGATAGTCATCATCATCAATCCATCAAACAGTCATTTATTTAATGAGCGCAGAAACTATGTTTATATAATTCTTATGCATTCATATTTCACATTCCTCGAGTAAAACAATATTTCCATTCCATTTTCCAGAATTATTCAGTTAAAAAATCATTAAAAATCTACCAAAAGTGTGCATGACATCGCACGATGACCAACATAAATATAAAAAATGTCCCTGCCGTGGGAGGGAACACCCCCTCCCACACCCTCCCTTCCCCCCCCCCCCCCCCCCTCGCTCGCTTCGCTCTCTCGGGCTCGATCGCTACGCTCCCCCGCTTTGTCCCCCCCCCCCCCCCCTTCAGACCAGGCGTCCACTAGGGCGTGGACAAGACGGGGACAAGACCCGGAAAGCAAATTTGGTATTCCGCACTTGTTCGGCAAACTGTCCGCACGTTCCTGAAAGTGTCCGCTCACTGTCCCAAACATGTCCGGGCGTTTCCGCACCTTCGGGAGAGACAAAAATTTTGATCGAGACCAACATCTGGACGCGGAAAGAAACTTCCTGACACCTTCGGCAACTTGTCCTGACGATGTCCTCAGGACATCCCGCCTGTCCGGAACCCTTCCGCTCCTTCCGCTCCTTCCGCAAACGCTCCTGAAAGAATCCCGCGGTGCGGGGAAGCTTCGCGAATGAAAGCGGAAGACACCAGGAATGTTTTAGGACAGCGCGGAGCCGATGCGGATCTATATGCAAGTGTGCGGAGCCGATGCGGACATTTTGTGATCAATACATGAAAGAGTCAACACATTCCATGAGCGAAATGATTTTGAAAGTTGAAAAAATAGATCAATGCAGCATTATGTCAATGAAACGCAAAAAGACCAATAAGGGAGGCGCAGTGCCCATGCAAGCCCCAAAACCAAACCTTTCTTCCACTGATTAAGAAAAGGTAAATATCAGCATTTTCCAATCCCAAATGAAGGAAGCAAAGCAGAAGGCAGTGGATATTTTTCCAACTGTAACTAGGAAAAAGAAGAAACAGCACTCTCCGCTAGGAGTAAACTTTTTTTGCGTCCTTTTCAGAAGTCATTTTCATTTGAAGGATTTTTAATAGTTGCCATTACATCTATGCATGATAGTACATCGTTTAGTTCGCTTTAAATGTGACCGCCCAACTCAAACACTACAAAAGTGGAACTAGGTCATTTTTTATATATAAATAAGCATAGGGCCTACATACTTATGTTAAAAGTAGGGCCTACTATGTTATAAGCTTGAAAATTATTTAACTTGTTTGATAATGACCATCCTAAAGGGACCAGGGCCAGTGCTCGTTCGTTCGTTCGTATTTACTTTGCTTCTCAAATCAAATCAAATAAAAAATGAATTACATCAATGTGACAAATTTAAGCCAAACATAACAAAATGACAAAGTAGCAACACAAACGTTTCTACATTACAATAGTATGCTTTAGAGGGGAAAAGAATATGTGAGTACTGTGCGAGTGCAGTAGGTGAGTTGAATGTTTTTGTTGGGGTCATTTTATGATATATGATTATTCTTTAGTATATCAGTATAATAATACTAATAAATTCAGACCAAAACATAAACAAACTCATATCAATTATTATACTCTATTTTACTAAATATATTGAGTTAAAATATATTTCTTTAAACTAGCTTTTAAAGAAAACAGAGTTGTTCGTGTTTGTAGGGAGTCGGGTAAAGCATTCCATGTATCAGGTCCGTGATGCCTCACTGACCTGTGAGCTATAAGTGCTATCTCAGCATCTCTCACAGCTGGTATTTGAAGCAATAGGGCAAAGAGAATTTCGGCTGGTGTGACCTCCATGACGGCTAACAGTCAAATGAGGAAAATTCAAAGTCAGCGCCAAATTTATACCTTTCCATTTTCCTGCTATTGTCCGCATGTCTAACTTATGTTGTCCGGAAGACATCCTGATTGTCCGCGTTCACTCCTTGTGTAATCCTAGATGTTTCCGCGCTGCCCGACTTCGATTAGCATATTCCGAGGTATTTCGCGCTCTTCCGGAGTGATTCCTAGGACACTCCTAGGAATGTCCGCGGTCAGTTCGCGGACAGTCCGCGGACATTCCTAGGAATGTCCCAAGACAAGCCGATTCGCACATTTTTTCCGCGTCTGACGCGGACAGGATGCCGAAATGACAGAATTTGCTTCCGCAACCCTTCCTGGGCTTGTCCGCGCCCTAGTGGACGTCCGCCCTTACGGAATTCCTGGATCCGCCCCTGACTATACTAGTGGGGTGGCTTAGTGACAAATATACTGATAATCGTGACACGCCGGACAAAAGTGTCATTTTTTCCTCAGACATTTGTATATATATAAAGATCAAAATTAGGGGGTGCTCCAAGAAATCCGCTAACAGAAAAAATGAGAAAACGCCCTTAATTTGTACATAACAATAATGTCTGAATTCAAAGACTATACACAGGGCATTCGCCAGATTTCTGTACAATGCAATGCAATGTACATGGTTGCTAGTCTTAAAATTCAGACCCATAATACGACATATTATGTGCATGTTTACAGTAATACAACATTTTTACTGGTTTTCCTATGGTAACAGGTGGTTAGTCTGTGTTGCAGACCTGAGGGAGGTGTGTTGGAATAGTCCAGTTTTCTTAAGCACCTTTTCATTAAATAATTTGATATAATTTCTGGTAAAGGATTTTTTTAGTACTGTCTACCTCCTGTAGAGAAATGGCAAAGAGTGACATGTGACTCTGGCTCAGATACTTTAAATCTTGGGCAATGACTTAGCCAGGTGTAGGACTATGTCACAGCTCATTTTTTCTCCCAGAACTACTAGTTCACCAGTAGAAGAGCTGCATATTCCATTGAGAACTTAAGGTTTTGGGTATTGCCATACATATTTCCTAACAAATTTAACCCGTTTCCTCCAAGATTGTGTGAATTCCATAGGTTTAGCGCAGGGATTACCTGGTTCCCGTAAGCAATTTTTATTGTCCGCACTTCCCCTCTCTATACGTTTCTTATTTCTTATGGGGGTTATTCAAATGTTTAAAAAGGTTAAAAGTTTGTTTTCATAGATGAAGTTGAATTTAGACAATTTGAATATTTTTAAAAATATATTGATATTTGTAATTTCACTCATAAAGACTTAAAGCGGTTTGAATATTTTTGGTCTGATAGCTATGTATAGACATGTTATTAAAAAGTAAAAGCAATGTTTGATTGGTTCACATTATCCAAAGAGGGTGGGATGTAGTTGGCTGGTGAACAAAGTCTATGGGGGAGTTTAAAAAGTTGATAGAAATAAAACAAAATCGGTATAGAGCAGAATCTAAATCACAATATAATATGACAAAATTCCCGACCCCAAAGGCGGTTGATTCTATGATGCTTTATGTCAAAATACATTTCACCAAAATACATGTGATTGATAGGAGGAAAAAGTATAGTACATTAAAAACAATATAGTTCAACTAACCCCATTAGTCCAGCAGCATAATGAAATGATTGTTAAGTTTTTCGCCTTGTCAATTGAAGATGATGTTACATAATGACAATTATCAAAGTCAGCTAGATCTAGTATATCAAGAAACCAAAAAGAAGGGGTGGGGTGGGGAGAGAAGAATGAAGTAAGTTATTAGTATCTGTAGTTTTGGTTTTCAGTATATTCATTTTAATTTCTTTAATTTCCGTTAGGTCATCATGGATTGGAGCATTTGTGTACTAGTAATCTGCCAGGAACAAAAACAAGAAAAACTTAAAGGTCCTATACACTTTTGGGAGAGTGACTTGAAAAAAATGTTCAGGATATCACATTTTATGCATAATATGTGTAGGTCTGGGGGCATTTCATGAAGCATTTTGTCCGACAAGTTGTCGGACAAATTTGCTCTCTGCCAATCAGATGCAAGGATTTCTGTAGTTTGTAACAGTTTGTCAGAAAAATATCTGACCAAACTGCTTCATGAAATGCCCCCCCCCCTGTTGTATCACAAGACATCCTACCATAATTTTTATACAGTTTTTGCAATCAAAGCAAACATATAAAGAGATATCAGTATTTTTCTCATTAAAGCATAAATGCCTACGGTTTAGTCTGGAAACATGTTATCATAGAAATATTGTTCACATTTTGTGTTATCAACAATACTTAACATTGATTATACAGATTCATTTTTACAGAGGTTCTTTCTATCCGTAACTCACACTTAAGAACAATTTTCAAGCACTAATTTTGGGTTTTTGCCTTTAATTATCCACAAAAAGGAGGACTCAATGCATAAAAGGTGTATGCTTTATTTTTGGAAAATGTTGAGGAGATCAGGAAAATTATATATATTGATGTAGATTTTGGACCTGAAGGAGCAGTTGAAGCATTTTTAAGAAACAATGCCTTGTGGCATCGTTCTTATCATCATAAATTAATAATGACAAACTCAAATGAAAATTGGAGGGGGGGGGAGAAAAGACGAACATATTGACATGAGACAGCTTGGTAAAGATTAAACGCTATAATAGACAATGCAGCCTCTTTTCTCAGTTCATACTTATCCAGAGTGTGTGCTTTCTTTCCAGTACCGGTATTATTATTTAGATAGGTTAGGGGAATCCCTTTGAATTGTGTGATACATCATTTTAAAGCTTACAGTCTGCTCTTTCAGAATCTGTCCTTAAAGGACAAGTCCACCTTCATGCACACATGGATTCAGTGAATACAACAATATTAGTAGGACACATCACAGAAAGCTTGGAAAAAATCGTATAATCCGTTCAAAAGTTATGATTTTTTCAGGTATCTGCACAGTCGCGGCTGGATGAAAAGACTACCACAGTGTATGATGTCACATGCGCACATTCTAAGGAAAATAAAATGAGAATTTCACAAAACCATACTTTTTGAATAAAGTTCACATAGTTTCTTTGACTTGCTACTGACGTATGTCAAGGGTAATATTATCCCCCCTGCCTTCTGAAAGAGAAGTCGAGTATCCTTTTGTAAGCGAAAATAATTTATGTTGAATTTTCTTTATTCATTCTTTATATCGTTGTACACATGTGACATTACAAGGTATAGTAGTCTTCTCATCCAGCCTCGACTGCATGAGCAGAAACTTCAAAAATTCATTACTTTAGGACGGATTGTCCAATTTTCCTCAAACTCTCACTGATGTGTTCTACTATTGTTGCTGCATTCACTCAACCCACATGCTATAAAGGTGACAAATCTTTGTCTGGCGACTTTTTTGTTGATCAATTATACCAACCCTGATGGAAATCTCTTCAAATTCATAAGTTCTGAAGTCTCCTTTAAGTTTAACCAAAATCTATATATATAGTTGCCATGGCAACATACCACTTAACACTAATGAAAAGTATTTCAAACCTCTATACATCCCGTCGATCAGTTGTACCTATTCAAATGGAATCTCTTCCAAACTGGAAAATAGCCTCCTGTAACTAACTTCAATAAAAACCCTAGTTTTGGGTTGCCATGGCAACGCACAAATCAACAATTATATTTGACCCCTGGTTTATACTCTTGGTACCTTCTATACAACGTTCATATCAAATTTTGTGAAAATTGAATCTTCCTCCCTCGAGAAATAAACAAAAACATGATTTTTAGAAAAAGTTCATTGACCTTTGACCTTTTACCTTTGGAAAATTCACTCCAAATTCAATCAAAATATTTTACTTGTTCTCAATATTCTTCCTGCCAAGTTTTATCCAGATTGGATATTCCTGACCTGAGAAATAGTCAAAAAACCAATTTCACAAATAAAGGTCATTGACCTTTGACCTCTGACCTCCTTCCCAGCATCAATTTTCTTGGAGCACCCTATTTTTTGAGAAGGTACATCATGAAGTACCTTTGGTGAAAAAATCATGCTTTTGTCCGCCGTGTCACGATAATTTCACTAAGCCACCCCACTATACGTACAGTAAAAGGAAGAGTCCTATTCGTGGCAATTTTGCTCAATAGGCGTTTTCACATCAGCCCGATAAAAGTCCAAGCTCGAGATATTTTTTAACTTCCCAAGTCAGAAAATAGCGCGCTATTTCGAAACATCGGGCTGATGTGAAAACGCCTATTGACTGCGTTGTGGAATGTATCACATTCCGTTATTTATTGTAGTCCCCATTACGTTTGCAGACTGACAGCGCACGCACACACGCGCGCGCACACACACTCACACACACACATGCACACGCACGCACGCACAAGCATACACACCCTCAAAATTACTTTTCCACGAGGTGCCCCCCCATGTCTTGACCCACTGTACGCCACTGAATCATACTCAATTGTACCCTACATCTACACATTATCAACATGCATTGCAGTCTGCTACTGTATAATCAATGGGGTTGTTAGAATATTATAAACATTGTAAGTTTCAGATCAGTGAGTTACTTAAAGAATTACATTAAGATTGAATGTACAAATGATAATCTTTCCTGTATCATTACACGAGCATGTACATACTGTACGTACAGTGTACTTATGTAGGCCTACAAGGTAAAGCAAGTTTTGTCTTCTTTAGTTTCATGGACCTGAAGCCAAGCAATTAAAAAAAAAAAAACAGCATAGGTAAATTTATGTTCTTCCATCTCTTTGGTCTACAATGGCTTTTACAATCTTAAAGTTTCAGGAAAATTTGATGGATTTTGCAGAAGCTACAATCTACATGGCAACACATGAATATTACATCTGAGCAAAATGAAGTACTGTTGTGGTTGTGTTTTTGCTGCATTTCAAACAATTATAAAACTCTATAAAAACTTAGACAACTTGCAAGGTACGCCTAGAACTACTGAAAGTACCCACTTCAAACTGTGTTTGCAAATACATGGCATAGTGCATTTAGATTTTAAAGTTGAAACTATTAAGACTACAAATTAGTCATGGTGGGTTATCAAAGTCGCAAGCTAGAATTAGCACAATATTTTCTTTCAGACTTTGATAAAAGATATTGACCACAGAGTATTACAAATGGGCTTGAAATAAAATGCCAATATACAATTATCTGTACATGTAGACATCATGAGGATAGTGTAAATTTATGAAGGAATCCAAACTAAGAAATTGATTGTAAATTAGTAATGACTTTTATGTATATATTATAATTTTAGCTTTTGTTAGGTACCTGAAGCAGGGAAGTACCCCCTTACAAGTCTATTTCATTTGTTACATTTTGTAGTATGATTTGTGGAACTGAAAATGACACTATGGAGAAATTAAAAATCATTACTATGAACGCACTTGTGTACTAAAGACAAATGACTCATACGTAAGTTGAGCCATATCCCATACGTAAGGTGTAATTTCATTAATTAAATCAACATCATAAAAATATGCTTTATTCTTTTGCAGTGAAACTCTGTTGAAAGACACTTCAGTATTTTACCTTTCTTCACTTCTAAACAGAACTTGATCATTAAGATACTTTCAACATGTCAATCTTTATTTTGAAAAATCTAGTTTTTCTCTCGTCCAATACGTAAGTTGCCATATTTTTGTGAATAAAATACTTCACCCGAGGTCAAATAACATCAAACTAAAACAAAATATTCTTCTCAGGGGATACCAGTCCAACTGAACATAAACAATAAAATCCAAGAGCTCTTTCATTACTTTTCAGAGGCTTGAAATGTCTGAATGTCCCATACGTAAGGTGCGCGATATCATTAACTTGCCCTCTAACGGGAGTCCACTGTACAAATGAATTGTTGCTTCCAGTAAATTGCTAAAAAATGTCTGATTTGTATTTGTATCACTTTGGAATATTTATGTATAAAGTGAATATTGACGATGTTCCTGGTATATTTTCCTCAATGTTTGTGATATCCATACTTCCCCTTAAACACAGTGGATCCTATCATTCTTCCCCTTTCGTATATACAGTTGTAGCCCTTAACACAATTACTTCTACCGGACCCTTCTTTCTAGAATAAGCTAGATTCTGTTCGGTTCCAGTCAAGCTCTCTAAGTTCCTTTAAGCAAAATCTTAAAGCCATTAAAAAAATTACGTTTTATCATTTTGCCTTAACTCTTAAAATATCTGTGCGTACTCACAAAAATAGTCACAATAATGTCTCGCTCTGGTGACTACACTTGTTTGATCAAATTGCTATGTTTTTTAGCATTGATACCTTAAGTTTAATCATGAACATTATATACATTTTGTACATTCCGTAGACTTTGCTACATTCTCGACATATTATATTCTTGCATGTTTCGTCATATTTTGTCACTGACAGATTATACGAAACGCTTATATCATAACTTTAGAGCCTACATCCTACAAGCTTTGCTTTTTAGTAGGTTCCACATATCACCCATCGTTTATTCTATGTCCTTATACATTTGTGTAAATTCTTCTCAAATTGACTGTTGTGTTAAACTATTCTTAAAATCAAATGGAATGTAAAATTTGTACGAAATGTGGAATATTGAACACGAATAAGTAAAAAAAAAAAATGTCCGGCAATGTCTTCTTATATTCACAGAACTTTGGTTGTGACGGGATTTTGAATTCTGGTCTGGTTTATGATGATTGTCACGTATGTGGTGGAAATAACACCTTATGCCATTGTACTGAAGGAACAGTAACCACAGCAACCCCTTCCATTGGTAAGTTTTGAAAGGTTACAACTCTACACCTATTCCTATGAGCAATGACTGTACAGTCGAACGTAAGAGGATGAACTATGATATCGTTTTGATCGAATGCTATCAAGCTGTACCCACAATCACAACGTGTATTGTTATAGTTTTGTTTTAAAAATGCTGACTGAAGGGGCAACAACTCTACACCAAAGTGTTCTGTAATAAGCAGTGAATGCAACCCTTTGTTAGAGAGTGTGAAAAATACAGTTTGACGTGTTTGAGATGTATACTAGCTTCATGCCCTATCAATGTATGTTTTGAACCTTATGTAGTCCGGGGGGGGGGGGGGGGGGGAGGGTCGAGGGTTCCTACACACTCTCGACATTTTTCGCGATGATTTTAAAACTTTTTCTTTTTTGCTTAAATTTCATGACTTTTTTTCTTTCTCATCTCGCGCACGTTTTGAGACCCTATTCGCGAAAATCAGGGTTCGTTTTCCGAGATATAGCACATTTTCGTGACCAATGTCACCGAAAATGACAGTTTCCAGTTTTAATAATACTCTTGTTTGTTCAATGTGTCGGTTCTACGTTATCAATTGTCAGATTATTTTTTCCCGGTGTTTTGTTTGTTTGTTTTTGTTTGTTTGTTTTATTTAAACACGGGTAAATAATACTTGCACTCAGCCGTTAGGCTGTTTTTCAGCAAGTCCGTATGATATACACTGTACAAAAAACATAATGTGGTACAATCAACGTATAGGATAATACATAGACAATAATCGGTATAACGAAACAAAAAGATGAAAAAATACATATATACACAACACTCTTTACAAAACAGTCAGACAGTAGAATGCAGTAAGAAGAAAAAAAACCTCGGAAAGGAAGTGATTAAAAAAAAAATATTACTCAGAAATAGAAAAACTCATAAATCAAGTAAGAACACAGAATCGATATCCTTCAGAAATTGTGCTAACCTTGTACATGTTCTCGTGGCTTCCGGTAATTGATTGAATAATTGAGCTGCTATGTAAACAGTACTACTTTTGCAGAAATTGGTCTTTGGTTTTGGTAACAATACTTTAAATGCTGAGTTCCTCAGATTGTAATTAGATACTTTTACGTTCACTTGATAAGTCAGAAAATCAGGCAAGAGGTTATTTAAAACTTTCTAACTAAAAACAACAAGATCTTTTTCACTTTGGCACTGAGGCAGTCAATCATGTCAATAGGCAGCCTCCCATACAAATCTCGTCTATTGTGACGATGATCCACTTTCAGAACAGTTCGCAAGGCTTTGTTCTGAAGTATTTGCAGTCTTTTTATGTTACCAGAATTTGGTTTCATCCAGATGGTGTTACAGTACTCAAAGTGAGGACGAATCATTGTATTATACAGGGTTAATGCGGTGTCTTGGTCAATGTATGGTCTTGCCCTTCTTAAAGCGTACAAATTACGTAACACTTTACTTTTTACGCTGTCAACCTGTGGTTTCCAAGAGAATTCTGTATCAATGACAACACCTAGATATTTACAACTTTCTACCTTTTCTAACTGAGTACCATCAATTCTTATACGAACATTTTCAATTTTTTTACGATTACGCTTAGTACCTATAAACAAACATGTACATTTTTTAACATTCAACATAACACTTATTATGAAGTAACCATTCATGCACGGCACGTAAGTCATCATTAACAATTCTTACAAGTTCAAGAGGATAAGTGGATGCATAATAAATACAGGTATCATCCGCATAAAGCGACATTTGACAATTTCTAACTACCCGAGGCAAATCATTCATATAATGATGAACAACAAAGGTCCCAAAATACTTCCCTGAGGGACCCCACAGAGCACCTCACCCTCCTTGGAAACATTACCATTAATTACAGTTTGTTGTTTTCTTTGGCTGAAATGATTTACAAACCAGCGTATAGTATCCTCGCAAAATCCGAAAAATCGTAATTTTTCAATCAAAATATCAAAGGATACCATATCAAAAGCCTTTAAAAGATCGAGGGTAACCACAACAACAACTTGTCCAACATCTATAACTTTATTTACATTTTCAGTGAGGTTTGATAATGCCATTTCTGAAGAAAATTTTGGGCGAAAGCCATATTGGTTTTTTTTTTGTCAATAAATCATTTTCATTAAGATAAGCATACACTTGTTTAAACACCAACTTTTCTAAAATCTTTGAAGCTGCAGGCAAAACAGATATTGGCCTATAATTTGAGGGATCAGTTGTATCACCACCCTTGAATAGAGGTATTATTTTAGCACACTTCCACTCATTCGGGATAACACCATCTTTCAATGATAAATTTACTATGTGGGTAAAGGATTTAAGGATAACTGACACAGTGTCCCGTAGGATTCAAGCTGGTGCGGTGTCAAGCCCAGTAGCCTTATTTCGGGGCGTTTTATCAATACACTTCTTTACCTCATCAGCTGACACTGAAGTGAATTCAAAAGTTGTACATGCTGTCGGTACATATTGTATAGGATTATTTTTGAAATGTATATTTTCTCCGTTTCGCAAAACTAAATTAGAAAAGTGGTTGTTCAGTGTATTTGCAACATCTTTGTACCCTGTATACTCGTTTCCGTCGTATGTAATTTTATGAACTTTCGTAGAGGATTTAGGGCTCGGTATAAGCTCTCTTAAGACTATCCACATGAGGGTGGAGTTTCGTACATTTTCCCTAATATTATCAATAACATATTTCCTTTTAGCTTTTCTCACAGATGATGTTACCAGATTACGTAGACTTCTATATTTCTGCCACTCATAATCATTATTCATGTGTTTAGCGGCCTGTTTTGCCTTATCTCTTTCTCTTATCAAAGCCATGACATCACTAGTCATCCAAGGTGACCTCTTTTGTCGAAGCCTTTTCTCTTTGACTGGGGCATGCCTATCCAACAGAGATCTTAATTTATGAACCCAGAATAACTGATGTGATATGCTTTCTCTGTTGATGTTTCTTGTAATATTTCGTCCACTGAAGAGTCATTTAATTCACTTACAAATTTTTCAATATCAAGCTTTCTCATGTTGCGTGATGAAATATAACAGTGGTTACCACCTGATTTCGGTTTACACTTACGCCATGAGAAAAGAACCATTTCATGGTCACTTAGGCTGATAGGCAAGACTTTGCATTGTGAAATATTTTCACTCTTTGATGTATAAACATGATCAATGAGTGTTTTAGAGTGCTTTGTTACTCTCGTTGCCATGGAAATACATTGAGTTAATGAGTATTCTTCTGCTATACTTTGTATACGAGAAGTATGATACGAGGGTTTCTTGTTCAACAGATCACAATTCACATCTCTTACCAGAACATAATCACAATAACGAGCTTCAACACTCTGGGGTATATTTTCAAGACCATGAAATATATTGATAGACGAATCTGGCGGTCTATACCATGACATTAAGATAAAAGGCTTTTGTTTAGTAAGAGTTACCTGTATACACGCTAATTCTAAGCCTTGATTATGATACTCTTCAAGGGCCACGTAATCTAAAGAACTGCGCACGTAGATAATAACGTCAGCACGATTTCGATTCCGGTCATTACGAACTGTCTTGTACCCATCAATACATATTTCATGGTCAGATACTGACTCATCAAGACGAGTTTCACAAAAGATTATTATATCAATACTAGTTTAATCAGAAGTAATCGAATTTCGTCCATATTTTTCAGAAGAGAGCAAATATTCAAGTGTGCAATAGTTATTCCACCAATTGTTTTGAACTCATTAACAATCTGTTCATGATCACTTATTTCTATTTCTGTATGACTGTCATCTGGAACATTCTGTTCAAAATCTACATCCGAAACATTATAAGGAAGTTCAAACATTAAACATTTAGTACACATATAATCAGAGCTTCCTCGCATGCGGGTTTCCCCATTGAACATATATCTGCCCGTCCCTCCCCCCCCCCTTAAAGAAAAGGGTGCTGTTCGTTATTCCGAAGGTTCGCTGTTCCGAAGGTTCGTTATTCCGACGGGTCGTTAATCCGAAACACGCAAATTCCTCGGAACAATGAACAATGAATCCTCGGAATTACGAATCTTAGGAATAAAGAGCCTTCGGAATAACGAACCTTCGGAATAACGAGCTGTAACCAAAGAAAATTCTCCTTATGGCCTTATTAGCTCACAATGACAATCTCTCAGCAACAGCGCAAAGGTACAAAGGAAAATAAAACATACTGTTGTGTCACATCCCACAACACGCTGCATATTGAAAAGAAAACAATATCTGGGAAAAAATACTCA
This sequence comes from Diadema antillarum, assembly GCF_040938485.1. Classification (NCBI taxonomy): domain Eukaryota; kingdom Metazoa; phylum Echinodermata; class Echinoidea; order Diadematoida; family Diadematidae; genus Diadema; species Diadema antillarum. The sequence goes on along the minus strand of NW_027271014.1, from coordinate 203,064 downwards.
TTATTCATATTGTTGCTATCGGAGAGGTAAACAGAGTTACCGGCGCAGAATATTTGGCCTTCCAAATTTTGCGTTTGATATTCGTAGGGATATGTATCTTCTTTAAAAAAAAATATTTACTCCTTCGACCTGGAAATATATTTCATTTTATCTCTTGTTTATCATCCAGAGAATCTTGTCGTGAAAATACCAATTGGATCAACCAAAGTATCCGCGACTGGAGTTGGGAATGCTCCCTATATCGGTGAGTATTTTAAATGTATAGCGAGCATTCCTACCAGTCAACAAAGAACATATATTATACACATCAAAATACGTATACTTTTAAAGCTGTTTTTGTTTCCTTGTTAATGTTGCTATTTATGTAAAATGGACTGCCCTTGAGGAGGATACAACATGTATTGCCTCAACTAGTATTGTATACAATTCTAGTGAGCTAGGGCAATTAATGTCGTATCCCCCTCAAGGCCAGTCCATGTCATTATTATTATTACCCATTTCAGGCATCTTCAGCAGTACAATGATTCATCACAATGTACAATTTTTACAACTTCCCAATTTACGGTAACAATTTTCCACTCGGCGCCAGCTCGAGCAGCTCGAGCTCTATACCACGCTGCGCGCTACATCCCTATACTAGTACACAGCTCAGGTGCGCGGCGCGCGTATAACAGCCAAGTCATATACAGGCGCAGGGATCGTCCTGTATTTTTACGTGTTAAAATTTGCCCTTCTTCGCGAAACCACTTCGAGAAACTGACATCAACAGCAAATTTTCCTCACTTTCAGCTCAAGTGCCTGGATTTTATATTCCCCTCGTTTTTAACACGCAAATCCCACAGGTGTTTGCCAAAGAGGGGAATATGAGAAATTCATCCCTCTTCTCCCCGCTGGCGTGCAATCCCGCGCGTACCAGTAATATGAGGGGAAAGTAATTTCGTAGAACCACTCACAGCTCAGATGTCTGATACCGGTAATGATATGTCCTTTTGTCCCCCTCACAATAGGTCTAAGAGTCAATGGGACCCTTATTCTTGGATATGACCCTTCAACCGGAAGTGTGAAAGAAGACGGAAGGTACTCTGTGGGTAGTATGACGGTGCTGTACAATCAGGATTTTGTGAAAGAGGATATCATAGAGGCATTAATTTATTCACTAACCGAACCGACAAGCGAAGAGCTCGAAATTATTCTTTACCGTGAGCAAGCTACTGTGAACGTCGTTTATAACTACTGTACAGCTGTAACAAGCAGTCAGGGATCGATTACCACCATCAGTCCTATTGTATCACCTTCAACCTCCATGGTGATGTCGTCTGTAGCATCTAGCCACGTCATAATGCCTTCTCCGTCATCGGTATCCCCAGAGATGTCCTCAAGTTTCCAGGAGCCAGTTTCATCTATGGTACTTTTGCCATCTCCCTCACCGATGACTCGGGATGTTTCAAGCTCCGTTATGATGCTTACATCATCTCCTGTTCCTGTGGCACAATCCTTAAGCAGCGTTGGTGTAAGTTCCATTGTGACCACCACGCGAGCTCTTTCATATATCCAAATGTCATCATCGCTCCAATTACAACAGTTCTTCTTGTCACGTTTCATTTCATTTCATTCATTTCATTCTTTCTCTCTTTTTCGGCAAACATAACACGAAATGAATCAGAAGATATAACATAGGCATGTAATTCGACTTTACATGGTAGATAATAGTTAACAAATGCAAAATTATACATGCATACCGGCAAAATACAAAGCTATGTCTGGAGAAAAAAAGAAGAAGAAAGAATTGAGAGGTCCACTGAAAAGCATGCTTGTAAATTGTGGACCACTCAAATGATTCTTCATATGAACATATTTGTTTACAAAGACAGGATAGAACAAAACAGGACAGAACAAGCCAGGAGAAACACACGACATTACATGACAGAAGGGTATACCACTGAAAGTAATAAAGCACAAAAGAAAAATGGAAAGAAAGGAAAGAAAGAAAAGGAAACATGAAAGGAAAAGCCAACATGCTGAACATCGGGATAGAAAGAGGGAAATGAGGTGCTTCAGAGCTCGAACAGCTGAGGAAAGGTTGTACAAATAAGATAATGTGAAAAAAAACAATAATGAATCAAATGATTGACGAATTAAATGATTGACGATGAACCCTTAGGCTGTAGAGACCAGCTAAATAATAAATAGTGTTTTATCTTAGTATGAATTCAACAAAAAAAAGTTTCAACTTACGCTTCAACGAATTCAAAGATAAAGAGTTTTTTATATCACAGCTTAAAGAATTCCAGAATCTAGGGCCAGTGTAAATAAATGTATTTTGTGCCAATAAGGTTCTTAGAAGGGGTAAATGAAACTCATTAGATCGCCTGGTGGGAAAACTGTGAAAAATTGATTTCTTGGAAACATTGAATTAAAGATGCTGGGAAGTGCATTTGTGTTATAATTAAACGTAAACTGACCCAGCTGAAAGAAAACAAATCTTTAATTCCTAAAATCTTATATTTCGCAAATAATGGATCTGCATGAGAATGTGGTGAAACGCCACAAATAATACGAATTGCTTTTTTTTGTAATAACAATAGTTTATCTAATAAAGTTTGATGGGCACTACCCCCATGCTAAAATTCCATAATTAAGATTAGGTAAGATTGATGAAAAGTACAACGTCAACAAAGAAGACAACGGGATATGAGATTTAAGTCTATTAAAAATACCAATATTACGCGAAATTATTTTACTAATATTAATAATATGAGGCTTCCACGAAAGTTTATCGTCCACTGTAATACCGAGAAACTTTATGTGAGATACACGTTCTAAATGAACGTCATCAAAAATGATATCTGTGCGTAAAACTTCTATAGACTTACTAAATAACATATACTTGGTTTTCTGAAGATTTAGTGATAATTTATTGGCTCTTATCCATTGAGTCAACTTTTTGTAATTCAGAATTGACAGTATGGCCAGGGGTGAATTGATTTTGGTGGGAGAAAAAAAAAATTGTATCATCGGCAAAAAGTATAAAAGAAAAGTATGTCGGATGATCTGCAAAAATCATTCATGTAAATGATGAAAAGTAAAGGTCCTAATATACTACCCTGAGGGAAGCCACATTTTAACTACTTCAACACTAGAGCTGTGCTCGTTTAAAGATACATATTGTTTTCAGTTTTGCAGGAAACTCCTTAAGCACTCCAAGGCCCTCCATCGTATACCATAATGAGACAATTTATGAAGTAAAATTTCGTGATTAATGGTATCGAAGGCCTTGGAGAAGTCCAGGAAGATACCAACAAGATGAGAATAATTTATCAATAGTGTGTGCGGCGTTATCAATAAATTTCAAAAGAGCATGAAGAGTGCTGTGTTTCTGACGAAACCCAAGTTGGGAATTCGTAAAAACATTATGATAATTAAGAAATTTATCAATTTTTCCAAAACTTTAATAAAGAAATAGGTCTATAATTACTTATAACAAAACTGTCTCCTTTTTTTAGATAAAGCAAAAAACCTTAGCAATTTTCATACAATCAGGAAAAAACACCATAAAATATGGATTTTGTTAAAAATATGAGAAAGTGGATCAGCGACAGAAAATATACTTCCCTTTAAAATGAAATTACTTATATCATCATAACCGGCACTTCGTTTATTATTCATTGCAGTAACAATGTCTATTATTTCATATTTCGTAATTGGATCAAAGAAAATAGAACTGGGATTGGATTGACCTAAAATTTTTGCAAAATGCGTATCAGACTGTGGTACTTCTTTTGCCAGATTGTCTCCAATCATTGCAAAATAAGAATTTAAGATATCTGCTATATCACCAGAATCTTCAAAAATTTTATCATTAAATCTTATCTTTTGTAATATTCAGTTTCTTTTTTGATATATTCATGACCTGTTTTAATATCTTCCATGTATTCTTTACATCATGTTTATATTTTTCTATCTGAATCATATAATATTTCCACTTTTCCGATCGTATAACCTTAGTCAAAAATATTCTTATATGATGTATATTTTATTCTTTGACTCCTCAGTTTTCTTCATTTTGAATTTATAGTATAACCTATTCTTCCTATTAATTGAACGGAGGAGAGATTTCGAAATCCATGGAAGTTTAGGGGATGTTTTATAATTAACTGACTTATCTTTTAATTTGGGAATACAATCATCTAAATGTTTTTTAGATGTCTCCATAAAAGGATCAAATGATACATCAACATCATCATTATCACAAACACTTGACCAATCAACCCTATTTAAGATAGCGCCACTTTTCCGGTGTGGCTCTGCGTTTAAATGAAGGAAAAATAAGACTTATTAACCGAATGCTTCAGATCACAACAGTTATGATTGGGAAAGTGATCGGTCATATCGGATAAAATTATAGAAGAATTCAAAACTTGCAAAGAATATTCAAAATATTATCAAAGAGGGTGGCGGAATGATTTGTAACACGTGTAGGTTTGGAAATTAATGGCAAAAAAAGAGGATGACAAAAATGATTCAAGAAATTCTTGTGACGTATTATCATCACTCTTAATCAAATCAATATTAAAGTCACCCATTATATAAACACATTTATCAACAAACAGAGGGCTTTTTAATAAGTTTGTACAAAGGTTTAAAACAGGTTTTCATGACTTCCGATAGTGATATAAAATGGAATGGATTCCGTACATGTGTCATTATGATAATTCCATCACGCGGATACATTGCTGTGTGTCAATGCATAGCGTCTTTTCGCTACATTGTAGGCCTAAAGTGCTCAAAGCGCTCCGTAGCATAATTTTTACCTTGTAAAAGATATTTGAATCAAACATAAACCTGAAAGTATTTTAATTGATTTTCCGAATATTGTCAGAGTCAATTTCTTTAGTTAAGAAACACTGTCATCCCGTTGTACAAATAACCATGAACGGGATTTCTTTCAGGAAGTTGCAGACCGCTAAACAAGGATGTATGTAAAAAATCCTATTAAAACCTGGAAAAACATAGTAAAGTATTTGTTTATAAAGATGCGTTGTGGCTTCTGTACTAACTCTGTAGTTACTCATAGAATAAACATCTGAAGGAAAGAAACATACGAGTTTGTATTGTTGTCATAATGAAAGCGTAAATATGTTGTAGAAATGTTGTACTTCTAGAATGATTATCGTTCTGTCCACTGAAATTATACATTTTAGTTTTTTTTCTGTACAATACTTCATTGTCCTCCATCCACCTAGCCTTTTGTCAAGGCCCTCTCGCTGTAACGGCCGAGCGAAGGAAGCCCAGCGGAGCACGACACAGGGGGCCTTGACAAAAGGCTACCGTCAACCATGCCTTCTTACATTCACAGACCTTTGGATGTGACGGGAATTTGAATTCAGATGTGGCCTATGATGATTGTCACGTATGTGGAGGAGACAACATCTTATGCAATTGTACTGAAGGGACGGTAACCACAGCAACCCCTCTTCCATTGGTAAGTTTTGAAAATCACCTTACAACTCTATTACACTTATTTTTCTGTGAACAATATCGTTTTGGTCGAATACTTGCTGAACCCACGATCAGTAGGCCCTATTTAAATAGTGTTTTTCCAAAACACCGACCGAAAGGACAAATACCCTATACACCAAAGAGTCCTCAAACAGGAGAGAATAAAATACGGTTTAAGATGAATACTTGTTTTATTCACTATCAATGTGTGCCTTTAAGAGTGTTGTTCAAAAACCGCTACCTTCCAATATTCAGCTAAATTCTGTGTAAAAAACAGACATAATTGTCAGTGTTGGACAAACCCTGTGTCTGTACTGTGCTGCTAAATACATTCAGTTTATTTTTTTAGTCCACAGAATTTTGATTTATATCCTGTCATTTATGCATTATCATTCGTGTTTGTTCAAACAGCTTAACCCTATTCCCAAGGGGGGGGGGGGGCATTTTTGCCGCCCCCCCCCCCCCCCTCCTCCTCGACGTTTCGCGTTATTATTCCGCAAACGCGAGATGCTCTCGCCGCGACATTTTATGACTTTTTTTTTCAAGTATCGCGCAACTTTTTGAACCCAAAATTTGTCGCTCCCGGGCATACCGTCTTGGAGCCACGCCCCTTTGAAAAAAAAAATCGTCGACTCAAAAATTGCTCAAAAACATGATTTTGTGTACAAATTCAATGTAGATTGCGTTTTTTTGCAATTAATTCATATTAAAATAAATATTCTTACTTTCAATGGCTGATAATGATTTATTTTAGCCTGATTATGCTTTAAAAAAGTTTCTGCGACAAATTTTGACGAAAAACAACAAAAACAAAAAAGTAAAAAAACAAAGAAATACGTAAGAAATTCAATAAACAATAAAATACATAAGAAATAATTATGAAGCCGAATTTTTGCTTCAATATTATTGTTGAGGATATTGAAAAGAGTATGTTCACAAAAAATTAGAAGTCTTGGAGGGTTTTTTTTTTTATTTATAGGCAAAAAAAAAAATATTTTTGCATAAATTAGCATAAATTGATGAATACAAAATATATAAATTAGAATTTGAAACATCTAACTATACAGTTCTTGTAGATTACATTGGCCTTTACCTTAGTGCAAATTTTCGAGAGGATCGCGCTATCCACGACCGAAATCAGAAGGGGAGCCAAGAAGGCCTCCCCGTGTTTTTCAAGTCCCTCAAAAAAACCCGGTGGGATTAGGGTTAAGTATTTATCCGGTCTATAGACTTAGTACACAGTACAGACGACAAGCGGTAGAGAGGTGAGATACGGTGTACAACAATTAGCCATTCAATTCGCACATTTTAATACCTTTTGAATGAAAAATTTCCAAATATTCCAAAGACAACCTCTTAGCAACAGCAAAAAGACACAAAGGAGAAGGAGAATGTACTGTTGTGTCGCGAACCGGCTTGCGGCTCGAGCTTTTAACAAATCGAAATATTTGCCTACCCCTAACTACGCGTTAAGTATAAAAAAATCAAGTAATTTTAGGGGAAAATACTCGAGGTTCATCTTGATACTGGGGGGGGGGGGGTATGCTTCCCCTCAGTTCATAAGGGTGGGGGATGACACGTTTTAATCATCCCCTTCTCCCTAGGTTTCGAGGATTTTTTTTTTTCATTTGATATTCGTATATCTTTTTTATCGTGATTTCGAATATCACTCTTTTTTCGTCATCATCTTCTTCTTCTCACTATTTTTTATCATTATTTTTTCTGTTCACTGATTTCATCATTATTATTACTACTACTGTTAAAAACATTATCATTTTAATTACTATCATAGTTATTATCCTCGTCGTCATCTTCATCAATGGCAGCTCGTCTTTACCTCCATACTTCTGATCCCTAAATACAATTTTCTTCTGCATCTAATGGGACGGTGTCATGAAACATTTATCAATAGACGTGTACACGGGGATGGAGTAAATGCATAAATCTTACTGTTATTGTTATCATTACTACATGTACTATTCAATACTTGTCTTGTAATCTAGTAACCAACAAACAGTAAGCGAGCGCCTTTGTCATTGATTTGCGCTTCAAACAGCATTGCACAAGACTGAACCGTTCAGTTTCCATATCACTAAATATTTACATTTCTTACTATTTTATATGAAAAAATTTCTCAAAATTCCACCAAAAGAGTGCACCAGATTGTTGAATTTCATTTCTTAAAATCCAAATACTCCCTCGAGAAGGGGGGAGTGACTTCATGCTAGTCGCCATAGCGACATTTCTAGTTTCCTTCTGGTCCCCATGGAAGACCAATGACATTATAATAGCGTCGAAGAAGATGGGTTTTCCAGCCGTTTTACTGTATGTCATCTATTACCCTGTCATTGTTACAATTGTTTAGGTTCTTTTTTTGTAAACTTATACTTTTACCTTTCAATGATATTAATTTTCTCTTATTTTCATATGTTTGTATATCGTTGAATTTCTGTAAACATTGTAAATTTGATTTTTAATGCTGCAAATAAAAACAAACAAACAAACAAACCTCCCCCCCCCCTTGTTCCACCGTCATAAACTATTTTCACAGTGAAAAGACACAATCGAAGAAATTTGTTTGAGTCATTCATGTCTGAATGTCCAAATTATCCCCTTATCCACGAGCATCATGTTGGACCCCCGCCCCTTATTGCATTAGTGTAATGTATCATCGGTTGCCAAATGGTCAAGCTTATTGCTTATTATTGGCGACCGTTCTGTATGGTAATTCATAACACATGTACTGTAATTATGTAGCAGATGTATGTGTTATCAAAATTATTGAAATCGAAGAAACTAGCTATAATGAGTATCATATTTGTATATATCATGTTTGATTATGTTGATAAAAAATGTAAATGATGCCATACGGAAATAAATCAAATCAAATCAAATCAAATCAAATCAAACATTAGTTGCTTCGATAGCTGTTCATACTTCTTTTTTTCCGTAACCCCTCCAAATATGCTCAAGATTGTTGAATTCTTAGTTTTATATATGCAAATGCTCCAATGTTTTAGAGGGGGATACCCCTCCCACACCCTCCCCCTTCTGTGACCCTCTCAAAAGACTTAGTACACCAAAGTTAAAAAGACGCACACGAAGAAAATTCAGCCATTTACTCCTGATCCTGAATATTCGATTTTCATACTTTGGACCAAACATTTTCCATTTACCCGTATTTCCCTAAAAGTGTGCACAAGCCTGACAAGGGCACCATATTATAAAAAGTTGTTATATGATAGCAAGTCTTGCTGGAATGCTAATTGCCATAATTACGACTAGAATCAATCTTACTGATTGGCTGTTGCAGTGGGGATTTAATTGCCATTTCAGCAAGAGTTGCTATCATAACATCTTTTATAACACAGAGGAGAGATCACTGAAAATTATGTTTTCAACAGTGCAAAAGCTCCACACCCTCCCCTTTGTTCAAGCTCCATAAACTTAGTACACAGTGATGGGCACACACGCCGAACAAAAGGAGATTGCAGATAACACAAATAAGCCATTCTTTATTTACTTCAATATTTATTTTTCCTTCTTTTTGATGGAAAATTTTCCAAGTGTATTCCCCAAACAAATGTGCAAACGAGATCGATGAATTTTAGTCCTAAGAATGCAAAACTTCCATCCGTATCCTTCCCCTCCATCATCTTTCTATTTGCCTAAGACATATGTAGCGTAACGTTTGAAAAACTCTTTGAACGTGTTATGGAAATTTATTTGATTGTATCTCTGTATCTATCATCCAGAGAGTAGTATCGCCTCCATTCCAATTGGATCATACAACGTAACCGTGACAGGATTTAATGGTTCCTATATCGGTGAGTTTTTTTGATTTGTTTTAAATAATGTAATAGTACCATTAAATTAATCAACAAGAATCACGTACACATCAACATACGCACTTCGTTAAATTGTTTTTGTTTCCAGGCTAACCTTGTTAATGTGTTATTCTATGTCCTTCATCTTCCCAACAGGCCTAAGAGTCAATGGGACCTTTATTTTTGGATATGACTCTACATTTCATTTTCTGACAAATGCGGGATTGTACTCTGTCGGTAGTATGTCGGTGCTCTACAATTGGTCGGGGCAAAGCTTCTATGAAGACTCAGTGATCCAGTCACTAACCGAACCAACAAGCGAAGAGCTCGAAATTATTGTTTTCTTTTCGGACAGTCTGAACGTTATTTACAAATACTGTACAGCTGTAACAAGCAGTCAGAGATCGATTTCCACCATCAGTCCTATTGTATCACCTTCAACATCCGTGGCGATGTCGTCTGTAGCATCTAGCCACGTCATAATGCCTTCTCCGTCATCGGTAGCCCCCGAGATGTCCTCAAGTTTCCAGGAGCCAGTTTCATCTATGGTACTTTTGCCATCTCCCTCACCGATGACTCGGGATGTTTCAAGCTCCGTCATGATGCTTACATCATCTCCTGTTCCTGTGGCACAATCCTCAAGCAGCGTTGGTGTAAGTTCCATTGTGACCACCACGCGAGCTCTTTCATATATCCAAATGTCATCATCGCTCCAATTACAACAGTTCTTCTTGTCACGTTTCATTTCATTTCATTCATTTCATTCTTTCTCTCTTTTTCGGCAAACATAACACGAAATGAATCAGAAGATATAACATAGGCATGTAATTCGACTTTACATGGTAGATAATAGTTAACAAATGCAAAATTATACATGCATACCGGCAAAATACAAAGCTATGTCTGGAGAAAAAAAAAAGAAGAAAGAATTGAGAGGTCCACTGAAAAGCATGCTTGTAAATTGTGGACCACTCAAATGATTCTTCATATGAACATATTTGTTTACAAAGACAGGATAGAACAAAACAGGACAGAACAAGCCAGGAGAAACACACGACATTACATGACAGAAGGGTATACCATTGAAAGTAATAAAGCACAAAAGAAAAATGGAAAGAAAGGAAAGAAAGAAAAGGAAACATGAAAGGAAAAGCCAACATGCTGAACATCGGGATAGAAAGAGGGAATTGAGGTGCTTCAGAGCTCGAACAGCTGAGCAAAGGATGTACAAATAAGATAATGTGAAAAAAAAAAAACAATGATGAATCAAATGATTGACGAATTAAATGATTTACGATGAACCCTTAGGCTGTAGAGACCAGCTTAATAATAAATAGTATTTCATCTTAGTATGAATTCAACAAAAAAAAAGTTTCAACTTACGCTCAAACGAATTCAAAGATAAAGAGTTTTTTATATCACAGCTTAAAGAATTCCAGAATCTAGGGCCAGTGTAAATAAATGTATTTTGTGCCAATAAGGTTCTTAGAAGGGGTCAATGAAACTCATTAGATCGCCTGGTGGGAAAACTATGAAAAAAATGATTTCTTGGAAACATTGAATTAAAGATGCTGGGAAGTGCATTTGTGTTATAATTAAACGTAAACTGACCCAGCTGAAAGACAACAAATCTTTAATTTTTAAAATCTTATATTTCACAAAGAATGGATCTGCATGAGAACGTGGTGAAACACCACAAATAATACGAATTGCCTTTTTTTTTGTAATAACAATAGTTTATCTAATAAAGTTTGATGGGCACTACCCCCATGCTAAAATTCCATAATTAAGATAAGGTAAGATTGATGAAAAATACAATGTCAACAAAGAAGACAACGGGATATGAGATTTAAGTCTATTAATAATACCAATATTATTATTTTATTATTATATAATTATTCTACTAATATTAATAATATGAGGCTTCCACGACAGTTTATCGTCCACTGTAATACCGAGAAACTTTATGTGACATACACGTTCTAAATGAACGTCATCAAAAATGATATCTGTGCGTAAAACTTCTATAGACTTACTAAATAACATATACTTGGTTTTCTGAAGATTTAGTGATAATTTATTGGCTCTTATCCATTGAGTCACTTTTTGTAATTCAGAATTGACAGTATAGCCAAGGGTAAATTGATTTTGGTGCGAGAAAAAAAAATTGTATCATCGGCAAAAAGTATAAAAGAAAGTATGTCGGATGATCTGCAAAAATCATTCATGTAAATGATGAAAAGTAAAGGTCCTAATATACTACCCTGAGGGAAGCCACATTTAATGACTTCAAGACTAGAGCTGTGCTCGTTTAAAGATACATATTGTTTTCGGTTTTGCAGGAAACTCCTGAAGCACTCCAAGGCCCTCCCTCGTATACCATAATGAGACAATTTATGAAGTAAAATTTCGTGATTAATGGTATCGAAGGCCTTGGAGAAGTCCAGGAAGATACCAACAAGATGAGAATAATTATCAATAGTGTGTGCGGCGTTATCAATAAATTTCAAAAGAGCATGAAGAGTGCTGTGTTTCTGACGAAACCCAAATTGGGAATTCGTAAAAACATTATGATAATTAAGAAATTTATCAATTTTTCCAAAACTTGAGTAAAGAAATAGGTCTATAATTACTTATAACAAAACTGTCTCCTTTTTTAAATAAAGAAAAAACCTTAGCAATTTTCATACAATCAGGAAAAACACCATATAATATGGATTTGTTAAAAATATGAGAAAGTGGATCAGCGACAGAAAATATACTTCCCTTTAAAATGAAATTACTTATATCATCATAACCGGCACTTCGTTTATTATTCATTGCAGTAACAATGTCTATTATTTCATATTTCGTAATTGGATCAAAGAAAATAGAACTGGGATTGGATTGACCTAAAAATTTTGCAAAATGCGTATCATACTGTGGTACTTCTTTTGCCAGATTCTCTCCAATCATTGCAAAATAATAATTAAAAATATTTGCTATATCACCAGAATCTTCAAAAAGTTTATCATTAAATCATATTTTTGTAATATTCAATTTCTTTTTCGATATATTCATGACCTGCTTTAATATCTTCCATGTATTCTTTACATCATGTTTATATTTTTCTATCTGAATCATATAAAATTTCCGCTTTTCCGATCGTATAACCTTAGTCAAAATATTCTTATATGATGTATATTTATTCTTTGACTCCTCAGTTTTCTTCATTTTGAATTTATAGTATAACCTATTCTTCCTATTAATTGAACGGAGGAGAGATTTCGAAATCCATGGAAGTTTAGGGGATGTTTTATAATTAACTGACTTATCTTTTAATTTGGGAATACAATCATCTAAATGTTTATTAGATGTCTCCATAAAATGATCAAATGATACATTAACATCATCATTATCACAAACACTTGACCAATCAACCCTATTTAAGCCAGCGCCAATTTTCCGGTGTGGCTCTACGTTTAGATGAAGGAAAATAAGACTTATTAACCGAATGCTTCAGATCACAACATATTATGATTGGAAAGTGATCGGTCATATCGGATAAAATTATAGAAGAATTCAAAACTTGCAAAGAATTAGTCAAAATATTATCAAAGAGGGTATGGCGGAATGATTTGTAACACGTGTAGGTTTGGAAATTAATGGCAAAAAAGAGGATGACAAAAATGATTCAAGAAATTCTTGTGACGTTTTATCATAACTCTTAATCAAATCAATATTAAAGTCACCCATTATATAAACACATTTATCAACAAACAGAGGGCTTTTTAATAAGTTTGTACAAAGGTTTAAAACAGGTTTTCATGACTTCCGATAGTGATATAAAATGGAATGGATTCCATACATGTGTCATTATGATAATTCCATCACGCGGATACATAGATCATTGCTGTGTGTCAATGTATAGCGTCTTTTCGCTACATTGTAGGCCTAAAGTGCTCAAAGCGCTCTGTAGAATAGTTTTTACCTTGTAAAAGATATTTGAATCAAACATAAACCTGAAGTATTTTAATTGATTTTCCGAATATTGTCGGAGTCATTTTTTTTTTAAGTTAAGAACATTGTCCTCCCTTTGTACAAATAACCATGAACGGGATTTCTTTCAGGAAGTTGCAGACCGCTATACAAGGATTTATGTAAAAATCCTATCAAACCTGGAAAAACATAGTAAAGTATTTGTTTATAAAGATGCGTGTGGCTTCTGTACTAACTCTGTAGTTACTCATAAAATAAACATCTGAAGGAAAGAAACATACGAGTTTGTATTGTTGTCATAATGAAAGCGTAAATATGGTGTAGAATATTGTACTTCTAGAATGATTATTGTTCTGTTAACTTAAGTTATACATTTCAGAGGGGGTTTTTTCTGTACAATACTTCCTTGTTCTCCATCCACCTAGCCTTTTGTCAAGGCCCTCTCGCTGTGACGGCCGAGCGAAGGAAGCCCAGCGGAGCACGACACAGCGAGAGGGCCTTGACAAACGGCTACCGTCAACCATGCCGTCTTACATTCACAGACCTTTGGATGTGACGGGAATTTGAATTCAGATGTGGCCTATGATGATTTTCACGTATGTGGAGGAGACAATATCTTATGCAATTGTACTGAAGGGAAGGTAACCAAAGCAATCGCTCAAGTTGGTAAGTTTTGAAACTTTACGTTACAACTCTATTACACCTATTTTTCCTCTGAACAATATCATTTTGGTCGAATACTTGCTGAATCCACGATCAGTAGGCCCTATTTAAATAGTGTTATTCCAAAACACCGACCGAAGGGACAAACACCGTAACGTTATACACCAAAGTGTCCTCTAACAGGAGAGAATAAAATACGGTTTGGGATGAATACTTGTTTTATTCACTATCAATGTGTGCCTTAAAGAGTGTTGTTAAAAAAACGCTACCTTTCAAAGTTCAGGTAAATTATGTGTAAGACAGACATAATTGTCAGTGTTGACAAACCCTGTGTCTGTACCGAGCTGCTAAATACCTTCAGTTTATTTTTTTTTTCAATCCGCAGAATTCTTATCTATATCCTGTCATTTATGCATTACCATTCGTGTTTTCTAACAGCTTAAGGACAAGTTCACCTTCATATACACAGATACATGTGGATTAAGTGACTACAGCAATATTAGTAGAACACATCAGTGAGCGTTTGAGGAAAATCGGACAATCCGTTCAAAAGTTATGAATTTTTGAAGTTTCTGCTCAGTCAAGGCTGGACGAGAAGACTACGATAGCTTGTGATGTCACATGTGTACAACGATGTAAAGAGAGAATAAAGAAAATTCAACATATTTTGACTTTTCTCGCATAACAAAAGAACACTTAACTTCGCTCTTTCAGATGGCAGGGGGAATATTATCACCCTTATCATATGTCAGTAACAAGTCGAAGAAATTTACCCTTTATTAAAAAAGTGAAGATTTTTGAAATTCTCTTTTTATTTTCATTACATCATTGTACGCATATGACATACACTGTAGTAGTCTTCTTATCCAGCAATGACTGCGTAGATACTTTAAAAATTCATAACTTTTGAACTGATTGTCCGATTTTCCCCAAACTTTCACTAATGTGTTTTACTAATATTGTTGCATTCAGTCAGTCCACATGTCTATGAAGGTGAACTTGTCCTTTAATAGCATTTATCCTGACTATAGACTTAATACACAGTAAAGACGAACAAGCGGTAGAGAGGTTAGATACAGTGTACAACAATTAGCCATTCAATTCGTTCATTTTAATGCCTTTTGAATGAAAATTTCCAAATATTCCAAAGACAACCTCTTAACAACACAAAAAGGCACAAGGGAGAAGGAGAATGTACTGTTGTGTCACGAACCGGCTTGCCATACAACCCACCTTTCAATCGAGCTTTTAACAAATTGAAATATTTGCCTACCCCTTGACCACCCACTTGTCTCCTCAACAATTGGTTATTGCGGAAAGATTCAAATTTCATCAGCGGAATCAGCATTCACATGAATCAGTGTCAGAGTATGCTGCAGAGTTGAGGCGTTTGTCCGACACAATCATGCAAGTTTGATGCATTTTTGAAGGAAGCCCTGAGAGATAAATTTGTTTGTGGTCTTCCAAGCACAGACATTCAGAAGAGGTTGTTAAGCGGAGCGAATCTCACATTCGACGAAGCACTAGATCTTGCATTAGCCATGGAGCTCGCTGACAGAAATACTCGTGAAATGAAAGGAGAAGCTGTTGGAGAAAATAAAGTCAAGAAAGTCAGTGGTGGCTACACTAGATTCCATTCGCGTGGACCACCAAAGAAGAGAGAGCAGCAGTCAAACTTCTCACATTCAAGGGAGAGAAGAGAGTGTTATCGATGTGGAAAAGGTGTTCACAATCCAGCAATGTGTAGATACAAGTCGTACAAGTGCAACAATTGTGGAAAAGTAGATCATTTGGCTGCAAAGTGCAAAAGCAAATCAACTAAGTATGTTGCATCTGAATCATCCATAGATGACAATTGTGAAGTCAAGGAAATGCACACACTTGGATTGTTCACTGTCTCGCAGAAGTCCGGTGAAGATGCGCTCAAGGTTACAGTTGAGATTAACGACAGACCACTGGAGATGGAAATTGACACAGGTGCATCAATGAGTGTCATCCCAGCTGATCTTTATCGCAAGAATCTGCAACACATCCATTTGGATTTGGAAAAGTCTGCATACAAGTTCAGGACATATTCAGGAGATGCATTGCCTGTATTGGGGCAAGCACAAGTGAAAGTACGATACGCCGACCAGATCATATCTGATGTTGTAGTGGCGGATACTACAGACCAACCAGCAATTTTTGGAAGGAACTGGTTGAAAAGGATCAAAGTGGATTGGAAGTCACTGTTTACTGTTTCTCCGAAATCACTGAAGGATGACTTACCGGTGATCCAGTCAAGACACAAGGCAGTACGTGTTTGAGCCTGGACTTGGAATCATGACAAATCACAAGGCAAAAATCAAAGTGAAAAGTGAAGCACATCCTCGCTTCAACAAGGCAAGACCTGTGCCATATGCATTGAAAGAAAAAGTGGAAGCTCAACTCGATAAACTTGTCGAGCAAGGAATACTCATTCCAGTTTCACATAGTGAATGGGCAGCTCCAATCGTAGTTGTTCCCAAGACGGATAACTTAGTTCGCATTTGTGGTGATTACAAGACAACCATCAATCCTGTGTTGGATGTCCACCAGTACCCATTACCTAATCCACAGGATTTTTTTCTCAACTCTAGCTGGTGGATGCTATTTTACCAAGCTAGACTTATCACAGGCTTATCAGCAGATGATACTGGAGGAAGACTCTCGCAAGTATCTGACGATCACCACTCATCGTGGACTTTATCAGTATACGCGACTTCCATTCGGTGTTGCAAGTGCACCTGCTATCTTCCAAGCCGTTATGGAACAAGTCTTGCAAGGACTGGGTGGAGTTGTTTGCTTTGTGGATGACATGCTCATTTCAGAGTCGGAACATTTGGAGAGATTGGATGCTGTACTCCAACGTCTGGAGCAGAATGGTCTTCGACTTAAGTTGGCCAAATGTGAGTTCATGAAGCCAAGTGTAGAGTACTTGGGCTACATCGTGGATGCTGAAGGACTGCATCCCACACCAGAGAAGGTGCAAGCAGTGAAAGATGCACCTAAGCCAAGGAATGTGCAGGAACTACGTTCGTACTTGGGCATGTTGCAGTACTATGCTAGATTCCTGGCAAACCTGTCTTCTATGATTCATCCACTGAATGCATTGCTATCAAGCAGTACACCGTGGAAATGGACAGTTGACTGTGACAAGGCATTTGAGGCTTCAAAGAACCAGCTGGCATCTGCTCAAGTGCTTGCACATTATGATGCAAATCTCCCTCTGTGTCTTGCATGTGATGCTTCACCATACGGGGTAGGAGCTGTTTTGTCCCACATCATGCCAGATGGAGAGGAACGTCCGATTGCTTTTGCATCTCGCACATTGACCAGTAGTGAGCGGAACTATGCACAGCTAGAGAAAGAAGCACTCTCATTGATATTTGGAGTAAAGAAGTTTCATCCATATATTTATGGACGACAATTCACCCTTGTGACAGATTACAAACCGCTAGTAACGATACTTGCACCCAAGACGGGAGTTCCAACTATAGCGGCAGCTCGAATGCAGCGCTGGGCGCTGATCTTGTCAGCCTACAGCTATGATATCAAATACAAAGGTAGCGCACATCACAAGAATGCTGATGGCCTGTCTAAGGACTTCCTATCAATGTGGATCATGCTGATAGCATAAAAGAGAGCATTTTCCACTACACATATGTAAATGAACTGCCTTTGACATCTAAGGAAATTGCTGTTGCCACAGCTAAGGACCCAGTGCTACGACAAGTGTTAGAGTACACAAAGAGAGGATGGCCCAGTACAATCTACGATGAACGTCTTAAACCCTACTTTTATCGTCGACATGAAATGTCAGTGGAACAGAATGTTTTGATTTGGGGATTAAGAGTCATCATTCCTGTAAGCCTGCAAACTCAGATGTTGACAGAACTACATGATGGGCATATCGGTATGAGCCGTATGAAGAATCTGGCACGCAGTTTCTTCTGGTGGCCTCGTTTGGATCAAGACATTGAGTCACTCGCAAGGAATTGCCACATTTGTCTTCATACGAGGAATCAACCACCAACAGCGCCACTTCACTCATGGAAATGGGCTTCAAGAGTTTGGGAGAGAGTTCATGCAGATTTTGCAGAGCTAGATGGTCAGCATTTCTTCATACTTCTTGACGTTTATTCAAAATGGATGGAAGTGTATCCAATGAACACTACGACGACTGGTGCAATGATCGACATTTTGAGGCACATTTTCGCCATACACAGTCTTCCTGAACAATTTGTTTCAGACAATGGACCACAGTTCATTTCTGCCCAATTTGCTGAATTCATGAAAAAGAATGGTGTGAATCACATCGGAGTTCCGCCATATCACCCTGCATCCAATGGAGCAGTAGAACGCTGTGTTCAAACCTTGAAACAATACCTTAGCAGAGTGGACTGTCAATCCAGCATCAGATTGCCAGTTTTATTTTTGTTTATCGCAACACACCACATTCACTGACTGAACATACTCCAGCTGAATTACTACCGAAGAGACAACCACGTACACGCATGAGCCTCATCAAACCTTCCTTAGCAGAAACCGTGGAAAGAAAACAAAAAGCAATCAAGAAAACTCATGACAAAGGGAAAACCAGTGTTCGGCACTTTGCACCTGGTGATCATGTTATAGTTCGTTCATTCAGAGGGAAGGAAAAATGGGACCATGGAGTAATTTTGCAGGCTTTGGGACCAGTTGGATATGTTGTTCAAGTTGGTGATAAACAACGTTATGTACATATTGATCACTTGATTAGGGGAGCATCGAACCTGCAATCTACGGTGACAGATGATGATGAGGATATCCCCTTTTCACACAATGTGCAAGGGAAAGACATTACACCATGTAATCAATCTGAGGAACCACCTGCACCTCAGACTGAACCTGAATCGGCACCAAGCACTCGCAGATTCCCAGTCCGCAATCGACGGCCTACGGACAGATTGGATTATAAATAATCGCAAAATAAAAGGAGAGCATGCATTGTTTTGTTATGTGTTCCCAGGAGGATCTTTGAATTATGCATGCAAATCAATTACTTTTTAGTTTTCAAACGTTCAAGAAAATGACACTGTTTACCACTGGATGATCAACAAACAATCTGATGAAGGAGGAGTGTTATGTAAATAGAACAGCTCAGTGCCCTAATGAATAGGAGCCCTGCCTGGCAGTCCTGGCAGTGAAGCATGACTGCTTTGGATTGGAATAATAGATGCCCAGGCCTGAATGAACATTGGAATGCCAGTGCTATAACACAGTACTGCAGTTTAAGACAGCATGCTTTATACAGCACTCCACAACCAGCAGCCAGACTACAGAGACACACCTAAAGGTAACTCCAGTCCAGCAAAGTATATAACACCCCTAACTACGCGCTAAGTATTAAAAATAAAGTAATTTTAGGGGAAAATACTCGAGGTTCATCTTGATGTTGAGAGGAGGGGGGTATGCTTCCCCTCAGTTCATAAGGTGGGGATGACATGTGTAATCATCCCCCTCTCCCCAGGTTTCGAGGATTTTTTTTCTTTTTATCGTGATTTCGAATATCACTCTTTTCTTCATCTTCTCTTCTCACTATTATTATTATTCTGTTCATCATTTTCGTTATTATTATTATTATTATTACTATTACAAGCAATATTATTATCATTATCATCATAGTTATTATCCTCATCGTCATCTTCATGATTGGCAGCTCGTCTTTACTTCCATACTTCTGATCCCTAAATACAATTTTCTTCTGCATCTAATGGGACGGTGTCATTAAACATTTATCAATAGACGTGTACACGGGGATGGAGTAAATGCATAAATCTTACTGTTATTTTTACCATTACTAAATGTACTATTCAATACTTGTCTTGTAATCTAGTAACCAACAAATAGTCAGCGAGCGCCTTTGTTATTGATTTGCGTCTTAAACAGCATTGCACAAGACTTAACCGTTCGGTTTCCATATCACTAAATATTCACATATCTTACTATTTTAATCTAAAATTTCTCAAAATCCCACCAAAAGAGTGCACCAGATTGTCGAATTTCAATTAGAAAATCAATCCAAACACTCCCTCGAGAAGGAGGGGGAGAGGGGTGGGGACTTCATACCAATCGCCATAGCGACATTTCTAGTTTCCTTCTGGTCCCCATGGAAGACCAGTGACATCATAGTAGTGTCGGTGAAAATTGGTTTTCCAGCCGTTTTACTGTATCAGCTCATCTATTACCCTATCTTTGTTATAATTGTTAAGGTTCTCTTTTTGTAAACTTATACATTTACCTTTCAATGATATTAATTTTCTCTTGTTTGCATGTGCTTGTATATCACTATATTTCTGTAAACTTTGTATAATCATTTGTAAAGTCATTTCATTTGTTTGCTTTCTAATGACGGGAAATAAAAACAAACAAACAAACAAACAAACAAACCTCCTCCCCCCCCCCCCCCGTTCCACTTTCATAAACTATTTACACAGTGAAAAGACGCAAACGCAGAAATTCATGTCTGAATGATGATGATGATGATGATCCACAGCATTTGTATGGCGCCATATATCTGTCACAGAAACATTCAAAGGCGCAGACTCCTCCAAGACAGTTAGCAATTAAATGTCTGGTGAAAAATGTGAGTCTTGAGTGAGGCTTTGAAGTGATCCAGTTTGTCAATTTCACGGAGGAAAGATGGGAGGGAGTTCCATAGGCGAGGAGCAATAGAGGAAAACGCCCGGTCTCCGTATCCCTTGAGATGTGTGATGGGCACCTGGAGAGTGAGGCCAGATGAACGAAGGCCAGGGCGAGGCTGCCGTCGCTCAATTAGGGAAGACAGGTATCCTGGGGCCAGACCATGAATGGCCTTAAAAGTGAGAAGTAAGATCTTGAAATCAATTCTGTTCTTGATGGGAAGCCAATGCAGCTCAGCCAGGACAGGGGTAATGTGATCATACTTCCTCAGCCCGGTGAGCAAGCGTGCTGCTGCATTCTGTACTGCTTGAAGTCTGTTCAAGGTTGCAGATGGAAGGCCAGCTAGGAGACTGTTACAAAAATCCAGTCTTGATGTTATGAGTGAATGAATGATGCTTTCTGCTGCTATCCTTGTAAGCAAAGGTCTAATAGCTGCGATGCTACGAAGCTGGAAGTAAACAGTCTGGCATACCTGCGAAACATGCCTATCCATCCTCATAGACTGGTCAAAGTAGACCCCAAGGTTACGGACGTTATCTGCAGGAGAGACAGACACATCACCGACCTGAAAATCCATGGAGACAATCTTGTTTCTCATTTGTTGAGAAGAAACGATGAGGCATTCAGTCTTGTCGTCATTGAGTTTCATGAAGTTCTTCACCATCCATTGTCGGATATCTGACAGGCATTCAGTCATCCTCGTAGCTGCTGCTGTTTCTTCAGCTGCCACTCTTGGATCGAATGTCACATAAAGTTGAGTGTCATCTGCATAGAAGTGGGGTTCTAAACCATGCTGACGTGCTATGTTCCCAAGGGGGGAAGTGTATAGTGTAAAGAGTAATGGTCCGAAGACTGAACCTTGTGGGATGCCACAGGTCAGGAAGGCCTCTTCTGACAGAGTTCCATTGATGATCATAGACTGTCTTCGGCAATGGAGATAAGATCTGAACCATTGAAGGGCAGTGGCGCCAACTTTGAAATCCTGCTGCAGCCTGTGAATGAGGACTTTGTGATCAATTGTGTCAAATGCACCTGACAAATCCAAGAGAAGTACTATGGCTGCTTTCTTGTTGTCAACTGCTCGCAAGATGTCATCAGCTATTTTCAGAAGGGCTGTCTCTACGCTGTGGTGTCTCTTATAAGCAGACTGCATCGGCTCATAGAGTTTGCAGACCTGGAGATGTGACATTAGTCTTTTGGCAACTACTTTCTCGAGGACTTTGGCAAGGAATGGCAAGTTAGATATAGGTCGGTAGCTGCTCATCTTATCCGGATCTAAGGGTGTCTTCTTAAGTACAGGAGTGACATGGGCGAGCTTCAGCTCATCTGGAAACATTCCTTCCTGTAAGGAAGCATTGATTATCCTGGAGATAGGAACGGCCATTAGTTCATAACTCTCTTTCACAATTGAGGTTGGGATTGGATCCAGGGAGCATGACTTGGCAGGAGAGCTGCGGATAACACTCTGTATTTCTGCCGGAGTTGTGGGCGCGAGTGTAGTAAGATGTTCATCACTTGAGGTTGTATCACTGTCTGACTCTGGCTCTACAGTAAGAGACATGTTCGACTGTAGATTGCATCTTATAGACTCAGTCTTACCAATAAAGTACCTTGAGAATTTAGAGGCTACACGCCCAGGAGAGGAATGATGCCCTAGTGCCACAGCTGATTCTGTCTTTCTGTACAGAAGCTTGTTGATGATGGCATAGAGTGCTTTTTGGTCAGATCCACAATCAACTATTAGTTTATTGTAGTAGGCCATATTATCCCCTTATCCATGAGCATCATGTTGGACTCCCCTTCTCTTATTGCATTGGTGTATTGTATCATCGGTTGCCAAGGATCAAGCCTATAGCTTATTATTGGCGACCGTTCTGTGTGGTAATTCAAAACACATGTACTGCAATTATGTGACAGATGCATATGTAATCAAAATTGTTGAAATTGTAGAAACTAGCTATAATGAGTATCTATTTGCATATATTATGTTTGGTTATGTTGATTTAAAAAATGTAAATGATTCCATACCGAGAATGAATAAATCAAATCAAATCAAATCAAATCAAATCAAATATTAGTTGCTTCTCAAGCTATTCATACTTTTTCAGTTTCCCCTCCAAATATGCTCAAGATTGTTGAATTCTTAGTTCTAAATATGCAAAAGCTCCAATGTTTTGGAGGGGGATACCCCTCCCACACCCTACCCCTTTTGACCATCTCAAAAGACTTAGTACACTACAGTTAAAAAGACGCACACGAGGAATATTCAGCCATTCACACCCGATCCTGAATATTCAATTTTCATTCTTAGGACCGAACATTTTCCATTTACCGGTATTTCCCTAAAAGTGTGCACCTGTGCCCCATATCATAAAAAGTTGCTATGATACCAAGTCTTGCTGGAATGGCAATTGCTAAAATAACGACAAGAATCCATCTCCCTGATTGGCTGTTGCTGTGGGAAGTTAATTGCCATTCCAGCAAGAGTTGCTATACTAACATCTTTTATAAAACAGTGCCCAGATCACTGAAAATAATGTTTTAAACAGTGCAAAAGCTCCACGCTCTCCCCTTTGTTCAAGCTCCAAAAAACTTAGTACACAGTGAAGACACACACGCCAAACAAAAGGTGATTGCAGATACCACAAATAAGCCATTCCTAATTTATTGCAATATCTATTTTTTCTTCTTTTTGATTAAATATTTTCCCAGTATATGCCCCCAAAATTGTGCACGAAATCGGTGAATTTTAGTCCTCAGAATGCAAAATTTCACGCCCTCCCCTCCCCCAGCTTTTCATTTGCCTAAGACATATTATGTAAAGTAACGTTTTAAAAAAAAAAAATCTTTGAACATATTTTTGAAATATATTTGACTGTATCTCTGTATTTATCATCCAGAGAGTAGTATCATCACCATACCAATCGGATCATACAACGTAACCGTGACTGCATTTCGTGGTTCCTATATCGGTGAGGTTTTTTGTTTTGTTCAGTTTTTGTTTTGTGTTGTTTTTTAATAATGTAATAGTACCAATTTTATCAATCAACAAGACTCAAGTACACATCAACATAAGCACTTTGTTAAATTGTTTTTGTTTTCAGGCTAACCTTGTTAATGTATTATTCTATGTCCTTCATCTTTCCAACAGGCCTAAGAGTCAATGGGACCTTTATTTTTGGATATGACCCTACAACTTTTTCTCTGCCAACAGCGGGATTATACTGTGTTGGTAGAATGTCGGTGCTCTACAATTATTCGGGGCCAGCCAACAATGAAGACTCAGTGATCCAGTCACTAACCGAACCAACAAGCGAGGAGCTCGAAATTATTGTTTTTTATTGGTATTTTGGAGTGGATGTCGTTTATAACTACTGCACAGCTGTAACAAGCAGTCAGGGATCAATTTCCACCATCAGTCCTATTGTATCACATTCGACATCCATGGTGATGTCATCTGTAGCATCTAGCCACGTCATAATGCCTTCTCCGTCATCGGTAGCCCCCAAGATGTCCTCAAGTTTCCAGGAGCCAGTTTCATCTATGATGTTTTTGCCATCTCCCTCACCGATGACTCGGGCCGTTTCAAGCTCCAGTATGACGGTTACATCATCTTCTATTCCTGTGTTTGAGTTTACCATGAAGATAGAATAACTTGCATGATTTTAGCTCGTCTGTACTGAGGCATTACAAGAAAAAATACAGGTTGCCTTACATATTCATATCGGTGCTTCAATAGTTACAAAATGATGGGTTTGATCACGAGACAAGTTGACTCCATTCTTGTTTAGTTGTGTTATTTGCGATTAAAGCCGCTCGAACACAAAGAAAATGATTAGAAAATGAGCGATATCTTAACTTGAAATAAGTTCCTTGCAATGTTAAAAGAGAGGTATCACTGGATTTTTTTTTTATTTATGGTACCGTTTTCTGATGATGCACGTAAAGTATTTCAAAACTGCGCTTAACCCATTCTAAACCAAACTCTTCAAAAGGTCTCTGTGTTGTTTGAGTAGTCTACTCTGTAACGATTTGCACACTTGCATAAGTTACACTTGTGATTGTCCGAATTCTTATGTTGGCACAAACTGCGATCTTGGTGAGACAGTGTTTCTCTTTATAATCTTGTGCAACAGAACATTTCAGCAAACGTTCCAAAAGACTATCTTACGAACCTGAATCAAATATTAACTTGGACTGCTTATCTATTTGTAATTCAAAAACAAGAACAGTACGTGAAATATGAATAGTATTATGAATAGTTACCATGAGTAACCAGACCCTTACACATTTGTAACTACTTTGCAGAAATTGATGCGTGCATCTCTTCACCCTGTCAAAATGGCGGCGCGTGTAGTTCCAGTCGGGGTGTTCACATCTGTGAATGTCCTGAGACACACGATGGACGTAACTGTGAGACGGGTGAGTTTGCAACACTGGGTTACGAACTATGTACTGAGTATTTTAAAAACTGTGTTTCTTAAATGCAAACCCAAAGACGTTTTGCCTGTTTTTTGTTTTGTTTTGTTTTGTTGTTGTTGTTTTTTTTAATAGTCGCGTCTACAGAAGGAGGTGAGTTTACAGACTCTCAAAAATTATTTGTACCCAGTTTTCCATGTGGCTTAGAAAGTGTTCACAACAGCTCACTGGCTGTACAAATGTGCTTGAAGATAATGAACAAGTTTAAATCGTTACACAGATTGTGAATTATATCTTTGAGTAAATAAGTTACGTTCTTTGACACCCACCCAAAGTTATTCAGATGGAGACATCATCTTCTGTTCCTGTGGCACAATCCTCAAGCAGTGTTGGTGTAAGTTCCATTGTGACCACCACGCGGGCTCTTTCAAAAGTTCAAATGTCATTAACCCATCAATTACCTGGCACATCTCTGACTCCAATACCGTCTTCGGCATCACCAGTACGACCGTCTACCCTTCACTCGTCAAGTTCTCCTATCGTAGTCTCATTTCACTCCTCGCAAACTGTCTTCGTCCCGTCAACTACGGAAGTTATAAGTTCAACCTTATCACCGTCGCCATTGCTCATGTCAAAAGTACAAGCGCAGTCAGTTGACATGCTATCGAGTGTCCCTATGGTAACGACAGCTTCGCCGTTGTCAACACCAACACCTTCAGCAAGAACTGAAGCTGCAATAGGTGCGTTCCCTTCATGTCGTTTAAAATTTAAGTCAACAATACTGTTTAAGTTTACCATGAAGATAGAATAACTTGCATGATTTTAGCTCGTCTGTACTGAGGCATTACAAGAAAATATACAGGTTGCCTTACATATTCATATTGGTGCTACAATAGTTACAAAATGATGGGTTTGATCACGAGACAAGTTGACTCCATTCTTGCTTAGTTGTGTTATTTGCGATTAAAGCCGCTCGAACACAAAGAAAATGATTAGAAAATGAGCGATATCTTAACTTAAAATAAGTTCCTGGCAATGTTAAAAGAGAGGTATCACTGGATTTTTTTTAAATTCATGGTATAGTGTTTTCTGATGATGCACGTAAAGTATTTCAAAACTGCGCTTAACCCATTTCAAACCAAACTCTTCAAAAGGTCTCTGTGTTTTTTAGTAGTTTGCTCTGTTGCGATTTGCACATCCACTTGCATAAGTCCGAATTCTTATGTTGGCACAAACTGTGATCTTGGTGAGACAGTGTTCCTCTTTATAATCTTGTGCAACAGAACATTTCAGCAAACGTTCCAAAAGTCTATCTTACGAACCTTAATCAAATATTAACTTGGACTCTTTATTTATTTGTCATTCAAAAACAAGAACAGTATGTGAAAGACTATGAATAGTTACCATGAGTAACCAGACCCTTACACATTTGTAACTACTTTGCAGAAATTGATGCGTGCATCTCTTCACCCTGTCAAAATGGCGGCGCGTGTAGTTCCAGTCGGGGTGTTCACATCTGTGAATGTCCTGAGACACACGATGGACGTAACTGTGAGACGGGTGAGTTTGCAACACTGGGTTACGAACTATGTACTGAGTATTTTAAAAACTGTGTTTCTTAAATGCAAACCCAAAGACGTTTTGCCTGTTTTTTGTTTTGTTTTGTTTTGTTGTTGTTGTTTTTTTTAATAGTCGCGTCTACAGAAGGAGGTGAGTTTACAGACTCTCAAAAATTATTTGTACCCAGTTTTCCATGTGGCTTAGAAAGTGTTCACAACAGCTCACTGGCTGTACAAATGTGCTTGAAGATAATGAACAAGTTTAAATCGTTACACAGATTGTGAATTATATCTTTGAGTAAATAAGTTACGTTCTTTGACACCCACCCAAAGTTATTCAGATGGAGACATCATCTTCTGTTCCTGTGGCACAATCCTCAAGCAGTGTTGGTGTAAGTTCCATTGTGACCACCACGCGGGCTCTTTCAAAAGTTCAAATGTCATTAACCCATCAATTACCTGGCACATCTCTGACTCCTATACCGTCTTCGGCATCACCAGTACGACCGTCTACCCTTCACTCGTCAAGTTCTCCTATCGTAGTCTCATTTCACTCCTCGCAAACTGTCTTCGTCCCGTCAACTACGGAAGTTATAAGTTCAACCTTATCACCGTCGCCATTGCTCATGTCAAAAGTACAAGCGCAGTCAGTTGACATGCTATCGAGTGTCCCTATGGTAACGACAGCTTCGCCGTTGTCAACACCAACACCTTCAGCAAGAACTGAAGCTGCAATAGGTGCGTTCCCTTCATGTCGTTTGAAATTTAAGTCAACAATACTGTTTAAGTTTACCATGAAGATAGAATAACTTGCATGATTTTAGCTCGTCTGTACTGAGGCATTACAAGAAAATATACAGGTTGCCTTACATATTCATATTGGTGCTACAATAGTTACAAAATGATGGGTTTGATCACGAGACAAGTTGACTCCATTCTTGCTTAGTTGTGTTATTTGCGATTAAAGCCGCTCGAACACAAAGAAAATGATTAGAAAATGAGCGATATCTTAACTTAAAATAAGTTCCTGGCAATGTTAAAAGAGAGGTATCACTGGATTTTTTTTTAAATTCATGGTATAGTGTTTTCTGATGATGCACGTAAAGTATTTCCAAACTGCGCTTAACCCATTTCAAACCAAACTCTTCAAAAGGTCTCTGTGTTTTTTAGTAGTTTGCTCTGTTGCGATTTGCACATCCACTTGCATAAGTCCGAATTCTTATGTTGGCACAAACTGTGATCTTGGTGAGACAGTGTTCCTCTTTATAATCTTGTGCAACAGAACATTTCAGCAAACGTTCCAAAAGTCTATCTTACGAACCTTAATCAAATATTAACTTGGACTCTTTATTTATTTGTCATTCAAAAACAAGAACAGTATGTGAAAGACTATGAATAGTTACCATGAGTAACCAGACCCTTACACATTTGTAACTACTTTGCAGAAATTGATGCGTGCATCTCTTCACCCTGTCAAAATGGCGGCGCGTGTAGTTCCAGTCGGGGTGTTCACATCTGTGAATGTCCTGAGACACACGATGGACGTAACTGTGAGACGGGTGAGTTTGCAACACTGGGTTACGAACTATGTACTGAGTATTTTAAAAACTGTGTTTCTTAAATGCAAACCCAAGGACGTTTTTTCTGTTTTTTGTTTTGTTTTGTTTTGTTGTTATTGTTGTTTTTTTTTGAATAGTCGCGTCTACAGAAGGAGGAGGGTTTACAGACTCTCAAAAATCATTTGTACCCAGTTTTCCATGTGGCTTAGAAAGTGTTCACAACAGCTCACTGGCTGTACAAATGTGCTTGAAGATAATGAACAAGTTTAAATCGTTACACAGATTGTGAATTATATCTTTGAGTAAATAAGTTACGTTCTTTGACACCCACCCAAAGTTATTCAGATGGAGGCAATTTCCTTTACAAACCTAAAAGCGTCACCTGTCCTGTCCCTATCATGAGCCGGGAAATATGCAAACAACAGGAAATGTGCAAACAAGAGGATATGTGTAAACGACGAAATTGTGCCAACGATGGGAAATGTATTTAAACGTCTGGTCGCGAAATGTGCAAATCTATAAAATTGCATCAACGGGATATGTTCAAACATAACGCTTGGAAACGGGCTAACGTTCAGTTTTGGCGGGAAATGTGCAAACGAATCCGAAAAATATGTAAATAATTATTTTACTTCACCAATACTATGTACAGATGGTTGATAAAATTAATACTGTATCAAAACGGCGGTGACGGGGCGATCGTTAACGATCGTTAACGATCACCCCGTCACTGATCAACAGGCATGCTAACCTGGAAACATTGAACTGCACGGACTGACTGAAAAACAGCCGTGGCTGATGTTAGTACCGTGGTTAAATAAAATGAATGAATGAATGAATGAATGAACTGAACATTACTTGAATATGAGACCATTCTGAAGCAAATAATTTTCACACAACAATAGATATATAATGTACTCTTAAATTAATCCCACAATGATTGGAACAATCACCCTCAGCATTCCCACTGATTGCCACTGATCAGTTACTAGCTATCCCTTTAAAGGCCCCAGCATAACATGCATAAGGAATTGTTACAAAAGAATATGATAATGATCCCTAGAACCAGATGTGATGGAGTTGATATTGTAATATATTAGTAAGTTAATTTATGAGTGAGAAACCATTAATTCTTAATTGAGAATTTCTGTAGCTAAGTCGGTAGAGCGCCGCGCTAGCAATCTGGAGGTCTCAGGTTCGAATCCCGATGTAATCCCATTTTCTTCGCTCATTTTTCCACTGACAAATTATATTCATTCCTGGCTAGTTTCCTTCTGTTTTTGTTTGTTAGAATCAGAAGTGATAGAGTCATTATAGTGCATTGATGAATGAATTACAGCGGATCTATAGGAGTGCTCTCCTCGAGCCATGGAGGCACAGGGAATGGAATCGGGACCAATTTTTATTTTCTTGTTACGTTTAGAGGTTAATTCTGAAAACCCCATAACTGATTTTACCAAACTAAGATGATAGGATCTAAATTCGTTCAAACGGGCACCAAGCCCTGGCTTCTGGTCTTTCAAAAGGTCTGTAAAAGCTAATTAAATTTGTTAGTTTCGGGCCCCCTGACCCCCACCCCTTCCTCAAAGTTGGGCATAAAGCCTGTTGAATAAACTGAGATCGTATTAAACGAAGGATACTATCTGCCAAGTGCGTTGAAAATCCGTCATAGGGTTTTGAAGTAGGAGCTGAAAATTGAAAATTCTGCATCGATTGCCCACCCACCCCCCCCCCCCCGTCCCTGCTGCTTTTTGCGATCCCCATAAGCGCAATTGAAACTACAGTCACCAAAGTCTTCATAGTCCTAACGTATAGTTCTATATCTGTTGGTTCCAGAGAAGTAGATTTAAAAAAAATAGTTCTGATGATTCCCCTCCCAATTTTTGCGGAGCTCAAGCAACGGGAAATGTGCAAACGTCTCGATCGGGAAATGCGCAACTCTCTAAAGTTGCATCGAGGCAACGGGAAATATGCAAATAATGGCGCCAGGAAATGTGCGAATCATTACTCTATACTTGATAGATTAACTCTATTTCCCGTTGCTTGCACATTTCCCGGCTAAACACACAAGACTCTACGTGCAAACTGTGGTATTGGCCATTGCTTAGGCCTACTTACTTTGCAATGAGTGTTTCATATGTATACTTTTTTTTTTTTTTTTTTTTTGGTGCTCAGCTGTGAAAACAGAAAATGCGTCTTTACATTACTGCATATGAACACAGGAATCTCCAAGTGTGTACACATGAAAAATAGATGAATACATACATATGTGTGTATACCTTTCGCTGTGAAATCGTCTTCCACTCTCTTCATACCTCTGCAGCTAGAGAGACATGCAGCACACGCCTAACGCGTTGTCCAGTGAGGGAGACATGCAACATAGATACCAACCTCTGTGAATGTATCGGCAACAGTGTCCGCAACGAGAACGGGATTTGCCAAAGTAGGTAACCGTCTTTGGTGTCTGTATTAATACATGACATTACATCACAACCTAACCACAAACAGGACTGTGATGGCACCATAGAGCTCCATATTAGGACAACAAAAGGAAGTTGCAGCACATCCTTGAAATATTACTTCGTTATGTCAGTGGTCGAAATGGCTTCGTAAATGCAAGCACGATGACATGTACTTTATTAGTTAATGAACCAGATTTAAAGTGTGGATGTCATCTTAGTTATTATACCTTTGCAACGTCGGGTCAGTGTATTATCCCTATTGACATGATGAGTTAACAGAAGAGAATCGAGGTCAAATGTTTCTGTTGCTATGTACATGCGTGTTTCTGTGTGCGTGTGTGTGTTGTGCACAGTTTGCTTACATTAATTAATTTGTACATTCAAATTAATACAATGTATTCTACATGTAGTTTTCGAAGTTCAAGACTACTTTCTTGACTGATATTATCTCAATCAACAATCTGTGGTGACTGAATTGTGACGAAAAAGGGATTTTTCAAAGTTCTTTCCAGTTCTTCAGCAACAAAGACACGAAATGTTTTATCAACTTAAATTCCTGTGAACAACGTGTGGGATAATGAGATAACGACTCAATTATTACATGCTCTTGTGTCGATTTAGGGAATGCTTTTACGTCGATATATAGAGGATGTTTTTTTTTTTTTTTTTGTCTTGATTTCCGACGCTGACACTGCGTAACATGCCTGACATGAGAATGGTAATGAATGGTTCTATGCAGGGTTAGGTATGCTACAAATCAGCATCGTGATACTGCTGATCGATGGCGATGATTCCTCTTTCTTCACCATCATCACAAATCCATCGTCATCGACGTCGGTGGACTTTAAGCGACGCATGATAGTAACGGTAAGGCTATCCCGATAGTCTGTGTAGGTTGCACTGCAAAGTGTGTAGTCTTCTCAATAGACTGACTTTAGGAATGCTCTTGCAAGGCCAGTAACCAGTATAGGCTCGTGATATTGAGCGTATTTTTGCACAGTTTCTGACGAATTTTGGGGGTAGGCGTATATTCCTTTCTCTTTACATGTCAACAGACCCTTTTGACATGAGAATATAACCATCAGCTATGTGGAGTGTAGGCAGAGCTCTATCGGCTATGATTTTGGCATGCCATTCTCCGTAGCCTACTTCTCCCCTTCATCCTTCTCACTAATTGCAATGATATCGTAAGTTGTAACCGTGTATAATTGATTGAATCCATGTTAATCGTTTAAAAGAATTGAGTAGGTCATAAATTGTACCTAAAAGTATAGTGACCAAGAAATGTGTAAATTATCATTGAAATCTTTTGTGTGCGCTTTAAAACTTTTCGCTTTAAAACTTTTCGCTTTAAATATCCTGTGTCCATCGCAGCTTTCATCCATTTTCACCAGACGTTTCGGAAATTCATTCTTCGGGGTCAGCCTAACGAGATACCGACTGGGGAGTCTCGAAATGGATGCCGACCTCCAGTTCGTCAACGACGCCTCGGAAGTCGTACCCGATCTAGCGGACGTTATGGAGGCATTCACTTCCTCCCTGGACAATGGCGTTGTAGAAGGATTCACTATCGATCCATCGAGGACCACAGTTACTGGTAAGAAAAGATTGGTGCTTGGCAAGCATTATAAAACTTTGTTACCTGTTATTGTTTTGTGAAGTGATAAAGTTAAGTCAATTGAAAGCCAAAAATGAATGCAATTTAGCAAAATGGAAAAATGCTCTTAAAACAGCATTAAAATAATGCTGTTTTTATGTGTAGGCCCTATGTACTTTCTGATCATAATTGTCCAACGTCCTTCACAGGTATAGGTGTCACATCATTATACTGCTTGGTTTCACCCCTGACTTAAGTATCAGTTTCTGAGATAAGGACAAAGTAAAAGTGGGGGGGACCTAAATATCCCGACTGATTTTAAGGCATATATTAAAGGAAATATAGTGGACACGGTGCATACTATTACTTTAACACTTTAAAGCTTTACATATCATTATAAATGCACATAACTGATGATGAAAATGACTTTTACTTTAATGCGCAAATGTCTTTGTGCTATGCGCTTTGCGTTATTATTCTGATCGGGATGACCTCGATCTGCATTAATTGCACCAAGAGCGTTATCATTCACCTAAAAGCCGCAGTTCCGGGTAAGCAAAAAGATACCGCTCTAAACTTACTTACAATTTCATATCACACTTCATGGCTCTCATGCAATAAAAATACTGAATAGGAAAGTTGTCGAGCTGATGCATAATGACCTTTTACAGGTGTCCGAGAACTCTCCCTTGAATAACCAACATTTTTAATCTCTTAACCAAAGTCAGTGACTATAATTACTGATTTTTTTTTTCAATAATAATGATTGTGGCGTATATAATTGCTACCATCAGCACTCCTCTTGTATCTGAAATGTTCATCTGATATCACTTTATTGGTCATTAAAGTGGTTTGTTACAAAAATCACCCACGCTTTACTCTTTAATGCCACGTGAGAATCACCTTTGGAATACTCTGTCACTGGACTAGAATATCATATGATATTCCATTGGTTTCACCTACATTCCAATCGCTATGTATGGCTAACTGCCAGTTAAACGGACGTTATCAGAGAATATTGTAATGTTATCAATCTTCTATTCTAAATAAGGATGTCACAAGTATCATACTGTAACTGGCTTTCCATTTGTTGAAATGGCACCATGTTCCCCCGGCACAAGGGGCCCCCAGGAAGACCCAAAACCCTTGAATTAATGACATTTAAAAATATTTTCCAGAACCAATATGAGTGCTTCAGTGGTAGGTTATTATGGGGAACACTTTCCAGCATGGGGGGGGGGGGGGGGTGCGGGCAGAATCTTTCAAAATATCCTTCTATAGAACCAAAAGTGATAGAAGTGATTTAAACATTTTAAGTTTTGTAATTTTTATATTTCAACACTGCAGGAACTTACGACCAACTATTTGAGTTTAAAAAAGCATTCACTTTGATTAGTAAACTTCACTCTTATCCAAATAAAACTTTCGACATTTTCACACGGTCAACCCCACTCTAGGAATGATGGCTCTGATTGGTAGAGCTATCTTTCCCTTCTTGTCAGGTCATTCACCTCAATTTATTTTCTCAAACCTATAATGAGTACGACAACACGAAATTATGCACGAGGTAACAGATAAGACGCCCCATTCAAGAAGGCAAAATGCAACATTTTTGAGTTATCGAAAATTTGCTTATTTGTTTCT
Source organism: Diadema antillarum (assembly GCF_040938485.1). Lineage (NCBI taxonomy): Eukaryota > Metazoa > Echinodermata > Echinoidea > Diadematoida > Diadematidae > Diadema > Diadema antillarum. Next base: position 169,155 of record NW_027271014.1, on the reverse strand, counting down.
GTGTCCGGGTAACATTTCACTAATGCCTTCTACGGACTTACATTTTCTTGCATGATTTTTTTTTTCTTTTCTATCCCTTTCCCGTTAATTTCCCTTAATCAATCTACAACTGGCTTATAAACTGCAGACGTTGATGAATGCCTTGATGGAACGAATGACTGTGACGCCAATGCCCTGTGCAACAACACCATGGGTGGGTTTACGTGCACCTGTTACGATGGTTTCGATGATGTTAGTCCAACTGAGGTAGGCGAGGGAAGATCGTGCAGAGGTGAGATTGTTAGGCTAAGTCCACCAGCTCTGAATCTAAATTAATGTTAATATGTTGTCTTTTCATCAAACTCTCCTCTCTTGTTAGAAAGAACACAAAGAGCTAGTAACTAACCTTAACTTGATGAAAAAAATCGATATTTCATTCTTTTCCTTTTCCGTTTTCATTCCGGTAACTGTACAAGGAAGGTAGACATCAACAGATAATTCAGACGGATTCTTGTGTTACTTTGAATGTTGGAATGACCTATACTGCTATCCAAATTTATGACATTTTCTGTCGAAGAGGTTGTTTTATTGCAACTGATTGACAAATTGCTATACACCGATCGTAAATAAGCACTGAAAGCAGTGCTTTAGTGGTAGCCATGACTAAAGATATCATGGGCATACATGCTCGAGCAGGATCCTCGACCCAAGTATGTATGCCCGTTTGTATGGCTACTTGTAAAACACTATTCAATTCAGTGCTTATTTACGTCGATGTAGTGCAATTTGTTAATCAGTTGCAATAAATGACCTACTGGTAATTGTACTACTCCTTTTAAAAGTCAGACTTACAGGGTAAAAATGAATCAAATGCAAGATACAAATATGATATTGATATATACTGGAAGAAAATGCTAAAGGCGTTTATAGGTTGTCATTTCTAAGATTTTTGAAGTTTGATAGTTTACAGAGTATTAACCGTAAAATGCAAATAATAGAAGCACATAATACAATTATCTAACGACTTCCATCCACTCGTGACATGTAAAAATATGGTCAATGGCTACACATGCGGCTGTCCGCACGACTATACAGGGTCTGAACAAGCGTGCATGACAAACAAGTATCCATCCAACGTCTGGCGAATAACATCAGTAATCTGAATCCAACTCCCAAGTGAAGGATATCATGGTGCAACTATACTTGGAATTTATCACAAAAGATGAGAGACCTAAAGTAAAGTAATTTTTTTCACACTTTTCAATCGACTTGAAGATGGCGCCTTAAGCACTATTGAGGTAATGCTTCTCGCCATCGCCAGCCCAATCGGTTTTATCCTCCTCGTAACAATCGCCATGTGTTGCATGGTGGCCTTCATCAGAAGAGAACGAATTCGACGCGTCAAGGTCATGTTTGACTCTCATCAAAGGGATGTCAGTCAGTGGGCGAGTGAGCCAAGAATTCAGCCGCACGGAAGACGTTCGCTCTATGTCGGAACTTTACGTAGCTCCTACGAGAAGGAACACATGGACTCAAATTCATCTGTCGTCCGAAATGGTCCGTACGTGCTGGTAAGTTCACTAAGCCTGCTAGCAGGCATATCAATGTCATTTCTATAAAGACGAATGTCTTCATGGGGAAGGTCTTCGTTGAAATTTCCAAGTGGTCAATACCCGCATGCCAAAATGGTTAAAAGAATTTGCTCTCTCCTCTTGATCTGATTTATTTCCATAAAAGCCTTATAAATAGCGATTCGCGTTTTACATCATTACCATCATAATGATGGTGGTTATGGTAATTATGCTGAAAATGATTATGACCAGAATGATCATTACTGTCATCATCACTATACTCTCATTATCAGTCAGTGACCATAAAGTCATTTCTCAGTTAACTCAAGATATGAGTGCCGAACGTGCCGCCAACTAACGAACGCGACTAAATGGAAGTAAGATGATCACGGTAAAGAAAACATATTTTCGATGGCTACAATCTCTTGTTATGAGCAAATCTGTACCTCAGTTCCTCCATACCAATGAAAGAAAGAATTTCATGTATATTAGACACGCTTGCTTACCTTACTACACTTAACCTGAAGTCATGTGACTATGTCAAAATGTCATATTGTTTGGGATCATTTTTCTGGAGAATGTTTCCTGCACCCCTTATTTCCTCTCATCTCATCTTCTTTGCCACAGAGCGGCAAACCCAGCCGAAGCAGTAAAAGGTCCGCCGGCGAGCAGTGGTACGACAACCCCAGCTTCTCCCAAGCCTATGTGGTGACTGGTGGCGAGTTTCGCCATGAACGGTCTACACCCTGAGTGTTTCCGAGATTACGAGCGAGTACCCCCAGGAACCTAAGTTCCATGTTGTCCATGTTGAAATTCATAATGGGATAAGGGACGTAATTCTGAAGGTATTGGGTTCATGGTAAAATAGAATGGTGACTCCTTCAGGAATGTCACGATGGGTTTTATCATTATTTCACCTTTAAACATTATCGGATACAATATCATACATGCTTAAGTGGTCTTCCAGGGCTTCTTCCGTATGCTTAAAGGAATAACTTGTGCGTATAATGATATTGATAGTTGGATATGTAATCGTGCGGGGACAGTGTCGTCAAAGACATGAAGAAATTAAGGAGAAAGTTGTTATATCTCTTAAAAAGTATATTAAAGGGGATGGCTAGTAACTGATCAGTGAGAATCAGTGGGAATGCTGGGTGATTGTTCCAATCCTTGTGGGAATAATTTAAGAGTATTATTGTGTGAAAATTATTTGCTTCAGAATGGTCTCATATTCAAGTAATGTGCAGTTCAGTGTTTCAAGGTTAGCATGCCTGTACAGTGACGGGGCCGATCTATAACGGGCGTTAAAGGGGATGATTAGTAATGGATCAGTGGGAATGCTTGGGGATGATTGTTCCAATCCTTGTGGGATTCATTTAAGAGTACCTTGTAGGCCTATATCTATTGTTGTATTTGCTTCAGAATGGTCTCATATTCGAGCAATGTGCAGTTCAATGTTTCCAGGTTAGCGTGCCTGTATCGTGTCGGGGGGATCGTATACGGGCCGTTAACGATCGCCTCGTCACTGTACAGGCATGCTAACCTGGAAACATTATACTGCACATTATCGGTAGCCATCCCCTTTAACGATCGCCCCGTCTCCAAAGACCTAATAAACAAGTCTCCTTTACATTGAGTGAATGCTATTGTAGTTTCCCTCAATGATATTTCTGAAGGTACGAATTGATTTACTCCGGCTAAACTTGGATGTCCTCATTCCCTTTTTTCATGGAAGAGTAAAAACTTTGTTAATCTTCGAGATGAACAAATTATGTTAAAGAAAAAAATCCTGTTGCCGTTATAGTGGCCAGCGAAATACCAAGCATTCATCCTCGAACCATAGGTTAATTCAAAATTTTCTTGAAACATTAAGTATGTCAAATTTGGCTGATTTTTTTTTCCAACAAGATTCATCACAGTTGTGATTAGTCGCAATCAATATCATTACTTTTATTCAAGTACATTATAGTTTCGTCTTTATACTGGTATTTTCCTGCTTATTCTTCATGAATTTGCTGATATGTCGGCATATCAAATTAGTCGCTAAAAAGATGTTCTACTTTTTTGTTATGTTTTTCCTGAAGGTTTTGTGTGTGTGTGTGTGTGAGCAAGTCACTCACCATTTTGTAGCCTTGATAATGGGTAGACAATTATCTTGGGAAAATATCTCAAAAGCAATGTATTAAGAAATGATGAGACAGCAGCGACAGCTTAAACGGGGAAGAAAATTCGTTCATGCTCACTAGTTGGCAAGAAATACGTTTCCTTTTAGTGCGACCATATCATAACTAAAGTCATCACATTCACTGAAAGAAACGGTCCGGCCGAGACGGAAATTCCTTTTTATGCCTCCGCTACGAAGTGTCACCGGATGCATCGTGTTTTCGGGTTGTCCGTCCGTTCGTCGTTCTGCCCGCCTTTCCATCCGCCCTTCTGTCCGTCCGCCCGTAATCGATTTTGTGGAAGACGTAAATTAAGAACTGTTTAAGACATCCAAGAAACTTTGCATATGACGGACAAAGCTGCGCTTACCAAGTTGTGGAAGCACAGGGTTAAAATTCAAGGTCAAATTGTAAACTATCTTCTTCTTCCCTATCTGCAATGCCTGACAGTAGCAATTTTCATGAAACTTGGTGTATAACTGTATTACCAAATACAAATTACCTATGGAAAGTTTTAGACCATGGAGTCAAAGGTCAAATGTAAATCCTAAAATTTTCCTTTTTCCTCCATATCGCTGAAATGCGAAAAGTTTCTTCGTGAAACTTAGCATATAATTAGAACATGTTGCCTGGCACTGATTCTCTTGGAAAGCTTAGGGTCATGAGGTCAAAGTTTACCATGATAAGATTACACAATTCAATGCTGAAATTATATTATCCACGCCTTTGAAATTTCTTAAATTATACTTTCTTAAAGTTGGTTCTGTATGGAATTTCACTATTCCATATTATGAAATAGCTCAAAGTATTTTACGAAAAATATGTGTATACATATTACCAGATTGTAATTATTTTCTAATCATATAAAACTGTTGTCTCACATTGGTAAGCTGTACTGCAGACCTGTTGGGAGAATAGCGGGATATAGTTGAGGCATACCAGTTTCCACAACAACATTTCTATTATTTGTTTAATGTGTATGCGTGTGTGTGGGGGGAGGGGGGGGGGGTCCACCGGCCAAGGAGGTGTGGGATGGAATCAAGGAGGGGCCCGTCTGACTGCACCTTATGGGTTCCAGAGGCAAGACGAGATTTGAACTGTTTCCATTTGTTGGATTAGAATAGATCCAACCCTTGATACTATTATGTTATTTATGTGATGCCTTTGTCTCCCCTATGAAACGATGCGTATGTAGGTGATTATGAAACAATCGATATGCAATAGAAATGCGTTAATATCATCGTGTTTTATAAGATACACGACTTGCCCCATTTATTTTGTTATCTTGATGTATGTGATGGTAAGTGTCAGGCCCGTAACTATGGGTGGAGGGTTCAGGGGGTTCGAACGAATCCCCCCCCCCCCCCCCCTCCGCCAGCGAGCAGGTTCCGCTTGAACACAAAAAGTGTAAACTTCTTCCCTAAGCTCCAAATACGACAGAAGAATGATTTTTAAAGATAAAAAATAACAACAACCAGAATAAAACAAAAACAAAAACGAAAAGTCAGCATGACCCAAACTCGACTAACGTCTCTTGTGCTTCTCCATATTCACTACCACAAGGTAATCAACCTGGAAGAGGTGGTTGATATCTTCAGCAACACAAATCCAAGAAGGATGATGCTGAACTTGCCCCCTGTAACAAATACTATAGTCAATTATTTAAAGACCAATTTATGAACAACAAAGGCACCTTTCTTAACCGAAAACGCAAAATTTTTGGCCCTATCGCGAAAATCATAATTCATTATGATATCTACACACTAATATTTACTTGTGAGTAAATCTAGTGTATAGATGGTAGCCTTGCGTCCTCGAGTGTGACCCCTGAAACATACCTTTAGTAAACCTTACATTTTCCCTTTCTTCTATGCTTTTTAGCCGTATAAGAATAATTTTATTGCTCGAACAATGCGATCACTTTTAATGAATACATTTCAGATACATTTCGGTGGCTCGCTAGCTTTGCCCGTACATACATAGTATTTACTGAACAGTTTTCATAAGTTATGATGATAGTCCTTCACAGTGATGTTTGTTTTACCCCCTCCAAGACCCTCGCCAAGGGTCTCACACCGTCACATAATGTACCCCGTACGTTGAAATCGTTGTCCTTCACATTTTGCCATGTTTAATTCCTTTGAAATTTGCCTTTAAATGCTCTATAAACGCGACTTTTGTACTCTGTTTTTACAAAAAGTCCCTACCGTGGGAGGAGTGTATTCATCCTCCCCCTGCTCGGTGCCGGTCGCTTCGCTCCCTCGCCGAGGATCTCACACCGTCACATCAAAATGTACCCCCCCCCCGTATGTTATAATCATAGTCCTTCGCACAATTTTTTTAACCTAAATTTAATTGTTTTCGGGTTGTCCGTGCGTCCGTCCGTCCTTTCGTCCGTCCTTCCGTCCGTCCGTCCGTAATCAATTTTGTGGACAGCGTATCTAAAAAACTGGCGGAGGTATGCTAATGAAACTTGGCTTGTATATGTATGAGTGGGCGAAGTTCTGTCTTCCAACTTTTGGGCGCACATACTCAAGGTCAAAGGTCAAGAGGTCAAGGTCAAATGCTCAAAATTTCACTATTTCCCTTATATCTATGCAATGCCTGGAGGTATTTTCTTGAAACTTGGTGTATACATGAACTACCAAATTACAATTCCCCAGAGAGAGCTTTGGGTCATGAGGTCAAAGGTCACGGGTCAAAGGTCAAGTGAAGATGTTAAAATTTCACTTTTTTCTCCATGTCTCACAAATATTTCTAGGTATCTTCATGGAACTTAGTATATGCATGTACTGACCGGCAGCGATCATGTAGGGAATTTAGGGGTCATGGGTCAAAGGTCAGGGGGTGAAAGGTCAAGGTCAACTCATCAAAATATCATTATTCTCTCTTATCTATTAAATGCCTGCAGGATTTTTTCTTGAAAATTAGTGTATGCACATATTACCCAATACAGATTCTTTTGCCAGTTTCTTGTCTAAAGGTCAAAAGGTCAAAGGTCCGGTGAAAGTGCTAAATTTCACTTCTTCTTTAAACTTATAAAAAGGTCAAAAGTTGGGTACAAATCCTCAAATCCCCAAATACCTGCACTCTAACACAGTATAGCCATTCATCCAAATAAGCCTAGTTCATTTGTGACAAACCTGTCATTTTGATATTTTGCCAGTTATGTGAAGCTGTCATCACACATTCTCAAGACATTGTGCTATTCGGAGAACCATGCATAATGGCGGAGGCATACCAGTCGCCATAGCGACATTTCTAGTTTTACCTAAATTTAGTTTCCTGGAAATGTACTTGTAAAGGCTCTATAAAGGCGACTTTTGTACTCTATTTCTAGAAGAAGTCCCCACCGTGGGGAGGGGGTTTCCCTCCTCCCACCCCCCCCCCCCCCCACTCGATCGCTTCGCTCCCTCGCCGAGGATCTTACACCGTCTCACAAAATTAGTAACCCCGCATGTTACAATCATAGTCCTCCGCACTAAATTTTTCCCACTATGTGTAATTTCCTAGAAATTTGTTTTTAAATGCTCTACAAATGCGACTTTGTACTCTTGCTTTTACAAAAAGTCCCTTCCGTGGTACCCCAGCTCGGTCGCTTCGCTCCCTCGCCGAGGATTTCACACCCTCACATATACAGTGCCCCCGTCAAGATTTTGCCCCATCAAAACCAAGTGTTCCGACGCACATGTATAAGAACAATTCAGTATGATTATAGGCATGAAGATGATCACTGATATATGACATATTGTGTCAAACCGAACTACTGAAGGTGAAGAATTGATTGCTTTTACATTTGAAAATATACCTCTCCCAGAGTGAGACCCTATCCCGCTTGGTTGCTTAACTCCCTAAGAAAGGTCCACTATTTCCAATTGTGAACCCCCCCCCCTCCCCCATAAAAATCCTAGTTACGGGCCTGAGTGTTCACAAAAAGTGTACTCATTTGTTCGATTTCGTGCATTCATTACATGGCATAAGGTGGTATATCCGTAAAATATATTTTACATTAATTGGTCTTCATAATTACTGGTCTGTGATTGAATGCAAGCACATGACGAATGCAGCGAGGATCAAAATCTTTATATTACATGCATTACCTATAGCAGGGCTCGACACTAACCTTTTTGTCTGTTGACCACTTTTGAGCCACTAGCCTCTTTTAATCTGAAATTCTAAAACAAGCTTGAAAAAAGATATGTAGTAGCCCAAAACTAAGGCAAACGTTACATCCGTTTTGAATCTTTGTCACCCGATAGGGCTACCAAAGGATGAATTTAGTCGCCCGCCACCGATCTTTAGCGGCACCAGGCCACCGCTAATATCGAGCCCTGCTTACAGTGACATCACGTCATGTAATATAATTATAAAATCTGAAGGCAGCGGACGGGGTTAGAATGGAATGTTATTTATCTGGACCGCACTAATTAATAAAAAGATTGTACTGTCTTGTCTATTTCTTTGATATAGGACTTGGTAATAGTCCTTAATTAATTGTATTTTTCCCTTTAGGCGTTTTTATAACGTCTGCAATTTGCTTTCGGAAAATATAACCTCTTGGGAAAATATAATCTTGTAAAGTCAATATCTGTCTCATGTATCCTAAATAATCATTGTGTATCATTATCCAATATATCCAAAATGTACATTTATGCATATTTTACAACGAATATTCTCTAATATAGATATATTGCTGTGTGTGTAATGTGTTCGGAAAAGTAATCTCTAGAGGAAAATAATATTTTAACTCCCGCGGGGATGTCAGAATAACGTTATACATTATCACACATCTAAAAAGGCAGTATCTGTATATCATGTTGTATCAGTTGAAACATATAATTTCCACATTCTTATATCTTTTGTAGCCCCAAAATACATTCATGGTTATAATATTATTAAATTGTATGATATTTGCGCGTGTTATGTTTTCTGCGGGAACGTCGAGTGTTATACCACACCTCTGAAAGGCAATATCAGCATATGATGTATCCTATATAACGTATCATTTCTATATTTTTATATAATAATGGCCAAAGTCGTGCATATCAAACCAATGTAAGTCTTGTACATTATATTTTAATGTGTATACGCTTTCGGGAAAATATAATCTCTGGGGGGAAATAAAACTCCCCCCGAAATATCAGGTGTTTCATATCAAATCTCTGAAAAGAAAATATCTGTAAAATGTATTCCATAAAACGTATCATTCATATATTCTAATACTTTTAAGGCCAATATATTAATTCATGCATTATATATTTGCATTCTATTGTGTTTGTTTCCGTGTTCATCTATAACTATAAGTATACACATTTGAGTGTGTCTGGGTGATGGTTATCAGGCTGAAACAGGGGTGATTGTCAGTGTATGACAACGGTAATACAGAACAAAAATGCAAACGTAGACATGGTAGATTGACTAGCTCTGCGATGGACCGAAAGCAGTATGACAGACATGCAGACAAACAGAGATAAGTACACAGACAAACTAAAAAGCACATACGCGTTTACACTTACAATACTATGTGTACATTATGTACATGCATGTATACACACGAACGCACACGAGCTCACGAACAAGAAGTCATGCACTGACATCACTGCAGTTTATTAAGACGAACTGTGAATAGAGTTACATGAAAACTGCGTACTTGGAATATAAAAATTACTTCATCTTCCTTTATAGTAACCCTGCCCAACTCGCAATATCTACCTGATATTGGTAGATTATGAATAATCTTATCAGGATGAGTATAGAAATCATACCGGTAGATAAAAAAGGGAATACACAGTGACCCATACGGCATCAATCTGTAGAATGTATAACACAAATCCAGGCTAATAAATTCGTGCACAGTGATACAATGTATCAATCGAAATTCCCCTGAATAAGAAAAAAGCACCTTATGAAACCAATAACATTGAGCACGTTAAGAGGTAAGCCTACTCAATTTGAATCAAGATATCATACATTCTCTTCGTTATTTTATAGAGTACGCATAAAGCACGGCTATCGTCTGACCCTTCAAGCATTCATGCGGACACATACTTCGCATTACACACCCAACACCCCATTAGTACGTAATGAAGTGATAGATTCTTGTATAATTTCTTATGAAATTAGAATTTCTTATAAATTTCCATAGATCATCATAACATTTTCTTTTTTTTTTCTTTTCAGGTTTATCTGAGGAACTTTATAAAATAACCTAAACGTTTTCCAATTATACCAACATTTATAGTAACCAAATCGAAAGAGAAACTTTAAAAAGGAAATTGGTTTAATTGCTTGCTGTACACGTACAAATCAAATGACTCAATTTGTGAGGAGGGCTCTTGTAAGAATTATGGGTAATCGGAAACCAACCTGATAGAACAGTGTTTTTGAGAGTTCACACGAACACACCATCGTATTTTAATGTAGTCTGTTTTGTATTTTAACTGAATGAGAAGGTGGGACTTTGTCATAGTTAGACACTTGTCATTTCTACTGTTTGCAGCAAATCTTTCTAAGATGTTAGAACCCTTTTGGGAGAAGTTATTATAAACGGCAACAAAGGAGGATCATTTGATAAAGAGAGGAAGAAATACCTACCAATATTCACATTATGCATCATTTATCTGACTTCGATTCTCGCCATCCCTCATAGATGTAGCATGTCTCATTTCTTAACATGATTATGAAAATTATGAAACCAGTCTATTCATCAACATACACGATTCAAAGTAAATGAAAGGAACAACTTGTTTACGGCAAGATCTGATAGGATATTGCAGCTTTAGTTACAGGCAATCTATGCGTTGTAAAAAAAAAAAATGCGTTATTTACTGGCATTGGAGATCATTGTTGATGTTCATAACAGCGATTAAGAAGCCATTAATATTATAACATGCCTAGGTAATTATGATATACAGATATAATCAGAGTACTACCCCATGTGGTTTAAATATTTCCCTAACCACAAATACATATGAAAAGTAAAACAAAAAGGGGTCATCCATATTACAGGAAAATTAAACGCAAAATAATCTCATCATAAATTTGGATTGAGAGAATAATAATTATCTGTACACTTCAGCGAAGTTTGACGAAAATCGGACAATTCATTCGACAGTTATGATTTTTATCGACTTGAAAGTGGTTACTATGTTAAAAGTAATAATTCCCCTGCACTTTTGAAAGATATAGATTGAAGGCGCTTTCATTATACTAGGAAATTGAAAATATGTTGAATCTTCTTTACATTTCTTTGTATTTGTATATGCATGGGTCATAAATTTTGAAGTCGTCTCATCCAGCGACAGCAGCACTGAAATTTTAAAGACGCGTAAGTTTTGAACGGATTGTCCAAATTTCTTCAAACTTCACTATTGATATGTTCTAATGATATTGCTTAATTCACTCAGCCGATATAATATTTGGGATTCACACCCTTTCAAGATAAAACGTAGGCAATTGTATCTTCTATAGTAAGCAACTATTTGAATAAGTAAACGATAGTGCTTATAGGCTTAGGCCTATATAGTCTGCATTATAGCCAGAAGAGGGAGGATTTCACGTCTATTGTTCATAGATTCAGGTTGTGCCATAATGACCGCGATTGTATATAATGCTTATTACAGTTGACGGTACGGTATACATACGTAAACCTCACGACTTAAGACTCAATGTCCCTTCATGAAGTTAAAAAGTAACAGTGTATCTTCAAGTATTGATCAATAATTTGTTGTCGGACATGAAAAAAAGGTCCCCTGTACCCTGCAGAGACCGGATGGCTCGCTATAGAATAGACACTCTCTGGTTTCTCCACACAGGGCAGAGAGTAACACCGAACCTTACAATATTCAAGAGTACTGATGGTTCCTAGTAGGATATTACCTTGAAATATTAGTACCGATATACCTTCTTTTCTTCTTCTTTTTTCTTCGAGATGTCTCGTTTCTAGAATGCAGCGATGGTAAGGAAAGAAATCGGTGGTAACGTCCTAAAGCAGTCTGCATATTAATCATTCACCTGTGCAGCATGTCGGGCTAAATCAGTCCGGACTACGTCAGGCCGCAGGCGGTCGTAACAGAAACAAAGTTGATGGACAGACTGAGAGGAGTATGATAAACAAAATGTCCTCCGATCATCAAAGATACTTGTCCTCTCATATGCATAATGTACATGCAGAGCGTTTGGCAACACATGGATCATGTAGTTTTATTGCAACATGCAAGAGCTTGCTAACACTCCTTATTAAAGTTATTTCACTGTCCAGCACATTGTAAAGTATGCAGCAAGTACTTTATACTTTGGAGTATGATATCTATCAGCATAGTGCAGCATAGCACGGGTAACAAACTGCCAACTTAAACGTCAAAAGTGACTAACGTTTTCCCCCATTTCAATCAATGCCCTTTTTTCGGTGGTTCAAGAATGGAACACGTAACTCTGCTGTTACCGTCGGCAACCTACACTCTTAAAACATCCGGGTCAGAACTGACCCGGAACTGGGCCGGTTGGGGTCACACACCGTTCCGGGTCAGAAATGACAAGGAATGGGGTCAGATATGCCCCATTCAGAGTCATTAATGGGTCAGGGTGACCCCATTCGGAGTCTTCATGACCAAATTCCAAGTCATTGCCAAGAAATTGGCAATGACAATCAAAAAATTTCACATGCGTCAGTCTTAGGAGGGTTAATGTGTTGTGTCTCGTCTACGGATCGTCCTTTTCCGTTTCTGACAGCAATGAATACTTAACAGGCTCCGGGCTTTTGGTGTTTTTCTTCCTCGTTTTCTCGTTTGCCTGCATTCATGGTGGTTGGAGAAAAAAATTGAGAAAAACAGTCGTTTAACAACAAGACAATAACGGCAGATAAATAAATTGTTGGAGCCTATAATTCTGAAACGATGATTCATTTGTAGTTTGGACCATACCTTGCATTGCTAGGAATGAGCATACAAAATCCTGGATCGGTAAAGAAATACGAGTGGTCATCGTAAAGCAGGGATAACTCTCCGTGAAGTATTTTTATCCTCCCCAGCGCATTCTGAATGAGCGTTCTCTGCATTTACTAACACTCTACTGAATCTTTATTTCATAGAGTCTTCGTGGTCGAAGGACTACTACGCAAAGGAGGCACATGGAATAATCCAAATCGGAGTTACATTCTGCTCATGAGCAGATAAAGATCAATGAAAACAAAAAACATAATGAGACACGGAGATGACACGAGAAATGTCATGGACTGCCCTTGAATGTTTTCTTTCATTTGTCTTTACATTGCCGGTAAAAGACCATTCGAAACATTCAAGGCCAGCTTGCTAAGATATATATTAGTAAGTTGGACTACGTAAGTGGTTTATATCTAGCTTCACTTTTTTTCGATACTCAAAAATTCGGATCTGCGAACTGTTCTACGGTAGATTTCACTATATAAGCCAACATGACATGACACATGCAACAAATCTTAGCGAATAAACAGAATTGTACTTGATCATGCCAGGACGGTAATTCCTCATTCCATTAACCTTCCGAAGAAGAAGCGAACTCTTTACCTGATACACGATCAGCATCACGACAGCGATGATGAAAGATAAAAGAGCGCAGGAGAAGAAAGTCACGGGAGCGCCGTAGACGGAGACACACACGCCGGCAATCACGGCCCCAACGCCCTGGCCAAGGTAAAAGACGCCCGAAAGGCAGCCCAGCAGACTGGCAAGATTCTCGGGGTGCACTTCGGAGCTCATCCGCGGCACCACGACGTTCCACGTTAGCGCACGTGACATCCCTGAAAAAGAGCGAGAAAGTTTCATCGTCACCGGAAAAACTTGAAACCGGAAGAAAACTAATCCACAGGATACATCGTTTGTTATTCATGACTGAGTACTAATGTCAAAACACCAATACTGAGTTTTCTATGGATAAAGGTAAAGTCACATGTTTCCTCTGTATAGGACTATCATGTGACGATCATAGTCATTCCGAACATTATGTTAGCTTCATCAGACTTTTGAAAAGAAGTATCTGACATATTATAGCTTCATGAACTGCCCCCAGAACAACTACAAGACCCACCGTGTATGACCTCGAATGCTATAATCCCTGGAGGACGGGGGACAAGAGCGTAGGCAAGGAAGCAGATGAGGTAGCCAGCCGTCCCGGCGATCAGGAGGAACTCGTGGCCACGGTTCTTGATAAGGCCGCCCAGATGGAAGGCGAACGAGAGCTCTGAGATCCCGCTGATGATGCGAGACGCTTTGACCCAACGTTGTGGTGCACCTGCAACAAACGGAAGATGAAGATTCAATTTTAATGACGTCAACAATAAAGATGTAATATAACAAAGAGAGTTGGTAGTTTTGTTGTTGTTGTTGTGTAACAAACATAAAAGTAAATACGCTGCTTAATTCAGATATCATGAAAGAGATTTTTTATCAAAAATTGAATCTTAATTCCAATGTGGTGTTTTTATGTTTGTCTCCATCTGTTTTGTTCTTACTTACATCACGTAGTTACCATTTTAACACGTGGTCTTAATTGGGAGAGATATCTGATTAGTGATCTATCTATTGAGACAAGTGGGTGTTCTGTAATCAATGGGTAAAATCATTTAGCTTTTGTCAACGGCCTTCTTGCTTCAGTAGGCCTAATTGCAAGAGAAGCGAGCAGGAATCAGCACGCAAAATAAAGTCACTCAACCAACGAGACGAAAGTCTCGCTTACGGGTTCGACTCCCGTCGCTAGCGCGTGATCATGTCAGTGCTAGCAGCGCGAGAGTCTTTGAAGAGGCTACTAGCAATTAGGCAACTGTGGGAAATTGTACTTTGAGATTGTATTGAAATAATAACAATTAAAGATTTAACTGTGAACTCTACGCATAATTATGCCCAACGTATCTCTTTTTATAGATACTTTGAATTCCAGTCCTAAATCAGCAATATCTAACTTAATAGTAATACAATGAAAAAGAACAAGAGTTCGTTTCCTCAGCCCTTCGCGCTACCTTGTGTGGAGAGATGGAAGGGCAAGAAGACGGTGATAGCGCCCTCATTTGCGGCGAGATACCACAGAACCATCACGATCAGCCCAGGGCGAGCCCTGCCGAAGACTCTTCGTAGGTTTAACAAATTCGTCTCGCTTGGATCTTTATGCTGCAAAAACAAACGGAAATTAAGATGGGATAGGAGAATGAGAGACGACAAGGATTGAGGGCAGAACTGTCCATGTATGGAAATTACAATCTAAACGATATAATAATGACGCCATAGAGTATATTAGTTTATTCGTGAAGTCATCTTTGTCCTTCTCAACTGTGTAGCTGTTGCATATTCATGATGGAAGTGGGGAGGGAAGGTCCAGCAGTTCTGCACAATGTTGTGTGGAACATGTCTAAATACTTCTATGATTTTGAGAGAGAAATGGTCCATTCATCCGTCTCTCTACATTTCCAGAAAATGTAAATTTGACGTAATATATCCATAATCGTTCTTCTCTCCGTAGTCTTGTTCGTAGTATCATATGCTTAGTTTCTTTCCTCCCTCTATATTTCTTTCTCACAACCTCTTGTAAAAACTCTCTAATTTTCTGGAAAAAAACACGCTCACATCTCTTTGAACTTCCCATTAGAACCCCGCCCCGCAAAAATAAATAAATGAATAAATAAATAGATAAATTAATTAATAAATGAATGAATGAATAACTAAATAAATGAATAAATAAATAAGTAAATAAATATATAAATGAATAAATAAATAAATAAATAAATAAATAAATAAATAAATAAATGAAATAAAAATCCAACAACAGCACCCACGATTTCGGTTTTCAAATCATTTTCAATCATATGATTACACATGCAACTAGGCCACAAAGGAAGCTCAGTCAGGCATCTCCTACACATATTACTTCTATTATTGTTGTTGTTGTCAGTTTACCCGTTGTTGCCTATGCACACTGTCCGGTGGTTGTGAAACTGACCGTAAATTTGATGCAGTAGGCCGAGAGGAGGGCTATCGCGCAGCTCGTTGTGCCGAGAAAGATGACGAAGGCTATCCGGTAGTCTTCGACCACGATGTCCACGGTGCAATGCGACCATTTCGTTGAGGACAAGTTGATGAACGTGGTCACGAGAATAATACTGGAGGAGATAGGAAATGTTATATTTCATTTATTCTTTCGTCTTGATCATGTTGATTAGGGGGAAAAAGACATGGCCAAGTAGGGCCTACGCAACATCATTATGTAATTTGCTTAAGAGAGAAAGGGAAACGGTCGAAAGCATGAAACTTCAAAGGTGCAGTAACCCGTTGAAATCAAACAATAGACTTCAGTTGTCTGTATGAATATGCGTGTATGTGTGCGTGTATGTGTGTATGTATGTGTGTGTATGTGTGAGTGTTGTATCATAGGGTATGTGAATTTGTTCTCAAAAACTGATGAGTATATAATAACTAACTAAATATATTTATATGTCTGTTTCATACATATTCAAATGAACGATTATTTCTTATGTCTTATGTCTAATTATGTCCTAAATGAAATCCAGTAAAGAATACTGAAAATGAGTGTGTGTGTGTGTGTGTGTGTGTGCGATATTTGAATTCAAACAACGTCGTCAGAAAAGGAAGAATTCAGACACATGTCTATCATGTATGTGGTTTTGTATTATTATGAGGGAAGGGAGTCATTGCTTTCAGTAAAGATTTTTTTTCACCATGTTAACATCTGTTTATTGTACTTCTTTGACGTAATAATGTTAGGTTTTTTATGTTTGTTAAAGTGCATTTCCACTTCCAAGTGGAACGCACATCAGTGAGTGCAATGTGAATTTTTAAAAAAAATACAGCGGGGGGGGGGGGGGAATATGATTTAAACACCACTCACTAGATGGCGTATCCCGCGTTACCAAACGCGCGCTGCCACCCATACTCGCGACTCCGCCCAGGGCCTAAAGAGTGAACGGTAGCGGTGTCGGTCAACGACATCGTCGTGCACTGCATTACGTTGGCCACGGTGATGAGGGCGAAGACGGCGTAGAAAGAACCGATGAGGCTCTCATACTCGTACATCCAGCCCTGGAACGTCGCACTTGGACCTGAGGGGATAGATATAAGGGAGTTGTATTACATGTTACATAGTGACAACAAAGCTGACAGTGGTGGAGATATGGATATACTTTTTTTAATTCTATTTTTTAGCTTCCTGAGGTTGGAAAGTGAAAAAAAGAATGAAGTTTTGATAGCAAAATGAGATGAGAACTGAGAAAAACCATTAACATCTTCATTCTGGAAAATTATTTTGAGACATTGAAAAAAATAGACGAGGTATGGAGCTAGTGTAGCTCTGTCGTATTATATATGTAGCAGCTGCGTTGTAGAAATGTATAGGCCCCACCCTATACATTATCATTATTATGAAAACGAAGCAAAGAGAAAAGGCAATGCAGGCATTATTTAAAGATCTATTACTTTGGTGTCTCTAAAAGATTTACGTATAGATAGCCCATCGGGAGAAAATGAAGAGTTGGTATGATTAAAGATCTACACTTGATTGATGATCGGTAAAAGACACGGGTATACTTCATAGGCCATTCATTAGTATCATGTCGACTGTACCTATACTCGTATTATCATTCCTATCATATTATTCGAGGCGACGGTGAAACGAAAGAGCATACAATACAGTAGGCCTACATCATTGCACAGTGTGAAATGTTGGTCTCAATTGTCAAATGCACTAGGGGAATAGCACTCAATGGGAAATTTTGCATTTTAATAAAAACAAAAGAACTGGAGGATCACATGCGTGGGGGGAATAATGGGAGGAGGGTTCGTGTTGAATAATCATCAGAATTTCTCTTTCAATTGTCCTTTCCTGGAGTCACGAGTCATACTGGAGTTCGTTCCGCGAGGAAGGACTACGAAGTTGTTACGGTTTAACCAAGTATAAGTAGACACCACGGCCATCGTAGCTACGTCACGTCCTAGCAGACCAAACAGGGGATGTGGTAGTGACAGACTTGACTGAATTTGACACAGCTAAATTTGCTGTCCCACAATGTAAACGTTCGTTGTTTGAACTTCATTAAACGAATAGTTTGAAACGCGCCCAGTGCTTTGCAAGCTAGAATGCAAACATTATTAGGACACTTTAATCAGCTATTATCGTGAGTCACTGTATCAAGCATGTCATTTAGCAAACATCACAGATCTACACGAAAGCAAAGCACAACTGTCAAGCACTGATTCACCTCTCTTGGAATATGTGTAAAATGGCGCTAGAAGGTCACGATACATTGTAGGATTGTACAGTGATAGAACTAAAACAGTAATAGTCATCAGCTTTGGGCAGTAAATAGCTAGTTCATAGTACAACAGTACTCCTTATATTCGGCTTTATTAGACACACGGACAAACATACACACACAACTCAGTTAGGTTCTCACGTAAATTCACAATGCATGCCTAACTATTCGTTTTAAGTAGCCTACGCGTTACCTTTCCTCCATTAACCCTTTAGGGACCTGTTAAAGCGATAGTGACATGGGCTTTGGTCAGTGCGTTTAAATGCTATTGAGTTTTCCCATTTTAATTGGCACTCAGATTACCACAAAGGATTAAGTGCACTGAGTTTGTGATAAGTTGAGTAGGAGTGGGCGGCACACAGTGACAATAATAATACCGAGGTGAACTGATTAGATTTCTTTAAGCATGGAGGTATTTCTTCGGTGTACTTCCATATACTTTAAGCAAGATACCGCGGGACCGTTGCGATGGCTTAATTTCCCCTCGGAAGGACTTAGACAATGAGGATAAACTGCCTTGCCTATATTGGAGGCACAAACCGCAATACATAGCCAACTACAGGACTTGAAAAAGTGACCTCGTGATAGACAGACCGTACCGGGTCTCATCCACTCAGCCACAGCAGTTCGTGATATACCACAAATCACATAAAATGTATCCTAACCATTAAAGGGAACCAAAACCAAAAGAGAAATGTGGATTGAGTAGGTGGATTAACAGTAGTAGAACACATCAGTGAAAGTATGAGGAAAATCGGACAATCGATGCAAAAGTTATGAATTCTTAAAGCTTTGGTATTGGAACCACTGGGTGAGGAGACTACTGGAATTCCTCCCTTCATGCGTGGACAACGATATAAAGGAAATATAAAGGAAATTCCGGGAAAAAAAAAGATTCATTTTTTTTTTCATGAAAAATACTCACTCCATCAACTTCATACTGACATATGCTAAGTGTGGTAATTATTCCCCTGCTTTCTGAAAGCGTGTAGCCAAGGACTCTTTCATTACGCTAGAAAAGTGAAAGCATGTTGAATTTTCTTTATATTTTCTTTATAATTTTTGTCCGCATATGATACCATAAACTCAAGTAGTCTCCATATCCAGAGGTTCCAACATCTAAACTTTGAATAATGATAACTAAAGTCTTTTGCATCGATATTGCCCGATTTTCCTCAGACTTTCACAGATGTGTTCTACTAATGTTGCTGCTTTCACTCAATCCACATTTCTCTTTGGGTTTTGGTTTCCTTTAAGGTTTTCTTCTGCCGTAAACAAAAACATGAGTAGACGCTGATTTTCGATAATAAAATCAAATATAGCCGCTTCATCTCATCAAGAAAAACAAAATATATTATAGAGATTAAATTTCACAGCAAAATGCAAATGAAGCCGCATCGCAATCACTAGCAATATGTATAACTCTATCGTCAAATTAACAATGCCCCTTTTAAAACGACTCTCACCTTGAACCGAGGTTCCGACGGGCACAGTGATGGAGCCCCAGAATTTTCCTCCAGGATAACACTTCTCCGCCCTCTCCGACCACAGCGTGCTGGTCACGTGGAGGACGTTCAGCCACGAGGGTCGCACGTCGTATCCTTTCGTCGTGACGTTGTCGGAAATCATGCACGTGTCGCTGGTCTGCCCGAAGTTCCGACTGTACCCGGACATGACGTAATGTGACGGATTCGACATCCACGACGTCGGCCGGCTCATCTTCGTCAGGTTCACCTTGGCAATCGATTGCTGCAGCTGCCTCGCCGCGAGCGCACACGATGCGAGCTTGGGTGCTGGGATAAAGTTTGTCATCAAGGAGAAGAAAACCCAGAGGCAGAGGGCAAACAGGAGCATCTCTTTGCGGCATTTGAATTTGTCGGCGATGTATCCAACCAGGGGCGTGGTGAAAAAAGATATGAGGCGGGGAGTGCGAAGATGAATCCCAACTGGAGTGGGTTGAATCCTACTTGGAGTCCGTACACGGAGAGGTACAAACTCAAACACGCTTCGCCCCCCTCTCATAAAGATGTAGAGGACTTTACAGTGCACCAGAGAATCGTCCATTTTTCTGCGACAACTGTTGAAGGGCACCCGTAAACAGCCCGGTGCGTCCCTCTTTGTCGTTTGGCAGCAAACTTCTCGGAGTTTGCTGTCTTCACCGTCGTCATCTTTTTCTGGCGCCTTCTTCCTGCTCCTGCTCGAGCCTCTCCACGGTGTGAGAGTACGCGCTCAGGAGCCGTGCGCGCTGCTGAGTTTTCTTCCGTCAGTAACAGGCATTTCCGTCACGCTGGGTACCGAAATCGACGGAGCCACTGTCCGTATTTGCCACTTCCCAGGGTCATAGCACAGGGAGAAATAACGGGATCTCCCCGTCGTTTCTCTTGAGGTGTATCACACTATGATGAGCTAAACCAACGCTGAAGGGCTTGTAGCTGTCGCCCGTGGCACTGACTGGTTTCGTCACCTCTTCTGGCCATAGATGTACTATTGTTAGAAACAAAAAGAATAAGGAACAATAAAAGTTTATTCTAAATGATTCACTCTTTGGCAAGTCTAGCATAACTAGTAAGATCTGGACCATGATAAAATTAACTACCCTTTTGGAAGTGAATGTTATCTTCCAAAAGTGAAAACAAAAGAACATGTAGACCTATGCAATATTTTTATGACCTCAATGCCTGCATTATGAAAATTCGGTTTCATTGAATGTAATTTCCCATTGCTGAGAAAATGAATCTGAGTATTATTTTATAAACTTTCCGAAGTTAATATCAATTTCAACATTCGACAGGAGTCTTGAATTGACCATTGTGCATGGCAAAACAATACGAAAAGTTACATTTTTGATTTGCCCACGTGTATTTTACGTTGAGCCCGGTAAAACTGCATTATATTATCCAAATAGCGAAAAACAACTTAATGACGGTATGGCAAGCAAGAGGAACGCTATCGGCCATCGCAGAAGCTTTCTAATCTTTTCCACACTTTTCGTGTGGTACTTTACACACAAGACCTAGTCATGCATGTATACCCTCTTCATACAAAAACAAACGCTTTCATACAAAAACACTTTTAACCAAATCAGAGTCAGAATGAAAAAAGGGCGTATTATTCATGTGCGCTTTCTGACAGGGTCATCTGCAGCTCTGTTGAATAAGTAAAGGCAGTGCCAATCCAGGCGGATGGCTCTCTAGGGCTATACAGTGCAGCCACACTGCTAAGTTCTTTCAGTTCAAACTGTACTTTACATTGCGAACGTTCCAGAAAGGCTTCTGATATTAATTCTGCTGACCGTGTAGGCCTACCCAGTATCCCACTGATCTTTACACAAATTCTACGTTTCATGAAAATACGGTGATCATAGGCCAAGGTTCAGTTTGCGTGTTCTTGTTCTTCTTTTCTCTTCGTCTTTTTCTTTTTCTTCTCCCTCCTTAATGGTTCCTTTCCTTTCCTTCTTCTTCTCCTTATCATTATTAACAATACGTAAGTTACTTACACTACTATTATTCATTCGTAGCATATCATTATTATCCTTGCTATTAACATTATTATTATCACAATGGTTATCAATGCTGAATAATTACAGTACATTAACACATCATGTCTCACGGATTTCAGTATAGACTTTCTATAGTCAATCTCCCTATGGGTGCGAATTGTTTATGCTTGGTCCGGCATAAGGCATGTATGCCTCTTAGTTTCCAGCATTGTTTTTGTGTACTGTGAGGGTCGATGTGGTCTGCCGCTTTTTAGTGTGAGGCAATTTATAAACAAGCTCATCTCGATCCATGCTACATAATCGTATATGGGCAACTGCTTTGCCAAGGAGTGTATGTATCTCATATGTTACTTTGGATTCATGCTTTCAAAATTAAATGTTTTGGTTTTAGTGGTTCGATAGATAATAATTTCAGTAGCACCTCCATACACAATGTCTGCTACATGAGGGCCTTATACATTAAAAAAAAAATGGTTGTTATACATAATTTGCCTTCGTCCACAATCATCTTAGCTGCAGCCAATCTGTTGTACGCCAATTGAATTTGTGCTTTGGCATTGATGATTACTTCAATAGTTACAATGAATTTGACTTTTTTGTTCCAAGAAAGAAACATGGGATATCACTCGTCCCCTTGAACATCCAAGAAATCGACTCTTAAATCATGTTACAAGAAACTCAAGGAAAAAGAACAATGCGATAAGTTGATAATTCGTGTATTTCATATCAAAATCCATCTCGTTGGCGAAATTATCGCAGCTGCACGTAATCTATCCCTTTTCATCTCATATTAAACACAAAAAGCGCAAAATCTCACAGATGTATAGTTATCACAAGATTTTTGTGAGAATTAGTTGATAATTGAAACATGTGAAAACATTCCCCCCCCCCCAAAAAAAAAAAAGGGGGGGTCAGCTTGGAGTTGTTTGGGGTTTTCTTGAGTAGGCATGAACATCATTTAATCACCAGTAATCATTTGAAAGAATGGGAAAGTGTCTTGTAAAATAAGCGTAAATTAATCTGTGTAGATTTCTATATCTTTCTATATGACATTTCTCTTTAGAAGATTTACTCGAGTGACATGCTGTGAAAATTATTTCAAGTTATTCAAATGAGTTGAAGGTGAAGTTTTCGTAAATTTACATGACATTCACACTGCACACATTCCTACACGTTTCACAAAATACCTGTCGCAAAGTTATCAATGGATGGATCTGCTAGTCAACATTATGCCTTGTTAGTATAAACGAACTCAGTAAAAGGCCTATTGAGTTTAAAGGTGCACGTCACGCCCACGACACCCACGAGTCATACAGCCCACGAGTTATACAGCTCACGCGTCATACAGCCTATGAGTTCGATACTAAGCAAACAAGGCCCACGAGACCGACACATTAAAGGTCCTGTTTACCTTTGGGAGCAGTGATTTTAAAATGTTCAAGATATCACATTTGTTGCATAATGTGTAGGTCTGTTGTATCACAAAACATCCTACCATATAAAATTTTGCAATAATGCCTAAAATATAAGGAGATATGAGTATGTTTCTCATTAACCGTAACTGTAGACAGTTTAGTCTGGAAACATTTTGATTGAAACTGTTGTTTACATTTTTATTTAACAATACTTAACATCGATTATACGGATTCAAGTTTTTGCAGTGGTTGTGTTTATCCCTAACTCACATTTTAGAACCATTTCAAAGCACTAATGCTGGGTTTTTGTTTCTTCTGCAAATGGCAAATTATGTCTTTAAGCCCCGTGTTGTAGCTGTCGAACTCGTGGGTTGTTTTTACCAAGTGTCGAAGTCATGAGCTTTATTTGCCTATAGTGTCGACCTCATGGACTGTAATGGCTCGTGAGCTGTATGACTTATGGACCTGTTTTCAATGTCAAACTCGTGGGCTGTATGACTCGTGGGCGTCGGTCTCTTGGAACGAACCCTGATTTTAGTGTTTTCGCGGCGTGGATTCATGCTTTATTTCAATATTTCAGCCATTAGTCATTTTGTTGTATAGCCTGGCACATTCGTTTGTCACGGCTCTCCACGATGATCATGTTCTGTCTACATAATAGTATAAACGTGCATCACCTACAAAAACAATAGACTACGCACACAATGATGTATTTGCCATAATTTGCACACGTTCAGTCAAGTGCAAACCTAGTTCAATAGCTAAGCTACTGTGTAAAACACATAAATCTAATCACACAAGATCGAGGCGTGAGAAAACAATTAGTCCTGTCTGCAGGCAAGACAAGTACGGCCTATGGTCTACACACATAAGTCAGGCGCGCTCACATTGTGGCAAATTTTCAAGCGAATAACTGCATACTAGTAGTGTATAGGTTTTGTAACTTTCAAGGCCGTTTTGTAGACAAAACTAACTCGATTCTTTGACTCGCACAGCTACCGAGAAAACGAATGCTTAATCTATAAAGATGCCAGTGTCTATGGGATTGGGTGACCTTATTCTATCTTTGTTTGGAAGTATGTGTGTGTGTAACTGTGTATGCTCTTGCGTGTGAGTGTGCATTTGGTGTACAAAAGTGTACATGTATCTGTGTGTGTTATTTTGACTGATCATAAGCTTTAATACTAAGCGTTAAAATACATTAGATTAAGTGAAATTCCAACAATCCACTTGAGCAGTGGATAAGGAGGAAAACTGGTTTAAAAAAGAAACAAGATTGAAATACGACTGATCTGGGGCTTCAATGAGCATCGATTTCATGAACCGATTTTCAACAATGATAAATCAAAACTTCAGGATGTTAGGTTAATGTTTGACTGGGTTTGAAATAGCATAGGCCTATGGGCAAAAATATCCTTTCTTCTCGTAAAGAAAACAAAAGCCATTCTACTTTGAAAATGTTAGAGAAGACATCATGATGTTAGAACTATCAAAGAGATAATCATGGAAAGGGCTAATGATTACAGAGCATATAAAGCGAGAAATGTTTTGGTGAACCCATAATCATAGAGTCCAATTTTCATTTCCAAAGCCCCACGCGCTTTTTGCTATTCAAGGAATGCAATTGCAAATATTTGCTTTCATGTAATTTCATTTTGCAGCGATAGAAAAATCATGTTTTGTTTGTTTATTTTTGGGGTTTTTTTTTTGTATTCACAGGGGCATGAAAATAGAAATATATTTGCTTGAATTCTTCTTGATCTTTTAGAACAAAATGAACTAAAACTGTCGTGATCTGGCAACTACAAATATTAAACCCATGTCCCCAGTTAAAAAAAAAAGTATGAAACAGAATTACAAGAAAAGAACCCCCTTATGTTCATCTGTATAACGTATTCTGTACGTTTTGCTAAGACATTGTAAGAAGTGTGTTTGAATTTCAACTACAAGAGCTTGTATAACGATTTCCAAGAAGGCACAAACTTATATGGAAATTTCTTTCCAGTTTAGTTTGATAGAGTGATATACACTTCACATATTGTAAGCCAAATCGTCATTAAAACAAGTTCAGCCACAAAAGGGACATACATGAAGTACAATATATGACCTAATTTTTTCGTGGGTCAGCGTATTACACCCTCCCGCACCCTTCTTAAACTCCGGTAATATTTTAGAGGTTCACTCTGTCAATATTCACTTCCGCAGATTGTGTACAGACGAGATCTAGGAATAGTAAATATTTGATTCTCATCATCAATACTAATGTTTGCTGTCAGACCGTCCTGTATTGTGTTAACCAAGCACTTACAAAAGATACGATAAACTTCACCTTCATGCACAACTTGGTGTGACAAAGTAATTTCGATATTATTTCAAATATTTTCTTGGTCTTCAGCATATTCTATTAGAACAGGGTCTCCGATAAGGGAAACCCACGCAGAATGACTTGAATGTTTCGGCTGGAATACATTGCAGCATATTTTTGCTTCTATTTTTCCTGTTTGACATGTTTATCACAAGACTTAAAGGTACATGTATCTCCTTTGCAACCGCAGTGAGCCCAAAGAATACCGTGCAAACATTGAGATTGCCATCTTGTATTTCTTCTTTTTTTGTAAGTGTGTCTTTGTCTGGAGTTTCAACTCCGGTGTTAGAAGAACAGAATGAAAAAAAAAAATCCTGAATTCCGGCGGTTTCTTTTTTTCCCCAGGCTACCCACTGTGAAACCTTTCGTTCGAAGTAAGGGTGCGCCGATCTTGTTTGTGAGGAAATTTGCATGTAAAATGGCTTAACTCTTTCTTTAAGCACTGAAGATTCTACTTTGAAAAAAAAAAACAAGAAATATATCTATTACAATTATTCAGAAGTGGTTTTCCTTTGATTAGAGCCATGACACAGAAATAAAGAATAAAGAAAACGGGATATTGATCTCTTCTCACTTGCACAGAGAGATGATAAGGAAGCTTGTTAATTCAGTTCATGAAATTCTTCCGTCGAGACGTTGATGTATAGGGCAATTTGTCAATTACAAAGCTAATTAATCACTGAGACAAATTGGCTTTTGTATACTTAGATCTTGTATTTAAGGAAAAGATGAAGACGTTTTAAGTCGAAGTTGGTCCAATACTTCACGGACTCGTACCTTTAAGTAAATAGGTGTACTGCTCGTTGACGACAGTGATCTACCATTGTAATATCTAACCCATGAAACCACCATTCCACACTGAGGGTTCCCTTTTTATGCAGGATTTACAGGCTTATTCATACACCTCAGAGTCCAGGAAAGGAACCAACATTAACGCATTCATTCATAGCCATTTCTTGTCAAGAAAAGTAAGGCCAATTGTATACGTAAATGGTATGCTTGTGTACCATGTACAGTATACAAGTCCAGTTTTTTTTATTTGAAAAATGCTCAAGATTTGAATCCGTCTGACTATGTAACTTTCTATTCACACTTATAAGCAATCTCTCACTCATACACTTAATTATGGATACCTATACCTTGTTATATACTTTGGCTCTCTACCATGATAACCAGAACTTGTAAGAGCACATACACATGGGGTATATAGAGAGGGGACAATTAACACTGATGTTCTCGCTACGTTTCGTTCTCACCTGCAATAAGGCATTGAAGGTACAGGGAAGGGGTCTTGGCTCACACGACGATCCGATCATTATTATCAGCGCCCTATTCTCGTAAAGGGATCAATTCAGTCGCACCGGCACTACGACGATAGTGGTGTATTCGCGGTCTTCTCCGACTCTTCAAAACCCGCCTACGGCGATCCCACACTGTGGATGGTCTGCATCTTGCACCCGGTCTCCTGCTGGAGTGTAGTTCACAACCCTAAGTGCTTTTTCTCACTGAAGGATAAGCTGTGCTCGAATTACGATCATACAATTGGAGGGATGTCCTTTGCTTCACACGGCGCGGTTTCACACTAATAGAAATAGGAATGCGTTGACTTTTTTTTAAATCAAGAACTGAAAAGTTTGCGGCAACGCCTGATCTGTCCCGAAAGAAGCCAAGTTCTATTCTTTCGTTGCATGGTGAAAGAAGTCAAGAGCTAGTGAAAGAAAATAATGCAGAGCTAATGCCACAGCTGTGCAGCGATGCGCGCGTTCAGTTAGTGTTACTGTACGTGGCTTCACGGTTATATTCTTCAAATGTCGACGAGATCCTACCACTACCATTATGTTTGAAGACTATTAATCTGTGCGGTAAATAATTCTCGTCATGTGGAGTGGGCGTCATAGAGTAGGCGACGGCGATTGTTCGTGTCATTATTAATTTCATGGATCAATGATAGGAATTTCACCCCTCTTCATTATGCACACGGTAACCATCATGTCCTTTTTTTCTGTAGGATTAATGAATGTGTATTAAGTGGTTGGTATATGATAGAGGAAAAGCTGATCTTAAACGGGCACAGGATTTCCTGAACAGCTTGCAATAAGTACGGTTAATCCATGAATACAAATTTCAGCAATTCCCCAGCGTATGTACAGTGCTGGCATTGACAGGTTGTAATCATGCCGATATAGCAGAAAATGGATGGAAATCGATGAAACGTCTTCGCGTTTCTCATTCTCATTCGGATGGGGCCGTTGTCGCATCTTCCTCTAAGAATTAAAGAGGATTTCCAGAGACTTAAACGTGGAGTCAGTAAATGCGGAAAGATTAGTAAAGAATAATCTAAAACAACGTTTGTTTGTTTTTTGTGTGTGTCTGGGAGATCGATAAAGCCTTGACCTTTATACCTCTATAGAAGACATTGACAGTATTACTTGCCCTAACTTATCGTAGTCACATGTTGAGGAAATGTGTGTATGTCGTTAAAAATAAATATTGAAGCTTTTGTAAAATTCTTTTCATATTTTCTAATCATTGTACAGTTTCCAGTAGAAACGGGGAGATGATGAAATGATTAAACCTAAGTAAATTTGCTAATGTTTGGATGAATTTTCGGATTTTTCTAAGTCTTTTCCACCAAATTTTCACCAATATTTTTTTACATCGACTGAATCTAATGTCATGCAAGAAATCTTTATTTTCAAAGTATTGAAATGAAAGAAAATAAAATCCGATATTTCTTCCATACCAAATCTCGCTTAACCCTTTCTGTACCAGTGAGCCAAATATTCACACATTTCACATATAAACCTATGGACATGAAATAAATATGGTACACAGAAGGTTAAGAAAGCATAAGAGACCTGTGTTAAACTCTTTACCAACTACAATCAATTCAAAATCTTACTGTTGCATGAGCAAGGCAGTGAGAAGCTCATTTTCCGTGTAATAATACCGATTGTTCTTACTGGATTGTGCATGTTTTGCATGCATATTCACCTGACCTTGCCTGAAGCAAAACAATCTGAGGCTTGGAGGCCCATAACACTTACGTGGTGTATTTTAGATAAACACAGTAGCCCGTAGTAGTATCCGCTGCTAAATATGTGGTTTTGGAATCAATGCGCGTCACACACATGAACAGTAGACCAGGCTACAATACCCATTACTTTAATAACCAATGGTAATTGCTTCTAGAAGTGTCTCATTGTGAACACGTGCATGGGACAAGGATAGGTGATGCAACAATTTCGACGATAGAGAAAGGTGGTCGCACTACTTCCATTGGTTGCACAACGAGAACACCACATACGGAGCATATTTCAAGCCTGAACGGCGTTTGGACAATTATCTCTCCGTCCCATCCCCGTCTCAGAAGATGTTTCATAAAGCTTTTCTTAAAGTTACAAACAACTTAAGAACAACTGGTGATCAGTTCTGATGTGCTATACTAATCAGAATTTCAATAATTCAGCGCAAGAACTGATCACAAGTCGTTCCTAAGTCGTTCGTAACTTTAAGTATAGCTTTATGAAACACCCCAGTGATTTTTTTTTTGTCTTCTCTAACCATCCATAGCATTCAATTCTATTATCTCGAATGATTACGTTGTGCGGTAATTGGCTCTTCTTAGACAACTGTCTGGATGCGCATAATATTGACTAGAAACAAAGGGGCTGGCTAGCTAAGCACTGTTATTGTTACCTCATCCGTCGAAGAGGGATATTTCTACGCGAAAACTCAATTATCATTAAATGCCACGACGTTACTAAAATTGTTGTGCCACAGATACTTGTCTGTTTGCCTGTGATTGACATATAACTCATGTATAATTACACATATACACACGCAATCATATCACAATATATATGCGTGTGTGTTTATAATATATGTATATATGTATATAATATATGTATATATACATATTTATACATATATAGATAGATATATCTATATATAGATATATAGATATAGATATAATATAAGGCGTTGGCGTTCCATGCCAAAGACCCGGGTTCGATTAGCGGCTGAGACCAATTTTTCAACTCTTACGCTTTTCCGAAAAGGAGGAACAGTAAGAGGAATGATGTCAGGGTTATATTTCTCCTTCCTTTCTCATATCTCATATATATATATATATATATATATATATATATATATATATAGATATATATATATAGCAAATGAAATGTCTGATTTTTACATTGCCTCAAAGTTTGCGATCTAATGACACATTCCTGGGCATTGTCCGAGTACTGATAGTGTGCTACTATCATAGTTGGTTTTTGGTTCCTGAACCTAACTGTGATATGATTGCATGTCCCAGCCCCTCTGAGGAACGCCATTGATCGGCGACCCGCCCTATATTGAGCCATCAATCCGAGGATCACCCTTGCTATTGTGAAAGGTAAATCGAGACACCAGTACACTGATTTGAAGCACCCAGCCATGGCACCGACAACAGTCAACACCTGGCTATTAAAACCGCAATAATCACTGCAGCTTCCCCTGTGTGTGAGTGGGTTTGGGCTTTGTTTTTGTTCTTGTTTGTTTGTAATAGTAACTCAAGTTTAAGGCAAGCAGATGGAATTTTAGGCTACATGTAAACACTATAGAATGACCTTAACAGTGACCTGGTTTCTCCCCACCCCATCCCCCTCCTCCACTTTGACATTTATGATGAGCAGATTTTCTACAAAATGAGGTGTGTTTGTTTGTTTGTCTGTTTGCTTGTTGTTGGACTTTGAAACATGTATGCATTTAACTTTTTTTTCTATAGGCTATAACTCTAGCCATAACTTTCTATTTCTAGCTTAATTGGTAAATTCTTTACCGAAATGATGCATAATACAACGGAGTTTTCTCGTTCATTGGACAACATCATGCAGCATCATTTGCATTCGTTTACTTAATAAACGTCAAAGAAAATAATGAAATTACTGTAATTCACACACACAAAAAAAAAAACTCATTGAATTGCCGTTATTGTTTTTCGCGACTTAATTCTTTTCAGCTCAACAGCTCAGCAGCAACAATGTTTAACACTCATCATAACATCCTCGACCACGAAAGGCACTCTCTCTTCAGTCTGGCCTCATCTCATCGTTCACGATTTCAAGTTTATATCTCCTATTTCGTACTCTTTTTCTCATTTTTTTTTCTCTTCCGCCCGATTTAAAAGTCGCTCTCATTACTCAAAATAAGGAATGAACACTAGTTTTTCAAAGAAAAGGGAATGTTTAATACATTTCATCCAAATACTTATGCTTCCTTACCATTCTCTCGTTAACACGTATATCTCAAAACAAGCGAAGACGCACATCTTTTTTGGATTTCCTCTGTGAAAATAACCATTGCACAAATATACCTAATATTTGCTCTTTGAAGAAGGATTTAAACCATCGAGTATAACGTGCATCAAGTTCGAAACAACTTTGACAACTATCACACAGTAACAAAGGGATGAGAGTTAAGATGTAACTCTCATGTTCGAATAGTCTCTTAATATGACTGAACAAGGAGTTTAACAAAACTTTATACTACAACTTGATGCAAATTTTTGTCAAAAACGCAGCAACAATGAATCTCATCTTCTTGCATAGTGGGACATTCACGATTGTATAATAACACAGTCGGTAGTAGCGTAGTGCCAATTTATAAATATCAAATCAGTCAAGCCACAAACAAGTCAAGCAATATTGCGGTTGCAATAATGTTTCCTGTGAAATCAACTGAGATATCATTTCGTCAATTCTCATTTGTATACTTCGT
The DNA here is from genome assembly GCF_040938485.1 of Diadema antillarum. Lineage (NCBI taxonomy): Eukaryota > Metazoa > Echinodermata > Echinoidea > Diadematoida > Diadematidae > Diadema > Diadema antillarum. Next base: position 138,108 of record NW_027271014.1, on the reverse strand, counting down.
AGATCATAACTTGTATCATTCACAAAGAATGATAAATCATGTCTCAACTCATTCAAACTCAAACATCACCTTGCTAACAATTAATGCTGCGATATTAGCTTCGTCCTCATGGCAACATTGAAAAATAATGTCATTCGATTAATTAATCGAATCTTTAACATTTGCTAAAGGCGATATCCAAAATGTAAAAAACGACAAACCAATATTGTTCTATAGACCAATATAAATCAAACATGATAAACGTGCTCACCACATGCTCATGGCATGGTAAAAACCAAAAAGCGATGTTCGCTGTTGTTCTACCTAAAGACCATAATTGATAAAGGCATAAGAGACAATATCAACTTATAATCATTTGAAACTTCGATGATTTCAAATATGAAACGATAAAACGATACATTTCATACATCATATAACCTGCATTATCATTCACAAGGGAGGATAAATATCATATCTACACTCACGCAAAAAGTAATACACCACCTTGCTAACTGATAGTCAATACTACAACATTGGCTTTGTATCAAGGCAATAATGAAAAGGAATGTCTTTCGATAAACCAATCGATTCTTTAACACTTTGCAGTGGTAAAAACAGTAATCAAATTGTTAAAAAGCAAGTCATACAGATAGCACCTGACTGTGCGTAAGTCACACACGATAATTTCTCTCATCTTATCATTGTATGTTCATGTCATGGCAAAGACCATCCTTTCCCTATTGTTTCTGCGTTAAGACTTCATTAAAAAAAGAAAAGAAAATCACGATCATTTCAAAATTCGGAGATTTTGGATAAGACTTGTCAATTCTCTACAATAAACTTCATACCTCATAACTTATAACATCATTCACAAATAATGATAAATATCGTATCTCACCTCAAGGAAAAACTCAACATCAACTTGATTGCCAACGGTTAATGCTGCGACATTTGCTTTGTCCTCATGGGAAATAATGGAAAGTAATATCATTTCAATACATCAATCCAATTCATCAACATTTGCACAAGCTAATATTCTAATTATGAAAAACCAGGCATTCCGATACTATCCAGTTGTAGGTGAATTAAACACGATAAACATAATCATGACATACTGGTGACACGGCAAAAAACAAACAAACTAAAAAGCGATCATCTGTTCGCTGTTGTTCATTATAGTAAAAAGACCACAATTGATGGAAACATTAAAGAAAATGTAAAATGACAATCATTTGAAACTTCAGTGATTATGAATCTAAGACATCAATTCTCAATGATATCATGTCATATAACCTATAACCACATTAAAAAATGGCAAAAATCATATCTCGACTCATTCAAAATTCAAATATCTAACAATATTTGCTAAAAGCAATATTCAGAGATTGAAAACCAAAACATACAGTGTATCAAATACATGTTACCTGTTGTCCGAGGTAAATCAAACACGAAAACTGTGCCCATTACATGATAATGACACGTTAAAGGAGTTACGAACTATTCACAAAAAGATCATCATTGATAGCATAAGGAAACAAAAATATTAACTGGCAATCATTTAAAACTTCAGTGATTATAAAAGTAAGACATCTATTCTCAACGATAAATTTCACATCATTTTTATACCCTGTAACATCATTCAAAACTCAAATATCTAACAATATTTGCAAAAGGCAATATTCAGAGATTGAAAAACAAAATAAACCAATGCATATTACCTGCTGCCCGAGTGTCCGAAGTAAATCAAACACGATAAGGGTGCTCGTTGCATGATAATGACATGTTAAAGGAGTGAAAGAAAGTATTCACATAAAGATTATCATTAATAGAAAAATGAAACAAAAATATAATCTGGCAATCATTTAAAACATCGGTGATTTTAAAATATGACACGTCAATTCTCCACGACAAAATTCAAATCTCATAACTTATATTATTCACAAAGAATGATGAACACCGTATCTCACTTCATGCAAAAACTCAACATCACCTTGATTGCCAATGGCTAATGCTACGACATTCGCTTTGTCCTCATGGGAAATAATGGAAATCATTATCATTCAGTAAATTGAACGAATTCATCAACATTTGCACAAGCTGATATTCTAATTATGAAAAACCTGGCAAACCGATATTATCCAACTGTAGGTGAATTCAACACGACATGGCATGCTGATGACACGGTAAAAAACTAAAAAGCGATCATCTGTTCGCTGTTGTTCTACGTAAGGACCACAATTGACGGAAGCATTATAGAAAATGTAAACTCACAACCATTTGGAACTTCAGTGATTATGAATGTAAGACAACAATTCTCAATACTACATTTCATATCATATAACCTAAAACATCACTAACATATGGCAAACATCATATTTCGACTCATTCAAAACTCAAATATCTAACAATATTTGCAAAAGGCAATATTCAGAAATTGAAAACCAAGACATCATTTATACATATTACCTGCTGGTCCGACGATAAGTGTGCTTGTTACCTGATAATGCCTTGGTACGAACTAAAAATTGATTCACATAAAATCATCATTGATAGAATAATGAAACAAAAATATAAACTGGCAATCATTTAAAACTTCAGTGTTTTCAAAATATGACACGTCAACGATAAACTTCACCTCAAGCATAACCTATAATGCCATTAAGAAAGAAAGATAAATATCACATCTCATCTGAAGCAAAAAGTAAAACATCGACTTCAACAACCAATACTGCGACATTCGTTTTAGTTCTCATGGCAGTCACAATGACAAAAAAAAAAATACACACTCGGTGAACCAGTAGAATCTGCTAACATTCGGAGAAGGGAATATTCAAAGAGTATAAAGAAGCAAGACATACCGATACAGATTTATCTGACTATTCGTAAATAAAACATATTTATCTGACTATTCGTAAGTAAAACATAATATGCTTATCCCTTGCTAATAGTAATTGCAATCTTTTCTCCAATGTTTTTACGTAAAGACCAAAATTTATCACAATTCTTTCAAACTTCAGTGATTTCCACTATGACACTTCGATCCTCAACAATACATTTTCAATCACATAATCTATAATAATTATCAGTCACAAAGGAGGATAAATATAATATCTACACTCACATAATAGACTATTATTCACCACTTTGCCAACTGACAGCCAGTAATGCAAAATCATTTTGATTGTCCTCATGGCAATAATTGAAAAAAAAGTGTCATTTGATAAAGTAATCAACTGTTTGAACTTTGGTAAAGGCAATCTTCAGAGAGTGAAAAGCGAAACATGATACAAAGCTACCTGACTGTCCGTAACTCACACATGATAAAAGTGTGCTTATATTTACTACACATTCTCATGACATGGCATAAAATACTAAGAATTGATATTCACAGAATAATAGATATCACATCTCACCTCATTTAAAAAACTAAACGTCACCTTGCCAACAACCGACAATTTGTCCTCATGGCAATGATGAAAAGGAAAGTCATTCGATAAACTTTTCGAATCTGTCAACATTTGCAAAAGACAATCTTCAGAGAGTGGAATCTGTCCCAGGTAAATCAAACACAATATTCGTGTACTCGCTTGGTAATAATGACATGATAAAGACTAAAAATCGATCATCATTCTGTTCGCTATTGTTTCCATGTAAAGATTGTCATCGATAGAAAAATAAAGTCAAACAAATGTATGTTCACAATCACAATCATTTAAAACGTCAATTCTCAGCAATAAACCTCATATCACATAAACTGTATCATTCACAAAGTATGACAAATATCATTTATCATATCATGCAAAAACTAAAACAACATACAAAAAGACAATTCTTATACATTGACACTGAATGTTCTCATGGCAACAATGAAAAGGAATTTCACTTGGTAAGTAATCGAATCTGTGAACATTTGGAAAAGGGAAAATTCAAAGAGTGAACAGCACGACATACTGATACAGTGTTACTGGACTATCAGTAAATCAAACACAATAATATATTTATGCTCAGAAGGCATATAAGTATACTTGCTAATAGAGCTAATGGCATGGCAAACAATTAAAAGCGATCATCTGGTCTCTATTGTGTCAACGTAAAGACCACATTGATAGGAACTATAAACTCACAATCATTTCAAATCTCAGTAATTTCAAACATGAGCCTTCACTTATTAACTATACACTTCATATCACATAACCTGTAATATCATTCACAAAGCAGGATAAATATTGTATCTACAGTCATACAAAAAAAACACCCTATAATACATCACCTTGCCAACTGACAGCCAATACTGCGATATTCGTGTTGCTAAAAAGCAAGACATACCAATATTACCTAACTGTCCCTAAAACAAACACGATAAATGTTGTCATTATACTATACACGCTCCTGTCACGGTATAAAAGACTAATAATCGATCATGTTTTCGTCACTGTGTATACGTAAAGACCACAAAAGCACGCAAAATGTATATAATATATATATACATGATATATGTCAGTAATCACTGTCATCTCGAATGTCAATGATTATTGATATGAAATGCCAATGATCAGCGACAAACTTCATATCACATAACTTATAGTATCACTGACAAAGAATTATAGACAATAATAATGTCATGCGAAAAATAAACATCACCTTGCCAACAACCAATGCTGTGACATTCACTTTGTCCTCATGGTGATAATGGAAAGAACCTGTAATATCATTAAGTAAATTGATAAAATCTATCAACAATTGCAAAATGTAGGGGAAAAAAAGACATACCAGTATTATCCAATTGTAGGTGAATAACACGATAAATGTGGTCATGACATACTAAATGACATGTTAAAAACTAAAAAGCGATCATCTGTTCGTTGTTGTTCTACAAAAAGAACACAATTGATATAAGCATGAGAGAAATTGTAAACTTACAATCATTTAGAATTTCAGTGATTATGAGACATCAGTTCTCGACGGTAAACTTCATATCATAAAACCTATAACGTCATTTACATACAATGATTGATATCAAGTCTCAACTCATGTAAGAAATTAGACATCACCTTTGGCTCGTCAACAGCCAATACCTTGAATACTGCGATATTTGCTATGTCCTCGTTGAAATAATGAAAATGAAAGTAATTCGATAGACTAATCAAATCTAACAATATTCGCATAAGGCAATGTATTCAGAGAGTGAAAGTCAAGACATACTAAACACAAATTACCTGCTATCCGAGGTAAATCAAACACTAACTAAATGTGCTCTTCACTTGATAATGACATGATAAAGACATTCAAAGTCGATCATCTTTTTGCTGTTGTTTCTACATAAAGACCAAAACTGACAAAAACACAAAAAGAAACGTAAAATAATAATCATTCAAAACTGCCATGATTTCGAATATGACATGTAAAGTCTAAACAGTAAACTCCACATCACATAACGTATGGTACCATTAACAAAGAATGATGGATATCATCTTAACATCACCTTGCCAACAACCAAAACTGTACATTGCTTTATTCGCATGGCAATAATGAAAAGAAATGTCATTTCATAAACCAATCGAATTATAAATGGTAATATTAAAAATGTGAATTATCAACGTATCTCAAATCAAACACAATGAATGTGCTCATTACGTCATGATGACATAGTAGATATTAAAAAGCGATCATCATTTGTTTGCTGTTGGTTTAACGTAAAGACCACAATCGATATGGGAAATATAGGCTAGCGATTATTTCAACTTCATTACTTTTAAGCAATATCTTTGAAGGGCAAAGCAATTCGGCCTCAAATCATCAGTAATACTCGGATATTCTATCAGTGCTACAATTTATCTGAACAGAATGAAATAATACGTCTTCAACATCTACCACATTTGGATTCCACACCAAATTAAACATGTAGTATTCCCGAACAGTAACAATGTTCCAAGAACATTCACTCCTGATATTCGCGTTTATCAAGTCCACGTCTTCCTATCCACGAAGTAGGCCTACCCTCTTGCTTTTATGATATCATAATACATAGTTTATACATGTACACCATATCGCAAGATAACCTTTTTTCATATGGTAGATCAAATCATCAAATAATTCCTAATCCTTTAAAGCTACCATAGAAACGACAAAACATAGTTGCTACGTTACACATGCACATGAGTCATACACGCATGCAATGAATTTATTGCCTCAGTATACCTGATATACACATGTTAAGATATTAGCTCGACGTTAGGTGAGCAATAGTTGTACCGCCCTCTGGCTAGGAAAGCGACGTAATTTTCAAGATTAATCATGACTCATCCAAGTAAAACAACTGCTCGAAAAGATCACGTTGTCGACACGCAGACACTTCATGTGAATTTCTTTGCCACGAGATGCTACGTGGAAAATACAGAGAACAAATTGTATATGTAGCACGTGGTAACGCCTGCATCACAGGAATTATACAACACACAAATGTCAAGACTTATTTCAACAATTGATTCAAATCGCAAGAAATGCACTATATATGAATTAAAAAGGATAGACCTGTGCGACATGATCAAGTTTACAAGTTACAGCATGAAAAGGAAACGTACATCATTAGCAAGGTGCGACTGTATTTCCCCTCTAAAGCTTACATACCTTCATGTTCTTTGAAATTGGAGAAGTTACATAATTCTCATGTTCATAATGTCAAAATACGAGCATATATTTTAAGCCGCTAAAATGAACATCGGCTGATGTAAGATACTTTTTACACTTCAATTTGACATAAAATGCGGCATACAACTTTTGTGACAAACTTTTCCATTTAAAAATATGTAGATGACATCTTTCAACTACATACAATGCACAAAACGTTAGTACAAAGATACTGGGTCCTTCAATAGGTTTTCAATAATAATAATTTCCTTGCCAGCTTCTGCTGTCGTTTGACATGCTTATCTGTTTTTCACTTTCAAACAAAGAGCAATAACAACAAAAAGGAGAGGGATACGAAAACTTGTTCCAAATATGACAGAGCTCGATAAAGCATCAGCCACAAGGTTACATAAACACGCAAAGTTCGATTGCAATCATCTTCAATTCATCTGGAATTAGAGGCAAAGAATATCCTAGGGCAGTAACCGTCTTTGGCCTGCCGATTAGAAACAGGTATAGTGTTTGAGTCACAGTAAGCAGAAAGATACGAGTTTTGATGATTCGCATATCCTGTTACAGGATGTATCACAAATTGTACTAAAGCATGGCATTAAATGTCGTGTAACTCAAATTACGTTCATGATCAGCAAAAGGCATTATAGCATGTGCAAAATACACTCAAGATATAAAGTTCTTCTCGGTCACACAGAATTTGAGGAGCTCTTTACGACATGCTCTAGCTTGATCATCTTGTATGTAATAATTCAATAACTCCATATGAATTGAATATGACATAGAATCGAAAGGTGGAGTAAATGTAGAATACCTCATTGTCCATAGACAAACGAACTGCATGAGACAAAGTTTCTTTATATCAATCAAAACCACAGTTTGTAAAATAAGGCAAGATGTTACTCAGTCATTACGGCTACTAGCACCATGACTAGAAACGTGAGGATGCACAGAAATCCCTACTATATACACATTTCAAAGTCCCTTTCACAGAGAGGGTGAACACACTGTAATGTAATCAATGTAAACGATAGATATCTCATGACACGGTACACTAGAAAGGTGTTCCGCTAAGTACAACGACCATTTAGAATGGCCCTCATGTGCTGAAATTTCACGACTTACAAATACTATTTTCTTTTACTTGAGAGAAAGCGCAGTCGTGTGGATACCTGATTCTAGAACAATCTACTATGCGGCATAATTATTTAGAATCGGATATTGTGGATACGAGAGGAGTCTCCGTACAAAGCTAATGTGCAGCCATGACTTCACTTTCAACAGTTTAAAGGCACTTGAAAGTAAATAACTGAAAGGAAGGTTTCGCTGTCGTCTGGATCAATTTCATGTTTATCAGCCTTTAAGTCCCCTTATGCCTGATGTAGCCATGGACGGGCTTTGGGATAATTATGCGCTTGAGAATGTTTCGCGAAAATGGATGGCCAGTTCCTGGACTCTGTGCCTGATCTCCAAGAACTATCCGCGTATTATCTGTCCTCCGTTGATGCTGAATCGTCAACAATCATCTTTATATACCCTCTGATTAACCCTTCTGAAGATGTTATCGAAACGGGGGATACCCTTCTATGATAATCTTCCCAATTCTAATGTCAGATGTTTGAAGGCCTCATTGAACAGCTCACTTAACCCTTCTGGGTGCTTGTCGGGATGCCATCTCAGCATCAGGCGATTGATTGCCCTTGATTTTTCTTCTTGCGGCAACTGTAAAACTTCCTTTACCTCTTCAGTAACAAGCCTTTTTGCTTCTGCGATGCTATCCGGGGACGAATCCTTGAAACGAATGTCAGAGTCATCACGCTCTCCGGTTATTCCTTCTATCCCATCTTCAGACAATACGGACAAAATTTCTGAAGGAGATTTCACAGACGTAGCTACTAGAAGAACAGCCAGTCCTTCACCTTCAACCATATTTCCTAAGACACGGTTAACACATCTGGCTACTCTAAATAGTATCCTTGTCCTTGGTTCATCGGTGTGCACCACGTACAGCTGACGTGTGTCCCTTACAAATGCAGGTGTCCTCCTAAAGCTGTTGGCGATGTTTTTTCCATCGACCTGAAGGATTACTTGAACTCTCTGCATGCAGCAAACTTTCAAACGACTCAAGCATTTTCTCATGGATTTCCTTTCCTTTTCACTCATATCCCTATTACTGTAGTGCTTCACTATGCTGACGATTGCGATGAAAAGTTCTTCTGAATGCAAGACAGCGTCAAGACGCCGTTCGAGGTCACAACGTCCGCCCTGAGCTAGTAGACACCTACCTTGAGTAATATCAGCTACATCCAATACTTCTTTTACACTTTCACTCAGTGATTTCGGTTGAAATTTTTTTGGCAGCTTATCAATGACGTCTTTCATGATGGCTTTCTGGTCATGAAATACCTGAAGTATCAGTAGTTCACTCTTAGGAATGCGGTCATTCAAGTGTTCAGCGTCATTGAAAAAGAGGGTGTGAGACTCCTTTAGGCCGTGTTGTGTTGATGGCAAGTACAACGTAGAAGTGTTTTCCAATTGTCTTATAACCGAGAGACCATCTGATTCATGGATTTCTTTGTAAAGTCCCCGACTGGCTTCACCAACTAAACGAACAACGTTCGGTTGAACTGATCCCTTTCCAATGTTGAAAAGTTTGTTGAGGATAAACGCATACTGGGCTATGGATGGTTTATCAGTTGCTCCAAGAATCCGTAATAACCAAAAGAAGGGGCCCCATTTGTCAGGAAGCTGGTACAGGTATGGAGACAGATTACGCGTCACTGTCCTGGAAATCTGTTTCGCTTCTACAAGAACATACGCACTTTCGAACTTGACTAGAATGAGAGGAACGTTTCCTTTTCCGAGTTTCTCCTCAATGAGGTTACAGTGACGACATTTACTCTGCGGTTTGCAAAGCATATCGTGCTCGCACTGATTAGCCAAAAATGTCAAAATCTTTTGCATGATGCTGCCCACGCTTCCGTGGTGATGAATTCTCTCGTTTTGCTTGAGACTCTTACACAAGATAGACGTGTGCTTTAAAACTGTTGACAGCTTCGGGTTCGTGATCATACCTAGTGTAGACGGAATGTCCATCACGCCGCATTTGAAACACTCCGTCCTGATGGCAGCATAACGCGGTAACATGGGTAGTACTGTCCATACCAGCTCCTCATTCTTTATCATTGACCCTGAGTACATAATGCAACAATGTCCGTCTGATGCTGGTGGATGCATGGATTCAAGTTCTTGGCCAAGCTTTCTCCTGACAAGGAATCGAATCTTTCCCACTTGTTCTAAGAAGTGATCGTCTTCGTGAAGGTGACAGTAATTTTGCAGACATTTAACCAGGCTTTGTGATAACACCTTCGCGTTACTGTCTCCTTCAATTTGCCTTGCAAATGTTAGGAACATTGACTTTGTCACTTTAGTCTGCAGTCCAATTTCTCTCAGAAATTTTAGACCCAATCTTTGACGTATCGTATCGGGTGGGAAGTCAACCCTTGCCTTCATCAGACTGAATACCTCGAGCTCAGGATCAAAGAAGTGTGATGCCGTATAGAGCACTCCATCTTCTCCTGGAATGAAAGCAAGCGTTCGCAACTGCAGATTGTCAATTTTTTGTTTCCTCCTGCCGTCCGATGAGAGTGCAGCCTTAATGGTCAGTAGGTGTGCAAGACGACCTTCTAGCGTCATGTTCCAAAAACATGGTAAGATGAACTTGGCATAGATCTTAAATAAATTACCTTCAGACAAGTCAAGTCCCTCATAAAGATCCGCAAACACCTCCCTTGGCTTTAGAAATACTGCAGGGCAGCTGTCTATCCACGCATCTTGTTCGCATGATGGAATCATTGGTGGTAGGAGGAAGACAGACGTTAAGTTCGCAATGCTGACATGTTCACCGCCAATAGTCTCAAAGCATGGTAGACGTTTCATATGCGAGTAGTTCCTATATTGGCATCTACTCTGAAAAAAACTTAGTATCTCAGCATGCTGAGTCTTGGTAAGGTTTTGGAAACGAGCTAGAACGTCTTCAGAAAGCAAATACTCAAGGAGCTTGAAGATCTTGTCTTTAGAATCAATGTCACAGGCTAGCCTGCTAATTAAAGGCCGTGAAGCAAAGTCACTTGCAATCTTGAGAATACCTAATGTTTGCAGCGCTGAAGAAAGGGATGTGGTCATATGAGTGCTAGAAAGAAAGACAGTGAAAGAAATCCTTAGAGGCACCAAGCAGATTTCATGATTCCTTCTCGAGAATCGAGTGTGTGGCAAAAGTGGAACTGTGGGCAGTATTGCGCAGTCCCCGAACTTTTCCGTGATTCCATTGATGAACAAGTCAGTTTTCTTTGCAAATGTGTATTGATACTCTAACAGATCCCACAAGTGCTTGAACCATTCCACTGTTAGTCTACCATCAAAAGGCAAGTAATCGTCTAATGGGATCTTTAAGAAAGGGGCATTCACACTTACCATCTCAGCAATAGCAAGGATATTGAGGTCCCTGAATACCTTCTGGTTTGCTGGTAATTTGTGGAGAAAGTGTGCGTGAAGAAAACTCATCGAATGTTTGGGGAAAAGGTAGGCATAGGGTGACTTAAAGACAGGTTCCCATTCGGAAAAGATCCTCAGCATACCATCCTGAGTGAGTAGCAGTGGAAGTCCATGAAGTTCAAGATGACACACTGATGTGCAATACTCGATGAGTACGGCCAAATGTTCTTTGTCTTGGAGCACTGATTGTGAAATTGAAATAGGAAGTTGAGAGCTAAGTCGATTACTTCTACCTAGGTAAGTTACCACAGCCGACGGCTTGACTTCCAGAACTTCAAACAATGTGCTGCTTTTGTTGCAATTTGCTGATGCCTTAATAATGTTCGAAACAACCAACGCAGGAGACTCAATGATGGGAAATCCGGTCCTCTGAAGAATCTCCTTCAGAGAGAAAGACTTCTTTTCCTCATTCAGCCTGGTGAAGAATCCAACGTCAGACATGTTTCCATGCGCATCCAAGACAAAAGGTGACACGGGTGTCTTCCATGTCAGAAGGAAGTTGTTCTCATCACTTGGCTCGAGAACTGGGAAAAGCATACACCTGGTACGAACGATCGCTTCGTAGATGCTACAAACGAGATTCTTCCAATACCTATCACTTCCATGCAGTGGGAAGAAACCGTGGTAGACATCTAATATCTTGAGCGCACCTCCTGTCCTCTCATGTGAGATAGGCATGAACCACTTATGTTGATCACTGAAAGAGTCACGGATCCCCGACAGGAGCTTTATGTAGGAGGGTACAATAACGTGCTCACAGAGCTGCTGATTCCACGTGGTTTGAAAATCATCATTTGTACTTTGCCACAGATGTCTTCTGCTCTCGTGATCCAGAGCAAAGTAACCATGAACATGGACTGGTAATTCCGTGTTGATAGGAAGAGGCAGGAAACAGTATGCTTTCCCTCTCAATCTTCCGCCAGACAAACGAGCAGCAACCCCTCCGATAGGTAGAAGTTTATATCTTACCGATTTTTCATCTATTTTACTACCTTCACTACGTCCAAGATGTTGACATATCATCCAACGTTCAATCTTTGACATGCTATGCAGATAAACTTCGTAGCACGCAGGCATCAACTCCGTAACATCTTGCCCTGTACTGGCCCCTCCGATATATTCAGATACACGAGCGTAGAAATCATTCTTCTTTTTCTCTTCGGATGGTTTAGTTTCCACGTGAACTGTTCGTGTAGATGTTAGAACACCTCCTGTCGTGACCTCTGATAGTTTGATCATTTTGACATTTTGTAGAAAGAGAAGACTCTCTGATGCTGTGTCTTCAAATTCTTTCAGCAGTGTTTTTATCTTGTCCTCGTTCCAGACTTCGTTGCTGATTTCAGATGCTTTCGTTCTGAGCGGAAAGCGGAAAACAGTGTAGTGATCGTGCGTTTCAGCAAGTTTGTCTTCTAGATAGCATGGGAAAACATCTGTGTACGTTTGGCGCATTTTGTCCGTTATGTTATATAGGCGACCTGGGCTATAGGATGATGCTCCTGGAATGTGGGTCAGAAGTGGATCAAATATGCACAGCGTTCGCCCGTCAGTTATGAAACTTGGACAATCACTGAGATGATACACCGTGTTGAAGCCAACTCCAAAGCGACCGATCTTGCTCATTTCATTTCGTTTGCTTCCTTCGCCAAGGTCTTGTATTCCCATGATATCCTTGCGAGAAAATGACTGATTGTTGAAAACACAAAGTGCGGGACCTTGCAGAGGCTCCATATTGTCTGAGAAAACCTTATTCCCATGACTACGGGGGTCGTACAAGATATGGATTTCAGTCGCGCCGGCATCATCCGCATTTTGAAGCAGTTCCTTGAGAACGGCTTCCTTGCCCGAGTACGACTCGAGAATGCGCTTAATCCGGGGTGTCAAGTTTACGCGTTGACCAAATTCTTCACCGGGTAGATTTTCTGCATGCGGCTCTAGCATTTGCTGGCGGATGTCTCTGATATTTAGCTGCCTTGCCAAAAAGATACTGATGTCATGGTGGCAGTAATTAAGTTGACCGTCTTCACTATTTACCCAGTCAGCATCGTCGTAACACAGATCTGTGGATGGCCTCATCACATTTGAGTCATCTGGGAAATATGACACGGGAGCATTTCCAGCAATGCAGGTTTCTCCGAGAAGACGTGCAATGGAAATCGCAACAGCAACTTCAGAGGTTTGTAACGGTTTTCCTTCACTACAAGTGTAGATTTCCTGAAGCACTTTCTGGTAGTCACTAGCCTTGAAAGTATTCTGAATTCCCGCGATTTGAACAAGGTTGGAGTAAGGAGCTAACTCTGAAGGAAGCTTAAACAAGTAGGGTTCAAGGTAATGGGTGACTGATTTTGCCACTCTCAAGGGGGACACAAATAGTTTGTTGATCAGAATCCATTTATCTTCTTTGAGTGATGTCATGAGTTCTTTCTGTGGATTTCGTCTACATGCTTTGTTCAAATACTTGTAGATTTTGCCACAAGTGATCATAGTGTCATGTGAAACATTTCCATTCTCGACGTGACTGCGGATGTTCCGTAGTTGACTCATGACTTCTTGAAGTGTCGGCTTCCTCTCATCAATGCCAAGGAAACATGACACATTACGTGGCATTCGCCATGCATCACACTCATGAAGGACTGGGGCTACACTACTTACAAGATTTCTGTGCAGAAGACAGTAAATGCTGTTGGCAGGCATGTAGCTATCAAAAGATATCCATGGAAGGAAAGGAAACACGGTGCTGCCATCTGAGACAACGGGTAGAAAGGCTATCTTGATCAGTCGTTTCTTGGGGAAATTGTTATTTCCCCATACATCTCTGGACAGCATCTCTGACAGATAAATAATCAATTCCTGAGATCTCCGCAATGCATTGCCGTCTTTCTCTGCACACAAACGTGCTACTGATTCACATTGTGTCAAGAATCTCTCTGCAGAAATACAATCAGTTGTCATTCCAAGCTCTTCAAGAGCGGCTAAGGTTTGAGTGGATGTGAATTCTTTCTGAGGAAAGACACAATCTGCTTCCGAAAAGAGCTTAGCTGCTTTGCGTTCCGGATGTACGAGATCTTTCGGTGTCCGTAGCAAAGTTTTTTCTCCTGACACGGGTATGCATTGAATGTCTTTCAATTTCTGGTGCAGATTGTATTTCCTAGAGTTCAGAGCATACAGTATTATGGTGTTTCTGTGATCATCTGGTACACGGAAGAGTTGCGGTAAGAAAATTTCGTCAAAAAACATTTCATGATCAAACGTTCTTTTCAGTAGCTCATATTCAAGCCCCGAGCGTATGAAAGCACGCCGTGTTTTGTCGCTGACTTCGACAACAGTGAAATTATGGCGAAAGGTTTCTAAAATGGTAGTTGTCACAGCCTTTATGCTATCTTCCTCTTGAAGTTCTGGACTCAAAAACACAAGGTCGTTGAATTTCAAAGTCCTTCCATCTTTCCAGAAAAGCGCGGGTTGCGGCGATCCATGTACCACTGCCCGGTAGAATGCATCAAATAATGCGGAACAGTCTCCATCCCATGGCATCATTTCAGCATCGGGCCACAGGGAATCATACGATACCGAACCATACTTGCCTCTAAATACTTTGACAAAGTTTTAATCAGATAACAAGTATATATAGGCTCTGCATACAACGTCTACTAGGAGAAGGTGGTTCCATTTGGCACGTATCCCCATACCTTCAATCGTTGATTTGTAGAGGTGTTGTCTATTGTCAGTCACAGCAAAAGCCCCATTGACATGTACAGGCAACATACTTTGCATGGACAATGGTAGGTAGCAGTACACCTCTCCCTGAATTTCGGAGGGACGTGAGTCCAGAAGGGCCATTGCAACTTCTCCCCTTGGAGAGAGTCCCATTTCAGACTCCTCTGCTGCCATCCTCTCTGTTGCTTCCGATCCCTCACACGTAGCCCTGATCGAAGTGAATGTGGTCTTTAACATCGTTGTCTTCATTTGGAAATAGTCTGCGCCTGAATGAGTCATTTCCTGTGAAATTGAGTCTCTACTGAATGTTATGTTATCCTTGAAGGTGTTTCCACATACGCGTTTTTCTGTGCTGAAAAGCATTACAGCCCTTGAAGCATCAGTCGTCTCCGCTGAGAGGTAATACATCGAAACTTTCATGACTGCCCTTGTGAAAATAAGTACGCTTCCACACGATTCCCACATCTTAAACAACAGCTCTTTAAGTCTAATGTCGTCATAATTTTCCCTGCTGAGCTCACTTTTTCGTGCTGCCTCTTCACTCCGTAACGGAAGCCGGAAGAGTGTCCCGTCGTAGTGGAACGGGTCTGCAGTCTGAAAGCCAAATACCCCATTGAAAGGCATGAACTGATCTGAAAATCTCCGCAGTTGCTTAGTTCGTTGGAGATTCACTCTCAGGCCGGGTTGAGATTTATCTGGAAGGATGTTACCTAGGTGAGTTGTTTGGGGATCGAAGTACTGAATAAACTTCCTACTTACAAAGCAAGGCACATCCGTCAGGTTATACACTGAGTTAAAACCTATCCCAAACCTTCCAATCTTTTCTGGATTCTTCTCCTTCGTTCGGCAACCAAGACGGAGAATATTTGTGAAATCTTCGTCTGTGAATACAGCATCATTGAAAATCCACAGAGCAGGACCTTGGCAGGACTTCATCCCTTCATCAAAGAGCTTTTCCATACTATTGATGTTTTTTCTCATGTCAACCAGAAATCGAACCTCTGTGGCACCAGCATCCTCAGCATTCTGTATCATTTCTTTGAAAATAGCCGAGTCTTCATATGTATTCTTCAGAATGTTGCTGATCCGAACAGTCAGAGGTTCCGTCTGGCCCATGGGGATTATCCCATCTAGATCGTCAGCATCAACAAGCAAACGACTGAGTGGAGGGACGTGCAAAAAGTCAGCAAGGTCCGCTGTTACAAGAGGACTAACAAAGGTAAACGTTTCTCCCTCTTCATATTGTTCATCATTGACGTCTGATTTTAGCCAAGGTTTATCAACAAATGCGCTCTCCGCTACTGGTATCAAATTACATCCTCCAGCTTCTATTGGGACCAGTATACGATCTTGCAAATATTTTGGCAGTTCTCCAATTGTTTGGAGCTGTTTCAGGATTTGCATGACAAGACGAAGTTGCTTTGCATGAAAGGCGGTGTCCTGTCCTCTTGATTGGTCACATGATGCCTTCACTTCATGCATAATGTCGATCATTGATTCCGCATCGGTTTTCACTGTCAATATCACTCCAACAGCGCGAAAAAGTTCAGCAAATTTACGCATGGCAGGAGGAATTTGTGTCATGTATGGCGATAAATCAAACGGAAGCTCGTTAATACACATTTGTCTTGGGTTTGAAAACCCTTCACCGTTCCATATTACAGGACCAATGGCTTTCAATTCGTCTACCACACTATCTCCTTGTTCACGCCATTCATTCAAGAGGAAATCATATATGATTTTTACCGTTGGTGCAAGTTCTATGACATCTGCTTCACGGCACTCTTGAGTGAGTTGGACACATTCCCTCAGCTGGACAATCACAATTTGTAAAGTTGGTTTCTTAGAAGCCATTTGAAGATCACTGAATACTGGGAGGAGTTTGTTGCCCGCTGCGGCGAGTGGAAGTACTGAGCCACATAGCATGGAATTCTCTCTTGACAGTAGGAGGGTCTCATTTGGAGTGGAAAGGCATGAAGATGGAATGTGGTGCCACTGGAGCTGTCTGGGATAGAATGAGGGCTGAATTTGCGCGTAAGGGATGCAGCGTTTATTCTTCATGTATGCTCCAACAGTGCAAGAGGTTCGCGACGAATAGCTAGTCATAAGATGTCGATTGTTGGCAAGGAACTTCAGGAAGCAGAGAGCGAAATCAGCAGTGTTGGACTCAGAGACGATGTCGAGACATATGATTGCCTCGTCTGCAGTTACCCTATCCTGGGCTCGCATGCCAAGTTGGCCCAGAGCTGAAAGAACTTCTGGACCCGTGAACGGTTGAACTGGAAAGAATCCCTTACCCACAAAGAGCTCTTGAAGTGTTGGATCTCGCACGTCAAGCAGTTCAGAAGGTGATTTCAGTGTTGAACTGAGACCGTCAGTAGGAACAAACTTCAGCCTTTGAAGCACATGCCTGCTTGATTCACATTCACGTTTTATTTCATCCCAGTGCCGGAGGAGCCACAGTATTACACTTCGAACCTCAGATTGGTTATACACATCACCTTCATCTATTTCTCGCACAACATGCATGATCACATTGAAATTTGACGTAGGTACTATTTTCAGTTTTCCCATGAGAGGTTTTGAACTGTGTTGTGCCATAATGACAGGTCTTTGCAACTTGACTGGGTGAGGGAGCTTTCCAGATTCATGCTCAGAAGTGCCAATGTAACCAATTGATTCCCTTGCACTCACTATCGATGAATATGATACACCAGAGCCCTGAAAAGTCTTGAAGAGTGGAAGAGACTGCAATATATTATGAACTAAGAAATTGATTGTAGCGTTTCCGATACACTCAATGAAAAGCTCACGTTCCCTATCCTTGAGGTCGCGCAACTTGTTGGCAAGAGAAGCATGGTCTGTGTTCAAAGTTGCTCTCAGTATCCCATCAGGAACCGGTAAATGAATATATCCCTGAGATAGTGTAGACGGGTGTCGGATGACGTAATCTGTACAGTCCAGTGTGTCTATGCCAAGTTTGACGAGGACCTCTTCAAGATGTTTATCCAGAGTCAACTTTCCGTTATTTCTGACAATCAAAGTAGATACTTTGGAAAGTGGCTTGAGAGCAACTTCAGAAGCATTTCCATGGGGAAGTGGGATGAGAGGCATCCCTTCAAAAAGGGACAGACTGTCTCTACTCTCCGTGTACAACATGTTCCAGATTGTTTTCAACCAGTCAGCGGGAGGGTGGTTGCCAATTCCCGGCTGCCACAGGACCGTTCTGTTCTCCCAGTTCTGCAAACCTCTTTTAAGAAGAGCAGCAACTGCCTCCAGGGTCAAAACCTCCAGCTGAAATTGACCAGTTTTAGCTGTTAAATAAAGGGAAATAGAAAAACGAACAAACATAGTAATCTCCTTCAATTAGTGACGGTCAACTGTCATTCATACATATTTAGACTATAATGATGTCTCCTTGAAAAAAGTCACATTTTAGCATTCAAAGTCTAAGAAGACGATAAATCCCTAAGAAGGGATGTATCAGACAGTAAAAAGATTAGCTGTAAGGTATCCCTGGGCACAGGTAATTCACACAAAATTGACCATGTTTATGTATATCTATATATATACATTGATATGTGTACCGATACGTATTTGTGAATATCATTGCCTTAGATCGCAATCAGAGCAGTGACTGCATTTCTTACTTTTCCTTCGGAAACATGTTATGTAAACACATTTTTAGCAGAGTGAAAATGGACGAGAGGGATTACAGGCCTACTTACTGACTTCGATGAGGAGATTTTGAAGTGGCTGTGATTCTGATCTTCGGATGAAAGACTGATATTCTCCAGGAATGAGAGCGCGAGGAAATTGAGCAGTTGGAATGTAGACTTTTGCGTCGGAATCTTCAAATGGGACGAAACTGCCGTCATCGAGAGGGAGTAATGGCAATGCGGTGAGCTCAGAGAAATATCTGTCGGACATGATATACTCGAGAAGCAAAAGCTTCTCATGACTGTCGAGATCTTCGAGAACAGCTTCATTGTGGCGGATGCAGCGTCGAAGGACCGACGGGGTTGTTGTGATGACATTTCCTTTAAAGTATTTTATAATGCACTTCATGCAGACCTCGGGGAGTGACGCGTACGGGTGATTAGCTATACGTAGGCATTTCAATACTACCGTTTCCATGTCTCCTCCCACGGACAAATCCTTCAAGATGACATCTTCAACTCTCAGCCATCCATTGTTCTCACTGTGTATGACACGTTCTTCAAACAGTGCATTGAAGAAAGGCTCTGGAATAATCTTCCACTTCTCAAGAACGTATGGCTCATCAGGCCATGTGCGGTAGATGCTCTCCACGCTGATGTCTTTTTTGTCAATGGCAGTCGTTATCGCTTTCACGTATAGGGATGGAATAAGTTCTCTCACAAGCAATTCGTTCCATTTCGCCGGGACGTCCGTCTGGTCTGGACCAGGCCACTTGATTGCCCGGCGGTCACTCTGAAGTCCAAAGAACCCATGCAGATGGACTGGTAATCCAGTGCGGCTTTCTTCTCCCGGTGGAAGTGGTAGGAAACAAAACACCCTTCCTGAATATCTGTCATCTTCTGTGGTATTGATAGGAGCGGCAATACCCGTCCATGGCAGAAATTTTTGCTCAGCTGCCATAGTAGAAAGCTGTGAACTCATAGAGGCACCTGCGATATGGTGGCACACAATCCAACGAGAAGTCTGTGAACCTTCCAAGTTTTCAGAACTTATTGTAACATCCCGCGATATGTGAAGATCTTCTCGATCAGTTACACCTTTGGAGCAATACTCCCTCAATTGTAGTGTGAATTGATCTCGTTCAATCGATAGCTCCTCATGAGACGTCACAGTTGCTTTCACACTGGCGATGAGACGGGAATCCTGTTCAGCCGTTCGCTTTAAAACTTCAACTTCTCTCAACGAACGTAAAAAGAGCATCACTACATCCGCGTCGGCGAGGAAAGCGTCAAGGAGATCATCCATCTTTTTTTCATTTGTGTATACTTTGCTGCAGAGATCACTTTCAGTTGTGCGGAGCGGGAATCTAAACAATGTCCCATCGAAATATCCAGCACTGATCCCGTCTTCTACATCATCGAAAAGGCCTCGATAAGGTTGGAACTGGTCCTCGCAAGCATTAAATATTTGTTGATCTTTTGAGTTTTGAAGGTTAAACCGAAATCCGGTCTGAGGACGTCGGCGAATCCTGAAATGGCTCTCCAGTGGATCTAAGAAGGCTACACTGTGATCACTCATGATGCTCGGTAGGTCTGCAAAGTAAAGTTAAAGCTCCCATAAAACATTATGCACAGGTTTATTAACAGCAAAGTTTAGTATGCTCTTTAGAGTATCATATGATATATTGGGCATTCCTCGGTCGATTCTACTGCATGATAAAGAAAAAATATGCTAAGGACGCACACATTATATAAGTCATTATCGCTATGACTGAAATTTTACCACTTACAGTCGCCATTACCCGAAAGACATATCAAATATTCCTATTTGTGATTATTGCAATCATTGCTATTATCATATGCATATATAATGCTTCATTTTCAGTTGTTTAAATCTGCTGTTAGTAGATTGTTTTGTCTTTGCTTTCTTTTCCAATCACACATTTTCCTCTCGTTACAGATTGTTCGAGAGTTAAAAATTACTTTTGCTCTTGATACAACCGTTATCATGATATGTACTTAAGTTTAATTTCTTACAGGAAGCGAATGTCGCTGAATCTGTCATCTCAATGAAACAATGCGCCATTACCTACAACATACATAATGTTTATTCCATAACAAATTAACAGAACAAGCATTACCTGTAATGTGGTACACGGAGTTGAAACCGATGCCAAATCTGCCGACCTTGAGAGGGTCTTCCTGTTTGTTGCTGCGTGCTGGCTTCTGTATTCCCTCCCAGTCCTTTTGCTTGAATTTGGCACTGTTATAGGAGTACAAGGCGGGGCCCTGGTACGGTGCCAGGGATTCACTGAATAGCGTTTGTGTACCATACTGTCTGACATCGTAGAGAAATTTAACCTTCTCTGCTCCAGCGTCTTCAGCATTTTGGAGAATTTCCTTTTTAAAGGCAAAAAAAAAGTATACCCAAGTAACGATCCTCCTTCAAAAGCATGGAATTCAAAGAGTATACACTGTAAAAACATCGCTTTAGATTTAAAGCCATGGGTGTTAACTCTAGCACCGATCAAGAGTCAACAGAGGACCACACCCACAGGTGTAGAAAGTATGTTGTGATGGTGTTGAAAAGTGTTCACCTGGCACTTCGTGGTGTTAATTTGACACTGCAGCTGGTGATATTTTTGACACTTCGCTGATGTTAATTCAACAATGACGCCACATGGTGTTGATTTGATATTGCTGGTGTTAATGTCAATGGTATAACACCCGCCCAGCTTCAACAGGAGACCACACCAACTGGTGTTACTGTGGTGTAAAAGTGTTCACACCTTTTTTTTAGTTCAAAATCAACAAAAAGAACAGTAACTAAGAAACTATTCAGCAAACAATTTTATATTTTGAAGTGACACCCGGAGGTGTTAATCTAACACTGCAAATGAACACCGGAAATTTAACATCAGCTCGGTGTTTCATATTCAACACCGGACTTTTTGCAGTGTATCATCGCACTCAATATGTTGCTCCTCGTGGTGAAAAAAAAAAAGAAGTCAAGTCTAGTGTATAGTCTAATGAAACGCATCGATACACGTTCATCTCTTATTTTACAGAGCCAAAATGTTTCATTTTTGAACCTCTGGAATATACGTTGCACACTGCCTCTTGGCCCTTAACATATTAAATACGCGCTTGATCTCCTGAATGACCAAAAAAAAAAAATGAGAATAATTACTATACGTGTATATGCCTGGGTATGCACGGTAAGCCTTCTTAATCTATTGAAATGGACCCTGTTGTTATATCATTAACTCAGCACTGCCAGTTACCTACTAAGCTGTTTGAAGAGGGCATCGTTGGTAAAACATGATAATCCAAACTTGATCTAAGCGCTGGGAAGGGTCTAAATTTAGGACATGGAAAACGGATTTAATTATTTCATTTACCAATTATTCACCACTTGATCTAAAAAGAGTACATTTTGATAACATATTATTTTGCTGATTGACAGAAGAGACTAAAGGATTGTTACATGTTCTCTCCATTGATACTTTCCTTGAACTTTTAATTTTCCAAATCGATTTGCTTGAAGAAGAACCTGAAATACACTTGTCATATCTCTCTCCGTGTAACATTCCACAGCTACTCCGTCAGAGGTTATGAATATACAAAGTACTGCACATATTATCATACGAGATATCAGAAACGTGCAAAATATAGTTGTACGGGGTCAAAGCATTTACCTTTATTATCTGACCATCACTGTAATCTCGCAGAATCTTCTTCAGGTAAGTTACGAGCGGAGGTACCGTTATACCAAATTGGTCTAAGAAGAAATAATTTCCAAAGAACAGATATGGGAATGGCTTTTAATCAAAAGAGTGATTGGCATGAATATAATGCTCCATGAATATTTTGTCACTTCTGCTAAATTCATACTATCCTTTTGATGTCTGATGAACAGATTTCATCCGTACCAGACTTCTCTTCTTGAATCAACTTAATTTCGACAATCATTTTCGTTTGATGTTGAATCAATATTGTTTCAGTAAAGCACAGAGGATGCAATGAGAAGACAGGATTTTCACAAGATTTATACTATAATAATTATGTCACTGCTAATGTGGTAATTAAAGGATCTGGTATTTTATTCAATTTATTTCTACTTGGGATACAGTCATTATGTAATGATATTTTGGTTAATCTTGTTTCGGTCTTTTGTAGAATTGCCATAGATAGAGTTGAGAGCATTTTGAGAGAGTACTTGGTGTTGAGAGCACAATTTATTGGCACGTCTTTATTTTTTATTCAAATCAAAAAGTGATATACTCATTAGATTTTGTTGGAATTAAAAAAATGTAGAATAAAGTGACAAAAAGACGAGTAGATGCAAATTCCTCATAGAAGCAATAATAAGCCTATCAGAAATTACCCCCAAAAATAATACTGCGGCCCTATGAAGATCATATTGTACTCATTTTTTATATGCAAATAAGGGCAATCTATACTTTGTCGGAAATGAAACATATGAAATGAAATATATGAAATGAAGAGAATAGTCGCTAAGACGTTATAGCAGTGCTGAAATGTTTCATTTTTGTACGGGTATGAAGTGATAAGACAAAGTATTGTATTATGTGCAAGGCATTGGCAGAAATATAATCATTCGTCTCTCAGTTAGACGAATTCGTCTGAATCCGCCAATTTGTCAACTATAGAAAATTTGAATTCTTTTTTCTTAGTAGCACCATAAAAATGCAAAAAGGGAGAAAGAAAAGGAAATTCAATTTGCATCTACAAGAAACGTGATGGAAAGGTTAGAATCAAAGAGAAAGAAAAAAATGAAGAATATGCTCGTACCTCGGTGTTATAAGTGAGAGAAATCCTTAAACATTCCGAAAGAATACTCGCGGGTAAGTCCCTTTGAGCTTGTGGGATATAGCGACTTGTTGTTTGTGTTTGCGTGTGATTTCTTGTAAACTTCTCGTAACATTTAAACATACGATCACTTCAATTCAAAGAAATTAGACAGTTTACTTACGGTCAGAATCATCAAGGTCCGGATCCTGAGTTGATCGGCGAAAATTAAACGAACAAACAAACAAATAAAGGGAAGAATGTTGAGAAGGTAATAATATAGCTGGATCCTGTGTTATCATAATCGTTAACTCCTTTTGAATCAGGACATGAAGTTTTCAAAATACAAACTATTCAACGCTTATATGGTAATCTACTCATTTTGAATGAGAAGAAGAATGTTTATTTCTCTGATGCCAAAACTTCATATGCCATATGACTTATGAAAAAGGACAATGTTTTGATATGATCAACAAAATCCAGAAATTAAAAAAATAATAATTTTCCTTCCTTGAAGCTCATTTTATTAAGGAAATCGTATAGTTTTGGTTGAGACCTAACTTCAGCTTTCTAACATATGTTGGTGGCTGAAATATCCCCCCCCCCAAAAAAAAAAAAAACAATCCTAATAAAAGGTGGGACCCACCTTTTATAGGATCGCTTTGTTTTGCTTTTTTTGTTTTGATGTCTCAGCCATTCCAAAACCTATTTTCATCTAATAAACTTTTGATTCCCTTAGAATTGTATGCACTGTAGTATTTCATATGGTTTCTTGGTATCTCGTAAAAAGTTAAAAACCCAAACCTCATCTCAACCAATACTATCATCCCTTTAATATTAGATTGAAATAATTCACTGGCATCAATCTATTAACCACATCATACCTACAGACGGTTATGAGTAGCCTATCATTTTCTCATTTTCTCGGAGGTATTATTATTTTCTTCTTAATCATTCATCCTTGCACTTTACCCCCTCCCCTCAAAAAAAAAAAAAATATATATATATACATAGAAGACATGATTACAACAATCTATATTCATACATTTATATTTGCCAATTTATCTCACTGATCATCCTACAGAATTGCATAAATCCAATCCATCAAGATATTATCTAAATGCGCCAAGGTGTTAACCGGAAAAAACCTCACAGCTTTCCCGAGACAAAACGTCACTGGTAATTACATGAACAAATTAAATGATGGCTGTCATGGCATCAGATTGTAATACTTATACGATGAAGGTTTCTAAAGCAGCAGATCTTTTTAAAAAAAACTGCTAAAGCACTCACCATGGTTGAAGTCGTCGACAGAACGTTTCAAAGCGGTAGAGTTCAAGTTACGAAAAAGGAGACAAGCTGATTGATTGTTTGTGCAACTTCCTAGGTATGAAAGCGACTCTCTCTGTCCTGCTGTCCATGCCGTGTCCCTGATACAGTGGTTTTCATTCATCCATGGAAAAGTTGAAATCTATAAGAGGAGTCATAACACAATATAAACAGCTTTGATGCAAAACTTACGACTAGGTTATATTGTTCTCTCAGTAGTATGACGTCTTCTTTCGAAGAATCCTTCGAACTATCAAATATGTAGGTATCACTGTTCCACCCCTCCCTATATAACGATGTGGCTAGCGGGCCGTTTCAATGAAGTGACTTCAAAGATGGACTAAGGCATTTATACTGTGAAGATATTACCGAAGTTTTGTGACTGACTTTGCAGTTCGCCCCTGAAAGATGGTCACGAGTGAACCTACCTATTCCTAATTCGATGCATTTGACAATATTGTTTTGGAAAACCGCTGCTTTGCGCCTAAACAACCTGCTGTCAATGATATTAGCTCCTAATCTCAACGTTGATCCAATCTTTGATCTCCTACGTGCAGACAAACGGAGAGAAAATCGCGTCCACCCAGCAAGAGCATGTAAGAGCAGAATAATCAGATTACGCAGGAGGCTCACGCCACCGAATATGAGCTGTGAACACTGTGAGCACTATACACTGCTGGGCATGCGCCTGCGAGGTTCAATGAGCGGTTAAGGTGTGAATACACACCATGTTCAAATCGACTTTAATGACAGAAGTTAAAAGGAAGTTCCATCCTGATTTCAATGTCTGTCACATGAAAACATTAGAATCGGAGGAGTAGATCACTGAAACGTCGGGGAAATCGGGCCTATACAAGCATTTTAAAATTGTAAAATTTTACAGAGTAATATAAGACAACTTGGCAAATCTGTGTGTTATGTGAGTGTTGAACAGCTCTCTATATTTTGCTTTGTACACAAATTTTACAAATGTTCTTTTTTTTTTCTTAAATGTTTTGGCGCTTTGACAGAACTTATCCTTTGAGAATGGCATGCAAAAGCAAAGCTGAGGAAATAGATTTGACATGTTATCAAGACACCAACACGAACACATACCTAAATGGCCATCGGGGCGATACTGCATGGATTTGACTTAAACTGATCGCTTTCCTTCAACTAACGGATAGCTTATCAACTTGTTCGAACATGTTCGAATCATAAACGGAGACGTTAACAGAGCTTTAAAAAAACGGAAGAGTTTAATGTGCGAAAGAAGAGACACGCTGAATCATTGCTCAATTTCCTCAGTGCGCATGTGACTCTCTCTGTCGGCTTGCGCAATGCATGTGTAGAGGGTTGTCAGGTTACTCAATCAGCAGTGCTTCCGATCCATTTTGTTTTTCTACTGTCTTTGTGATCCCTTTTAATGTTTTAATGTTATATTCTGCTTTAATTTTAACTTATTTTAATTATGGTATCATAGCTTGGGGGAACACACATTCAACCTATCTCGACAAACTGTAACGCCTTCAGAAAAAAGCTCTTCGAATAATTTGTCATGTATCTTGGAGAGCTCACACAGATGTTTTATTTTCTGAAAACAATATTTTATAGATAACCGATATTTATTATTATTTTCTTGGCCAATTTATGTATAAAGTCTCTAATAATTTGTTACCGACTGTTTTCACCAGTATGTTTGCGAGAAACCGCTCGTGTCATAAATATCCGACTCGTCACTCTGATAAATTCCATCTGCCTTTAACTAGAACTACATGTATGTTTACACAATTTATATTTACATTAAATGCTGGACCTAAATATTTCTAACAGTTTAAGGGCATCACCAGGTTTAAGTTCTTTTAAGAGTAATCTGAAGAAAAACATTTGGAACAGTTACAAGAATTTATCAAAACATCATTATGAAAATTAATGTTTTGTATATTAATTTCATGAAATTGAAAAATTGTTTTGGTCCTTTATTGGGTGCAAAGAAGTGTAAAATCCAACCTTATATTCTGTTAAAATCACAGCTAAGCGGCTCCATCCATCCACTACCTCTCGTCTGGTTATAGTCTTCTTCTATTTTTTTTATGTCTTCGCTCCACGTAATAAGTTTGTCTGTCTCCCTCACACACACACACACACACACTCTCTCTCTCTCTCTCTCTCTTTCTTTCTTTCTTTCCTCTCTTTCTTCCGGCATGACCCGACTTAGTGTATAGGAATTTGTTCTGGGTTTTTGTTTCGGATTAGTTAGGTTAGTTATAGGTCTTTTTGTCTTGGTTTCATTGTTTCATCCATTTTCATTGTATATCAGTCAATCGATCATATAATTTCTTGTATTACGTGTGGAGGGAATGCACCCTACAAGCTCAGCTTTTTAGCATTCCTCCCCATTTCCAACATTTTCGTATACTTATAATTTTTCTGTAAACTTATCTTTTATTTTGTATTATGATGAAATCTATGTATTCAATTTATGTAATATATTTATATGTTTCTGTTGGAAATGAAAAATGAATGAATGAATGAATCCTTGCCTATTTATTAAAAGGTTTGCATAAACTGTAATGAGTCACATCACAGTTTTTCAACAAAATTTACTACCAATTGATATTGTCCCTCGCTAAATCTTGATGATCCTACTGAGAGTATTCCCTATTACTGGAAAAAAATCCACTACCGTCGGTAGACATGGTCAGCGAGCAATATTCAATGAAATAGAGTTTTAGAGATGCGCTTAAGGAGTAGAATTATACAGATTCCCAGGCCCGTAGCCACGATTTTTCAAGGGGGGGGGGGGTGCGGTCACTAAAAAAACGGACCTTCGGTACCAATACCAATGATGACACACACACACACACACACAATTATATATATATATATATATATATATATATATATATATCATATATATATATATATATTCTTTGGACGACCGAACTACAAAAGTTGTATAAGAATTTGCGCGCGAAGCGCGCCGCAAATTGTGAATTTTGACTGTTTTAATGACGTTTTAAAGTCTCGAGGAAATTTGTATTTTTGTCTGTTGCATGCAATCGCGTTACGGTATTTCATCTAGGAAATAGTAAAAACTCATTTTGCCAGGAAGTTGCAAAGTTTAATTGTGTTCGAGACTCTGCGCGCGTAGCGCGCCGCAAAATTGAGAATAGTGATTTTCCTGGTGTTGTTTTAACTTTTATTTTTTCTATTGTATACCCGCGTTAGCAGGCCTGAAGCCAGGATTTTTAAAGGAAGGGGGGATTGCGTTAATTAACAAAACGGTCCTTTGATACAGTCCCGGGAGGGGTAGCGACAATTAAAAGGTGGACACCATGCTCATACATGGACTTTCAAAATGGCCCCTAAACGAGTAATGATCATATGATTTTTTCGGGCCTTAAAAACAAGTATTCCTTAAATGTTTCCTGCACCCTAAAGAAGTACTTTATCATGATTGAACAATATACCATTTTCCCAAATTTCGGCCTTTTTGATACCCTTTGATTATATACGCTCGTACATCACACTTTCCATCTAATCCGTGAGAAAAAACGACCCCTGTTACGCGTTTTCTTTAGCGAGTATGGTCACGGTGTCCACCTTTCAGTTGGAGTTTTCCATCCCATTGGATGCTGTTTGGAAGATGAAACATTCACTTTACTATACAGTATATCAGCCGTTGGTATGCGAGTTTGTCAAAAACGAAAATAAATAAGAACATTTTTAAAACAAAATGAATTGTAAATGTGAACCATTTATATTTTGCCTCCTTGTGGTAGGATATTTCCAGCATTTCCGAACTTTTAAATAATCATTTTAGATTTAATAATATTAAAGGTAGTAGATCCGATTCGCAAACATCTTCAATATCAGTCAAATTTCATATTAACCATCATGCTAAGAAGGTTTTCTTTGTGAAATTTGGAGGTCAGTGAAATTCAAAAATTAAACATCCGTTAGCCATTGGAAGAAGTTGAGTGCAAATTCAGACCTCAGGCTTATAATAGTGCTCAGATGTTTTCCTATTTGATTTGATCTGTCTTACTGTGCACACTAAGATACATACTGGAATGGTTATTTCTTATTTATTAAATTATAGTAGCATATTTGGTTACTAGCTGTCTCTAGGCATTTTCGAATTTGGGCTGCAAAGAGATCCACTACCTTTAAGTTAGAAGAGAGATAAGTAGATAATGATAAGATAAACAAACAAAAAAGAATGAGTTTCTTTTGTAATACTATCTGACAAACTTTTTACTTTACCATTTTACTTCATAGCTCAGCACTTTCCATTCTCTCTCATACCCTCTTACCCATTACATTTAAATGAAATACAACTAAAATGAGTTTGCGTGCCTGCATAATACTCTTTGGAAATTATAAGTGAAAATGTTCTTAGGTTTTTGCTCACTTTAAAATGAGAACCAATAGAGCTGTCACAACATGAGAAAATGTATAAGTAATAATCAACACTACATTTCCGAATTGGGCCTGCAAAGAAATCCGCTACCTGTAAGTTAGAAAAGAGATTAGTAAATAATGATAAAATAAACAACAAAAAAGAATGAGTTTCTACTGCCGTATCCAGAACAGAGCCTGAAACGGTGCAGGCTCAAGAAATCGTTTGTACTAATACGTCTTGAAGTACTGTGTGATACTGTTGACTCAGACTTCTACAAAGCTGTAAGTGAGAAATTCAACCCAATCCGGCTCATTACCTGTTTTTTTATGAAAAATATGAATAAGTGTGTGTTTAAAAGCATTAGATTATGCACGGAGATCGTACAGTTACTTGATAGATGATCTTTTCTCGAATGTTGGTACTAGCAAAAGGGCTAGAAAAAGCAGCTGTTATAATTCGTTAGGCATGCATAATGGCCCAATGAGTGTTACAAGAGAACTGGAGTAAGACAGGCCTTTCATTTTGTTTTGTCTCTCCTGATCGTTCGTAAGAAATGCTAATTCATGACCACCTTTTCACAATTTGATTGGAGCATGCATTCATAATGGAAAATAGTTGACATAATAATCTATCCCCAGGCATTATCATGCCAACATGTACTTATATATACATGTACTATATCTTTGTGAGACGTAGATATAAAATGTCTCAGGTTTTCGATTATAGTAATTTCGAGGAAATTTCTTTAATTTTTATCATATATGTAAACTTGAGGCTATTAGATTTTCATCCACTTACCTCTGTTCCTGTGAAAAAATGCAAGTGTCAACCTCAATGTCATCCACGAATCGCACGTACTCGGGCGGCCAGTGGAAAAAAAAAACACCGGTCACACGCGCCAAGGGCCAAGGCATGCAGTGCCAATATAATAATAGCTCGCACAAATGGATACATAACATTTGTGTTTGTGTGCATGGGGACGATCCGATGGTTCATACAACAAAAGGGTTTCGTACAATTATTTTTATAACATTGTTAAACGTACTCTTCCACATTTACGTATAGCATATAATGTGTCTTTATATTTATTTGGATTGTTATCTTGAGAATTGCTAAAAACCGTTATTATGAAAAAGTGGACCCTTCAGAATTTGGGGGGGGGGGTGCGTACGCACCCGACGCACCCCCCCCCCCCCCCCCCCCTGGCTACGGGCCTGGATTCCCATGCAGAGATTTCATCAAAATTGGACCTAAAATATGAAGTATCTATACTTAGGATTCTATTGTTTTCATGAATCACTGATACAAGGAATACGATGACAACATTTTGTTGATTAGTTGGAGAGATAACGCATGGTTTCACAAGTCTTCAAACTGAATACACCCAAATTTCCTTTTTAAACAAGACTCAGTCATGAAATAGTAAAGAGAAGAACTTGCGAAGAACTTGTGAATTAGCTTTGTTTATCATGTTTCGTTAACCTAACAATGATAACTTGAATAGGAAAAAGGATTGTTGTGCTGACTGAACTTTTTATCTGAAATGTGGTGGGAATCTTTTTGTAATCAGACTGTGAATATAGTATTTCGTGCGTTGATGACACCATCACCTCGGTTAATGTGCAGATATGGTTGCGACTAATTTTCTATTTGCTCGAATTTCATTTTAGAAAGAGAAACAAACTAAGTTTGTGTGAAGCTCATTTGGGAACTGGTGAAGGCGGTGAAATCTTCACCTCATCTAATTCACATTGAATTTACGACTGATGTCACGGTTTCTGTTGACTTTTCAAGTATTCTATCACTCTCCTATTAAATATATATATATATATATATATATATATATATATATATATGTGTGTGTGTGTGTGTGTGTGTGTGTGTGTGTATAGATATTATATATATATATATATATATATATATATATATATATGGCCAATTCTTAATTAAATTTTCAGTAAACTCTTTGGTCGACTGTACCCTTTATTTAGGGTCTATTATAGTGTCAAGTCGAACATGCTTTGGAGTTGCAACTGAACCTGTATGAATAGGCAAATGCTGCTCTGCTCAGTCACGTCATAGACACTTCCAGACGCAAATGTTGACATATAAAGGCAAAACATGATAAAATTCCGGTAAGGACCCTCAACTATGGCAGTGACGAAAATGGTGAGTGGCTTCTTGCTGTAGTTCAGGCTAACACATGCCATCAACAAAGACGGGCCTGGCATGCAAGGTAGAGTTTGTTGTGATTTCGATCAACATGATAAACAAGTTGAACTGAAGTTAAGTGGGCTGGTAGGCATTTCACCGTGTATGATGAGAGAGAAAACTTGGAATAAGGCGAACTTTATTGCCCGTAACTATTTGGGAGCTTCAACACTTATTTTCAAAACTTTATGAATTCCATTATCAAACCAAGTGTAAATTGTTTGTTCACCTGAAGTGCAGCCTGGGAATGACATGAATGATAACCAAGTCCCTTGAACATCGTATCTATATCATTTGGAACTTTCACCGACAGGTTGATACTTTCTGGTAGGATGCGACATTTGAAAACAAATCCATATTCGGGTTGGATGGTTTGACAGAGTATGCGCCTACAAAGTTCAATAATGTGCATGCCTCTTTTGCAAATTACTCAAAAAGAAAAATATTGTCTTTTTTTTGCCTTTCTCTTTCTTCTTTTTTTTTTCGTTTCATAGTAAAGAACGTGTTCAACAAATTCAATAAGCCAAATCTGGCAGGAATTAATATCATGGAAATTAAAACAACAGATCACTGAAAATGCGAGTGAATCAGACAAATATTTTGAATAAGACAGTGTAAATCCTCTTCAGACTTGACATGAGGATATAGCCTCTATCTTAACGGTGGGTTTCCGCTATAGCAGCGCCGATTAGATGGCAGAGCCAAGCACGATGATAGACTTCGTCTAGTTCAGGTATACAGCGTGTCCCAGAAAAAACGAAACCGGGTTTCCATACAACTTTTTACTATCGAAATCACACATTTTCCTTATGAGATATACATCAATGGAAAGATAAACATTTCTTCTTTTATTTGATGTACAACTTAATGTTCATTGTTCATGCATGACTGACTTAGAACAATGAACAGTGGTGCTACCAAATTTCCATTTGCAAGCGCAAATAGCAATTTTTTCAGACTTTTAACGTTACGTTTCCGAAAAATGAAGTTCATAACCCAAATATTCATATTTTCTCCTTTCATATGAGACTTTACGCGTCAAATATGAATAACGCATTCTTGAGAAAAATTTGCATAAAAACATACTTTATTTCTACCGATTCTACGGGTATAAAAACAAGCATTCAGCTCTCCCGACTTAGCATTAGACAATGAGCTCATCTTCACCATTGAATTCACACAAAACTACCGCAGTGCTACAGTGAATGTTGTTTGGAGGGGGAGGGGGAGGTATTTACTGAGAATGCTGTATGAGACGGAAAGCCCTTTGTTGTCATTTATTTAGAATAAGCTATGTAGAAGACTAATGTCGTGAGTATTCTCAGGCTGCACGCAGCCCAATGGCTATGGGAAATCAACATTACAACAATGATACACATTTTGATGAATGTGTACCTCAAACTTATTTCACTGTTTTTATTCCTCTCTACATTTCCCTCACCCGTAGTTAGTACTTCATCAATGACAGGGTTTTTAAGGTTTTTGAAGGGGGGTGAAGCAGAAAGAGAGGGTACAACAGTTTATTCATCACTGAGCTTGCGATTCTAACATTTCAAAGGTGCAAATGCAGGGCAGAAAGTCGTCTTTTTTTTGGGGGGGGGGGATGGACTCGGAAGGCTTTTTTAGTCCGTTACTCCCATCCCACCTTCCGAAACATTCCGCTGATGAACACCCTTTGTTCTGTAGTTAGCTGCATAGTCAGGCAAGCTCATGATCGTGTGCTAATTTACGACCCTATTCACAACCGAACCGTTTGTAACAATCCTTTTTACCCACTCCCTTCAGCACGTTTGTGTAAATTCATTGAAGCATGAAGGCCATTGTTATCTGCCAAGTTGGGCAGGTGTCGGGAAAGCTAACTGGCTCCTTATTTACTATCTATCTATCTGGGTAAAATGGAAGCATATTTTCAAATTAAGTTTTCTCAAGCAGGCGTTGATCATTTTTTTACGCATGAGGTATCATTATGAAAGAAAAAGAATGGATATTAAGGCTATGATTTTTTTTTTGCAAAAGATTGCTGAAAAAGTCTGAAAAACTCATTCAAAGTCGCCAGTCATGCACGAATTTTGAACAATGGGTTGTGCATCAAATGAAAGAAGAGAAGTGTATCTTTCAATCCATGTATATCTCATAAAGCATATATATGATTATGATCGCAAAGAATTGCAATGAAACTCGGTTTCGTTTTTTCTGGGACACGCTGTACATTAAAGGAAACCGATACCCACAGAGCCGTGTGGATTGAGTGAAATCAGCAACATTAGTAGAACACATCAGTGAAAGTTTGAAGAAAATCGGACGATCGATGCAAAGTTATGAATTTGTAATATTTTGGTGTTGGATTGACTGGATAAAGGAGACTACTAGAGTTTATGACGTCATGTGGGGACAACAATATAAGGAATATATATATACAATATATATACATATATATATCTATATATATATATATATATATATATATATATATATATATATATATAGTGTGATGATGCTGATATTCCTACCGCACGCCTCTGTCATCTTAAGTGAAATTATAGTTGAGACAATGTAGATAACAGAAGATGTCGCATGAAACCGGCAGAGTTGTGAAGCTTTCGATCGTGGTCTTCCTCAGCTTTAATATCTGTTTGTGAAACGAAATATATGTTTTTGAGCATAACAAATCTGAAGTCATAAACACAATATATCAAATATAAGTTGAGCATGAGTTAATAGTTACATGACATACTTGGCAATATTTTTTGGCACTTTGAAACACATTCAACAATGTATAACTGTAAATGAGTGTATAGTGAGTATATGTAGCATACAAACATATCATACAATAAAAATTATCAAACATATATCATAGATAAACTAAATAATATAATTACCTGCTAAGCAGATGTTTGAGTTGCCTGGATGTCTTGTGGCTGTCTTCAGGAACATTCAAATTCACTATCGGAGCATTCAAATTTAAGAGAGGAGCACGCATTTCATCAATGAGCAGTCAAATTCATGTCAAGCTGGCGACGGAATCTCGTCGGTCATTCAAATTCGTGAACAGGCAACCATGTTCCAAATAACTGCATTCAATTTAAAAGAAGTCCTGAATTCAGTTAGTTTTGGGGTAGTGTATGCATATGTTTCTCATTTGGCTTTTTGAATATATTGGGATTTATGATGATTATTTATTTTGCAGTAGAGGTCCACCTGTTCATTGACAATTTTGAACTCGCGCTTAGCAAATAGGAATATACAGGCACATGCCCCTCGGATTGGACATAAAATGGAGGTCCCATGTGTAAGAGAGTCACAACTCATGCACGTAAAAGATTCCACTTCATTTATTCATCGCAAAGAGCAGAACATCAAACTGGACCCCATATTATGGAAGACCAGCTTTTGCAGCTGAATATGGGCTATCCAGCCATTTTCTTTGATGGAAAATGAAACAAACAAACAGAAATTAGGCACTGTATAGGCCTACAGACGAGCATAATACGGAGGGTTGGTTGACACTTTCGAGGGAAAAAAAAAACAATTTCGACTATACTACTGAAACTGATACGTGTTGTTTGTTGTGTATTGCTGTCTTATTGACTTACTTTTGCGGGACTATGTGAGATCATATGTGTCAGTTTGTCTTCAAATTGATGAATTGTCATTATCGTGATTACGTGGTTGGTGTTGGGGCGTTGTCAGCATGCAGCATCACCAAGAAATATGATTACTAGTCGTTGTGCTGTTTGGATGCACTGCTGATTGGACGTTGTAATTTGAAATTTATTGAGATGAAAAACAAATAATACATGAACAGAGAACAATGTAGAACCTGTAAACAACCATAATGACTCTATATGCAAGCCTTTACTGGTTGTGATGGCCCTTTTCCCTTTCTTAAAAGTCTTTTCCATTCTCCTCGTTAAATTGATTGCACGAAGTAGGAACTTGGTCGCATAAAAATGAATTTGAACGCTCCAAACAAGCTCATTGGGACTATCACATGACTATCGCATGAATTTGAATGCACGAGTAGGAAAGTCGGTGCTCGCATTTTGTAATTGAATGCCCAGTCGTGAATTTGATTTCACGAAAACGAAATAGAACGCCCATAAATGAAATTGATCGCTCGGATTCTGAATTCGAATGCCCGAATATTTTCGCGTGCGTGCGCTGCGTGAATTTGAATGCACATTAATGAATTTGAGTGACAAAAGTATGAAATTGACCGGGAAAACCTATATATATATATATATATATATATATATATATATATGTATATATATATATATATATATATATATATATATATATATGCGGGTGTGTGTATAAATATGTGTACATATAACCATATATAATCGATAGCTTATGAAATGGCTGGTTAGGCTGGTTTTTACACTGTCTCAAACTTTGCGTTCTAATGCCACATTCCTGCTTATTATCGGAGTTCTGATGGTGTACTAATATCAAAGGTGGTTTTTGGCTCCTGAACTAAAAGTGTGATATGATTGCGTGTCCCAGCCCCACTGAGGGATGCCATTGATCGGCAACCCGCCCTATATTGAGCCATCCCATTACCCTTGCTATACTGTGAAAGGTAAATTTGCTCGACCACAGACACCAGTATATTAATTTGAAGCACCCAGCCACAGCACCGACAACAGTCAACATCTGGCTATTAAAACCGCGATAATCACTGCAGTTACCTTTGTGTGTATGCTGTGGGTTTGGGCTTGTTTGTTTGTTCTGTTTTTTGTTTTGTTGTAACAGTAACTCAAGTTCAAGCAAGCACATGGAATTTTAGGCTACGGGTCAAATCTATAGAATGACCTTAACAGTGACCTCTTTTCTCCCCCACCCCATCCCCTTCCTTGTTTGTTTGTTTTTCTGTTTGTCTGTTGTTTGACTGAGACACATGTATGCATATAACTCTTTTATGACTATAACGATATAGCTATAAGTTTGTTTTTGTCTCTTGACAATCATAACTTAATTGGTAAACTTTTACCCGAAAAGATTGGTAGTAAAATGGATATCG
Organism: Diadema antillarum; assembly: GCF_040938485.1. Classification (NCBI taxonomy): domain Eukaryota; kingdom Metazoa; phylum Echinodermata; class Echinoidea; order Diadematoida; family Diadematidae; genus Diadema; species Diadema antillarum. Next base: position 101,801 of record NW_027271014.1, on the reverse strand, counting down.
AGCAGTATCCTATAATTTCGTTCGTTTAATAAACGTTAAAAAAAATCACTGTACTGTAATTAATGGAAAAGTTATTGACTTGCCGTTATTGTTTTTCGCGACTTAATTCTTTTCAGCTCAACATTAACTCATCAATGTTTATCACTCATCATAACATCATCGAACACGAAAGGCACTTTCTTTTTAGTCTGGCCTCATCTCGCCGTTCACCATGTTCACCATTTCAACTTTGTATCTTCTATTTCGTACTCTTTTCTTTTCTTTTCTTTTCTCTTTCGTTCAGAGTTAAAAGCCACTCTCATTACTGAAAATAATGAAAGCACATTCATTTTTCAAAGAAAAAAAATGTTTAATATATTTCATCCAAATACTTTTGCTTTCTTACAATTCTCTCGTTGACACGTACATCTCAAAACAAGCAAAGACGCACACCTTCTTTTGGACTTTCAACCATTGCACAAATATACCTAATATTTGCTCTTTGAAGAAGGATTTAAACCATCGAGTATAACGTGCATCAAGTTCGAAACAACTTGGGAAACTATCGCCCAGTAACAAAGAGTTAAGAGGTAACTGTGATGTTCGAATAGTCCCTTAATATGACTGAACAATGAGTTGAACAAAACTACATACTACAACTTGATGCACATTTTTATTACAAGCGCAGCAACATTAAATCTCATCTTCTTGCGTGTTGATACTCAAGATTGTATGAAAACACAGTCGGTAGTACCGTAGTGACCATTTATGACTATCAAATCAGTTAAGCCACAAACAAGTCAAGCAATATTCCGGTTTCAAGAATGTTTTCTGCGAAATCAACTGAAATAAGATGTGATATGTCAATTCTGAAATATATACATAATATATCATAACATATATCATATAATGATAAATTGTATCTCGACTAATCCAAAACTCAAGCATCACTTTACTCACAACTAATAAACTAATCGAATGCATTATGATTTGCTAAAGACGATATCCAACATGGAAAATATGACATTCCGATATTATCCGACTGTCCCGATGGAAATTATTCACGATAACTGTCCTCATCACATGCAAAAGACATGGTATCAACTAAAAGCGACAATCTGTTCGCCGTTGCTCTACGTAAAGACCAAAATTGATAGAAGCATCCGAGAAAGTTTAAACTTGCAATCATTTGAAACTTACATGATTTCAAATAGGAGACTAAACAATCCCCAACGATAAATTTCATATCCCATAACCTGTATTTTCATTCACAAGGGAGGATAAATATCATACCCTCACGCAAAAAGTAATACACCACTTTGCCAACTGATAGCGAATACTACAACATTCGCTTTTTTCTCATGGCAATAATGAAAAGGAATGTCATTCGATAAACCAATCGACTCTTTAACACTTTGCAGTAGTAAATACAGTATTCCATGTACAGATAGCCCCTGACTGTGCATAAATCACACACGGTAATTGCTCTCATCATAATTATACTTTATGTTCATGTCATGGCAAAGACCATCCTTTCGCTATTGTTTCTGCGTAAAGACCACAGTAGCAAAAAGAAAAGAAAGGACAAGAAATTCACAATCATTTCAAGCTTCGGAGATTTTGAATATGACTTGTCAATTCTCCGCAATAAATTTCATATCTCATAATTTATATCATTCACAAAGAATGATAAATATCGTACGCATCTCAAACTTTGGTGATTTTAAGATATGACACGTCAATCCTCCACAAAATTCATATCTCGTAACTTATTATATAATTCACAAAGAATGATAATACCGTATCTAACACGATCTAACACGATAAATGTATTCATGGCATGCTGATGACAGGGTAAAAGAAAACTAAAAAGCGATCATCTGTTCGCTGTTGTTCTAAGTAAAGACCACAATTGATGGAAGCATTAGAGAAAATGTAAACTTACAATCATTCGAACCTTCAGTGATTATGAATGTAAGACATCAATTCTCAACGATACAATTCATATCATACAACCTATAACCTCATTCAAAAATGGCAAAAATCATATCTCGACTCATTCAAAACCCAAATATCTAATATAACCTGCTGTCCAGGGTAAATTAAACACGAAAAGTGTGCTCATTACATGATAATGACACGTTAAAGGAGTAACAAACTATTCACATAAAGATTATCATTGATAGAAAATGGAAAAAAAATATAAACTGGCAATCATTTAAAACTTCAGTGATTATATATGTAAGAAATCTATTCTTAACGATACATTTCATATCGTATAACCTACAACATCATTCCAAACTCAATTATCTAACAATATTTGCAAAAGGCAATATTCAGAGATTGAAAACCAAGACACACCAAATACGTCATATTACCTGCTGTCTGAAGTAAATCAAACACGATAAGTGTGCTCGTTGCATGATAATGACATGTTAAAGGAGTAAAAAACTATTCACATAAAGATTATAATTGATAGAAAAATTAAACAAAAATATAAACTGGCAATCATTTCAAACTTTGGTGATTTTAAGATATGACACGTCAATCCTCCACAAAATTCATATCTCATAACTTATGATATAATTCACAAAGAATGATAATACCGTATCTAACCTCATGCAAAAACTCAATATCACCTTAATTGCCAATGGCTAATGCTACGACATTCGCTTCGTCCTCATGGGAAATAATGCAAAGTAATATCATTCAATGAATTAAATGAATTCATCAACATTTGCACAAGCTAATATTCTAAATATGAAAAACCTGGCATACCGATATTAACCAATTGTAGGTGAATTCAACACGATAAATGTTATTCATAGCATGCTGATGACACGGTAAAAACTAAAAAGCGATCATCTGTTCGCTGTTGTTCTACGTAAAGACAACAATTGATGGAAGCATTAGAGAAAATGTCAACTTACGATCATTTGAAACTTAAGTGTTATGAATGTAAGACATCAATTCTCCTCAACGATATATTTCATATCATATAACCTATAACCTCATTCAAAAATGGCAAAAATCATATCTCGACTCATTCAAAACTCAAATATCTATCAATATTTTCGAAAGGTAATATTCAGAAATTGAAAACCAAGGCATCATTTATACATATTACCTGCCGTCCGACGATAAGTGTAGTGTGCTCGTTACATGATAATGACATGGTACGGACTAAAAATCGATTCACATAAAAATCATCAATGATAGAAAAATGAAACAAAAATATAAACTGGCAAATCATTTAAAACTTCAGTGATTTCAAAATATGACACGTCAACTCTCGATGATAAACTTCACCTCACGCATAACCTATAATGCCATCAACAAAGAAAGATGTATATCACATCTCATCTGGAGCAAAAAGTAAAATATCGACATCAACAACCAATACTGCGACATTCGTTTTAGTTCTCATGGCAGTAATGAAAAAACACACACACACACACTCGGTTAACCAGTGGAATCTGCTAACATTCGGAGAAGGGAATATTCAAAGAGTAAAAATGCAAGACAAACCGATACAGAGTTATCTGACTATTCGTAAATAAAGCATAATATGCTTATCCCTTGCTAATAGCATCGTAAAGAGTTGGAAGTAATTGCAATCCTTTCTCTAATGTTTTTACGTAAAGATCAAAATTGATCGAAGCATACGATTATATGTAAAATCACAATCCTCTCAAACTTCAGTGATTTCCACTATGACACTTCGATCCTCAACAATACATTTCAAATCACATAATATGTAATAATTATCATTCACAAAGGAGGATGAATATAATATCTACACTCACACAATAGACTATTATTCACCACTTTGCCAACTGACAGCCAGTAATGCAACATTATTTTGATTGTCCTCATGACAATAATTGAAAAAAGTGTCATTTGATAAAGTAATCAACTGTATGAACTTTGGTGAAGGCAATCTTCAGAGAGTGAACAGCGAAACATGATACAGAGTTACCTGACTGTCCGTAAGTCACACATGATAAAGTGTGCTTATATTTACTACACGTTCTCATGTCATGGCATAAAAGACTAAGAATTGATCTTCACAGAATATTATATCACATCTCACCTCATTCAAAAAACTAAACGTCACCTTGCCAACAACCGACAATTTGTCCTCATGGCAATGATGAAAATAAAAGTTATTCGATAAACTTTTCGAATCTGTCAACATTTGCAAAAGACAATCTTCAGAGAGTGAAAACCAAGGCATATTAAATACATACTACCTGCTGTCCCAGGTAAATCAAACACAATATTCGTGTACTCGCCAGGTAATAATGACATGATAAAGACTAAGAATCGATCATCATCTGTTTGCTATTGTTTCCATGTAACGATTGTCATCGATAGAGAAATAAAGCCCAAAAAAATGTATGTTCACAATCACAATCATTTAAAACGTCAATTCTCAGCAATAAACTTCATATCACATAACCTATATCATTCACAAAGAATGACAAATATCATTTCTCATATCATGCAAAAACTAAAACAACATACAAAAAGACAATACTTATACATTGACATTGAATGTTCTCATGGCAACAATGGGAAGGAATTTCACTCGGTAACTAATCCAAAATTGTGAACATTTGGAAAAGGGAAAATTCAAAGAGTGAACAGCACGACATACTGATACAGTGTTACTCGACTATCACTAAATCAAACATAATAATATACTTATGCTCAGAAGGCCAGAAGTATACATGCTAATATGCTAATGGCATGGTAAACAATATTAAAAGCGATCATCTGCTCTCTATTGTTTCAACGTAAAGACCACATTGATAGAAGCAGCAAAGGAACTATAAACTCACAATCATTTCAAACCTCCGTGATTTCAAACATGAGCCTTCTCTTCTTAACTATACACTCCATATCACATAACCAGTAATATCATTCACAAAGAAGGATAAATAGTGTATCTACAGTCATGCCAAAAAAAAAAAACTATAATACATTACCTTGCCAACTAATAGTCAATACTGCGACATTCGTGTGTTCGCATGACGATAATGAAAAGTAATGTCGTACAATAACCTAATCGACTCTGCTAAACTTTGCAAAATTCAACATTCAAAATGTTAAAAAGCAAGACATACCGATATTACCTAACTGTCCCTAAAACAAACACGATAAATGTTGTCATTATACTAAACACGCTCCGGTCACGGTGTAAAAGACTAATAATCGATCATGTTTTCGTCACTGTGTCTACGTAAAGACCACAAAAGTACGTAAAATGTATATAATATATACGTAATATATGTCAGTAATCACTGTCATCTCAATGATTATTGATATGACATGCCAATGCTCAGCGACAAACTTCATATCACATAACTTATAGTATCATTCACAAAGAATTGCAGAAAATAATAGTCTCATGCGAAAAATAAACATCACCTTACCAACAACCAGTGCCGTGGCATTCGCTTTGTCCTCATGGCGATAATGGAAAGAACCTGTAATATCATTCAGTAAATTGATAACATCTATCAACACTTGCAAAATGTAGAAAAAAAGACATACCAGTATTATCCAATTGTAGGTGAATCTAACACGATAAATGCATTCATGACATACTAATGACATGTTAAAAACTAAAAAGCGATCATCTGTTCGCTGTTGTTCTACAAAAAGAACACAATTGATATAAGCATGAAAGGAATTGTAAACTTACAATCATTTAGAATTTCAGTGATTATAAGACATCAATTCTAGACAGTAAACTTCATATCATACACCCTATAACGTCATTTACATAGAATGATTGACATCAAATCTCGACTCATGTAAGAATTTAAACATCACCTTGTCAACAGCCAATACCTTGAATACTCCGACATTTGCTATGTCCTCGTGGAAATAATGAAAATGAACGTAATTCGATAAACTAATCGAATCTAACAATGTCCGCAAAAGGCAATGTATTCAGAGAGTGAAAATCAAGACATACTTAACACAAATTAATTGCTATCCGAGGTAAATCAAACACTAACTGAATGTGCTCTTCACTTGATAATGACATGATAATGACATTCAAAGTCGATCATCTTTTTGCTGTTGTTTCTACATAAAGACCAAAACTGACACAAACACTAAAAGAAACGTAAAATCATAATCATTCAAAACTGCCATGATTTCGAATATGACATGCCAAGTCTAAACGGTAAACTCCATGTCACATAACGTATGGTACCATTCACAAAGAATGATGGGTATCATCTTAACATCACCTTGCCAACAACCAAAACTGTACATTTGCTTTATTCGCATGACAATAATAAAAAGAAATGTCACTCGATAAACCAATCGAATTAATAACATTTCCAAATGGTAATATTAAAAAATGTGAATTATCATTATATCTCAAATCAAACACAATAAATGTGCTCATTACATGATGATTACATAGTAGATATTAAAAAGCGATAATCATTGTTTTTGTTTGCTGTTGGTTCAACGTAAAGACCACAATCGATATGGGAAATATAAACTAGCGATTATTTCAACTTCATTAGTTTAAAGCAATATATTTGAAGGTCAAAGCAATTCGGCCTCAAATCATCAGTAATACTTGGATATTTTATCAGTGCTACAAGTTATCTGAACAGAATGAAATAATAAATGTTCAACATCTACCACATTTGGATTCCACACCAAATTAAACATGTAGTATTCCCGAACAGTAACAATGTTCCAAGAACATTCACTCCTGATATTCGCGTTTATCAAGTCAACGTCTTCCTCTCCACGAAGTAGGCCTACCCTCTTGCTTTGATGATATCATAATACATAGTTTATACATGTACACCATATCGCAAGATAACCTTTTTCATGGTAGATCAAATCATTGAATAATTCCGTATCCTTTAAAGCTACCATAAACGACAAAACATAGCTGCTACGTTACACACGCACATGAGTCATACACGCATGCAATGAACTTATTGCGTCAGTATACCTGATGTACACATGTTAAGATATTTGCTCGACGTTAGGTGAGCAATAGTTGTACCGCCCTCTGGCTAGGAAAGCGATGTAATTTGCAAGATTAATCATGACTTATCCAAGTAAAACAACTGCTCAAAAAGATCACGTTGTCGACACGCAGACACTTCATGTGAATTCCTTTGCCAAGGGATGCTACGTGGAAAATACAGAGAACAAATTGTATATGTAGCACGCGGTAACGTCTGCATCACAGGAATTATACAACACACAAATGACAAGACTTATTTTAACAATTAATTCAAATCGCAAGAAATACACAATATATGAATTAAAAAGGATAGAGCTGTGCGACATGATCAAGTTTACACATTACATCATGGAAAGAAAACGTAAATCATTAGCAAGGTGCGACTATATTTACCCTCTAAAACTTACATACCTCCATGTTCTTTGAAATTGGAGAAGTTACATAATTCTCATGTTCATAATGTCAAAATGAGAGCATATCTTTAAAGCCGCTAAAATGAACATCTCCTGATGTAAGATACTTTTTACACTTCAATTCGACATAAAATGCGGCGTACTACCATTATGACAGACTATTACATTTGATGATATGTAGGTGACACCTTTCAACTACACGTATATAATGCACCTGACTTTAATGCCAAGGTACTGCGTCCGTCTATGGGTTCTAAATAACAATGATTTCCTTTCCAGATTTCTGCTGTTGTTTGACATGCTTATCTGGTTTTCATTTTTCAACCAAAGAGCAATAAGAACAAAAAGGAGAGGGACACGAAAACCTGTTCCAAATATGACAGCTCAGTGCATCTGCCACGAGGTTACATAAACACATAAAATTTGATCGCAATCATCTTCTTCAATTTATCTGGAATTCCAGGCAAAGAATATAGGGCAGTAACTGTCCTTGCCCTGCCGTTTAGAAACAGGCTTAGTGTTTGAATCACAGTAAGCAGAAAGATCCGAGTTTTGATGGTTCGCATATCCTGTTACAGGATACACTGTATATCACAAATTGTACTAAAGCATGACGTTAAATGTCATGTGATTCAAATTACGTTCATGATCAGCAAAAGGCAATATAACATACATGCAAAATACACTAAAGATCTAAAGTTCTTCCCGGTCACACAGTATTTGAGGTGCTCTTTACGACATGCACCTGATCATATTGTGATGTAAGAATTCAATAACTTCATATAAATCATACATGACATAATATCAAAAAGTGGAGGAAACGGAGAATACAGATGTACCTCATTTGCCACAGGTTTACGACAAACGAGCTGAACAAGATAAAAAGTCATTATATCAATCAAAACCACAGTTTGTACATGTTGTAAGATAATGCAAACTGTTATTCAGTCATTACGGCTACGAGAAAACTAAGGGTGCATTAGCCCTTTGTGTGCTTTGAACGCCAATTGGCACAGAAATCCCCATAGCCCTGAATACGCATTAAAAGTCCCTTTCAAAGAAAGTGTGAAACACATTGTAATGTAGTCAATGTAATCGATAAATATCTCATTAAACGGCACTCTATTTAGTCATAAAGAATGTGATACATCTATCCGATAGCTCATAATACTGGACAATGTCGTGGCATTGTTAAGCGACAACACAAAAGAGAGCGTGACGTATACTGTTCAATCATGTTTATCGGTAATCTCAGTATTACCATGTGCTGAATTAAGCAGAAGCGCTTTGAAGTTATAAATACAAAGCACAGGATAATCATTTCCAAAAGAGGCACAGACAATGTAACATTTAATAGGCTTTTGCAATGCTTCTTAGAGTGACTACACGTTGCAACAATGTAAACAAGATAGAGTTGCTCAGCTACGCACAACAACCATTTAGAATGGCCTCAGTGTGCTGAAAATTCACGAATTCATGCTACAATAGGCCTACATACAAACTCCGATATGACAGTGCCTAAATTCATCAGCTCAAGAATAAAAATAAAGGACTTTCAAAATACGAGAACACTAGAACAAATTTGAAAATTTTCCTCAGGAGATAGTTGTACGAAGTATCTATTGATCTTATAAAACCAATTTCGCGTCCCACTTCGCAGATTTGAGAAATCAATGTACCTACTGGCTGCGACATATTATCATCAGGTACTCATATAATGTCCTTTGTATCCAAATTTCGAAGTGACAGCTAGGTCCCCATAGTCTGAACAAATACATTTGCTGGAAGATGTAGGACTACATCAATACATTACATAATACTTGCCAATTCATCTGCCCTCGTGGATGCGTCATTAATTGTTATAACCAATCATCAAAAACTTTGTTTTACAATGTCTACGCATACTATTTTCACTTGTCTTCTCAAAAGAAATATAAAGATGATTGCGTCAATATGCATACGAACATTTACAAGTCTCTGCTTCTAAAGTGTGAAACACATAGTTATACTGGACATTTAGTTTTCTAAATTTAGTTTTCTCTACATTACGAATCCCGCTTCACATAGGAGGCAATCATATCGAGTATCTCCTGTGTAATCTTCAGTGCCGTTCGGGCGTTGTTCCGATTATTGTAACATTCATGCGGGATTTGAGAGAACGCGCAGTCATCTGGATACCTGGTTCCAGCATAATCAACTAACGCGGCAAGGCGGATTACTCTATCACAAATGAAAGAGCCATTTGGAATGGCATCTTTAATTTCGCACGCCATAGAGTAGATATCGTGGGTATAAGAGGCGTATCCGCGCAAAGCTAACCGCACAGCTTTGAGTCCCTTTTCAACAGCCTGGTGACACTTGAAAGACACCCATTCGAAAGAAGGTTCACTGTCGGTAGGATCCATGTCATGTCTACCAGCCCTTAAGTCTTCGTACGCCTGTCGCAGCCACTGACGAGCTTTGCGGTAATCATGTGATTGGAAATGCCTCTCAAAAAAGAACTGCCAATTTGTTGATTCTGTACCTGACCTCCAAGAACCACCCGCATATCCTCCGTAGGTGTTGAACCGTTGACGATCATCAGATGCCCTCTGATTAGCCTGTCGGAAAATGTTATCATAGCTTGAGATGCCCTTCGACGACAATCTTTGTAATTCAATATTTAAATGTTTGAAGGCCTCATTGAACAACTCATCTGGCCCTTCGGGGTGCTTGTCGGGATGCCATTTTAACATCAGGCGATGGACTGCCCTTTTTCTTTCTTCTTCCGGTAACTTCAAAACTTCCTTTACTTGTTCAGTAACAAGCCTTTTAGCTTCGTCGATGCTACTCGGGAATGATGAGTCCTTCCTTTGATGACTTATTCCTGAGCCATCCGGTTTTACTTTTGATGAGTCTCTCCTTTGACGCTTTGTCCTTGGGCCTGCCGGTACTACTTCCGATGAACCCATGATATGATGGCTTGTCCCTTGGTCATCTGTTTGTGCTGTAGCTGTAGAACGTTCTTTGGGAATGTGGATCTTGTGAATGTCAAACACACTAGCTTCAATATGGGAATCTGACCCTATGTCTACAAGGTACACCCGTTGAATCGATTCACCTCTTACAAGTCTGACAATATGCGCATAAATATAATGTATCTCTCTATCTCTATCCATCCGCAGTAAAGCTACATATTCCCCTTCTTCAAATGACACCCACATGTCCTGTTCGATGAGATGGAAGATCTCAGACGGAACAGCACTTCCTGGTGGTGGGAATCGAATGTCAGAACCATCATGTCCTCCGAGAGATGTTTCTATGCCATCCATAGATAGCACGGACAATATCTCCGACGGAGATTTCACAGATAAAGCTACTAGAAGTGTAGCTTGTCCTCCACCTTCAACCATATTTCCCAGAACGCGGTTGATACATTTCGCTGCGCTAAATAATGTCATCTCTTCATTGGTGTGCGTGACATACAGCTGGTTTGTGCCCCTTACAAACGCAGGTACCCGTTCAGCACTTTTGGCGATGTTTTTTCCGTCGACCTCGAGGACTGTTTGTACTCTTTGCATGCAGCACAGTTTCAAAAGGCTCAGTTTTTGTGTGGTTGACTTCTTTTCTTTTTCACTCATATCCTTATTACTGTGGTGCTTCACTATGCTTACAATTGCGTTAAACAGTTCTGTTGAGTGCAGGACCACTTCAAGACGCCGTTCTAAGTCACAATAGCCGCGCTGAGCTAACAGACACCTTGCCTGAGCGATATCAGCCAAATCCAACACTTCTTTTATACTTCCACTCAGTGCTTTTGGTTGAAATCGTAGTGGCAGCTTGTCAATGACTTCTTTCATGATAGATTCTTGCGCACGAAAGGTATGAAGTATGAGTAGTTCACTCTTTGGAATACGGTCATTCAAGTGATCAGCGTCATGGAAAAAAAGGGTGTGAGACTTCTTAAGGCCATGTTCTGTTGAAGGCAAGTACAAATCAGATGTGTTTGCCAATTCTTCTTCAACCAAGAGGCCATCTGATTCATGGATTTCTTTGAATAATCCCCGAGCTGCTTCATCAGCTACTCGTAAAACGTTTGGATGACGTGATCCTATGTCCCCAATGTCAAAAATTTTCTTCAGAACAAACGCATACTGGGCTATGGATGGTTTATCAGTTGCCCCAAGAATCTTAAATAACCAAAAGAAAGGACCCCATTTGTCAGGAAGCTGGTACAGGTATGGAGACAGATTACGCGTCACTGTCCGGGAGATCTGTTTCGCTTCTACGAGAGCATAGGCGTTATCAAACTCCACTAGAATAAGAGGAACGTTTCCTTCTCTGAGTTTCTCCTCGATGACCTCACAATGACCACATCTGTTTTGTGGTTTGCAAATACTTCTCTTGCACTGATTAGCCACAAATGTCAAAATCTTTTGCATGATGTTGCTCACGCTTTCATGGTTATGAATCATCCCTTGTTGCTTGAGACTCTTGCACAAGATAGAAGTGTGCTTTAAAACTGTTGACAGCTTCGGGTTCGTGATCATACCGAGTTTAGATGGAATATCCCTCACACCGCATTTAACACACCCTGATTCGAGGGCAGCATAAGCCGGTAATATGGGCAAAACTGTCCATACCAGTTCCTTATTCTTGATTATTGACCCAGAGTACATAATGCAACAATGTCCGTCTGATACTGGTGGATGCATGGATTCAAGTTCTTGGCCAAGCTTTCTCCTGACAAGGAATCGTATCCTTCCCACTTGTTGCAAGAAAATGTCGTCTGTATGAATGTCACAGTATTCTTCCAGACATCTGACAAGGCTTTTAGATATTTCCTGCGCGTTACTGTCTCCTTCAATTTGCCTAGCAAATGTTAGGAACATCGATTTCGTCACTTTAGTCTGTAGTCCAATTTCTCTCAGAAAGTTTAGACCCAATCTTGTGCATATCGCATCGGGAGGGAATTTGTCTTTTGCTTTCATTTGACTGAACACCTCAAGCTCAGGGTCAAAGAAGTATGACGCTGTATGCAATACTCCGTCTGCTCCTTCAATGAAAGCCAGCGATTGTAATTGTAGGTAATCAATTACATCTTTCCGATTCTCCTCGAGTGAAAGTGTAGACTTTATGGTCAGCAGGTGTTCTATACGACCCTCTAGCGTCATGTTCCGAAAACACGGTAAGATAAAATTGGCATAGATGTAATATATATCACGCTCAGCCACACCCAGTCTCTCGTACAGAGGCGTAAATACATTTCTTGACTTCAGGAAAACTGCAGGGCAGCTTTTTAACCAGGCATCTTGTTCGCATGAAGGAATAGTTGTTGGTAGGACGAAGACAGACGGTAAGTTGCCAATGCTTACATGTTCACCGCTTATGGTCTCAAAGCAGGGCAGGCATTTGATATATTTCACATCTGTGCATCTATCTTGAAAAAAACTAAGTATCTTATCATGCTGAATCTTATTTAGGTTCCTGAAACGAGCAAGAACGTCCTCAGAAATCAAGTGCTTGAGGAGCTTCAAAACCTTGTTTTCGGAACCAATGTCGAAGGCTAGCTGGACAATTAAGGGCAGTGAATGAAAGTCATCCGCAATTTCGAGAATGCCCAACGTTTGCAGCGCTGAAGTAAGTGATGGAGTCATGTCTGTATGAGGAAGGAAGACAGTGCAAGATATCCTGAGAGGCACCAGAAAGAGCCCATGATTCCTCGTCCAGGATTGCGTGCGCGACAAGAGTGGAACAGCGGGTAATATTGCAAAATCACCGAGTCTGTGCGTGATTTCATTGCTGAATTCATCTTTTTGCTTCGCAGATGTGAATTGACACCCCAACAGCTCCCACAAACCCTCGACCCATTGCAATGTCAGTCTGTCAACTGGCAATTGATTGTCTGATGGAATCTTTAACAAAGGGGCATTTACGCTTACCATCTCAGCAATAGCAATGATGTTGAGGTCCTTGAAGACTTCTTGGCTTGCTGGTACATCTTGGAGAAAGTGTACGTGAAGGAAACTCTTCAAATTTTTGGGAAAAAGGTAAGCATAGGGTGACTTAAAGACAGGTTCCTGTCTGGAAAACAACCTTAGAATGCCATCTTGAGTGAGCAGCAGTGGAAGCCCGTGAAATTCAAGTTGATCCACTGTTCTACAGTACTCGATGAGTTTGGTTAAGTGTTCCTCGTCTTGAAGCCTTGATTGTGATATCGAAATAGGAAGTTGAGCACTAAGCCGATTCTTCCCACCAAGGAAGGTCACGACTGCTGACGGTGTGATTTCAAGAACATTAAACGAGGTGCTGTCTTTGTTGCATTTTGCAGATGCTGACAGAACTTTCGAAACAACCGCAGAAGGAGACTCAATGACTGGAAAACCTGTATGCTGGATGATCTTCTTTAGGATGGCAAACTTCTTGTTCTTCTTCAACCTGTTGAAGAATCCGAGGAAGGACTTGGCTGTGAGTAATTCAGAATCAATAGGTGTCCTCCATGTCAGAACTAAGTTATTGTTCTCATCACTTGGGATGAGTACGGGGAAAAGCAGATACCTGATACAGGCGATCCTTTTGTAGATGCTGCTAATGAAATTTTCCCAAAATATGTCGCGTCCATGCAGTGGGAAGAAACCATGATAGACATCTAATATCTTGAGTGTGTCTTCTAATCTGTCATGCGGGATTGGCATGAGCCACCCATATTGAGCACTGATGTAGTCACGAATCCACAACAAAAGCGCTATGTAGGAGGATGAAATGACGTGCTCAAAGAGCAGTTGATTCCACATGGTTTGATAATCTTGAAATTGACTTTGCCATAGATTTCTTCTGCTCTCGTGATCCAGAGCAAAGTAACCATGAACATGGACTGGCAATTCTGTTTCTATAGGAAGAGGCAGGAAACAGTATGCTTTCCCTCTTAACGTTCCACCTGATAAACGAGCAGCAACCCCTCCAACAGGAGTGAGTTTATATTTGATCATGGTTTTTACGTCTATTTCAGTCCATTTTCCACTGCCAAGCTGTTGACATATCACCCAGTGCTCATTCTTTTCCATCCGATGTACGCAGAGTTCGTAGCAAACATCAGCAGACGGCAATTCCTTCACACTTTGACAACTGTTGACAGCTGCAACGTATTCTGATACACGAGCATAGAAACCATTCTTCTTTTCCTCTTCATGTGGTTGAAATTCTACGTGTACTGTTCTTGTAGATGTCAGAAGTCCCTCTTCCGTGATCTCCGATATTTTGATCGTATTGACATTTTTCAGAAAGAGAAGACTTTCTGACGCTGTGCCTTCGAATTCTTTCAGTAGCTCTTTTATTTTGTCCTTGCTCCTCCAGAGTTCGCTGCTTATTTCAGATATGTCTTGTCTAAGAGGAAAGCGGAAAACAGTGTAATGATCGTGAGTAAGACCAAGTCTATCTTCCAGATAACATGGGAAAACATCCGAGAACGTTTGACGCAACTGATCCGAGATAGTGTATAGGCGACCAGGGCTGTAGTGTGATGCCTCTGGTACATACTTACAAAGGGGATCGAACACGCATAGTGTTTGCCCCCCTGTTATGAAACTTGGACAATCACTGAGATGATATACCGTGTTGAAGCCAACTCCATAGCGACCGATCTTGCTCATTTCCCCTCCTTTGCTTCCTTCGCCTAGGTCTTGTATTCCCTCTATATCTTCAGCAGAGAATGACTGATTGTTGAAAACACAAATTGCAGGACCTTGCAGAGGCTTCATATTGTCACAAAACACCTTCTTATTTCCGTGCCGGCGAGGATCATACAAGATGTGGATTTCAGTTGCACCGGCGTCATCTGCATTTTGAAGCAATTCCTTGAGAACTGTTTCCTGGGACGAGTACGACTGAAGAAGGCGCTTGATGCGGGTCGTCAGTTTTTCACGTTGGCCAAATCTTTTTCCTGACAGGTTTTTGACATGCTGTTCGAGCATTTGGCGACGAACATCTGTGATGTTAAGCTGCTTTGCCAGAGAAAAGTTGATGTCAGAATGGCACTGAGAAAGTTGGCAATTTTCAGCGTTTATCCAGTCAACATCTCTATAGCACAGATCTGTTGATGGCTTCATAACATTTAACGTATCTGGGAGAAATGTAGTGGGAACTTTGCTACCAGGCCAGGCTTTCCCAAAAAGGCGTGCAACGGTAATCACAACAGTGATTTCAGAAGTGTGTAACGAGGTACCGGCGCTGCGAATGTAGATATCACGAAGAACTTTTTCATAGTCACGAGCCCCGAATATCTCCTTAACTTCAGCTGTTTTGACAAGGTAGGAATATTTGTTTAAATGTGAAGGAAGCTCAAACAAATATGGTTCAAGGGAATTGCTGACTGATTTTGCCACCTTGGAGGGATGCACAAATACCTTGCCAATTAAAATCCATCGATCTTCTCTGAGTGATTTACTGAGTTCATTCTGTGGTTGATATTTACATTTATTGTTCAAATACTTGTAAATATTGTTGCAACTGCTCACAACCTCATGGGACACGTTTCCATTCTCGACATGATGGCGGATGTTCCATAATTGATTCATGACTTCTTTAAGTGTAGGTTGCCTCACACCTATATCAAGGAAAAGTGACACGTTGTGTGGTAACCTCCATGCACCAGACTCAAAAAGGACTGGGGCTACACTGCTAATCAAATCCATTTGAAATCTGGAGTAGATGCAGTCGGCAGCCATGTATCGATGAAATGATTTCCATGGCAGGGCAGAAGACACGGTGCTGCCATCTGAGACGACTGGTAAAAAAGCTATCCTCATCAATCGTTTCTTGAGGAAATCGTTATTTTTCCACTCAGCTCTGCACAGCATATTCGACAGATACATCATCAATCCATGAGTTCTCTGCAATACATTGTCGTCGCCATCTGCACACAATCTTGCCACTGATTCACATTGTGTGAGGAACCTTTCCACAGAAATGTAATCAGTCATCATTCCAAGATCTTGAAGAGCGGCTAAAGTTTGACTTGATGTGAATTCTTTCTGAGGAAAAACACCATCTGCTTCCGAGAAGAGCTTAGCTGCTTTGCGCTCCGGATGTACGAGATCTTTCGGTGTCCGTAGCAAAGCTTTTCCTCCAGGACTTGACACCGGTATGCATTCAAGGTCTTTCAATTTCTGGCGCAGATTGTTTTTTCTAGAGTTGAGAGCAAACAGTATTAGAGTGTTTCTGTGCTCATCTGATACATAAGAGAGTCGCGGTAAGAAAATGTTGTCAAAAAACCTTTCGTGATCAATCGTTCTTTTCAGCAGTTCAGATTCAAGCCCCGCGCGTATGAAAGCACGCCGTGTTTTTTCGTTCACTTCGACAACAGTGTAGTTGTTCTAAAATGGTAGTTGTCTCAGTCTTTATGCTATCTTCCTCTTGAAGTTCCGGACTCAAAAACACAAGGTCGTTGAATTGCAGAGTCCTTCCATCCTTCCAGAAAAGCGCGGGTTGCGGTGATCCATGTACCACTGCCTGGTAGAATGCATCAAATAATGCGGAACAGTCTCCATCCCTTGGCATAATTTCAGCATCGGGCCACAGGAAATCATACGATACCGAACCATACTTGCCAGTTAATACTTTGAGAAAGTTTTCATCGGATAGCAAGTATATATAGGCTCTGCATACAACGTCTGCTAGGAGAAGGTGGTTCCATTTAGCACGTATCCCCATACCTTCAGTCGTTGGTTTGTAGAGGTGTTGTCTATTGTCAGTCACAACGAAAGCCCCATTGACATGTACAGGCAACATACTTTTTATAGACAATGGTAGGTAGCAGTACACCTCTCCCTGAATTTCGGAGGGATGCGAGTGAAGGGCCATTGCAACTTCTCCCCTTGGAGAGAGTCCCATTTCGGACTCCACTGCTGCCATCCTCTTTGTTGCTTCCGATCCTTCACACGTAGCCCTGATCGAAGTGAATGTGGTCTTTAACACCGTTGTCTCCTTTTGAAAGTAGTCTGCGCCTGATTGAGTCATTTCCTGAGAAACTGACTCTGTACTGAATGTTATGTTATCCTTGACGGTGTTTCCGCATACGCGTTTTTCTGTGCTGAAAAGCATTACAGCCCTTGAAGCATCAGTCGTCTCTGCTGAGAGGTAATACATCGAAACTTTCATGACTGCCCTTGTGAAAATAAGTACGCTTCTGCACGATTCCCACATCTTAAGCAACAGCTCTTTAAGTCTAATGTCGTCATAACTTTCCCTGCTGAGCTCACTTTTTCGTGCTTCCTCTTCACTCCGTAACGGAAGCCGGAAGAGTGTCCCGTCGTAGTGAAACGGCTCTGCAGTCTGAAAGCCAAATATCCCATTGAAAGGCATGAACTGATCTGAAAATCTCCGCAGTTGCTTAGTGCGTTGGAGATTCACTCGTAGGCCGGGTTGAGATTTATCTCGAAGGATGTTACCTAGGTGAGTTGTTTGGGGATCGAAATACTGAATAAACTGCCTACTTACAAAGCAAGGCACATCCGTCAGGTTATACACTGAGTTAAAACCTATCCCAAACCTTCCAATCTTTTCGGGATTCTTCTCCTTCGTTCGGCAACCAAGACGAAGAATATTTGTAAAATCTTCGTCTGTGAATACAGCATCATTGAAGATCCACAGGGCAGGACCTTGGCAGGACTTCATCCCTTGATCAAAGAGTTTTTCCATAGCGTTGGTGTTTTTTCTCATGTCGACCAGAAAACGAACCTCTGTGGCACCAGCATCCTCAGCATTCTGTATCATTTCTTTGAAAATAGCCGAGTCTTCATATGAATTCTTCAGAATGTTACTTATCCGAACAGTCAGTGGTTCCGTCTGGCCCATCGGTGTAATTCCATCCAGATCGTCAGCATCAACGAGCAAACGACTGAGTGGAGGAACGTGCAAAAAGTCAGCAAGGTCCGCTGTTACAAGAGGACTGACGAAAGCGAACGTTTCTCCCTCTTCAGATTGCTCATCATTGACGACTGATTTTAGCCAAGATTTATCAACAAATGCGCTCTCCGCTACTGGTATCAAATGACATCCTTCAGCTTCTGCTGGGACCAATAAACGATCTTGCAAGTGTGGTGGCAGTTCTCCAATTGTTTGGAGCTGTTTCAAGATTTGCATGACAAGACGAAGTTGCTTTGTATGAAAGGCGGTGTCCTGTCCTCTTGGTTGGTCACATGATACCTTCACTTCATGCATGATGTCGATCATTGATTCCGCATCGGTTTTCACTGTTAATATCACTCCAACAGCCCGAAAAAATTCGGCAAATTTACGCATGGCAGGGGGAATTTGTGTTATGTATGGCGACAAATCAAACGGAAGCTCGTTAATACACATTTGTCTTGGGTCTGAAAATCCTTCACCGTTCCATATTAGAGGACCAATAGCTTTCAACTTGGTTATTACAATATCTCCATGTTCTCGCCATTCATTCATGAGGAAATCATAGATGATTTTTACCGCTGGTGCCAGTTCCATGAAATCTGCGTCATGGCACTCTTGAGTCAGGTGGACACATTCCCTCAGCTGCACAATCACATTTTGTAAAGTTGGTTTCTTCGAAGCCATTTGAAGACCTTCGAATACTGGGAGGAGTATGTTGCCCGCTGCTGCGAGTGGGAGTACTGAACCACATAGCATGGAATTCTCTCTTGACAGTAGCAGGGTCTCATTTGGAGTGGAAAGGCATGACGATGGAATGTGGTACCACTGGAGCTGTGCGGGATAGAAAGAAGGTTGAACTTGCTCGTAAGGGATGCACCGCATACTCTTCATGTATGCTCCAACAGTGCAAGATGTTCGCGACGAATAGCCAGACATAATATGAAGATTGTTGGCAAGGAATTTCAGAAAGCAGAGAGCAAAGTCAGCAGTGTTGGACTCAGAGACGCTGTGGAGACAAATGATTGCCTCGTCTGCAGTTACCCTATCCTGGGCTCGCATGCCAAGTTGGCCCAGAGCTGAAAGAATTTCGGGATCCGTGAACGGGTCAACAGGAAAGAATCCTTGATCCCCAAAGAGCTCTTGAAGTGTTGGATCCCGTACGTCAAGCAGTTCAGAAGGTGATTTCAGTGTTGAACTGAGACCGTCAGTAGGAACAACCTTCAGTCTTTGAAGCACATACTTGCTCGATTCACATTCACGTTTGATTTCATCCCAGTGCCGGAGGAGCCAAAGTATGACGCTTCGAACCTCAGATTGGTTATACAAATCACCTTCATCAATTTCCTGCACAACATACATGATCATATTGAAGTTTGACACAGGTGTTATTTTAAGTTTTCTCATGAGAGGTATTGAACTGTGTTGCGCCTTGATGACAGGTCTTTGTAATTTGACAGGGTAAGGGAGCTTTCCAGATTCATTCGCAGAAGTGTCAATGTAACCGATTGATTCCCTTGCACTCACTATGGATGAATATGATGCAACAGAGCCCTGAAAAGTCTTGAACAGTGGAAGGGAGATCAATATATTATGAACTGGGAAATTGATTGTAGCGTGTCCGATACACTCAATGAAGAGCTCACGTTCCCTATCATTGAGGTCGTGCAACTTGTTGGCAAGAGAAGCATGGTCTGTGTTCAAAGTTGCCCTCAGTATCCCATCAGGAACCGGTAAATGAATGTACCCCTGAGATAGTGTTGACGGGTGTCGGATGACGTAGTCCGTACAGTTCAGCGTGTCTATGCCAAGTTTGACGAGGACCTCTTCAAGATGTCCATCCAGAGTCAACTTTCCGTTATTTTTGACAATCAAAGTAGATACTTTGGAAAGTGGCTTGAGAGCAACTTCAGAAGCATATCCATCGGGAAGTGGGATGAGAGGCATCCCTTCAAAAAGGGACAGACTGTCCCTACTCTCCATGTACAACATGTTCCAGATTGTTTTCAACCATGCAGCAGGAGGGTGGTTGCCAATTCCCGGCTGCCAAAAGACCGTTCTATTCTCCCAGTTCTGCAAACATCTTTTGAGAAGAGCAGCAACTGCCTGCAGGGTCAAAACCTCCAGCTGAAACTGACCAGTTTTAGCTGTTAAATAAAGGGAAATAGAATAACAAATAAGCATAGCAATCTCCTTCAATTTGTGACGTCAACTGTCATTCTTACGTATCTAGACTATATGCTGTTTCCTTGAAAACAATCACATTTTAGCATACAAAGTCTACAAAGACTTAATCGCTGTTCTCTATATTTGAATGTATTATAGACATCACTATCAACACAGACATGTGGCTTTTCAATTTTATTACATAAACCGTATTCTTCAAATCGTCTTCCTGGGTTATATCAGACAGTAAATAGATAACCGAAAAGGTATCCCTGGGGACAGGTTGTTCGCACAGGTTGTTCACCCTTATATTGTCTGACCATGTTGGTGTATATGTATATCATATCCGGGCAATTGCGCCCAGAGGGCAATTACCCCCGGCTAAGTAGATGTACTGGTTAGTGGTAAGGTTAGAGTAAAGATTAGGGTTAGGTTTATGGTTAGGGGTTTGGGTTAGGGTTAGGATTAGGTTCAGGATTAGGATTAGGGCCATGGAAAGGATCCAGGATTATTTCCAAGGGGTTAATTGCCCTAGACCCATGTATATGAATATTTACATTGATATGTGTACCCCCTACGTATTTGTGAATATCATTGCTTTTAGATCGCAATTAGAGCAGTGTCCGCATTTCTTACTTTTCCTTCGAAAACACGTTATGTAAGCACATATTTTTGCAGAGTGAAAATGGACGAAAAGAACTATACTTACTGACTTCGACGAGGAGATTTCGAAGTTGCTGTGATTCTGATCTTCGGATGAAAGACTGATATTCTCCAGGAATGACAGCGCGAGGAAATTGAGCAGTTGGAATGTAGACTTTTGCGTTTGACTCTTCAAATGGGACGAAACTGCCGTCATCGAGAGGGAGTAATGGCAGTGCGGTGAGCTCGGAAAAATCTCTGTCGGACATGATATACTCGAGAAGCAAAAGCTTCTCCTGACTGTCGAGATCTTCTAGAACGGTTTCATTGTGTCGGATGCAGCGTCGAAGGATCGACGGGGTTGTTGTGATGACATTTCCTTTAAAGTATTTCCTTATGCACTTCATGCAGAACTCGGGGAGTGACGCGTATGGGTGATCGGCAATGCGTAGGCATTTCAATACTACCGTTTCCACGTCTTTTCCCACGGACAAATCCTTTAAGATGACATCTTCAACTCTTAGCCATCCTCTGTTCTCACTGTGTATGACACGTTCTTTAAATAGTGCATTGAAGAAAGGCTCTAGAATAATCTTCCATTTCTCAAGAACGTATGGCTCATCGGGCCATGTGCGGTAGATGCTCTCCACTCTGATGTCTTTTTTGTCAATGGCAGTCGTTATCGCTTTGACATATAGGGACGGAATAAGCTGTCTCACAAGCAATTCGTTCCATTTCGCGGGGACGTCCGTCTGGTCTGGACCAGGCCACTTGATTGCCCGGCGGTCACTCTGAAGTCCAAAGAACCCATGCAGATGGACTGGTAATCCAGTGCGGCTTTCTTCTCCCGGTGGAAGTGGTAGGAAACAAAAGACCCTTCCTGAATATCTGTCACCTTCTGTGGTATTGATAGGAGCGGCAATGCCCGTCCATGGCAGAAACTTTTGCTCAGCTGCCATAGTAGAAAGTTGTGAACTCATAGAGGCACCTGCGATATGGTGGCACACAATCCAACGAGTAGTCTTTGAACCTTCCAAGTTTTCAGAACTTATCGTAACATCCCGCGATATGTGAAGATCTTCTCGATCAGCGACATCTTTGGAGCAATACTCCTTCAATTGCAGTGTGAATTGATCTTGTTCAATCGATAGTTCCTCATGAGACGTCGCAGTTGCTTTCACACTGGCGATGAGACGGGAATCCTGTTCAGCCGTTCGCTTTAAAACTTCAACTTCTCTCAACGAACGTAAGAAGAGCATTACTAATTCCGCGTCGACGAGGAAAGCGTCAAGGAGATCATCCATCTTTTTTTCATTTGTGTATACTTTGCTGCAGAGATCACTTTCGGTTGCGCGGAGCGGGAATCTAAACAATGTCCCATCGAAATATCCAGCACTGATCCCGTCTTCTACATCATCGAAAAGGCCTCGATAAGGTTGGAACTGGTCCTCGCAAGCATTAAATATTTGTTGATCTTTTGAGTTTTGAAGGTTAAACCGAAATCCGGTCTGAGGACGTCGGCGAATCCTGAAATGGCTCTCCAGTGGATCTAAGAAGGCTACACTGTGATCACTCATGATGCTCGGTAGGTCTGCAAAGTAAATGAAAGCTCCCATAAAACATTATGCACAGGTTTATTAACAGCAAAGTTTAGTATGCTCTTTAGAGTATCATATGATATATTGGGCATTCCTCGGTCGATTCTACTGCATGATAAAGAAAAAATATGCTAAGGACGCACACATTATATAAGTCATTATCGCTATGACTGAAATTTTACCACTTACAGTCGCCATTACCCGAAAGACATATCAAATATTCCTATTTGTGATTATTGCAATCATTGCTATTATCATATGCATATATAATGCTTCATTTTCAGTTGTTTAAATCTGCTGTTAGTAGATTGTTTTGTCTTTCCTTTCTTTTCCAATCACACATTTTCCTCTCGTTACAGATTGTTCGAGAGTTAAAAATTACTTTTGCTCTTGATACAACCGTTATCATGATATGTACTTAAGTTTAACTTCTTACAGGAAGCGAATGTCGCTGAATCTGTCATCTCAATGAAACAATGCGCCATTACCTACAACATACATAATGTTTATTCGGTAACAAATTAACAGAACAAGCATTACCTGTAATGTGGTACACGGAGTTGAAACCGATGCCAAATCTGCCGACCTTGAGAGGGTCTTCCTGTTTGTTGCTGCGTGCTGGCTTCTGTATTCCCTCCCAGTCCTTTTGCTTGAATTTGGCACTGTTATAGGAGTACAAGGCGGGGCCCTGGTACGGTGCCAGGGATTCACTGAATAGCGTTTGTGTACCATACTGTCTGACATCGTAGAGAAATTTAACCTTCTCTGCTCCAGCGTCTTCAGCATTTTGGAGAATTTCCTTTTTAAAGGCAAAAAAAAAGTATACCCAAGTAACGATCCTCCTTCAAAAGCATGGAATTCAAAGAGTATACACTGTAAAAACATCGCTTTAGATTTAAAGCCATGGGTGTTAACTCTAGCACCGATCAAGAGTCAACAGAGGACCACACCCACAGGTGTAGAAAGTATGTTGTGATGGTGTTGAAAAGTGTTCACCTGGCACTTCGTGGTGTTAATTTGACACTGCAGCTGGTGATATTTTTGACACTTCGCTGATGTTAATTCAACAATGACGCCACATGGTGTTGACTTGATATTGCTGGTGTTGATGTCAATGGTATAACACCCGCCCAGCTTCAACAGGAGACCACACCAACTGGTGTTACTGTGGTGTAAAAGTGTTCACACCTTTTTTTTAGTTCAAAATCAACAAAAAGAACAGTAACTAAGAAACTATTCAGCAAACAATTTTATATTTTGAAGTGACACCCGGAGGTGTTAATCTAACACTACAAATGAACACCGGAAATTTAACATCAGCTCGGTGTTTCATATTCAACACCGGACTTTTTGCAGTGTATCATCGCACTCAATATGTTGCTCCTCGTGGTGAAAAAAAAAAGAAGTCAAGTCTAGTGTATAGTCTAATGAAACGCATCGATACACGTTCATCTCTTATTTTACAGAGCCAAAATGTTTCATTTTTGAACCTCTGGAATATACGTTGCACACTGCGTCTTGGCCCTTAACATATTAAATACGCGCTTGATCTCCTGAATGACCAAAAAAAAATAAAAATGAGAATAATTACTATACGTGTATATGCCTGGGTATGCACGGTAAGCCTTCTTAATCTATTGAAATGGACCCTGTTGTTATATCATTAACTCAGCATTGCCAGTTACCTACTAAGCTGCTTGAAGAGGGCATCGTTGGTAAAACATGATAATCCAAACTTGATCTAAGCGCTGGGAAGGGTCTAAATTTAGGACATGGAAAACGGATTTAATTATTTCATTTACCAATTATTCACCACTTGATCTAAAAAGAGTACATTTTGATAACATATTATTTTGCTGATTGACAGAAGAGACTAAAGGATTGTTACATGTTCTCTCCATTGATACTTTCCTTGAACTTTTAATTTTCCAAATCGATTGCTTGAAGAAGAACCTGAAATACACTTGTCATATCTCTCTCCGTGTAACATTCCACAGCTACTCCGTCAGAGGTTATGAATATACAAAGTACTGCACATATTATCATACGAGATATCAGAAACGTGCAAAATATAGTTATACGGGGTCAAAGCATTTACCTTTATTATCTGACCATCACTGTAATCTCGCAGAATCTTCTTCAGGTAAGTTACGAGCGGAGGTACCGTTATACCAAATTGGTCTAAGAAGAAATAATTTCCAAAGAACAGATATGGGAATGGCTTTTAATCAAAAGAGTGATTGGCATGAATATAATGCTCCATGAATATTTTGTCACTTCTGCTAAATTCATACTATCCTTTTGATGTCTGATGAACAGATTTCATCCGTACCAGACTTCTCTTCTTGAATCAACTTAATTTCGACAATCATTTTCGTTTGATGTTTAATCAATATTGTTTCAGTAAAGCACAGAGGATGCAATGAGAAGACAGGATTTTCACAAGATTTATACTATAATGATTATGTCACTGCTAATGTGGTAATTAAAGGATCTGGTATTTTATTCAATTTATTTCTACTTGGGATACAGTCATTATGTAATGATATTTTGGTTAATCTTGTTTCGGTCTTTTGTAGAATTGCCATAGATAGAGTTGAGAGCATTTTGAGAGAGTACTTGGTGTTGAGAGCACAATTTATTGGCACGTCTTTATTTAGGTTCAAATCAAAAAGTGATATACTCATTAGATGTTGTTGGAATTTAAAAAATGTAGAATAAAGTGACAAAAAGACGAGTAGATGCAAATTCCTCATAGAAGCAATATTAAGCCTATCAGAAATTACCCCCAAAAATAATACTGCGGCCCTATGAAGATCATATTGTACTCATTTTTTATATTTTCAATTTCAATTTCAATTTATTTTCGTATTTCTCGATGGAAAATACATGGTATATAACAAAATAGAATACAGAATGTCCAGCTTGGATATATACATGAAGAAATAGGAATACAAAAGTAATACATAACGGTCGATGTGTCATTTTCAATCAAAGTAAAGGATGCGAAGAGAAATACGATGGAACCTACTAAAAAGCAAAGCTTGTTGAGTGTAGGTCCCAACAAAAGCCTAGTAAGGGGAACAGGATGAGGAGCACGGGTACAATTAAGACCAAAAGTAATGATAAACAAAAGAGAATGACTATTACTCGGGGCTCAGAAGATTCTTCTCACATGCATTTATGTGTGTGATAAAATGAGAACAAGTAACCACATGCTGCACACTATAGCAGTTGCTCTCATAGCAATTTAGACATGGGAGTGACAATGACGTGAATACTTAAGTACTATTAGGGTTTAAACATTCCGGCTTCCATAGACACGGGGAAAGATTAAAAAAATGGAGAACATGAATCAATTGCAATTCCTATATGTGATATACCAGCCAGCTGCAATGATGCATAAAAGAAAGGAAAAAAAGAAAGGAGGGGAAACTATGCGACACGACCAAGGTCTTACTAGAAGTGGAAGGAAAAACACCGATGGGAAGGAATTTGAGAGAGCATGCAACTAAAATGTATATGCATGAGTCTGTTCACATGGCAACAACCGAGTAGTATAACAGAGCAGCTATCAGCATAATAAAAAGGAATTTTAGTGCACTTGTGTGTTGTAGCTATTCAATACATGCTGTCTGAGTTTACGCTTAAAGGATGATAATGACAAGCAGCTTTTAACCTCTGTTGGGAGATCATTCCAATATTTAGGACCTGTATACATAATTGTGTTTTTAGCGAAAACTGTTCGAGTTCGTGGAAGGTGATAAGCGTCACTCTGGCGAGTTGGATAGTGGTGGACAGAATTGTTTCTTATGAACATCTGTAAAAAGACACCAGGAAGATCTTTTGAGGAAAGTTTATACATAAAAATACCTAGATTATAACCAAACAAATCTATCAGTTTTAAAATCTTATTTTTCTGAAATAAGGCGTTAGTGTGAGATAAATACCCAGCATGGTTAATAATTCTGATCGCTCGCTTTTGAAGAAGAAAAAGTGAATCCAGTAAGTATTTAGATGCGTTACCCCACGCAAGAATTCCATAATTAAGATATGGGGAAATCATGGTTGAATATACAACCTGCAAGATATGGTTGGGCAAAAAATGTTTCAGTTTGTTTAGGATTCCTGTATTTCGTGACAAAATTTTGCATAAAAAATTAAAGTGAGTTTTCCAGGAAAGGTCACCATCGATGTAAAGTCCTAAAAACTTTGTACTATCTACTCGGGTTAAGTTAATATCATTAATCTTAACATCAGGAATAACTTGCAAGGAATTGCTAAATAACATATAATGTGTTTTATCAACATTTAATGATAACTTGTTAGCGTAAATCCAGGACTGAACAGATTTCAATTCATTATTCATTATACTTACGAGGGTATTGGGATTGCGGTGAGATAGAAATAAATTTGTATCATCAGCGAAACAAATAAAAGAAAAAATCTGTGACGAATTTTGGAGATCGTTGATGTACAGGATGAATAAAAGTGGGCCAAGAAGAGAACCCTGGGGGACACCGCAAGAAGTTGACGTCATACCTGACTCATAGCCATTTATATAAACAAATTGTTTTCTGTTTGTGAGATAGTCTTTAAACCACTCTAAAGCCCTCCCACGGATACCGTAATGGCTTAACTTATAATGCAAAATTTGATGGTCAATGGTATCAAAAGCCTTCGAAAAATCGAGAAAAACACCGATGGTGTGGGAAGCATCATCTAAAGCATGAGCTACTTTATCAATGAAGGCTAATAATGCGTGAGTTGTGCTATGCTGTTTTCTGAATCCAAATTGGAAATTAGAAAGAATATTGCAATTAACAAGAAATCTAAGAGTTCGTTTATAAACAAGCCTTCAAGAATTTTTGAGACTGAGGTTAAGAGAGATATCGGGCGATAATTGCTCACAAATTCTTTTGGACCCTTTTTGTATATGGGAACAACTCGAGCGATTTTCATATTATCTGGGACTTTGCCACTAGATAAAGATTGATTGAAAATATAAGTGAGTGGAGAAATTATTTCATTTATTATATTCTTCAGAAGAAAAGCCGAAATACCATCATTACCTATACTTTTCTTAATATTTAGGTTATCAACAATTTCTTTGATTTCTTCTTCAACAATAGGAATGAAAAACATGGTTTGTACATTCCTGTCTTTTAAAAAAGAATGAAAAGTTGTCTGGGTATTTGGTATTTTGCTAGCAAGATCAGGTCCTAAGTTAACAAAGTAATCATTGAATACATCGGCCATTTCCTGTGGATCATCAACTTGATGACCGTCATTCAAAATATGAGTAGGGGAATTTGTAACAGTGCTAGATTTCAAAGCTGTGTTTATCACCCTCCACGTACTCTTAATGTCGAACTTGCATTTTTCAAACTGATTTGCAAAATACAGTTGCTTGGCTAAGCGCAACGAAGAAGTAAGTACATTGCGGTAACGAATATAACGGGATTTGGTTACATCATTCGGAGATTTTCGGTATCTGTAAAACAATTTATTCTTCCTATTGATAGACCTAAGTAGGGACTTTGAAATCCATGGTTGTTTTGGTACTCTCTTATAATTCGATCTGAATCGTCTAAATAAGGGTATATAAACATTACACATATTTATAAGGATGTTCATAAAAACATCAAAGGACGAATTTTCATTTCTTTGGTTATAAACAGAGGACCAATCAACTGACCTCAATCCCTCTCTAAGTCTATCAAGATTACATTCGGACATATCACGAGAACCTGAATTAAGGGTTGGCATTTTCCTAATAGAAAACTGTGGTACAAGCGCATATATCGGGAAATGATCGGTGATATCAGAAACTACAATACCAGAAGTAACATCAGTAAAAACATTATTAACGAATATATTATCAATGAGAGTAGAAGTAGCATCAGATATCCGAGTAGGTTTCCTGATAAGAGGAATGAAGGATTTTGACAACATGAAATTAAGAAAATCTTGACTGCATAAAGCGTCATTACAATTTAAAAGATTTATATTAAAATCACCCATAATGAAGCATGTCTTAGTATCAAAATAATCATTAGAGAGAAGATTGTGAAACCGCTCAGTGAATTCATTAAGGTTGGAATGCGGAGGTCTATAAATTTCCCCAAAAATGATATTCCCCTTAGTAGGGGTCATGACCTCAATAAAAATACTCTCAAGGCATTCAGACATGATACAATATTCATTTAACAGTTTATGGTTTAAATTTTGCGTGACGTAAAAACCAACACCACCACCTCTTTTAGTAATCCTGTTGTTGGTAACTAATTTAAAACCGTCTATGGTAAATAGAGAAATATTATTATATGCAAATAAGGGCAATCTATACTTTGTCGGAAATGAAATATATGAAATGAAATATATGAAATGAAGAGAATAGTCGCTAAGACGCTATAGCAGTGCTGAAATGTTTCATTTTTGTATGGGTATGAAGTGATAAGACAAAGTATTGTATTATGTGCAAGGCGTTGGCAGAAATATAATCATTCGTCTCTCAGTTAGACGAATTCCTCTGAATCCGCCAATTTGTCAACTATAGAAAATTTGAATTCTTTTTTCTTAGTAGCACCATAAAAATGCAAAAAGGGAGAAAGAAAAGGAAATTCAATTTGCATCTACAAGAAACGTGATGGAAAGGTTAGAATCAAAGAGAAAGAAAAAAATGAAGAATATGCTCGTACCTCGGTGTTATAAGTGAGAGAAATCCTTAAACATTCCGAAAGAATACTCGCGGGTAAGTCCCTTTGAGCTTGTGGGATATAGCGACTTGTTGTTTGTGTTTGCGTGTGATTTCTTGTAAACTTCTCGTAACATTTAAACATACGATCACTTCAATTCAAAGAAATTAGACAGTTTACTTACGGTCAGAATCATCAAGGTCCGGATCCTGAGTTGATCGGCGAAAATTAAACGAACAAACAAACAAATAAAGGGAAGAATGTTGAGAAGGTAATAATATAGCTGGATCCTGTGTTATCATAATCGTTAACCCCTTTTGAATCAGGACATGAAGTTTTCAAAATACAAACTATTCAACGCTTATATGGTAATCTACTCATTTTGAATGAGAAGAAGAATGTTTATTTCTCTGATGCCAAAACTTCATATGCCATATGACTTATGAAAAAGGACAATGTTTTGATATGATCAACAAAATCCAGAAATTAAAAAAATAATAAATTTCCTTCCTTGAAGCTCATTTTATTAAGGAAATCGTATAGTTTTGGTTGAGACCTAACTTCAGCTTTCTAACATATGTTGGTGGCTGAAATATCCCCCCCCCCAAAAAAAAAGCAATCCTAATAAAAGGTGGGACCCACCTTTTATTAGGATCGCTTTGTTTTGCTTTTTTTGTTTTGATGTCTCAGCCATTCCAAAACCTATTTTCATCTAATAAACTTTTGATTCCCTTAGAATTGTATGCACTGTAGTATTTCATATGGTTTCTTGGTATCTCGTAAAAAGTTAAAAGCCCAAACCTCATCTCAACCAATACTATCATCCCTTTAATATTAGATTGAAATAATTCACTGGCATCAATCTATTAACCACATCATACCTACAGACGGTTATGAGTAGCCTATCATTTTCTCATGTTCTCGGAGGTATTATTATTTTCTTCTTAATCATTCATCCTTGCACTTTACCCCCTCCCCTCGAAAAAAAAATATATATATACATAGAAGACATGATTACAACAATCTATATTCATATATTTATATTTGCCGATTTATCTCACTGATCATCCTACAGAATTGCATAAATCCAATCCATCAAGATATTATCTAAATGCGCCAAGGTGTTAACCGGAAAAACCTCACAGCTTTCCCGAGACAAAACGTCACTGGTAATTACATGAACAAATTAAATGATGGCTGTCATGGCATCAGATTGTAATACTTATACGATGAAGGTTTCTAATGCAGCAGATCTTTTTAAAAAAAAACTGCTAAAGCACTCACCATGGTTGAAGTCGTCGACAGAACGTTTCAAAGCGGTAGAGTTCAAGTTACGAAAAAGGAGACAAGCTGATTGATTGTTTGTGCAACTTCCTAGGTATGAAAGCGACTCTCTCTGTCCTGCTGTCCATGCCGTGTCCCTGATACAGTGGTTTTCATTCATCCATGGAAAAGTTGAAATCTATAAGAGGAGTCATAACACAATATAAACAGCTTTGATGCAAAACTTACGACTAGGTTATATTGTTCTCTCAGTAGTATGACGTCTTCTTTCGAAGAATCCTTCGAACTATCAAATATGTAGGTATCACTGTTCCACCCCTCCCTATATAACGATGTGGCTAGCGGGCCGTTTCAATGAAGTGACTTCAAAGATGGACTAAGGCATTTATACTGTGAAGATATTACCGAAGTTTTGTGACTGACTTTGCAGTTCGCCCCTGAAAAATGCTCACAAGTGAACCGACCTGTTCCTAATTCCATGCATTTGACAATATTGTTTTGGAAAACCGCTGCTTTGCGCCCAAAAAACCTGCTGTCAATGATATTAGCTCCTAATCTCAACGTTGATCCAATCTCTGATCTCCTACGTGCAGACAAACAGAAAATCGCGTCCACCCAGCAAGAGCATGTAAGAGCAGAATAATCAGATAGGAGGCTCACGCCACCGAATATGAGCTGTGAACACTGTGAGCACTGGACGCGGCTGGGCATGCGCCACGCGAGGTTCAATGAGCGGTTAAGGTGAAAATACATAACAATCATGTTCAAATCGGCTTTAATGGCAGAAGTTAAAAGGAAGTCCCATCCTGATTTCACTGTCTATTGCGTCAAATGAGACATGAGAAACAGAGAAGTAAATCACTGAAATTTCGCGGAAAATCGGGCCTAGATAAGCAGTTTACAATTGCAACATTCTACAGAGTAAGACAAGTTGGCAAATTTGTGTTTTATGTTGGTTTGGACAGCTCTCCATATTTTGTTTTCAACACACATTTCACAAATTTCTTTTTTTTTTTTCTTAAACGTTCGGGCGTTAACAGAAATTATCCTTTGAGGTACGCATGCAAAAGCAAACTTGAGAAATTAGATTTAACATGTTACCAGTGCAGCGAGACGGACTTGCGTCTGAATGATCATTCATTTTCATTCATTAAAGTAATACTGGATTTGACCAGCAATGATTGCTTTCCTTCAATTACTTGATAGCTTATCAACATGTACGAACTAATCATAAACGAAGGCGTTAACAGAACTTTAAGAAAGGGTGAGTTCAATGTGCGAAAAAGGAGACACACTGAATCATTTTTATTGCTCAATTTCCTCAGATTCTCTTCGTCGGATTGCGCAATGGACGTGTAGAGGGTTGTCAGGTTGCGCAACCACCGACTCTGCTTTCCATCTTGTTTTTCTTCCGGTCTTTCTGATCCTTGCCTACTAGTATCTATTAAAAGGTTTGTATAAACTGAGTCACATCATAGTTTTTCCTCATATCTTACTATCAATTGATATTGTCCCAATGTAAAGCTTGATCTTACTTGGGAGCATTCCCTGTTACTGAAAACAAAAATCCACTGCTGCCGATATTTCACTTCATTTATTTCATTCTCATGTTTTTTCTTCCAACAAAACATAACACAAAGTAAAGACATGGCCAGCGAGCAATGTTCGATCAAAATGGTTTTAAAGATGCACTTAAGAGGTAGAATTAACCAGAATCCCAGAGATTTCATAAACATTGGACCTAGAATATGTTTTTTTTTTAATTAAGGGTTCTATTGTTTTCATGAATCAATGATACAAGCAATGACCACATTTGTTGATTGGTTGTGGAGATAATGCATAGCTTAATAAGTGTTCAAAATAATTGACCTGCACACAAATCTTTGCTGAAATTTCCCTTTGAAACGCGAAATTTCGCATCAGCTTTGATTAAGGTGTTTTGGTAACCTTGCAATGCGAACTTGAATAGGAGAAAGAATCATTGTTGTGTTCACTGAACTATTAACCAAAAACGTTTTGTGGGGATATCTGCATGTGTGCGTGTGTGTGTGTGTGTGTGTAGGTAGGTATGTGTATGTGTCGAGATGTGTGTAGCGGGCCTGACATGCAAGGTAGCGTTTGTTGTGATTTCGATCAAGTTGAACTAAAGCTAAGTGGGGTGGCAGGCATTTCGCTGTAAGCTGGAATAAGGCGAATTTCACTGCCCACAACTATTTTGGAGCTTCAGCGCTGTTATTAATTTTCAAAACTTAATAATTTGCATTATCAAATAGAGAGTAAAACTTTGCTCACCTGAAGCGCAGCCTGGGAATGATAACCCATTAATTTGTATCGAAATCCTATCTATATTCGAAACTTTCATTATCGATTGGTTGATGTATACTTTCTGGTAGGATGCGGCATTTGAAAACAAATCCATATTCGGGCTGGATGAGCTTAAAGACAAAGTTCTATAATGTTCATGCCTCTTGCAAAATACACAAAAAGGAAAACATTATCTTTTTTTCTCTTTCTTTTTCTTTTTTGTTGGTTTTGTTGTAAAGAACGTGGGTGGCTGTCGCTGCCAGAATCCATAGAGATAATGCAAATTTCCTTCCTGACGGATATAGGACCCTGAACAGCCGCTGAATGAATTTCGATTAGTTTGATACATGCAGGGTTAACAGGATGAACTTGCTTAATGGCACATGAAAGTTATAGTCATATTCCGAAAGAATACACGGTATACAGCGCTTACATGGGCGGCAGAACGGAAGGGGGTTGGGGGCTACAGCCCTCCTCCCATATTAACACATAGGCCTACCCACAGAGTTTTGGCTCTTCAAAAAAAAAAATAGAGAAAAAGAAATCATAACAAAGCCCATAATATGCTGAGGGTTCGGTTTGGGGATAAGGAGACTACTAGAGTTTATGACACCAGGACAACAAATTAAACAAAAATAACAGAAGAATTCCTTTAAAAAAAAAAACATCATTTTTCATTTGAATTACATATTCCATCTGTTTGTTACTCACATTATGTTAAGGGTATGTCATTCCCCATACTTTCTGAAAGAGGTGAGTCAAGTGCTCTTGGCATTAAGGTAGAAAAGTGAAAGTATGTTCAATTTTCTTTATCTTTTCTTTATATTGTTGTCCACACATGATGTCATAAACTGAAGTAATCTCCTTATCCAGTCATTACAACACCAAAATTTCAGAAATTCATAACTTTTGCATCGATTGTCCGATTTTCCTCAAACTTTCACTGATGTGTTCTGATAATGTTGCTGCTTTCACTCAATCTACGTTGCTCTTTGGGTTAAGTTGGTTTTAGCTGTACTTTGTTTTCGGTTGTCATGGACACGTGTTAAACATGGGACAAGCGTTTCCGGCTCACTTGAATTAATGTTGATGGACAATCAACGCTTCCCTGACGGCCTCAGGAATAACACTTTAATCTTCGAGAGAGAGATATAACAAAACGCCCAAATTGAAATAATGCTCGACACTGGTGATAAACATATGAAGACATGAATATAAGAACCACCCAAGTCCAATTTTTGGCCAAATTCAGTTTGACATGGGAAATTGTAGCTTATGCATGGACTCATCTTGTGTATGAATGATAAATCCTAATTACCCCCGGAAGTGCCTGAAATGAATGAGTTAAATCTTATATTAATGTCAGAATGAAGGACTTGGGTCATTCTAACATTCATATTATAGCGCCCTCTCTCATCCTTCTCTCGTCTCTATAGCAGAATATCATGTATATGAATCAAAGAACGACCCAAGTCCATATGAATCAAAGAACGACCCAAGTCCACCACACAAAATGGCCTCTCCACAATTAATGTAAATGTTAATTGTCATAATAATATATGTTCTAATTTAAATGTTGCCTTCCCATCACAGTTAAATAGAATATTATTGGACAAATAAAAAAGATATGAAGTTTTTATTAGTTCACTCGAAATGGTCTTCCATGGACTTGGGTCGTTCTTATATTCATATACTCATATGGATTTAATGCATTTATGGTTTAAAAAAAACACGCACACTTGATAAACAATATTGACCTGATAAGTAAAAGTTTGTATCATTACAAAGGGAAAACATCCTACTTTGACATTGTTCCCGCACTGTCGATATACATGCTGGCAGTGTATGGAGACGGTAAAAGCAGACCTTTCCTATGCATGACACCAGCTCCCGTGGGTTCATGTACTTGATCACAATAATGAACAGGGCAGGTTAACACAGTCATGACAGTTGTTACCCGTGAAATCATTGCCAGAACAATTTTTGCGTGTCTTGTATACAAAGTTCTTTTTGTTCCTTGTTTGCTTGTTGTTTGATGATTGATTGGGTTTTTGTGTGTGTGTGAGTGTGTTTGTTTGTTTGTTTTTTGTTTGTGTGTTTGTTTAATCTTCTTTTGTAGTGAGCGAAAATGTACAG
The DNA here is from genome assembly GCF_040938485.1 of Diadema antillarum. Taxonomy (NCBI): domain Eukaryota; kingdom Metazoa; phylum Echinodermata; class Echinoidea; order Diadematoida; family Diadematidae; genus Diadema; species Diadema antillarum. The sequence goes on along the minus strand of NW_027271014.1, from coordinate 66,688 downwards.
GCTTATGTTCTTGAACAAAATTGTTGTGTGCTTTGTCCTTCTTAGCGCAAATGTAAACACGGTTTCGTTAGAAGACAGGGATGATGGCAGGACCCTGGCATGGGAAGGTCGTGGGAAACTGAGTACTTACAGAACCCCCCCCCCCCCCTTGGTTGATATTGATAGGCCTACCATAACGTTGTTGTTGTTGTTGTCAATCTAAAGAAAGAAAGGAGAGAAAAAATGGGGCCCTATTTTACAAACAATTTGCCCCATAGATCAAATACACGACACAAAATTAATAACAGCATTATTATCTATGACGATGCATGACTGTATGATTCATGGTGATTTTCGTATACTACTATGTACAATGTATTTTGTTTTGCTTGTCAGCCAATGAAACCCTAAAAAATGGGAAAAAAATTTAACAATCGCACGGTAGTTTTTGTTTGTGTGTTTTTTTGCCCCCCCCCCCCCCCCCCCCCCCCCCCAACTCCTCCCTGACAGAATTTTCCTGGATCCGCCCCTGGCGGTGGGCACTGCCAATTATTTTACAAAATTATTTTTTTTATAAATACTTGATGCCAATTCTTGCATTCGTCTTTTTTGCTCGCATAGGTCCTACTCAAGCAATAGAAACCACTCATGACTATGGTATCATGTCTCGTTATCCCCCTAGGTTTTTGTTGTTGTTGTTCTGTTGTACAACAATGAAATCTGTAAAATTGACGGTAGGCCTATACTCCGTTTTTATGTGAATTGTAATTTTTCATCTATTTTTGTTTCATATGAAAATGATTGGTTAGGGTATATGTGAAAAATGAAGCTGTAGCCAAGAACAATGGAATCAAAGCTCAAATTCAAGCTGAGAGAAATAATGAACGTTTTGTCCTTACAGGCCTACTCAATCGGTCCAAATGTCAGGTGACGTGTACTGGTATACGTTGTGACGTGTCTTTTTCTCGTGAGGGCGACATTTCAGAGGATTAGAGTCAAAATGGCGACGCCCACGTAAGGTTGTGACTGGAATGCACAGCGTGTGATCTTCCCAATTTCTAACGTACGCGGTCTCAGTTGTGAAAGCATGATTTCTATTCCAGTTTATCAATGAATGTTATTTCTTCTCAGAAACAAGTGCAGTTTTTAATTCCTTTTCAAGGAAATTAACAATACAAACCGCAGGACAAGTCCTTTCTGCGTTTCGAGTGTGTGCGTGAACGTCGGACGCCGGCCCGCTTTTCCCACGTCCACACACGGCACGGCGAATCATGGGCGTTGAGAGTAGTGCACTCGCGGGCTGCACCCTCGAGGACCCGCTTCCCGATACAGCCTCCACTCAGCACCAGGACTGGAAAATTCATCCAGCAAAACGTTCAGATGGATCTCGGGTTTCGGTTTTCATTCACAAACACGACGAGGAAGGGAAACATGAGCAAATATACCAACATGCTGCTAAGGTAAATCAATGATGTGTAAAAACTGTAATTCCAGGAATACAAGGCCAAGGCCAAACTGCCTTGCCAAGGGCTAAGGCAAGGGGTCATGTTGACCGAAAGATAGGTCTGTATGAAGTGTATCTGGTCGTCGGGGAAATGTTCCGCGGAGACTGCGTCTGACTTCACGGATCCCCTCCTAGATCCTACCTCCTTATTCAGAGGAGAGTGATAACGTCAAAAAATATAAATAAATAAAAGACTCCTCTGCTTCAGACAGACAGATCTTTCTGTCTAACATGTTAGCGCTAGGGCGGCCTAGCCATGCCCTAGGCTAGGGGTCATGTCGCTGAGGATGACGTCTGGTCGGGCTAGAAGTAGAAACCGATCCGGTACACACTAAACACAGTGTAGATCAACAAATAGACCCTTCACTGCAAGTACTAGTACCAATGTAAACATAGATCTAGACAACCCTACATGTACAAAATGTAGATCTACTAGTCTACTTCATTGTCTTCAAATTTACTTTGAGTCGAATGTTAGCCAGTTCCAATACAGTAGTTGTGCTTTGGATACTATGTTTAAAAATCAATCAAAAAAACAATTTTAAATTTAGAGGGTAAATGAAAGTGACCATTCTTCACATTGAAGGCTGTGTCACCAATTTAGACCTTGGAATCTACAGCATTTAATTAATGTACTTTCATATCCTTGAAGATATTTCAAATTCCATGAACCAAATTACACCAGAATTACATTATTAGTAGGCCCTATACAGACTATACTCAGTATTGAATTTAAAATAGCTTGATATTTCCAAACGCTTACATGAATTTGAAACAAATTGATTGTCTGAACTGTCAATATCGACATTGACTTTCAAGTCGTTGCTCAAAACAAACTTACTCTTCACAAAAGATCATATTGTGTGGTGCCTGCGTGATCTGAAACTGAAGTTAGCCATTTACTATTACCGATACGCAACATATGTCTTTCAAGTAAAGTTTAAACAACGCGGGAACTGAAAATCAATGGCGAGTTGAAAGACGCTGGTTGAGAAGTATGTATATTGTCTGTGTATGATCATGTGAATTCTACTTGCTGCATTTCTTATTTGATCTTGTCATATCATCTCAGTCATTTGCCAATGATTTTTTGCTCTTGGTTATGTGACAAAATTCCAAACATCAGGTTGATAAGATGATGTTCAGGTGAAATCAAGATACAGTGTACCGTATCGTCAAGTGAATTATCTCTTACTTCCCTTGCCTTTGCAGCAACTGAAGGTCCTTCGCCACCCGACCATCCTGAAATTTTTTGCATCGTGCAACAACGTGGACAGCACCTTCTTGATCACCGAGCAAGTGAAGCCCCTGGAGCTGGTCATTGAGATGCTGAGTCCGGAAGAAATCTGCGCTGGCATCTACAATGTGGTGGAAGCCCTGAGCTTTCTGCATGACAGAGTAAGCAGCCAGTTTTTAGAAGTCTCACAGGTGTCAGAGTTTGCATTGTATGGAATGAAAGCGAGGCCCAAGCAAAAGCCAGACATCATAGTATTGGCAAGTAAATGCAGTTAATATGTAAGGAGGCAAGATGTACCACTGTATGTTCTTAGCTTAAGTTGAAATTTTTTGTGAAATATTTTCATTTGTGTGTGTGTGTGTGTGTGTACACATCACTCGGATTAAGTTTCACGTTGCCTTAATTACTTTCGAAGTTTAGATTATTAATATTGAGTGATCTATTCATCATGTTTGAATATGTGCAGATATTTACCTCTTAATCAGGGTCGATGTCATTTTTTATCATTACCAACTTTATTGTGTTATGTTTCCACAGTTGAAATATTTATAATTATAACTAATATGTAACTTATTTGTTTGACTTGAACTAGGTGTGAGATGATTATCAAAAGGTTGTGATGTCTTTTTGTTTACCTTTGTGATATATTCAGGGTGGAGTGTCACACAATAATGTGTGTCTGTCATCTATCTATGTGAGCAGCGGTGATGGAGGCTGGAGACTTGGGGGCATGGAGCATCTATGCAAATTTGAGGATGCCACTCTTCAGGTGAGCACCATGAATGACAGGAATTTCCTGTCAAAGGAGTGTGGGCATAGTGATCACATTAGGTCAGTGCCAGATTTTAACATTTTAGATGTGTTTTTATTTATTTATTTATTTATTTATTTATTTATTTATTCATTTATTTATTCATGTATCCATTCATTCATTCATTCATTCATTCATTCATTCATTTATTTCTGTTTAGATATATTTAGGTTATCAGATGGTTTCTAGTGTTACCATTACTTATATTCGTTCACCTAAATACCATGGTTTATGTTCCATCTTTTCAGTTTCTGGTGCAGAGCAGACCGCTAAGGAATTCCCAAGCCATACCTCCTGAAGAGAAAGTTGAAGGAATCAAGACATCAGTCGGGCCTAGCATAGGTCATGCTCGGGATGCATATGGATTTGGGGTTTTGGCTCTCACTCTCTTGGAATATCTAGGTGACTTAGGTAAGCTTGTCTCCCTAGCCCATGTCCTTACAAACAATGTAATTTTTATGAACAAAACCTCAACATGCAAAGTCTGCCAGGAATTAAATCACAGAAATCAAAGCAACATATTATTAGAAATGCAAGCAGAATCAGGTATATAATTGTGAACAATTTGAAATCCTTGTTTTCGGATAACATTGAGTACGAAGTAACTGTTGTGGCTTTGCTGCTATTAAAGACATTACTAGTTAAAAGGTCTCGCCGTATCATAAAATATTAAAAATATTATTCTGAGTTAAATGACTTTCTTTGTACAGTAAACTCTCATTATAATGAAGTCTTCGGGACCAACAGTTTTCTTTTGTTATATCCAGATTTCACTATAACCGAACAAATAAACAGTTAAACGCATGGAGCAGATAATGAGGCAGCCTGAATTTTTACATCTTTGTAACTCGAATTTCGTTATAACTATGTTCAAGAAAGATTTGCGGTGACACCATGTGTATGTAGTCCTTAATCGGATCGCTGTTTGGCAGAAGAGCCTAGAAAGAGGAGAAACGAAGAGGGAAGCGACATATGGGGGTTGTGAGGAGGGCAGAAAGTGAAGAGTGGGAGACAGTAATGGGCTAGAGGTTGAAGTTGCACTAGTGGAGACGGTAGAGAAAGGAACACAGAGAGTGGTAAGGAAGAATAGTGTGAGAATCAAGTAGGATGTTCGGACATCGTTGGAAGGGGAAAGATGAAATAGAAGGGAAGAGGAAGAGGAAGGAGTTGAATGTTGGAGAATCATGGAGATAGGAGAGAGCAGTAAAGATTCATCAAACCAAGAGAAGAAAAACGAAGTCGGCGAACAGTGTGACTATGGAATGCGGAATCAATGGAGAAAGGACGAATAATCCCTCGAAGGAAGGGTAAGTAGAGGAGAGATGAGAATATGTTGATAGAAGGGAGATAGAGAGAGAGAGAGAGAGAGAGAGGCGGGGGGGGGGGGACAAAGAAAAGAAGTAGAAAAGAACAAATTGAAATTCAATACGTAAATCAGAGGGAGCTAGTATGGATCCTAGAATGAAATGCTGCTGAGAGGGAGAAAAAAAAAAAATGGAAAGGAAAATTGATGACAGTTAAGTCCTGAAAAGGTTCCTGTGGGAGAAAAGCAAAAATAAGAAATCAAAATGAGGTTAAAGTGTAGACCTGAGGAGAGAAGACAAGAGAAATAACCTGTGGAGAAATGTGTAAATTAAGTAGTGGTCCTGAAAAGGACCGTTGGGTTGTATGGAAGGAAGAAATAAAACAAAAAGAAGAAAGAAGAGAAGAGAACAGAAAAGAAAAGAAAAGATAAGTAGTGTAGAAACAAACAAAAGTGTAAGAGAGAGAGAGAGAGGAAAGAGAAATGAAACACTGAGTAAAGGTGCTAGTGAAAGTAGCGCAAGAAATCTAGTTATAAGAATAACTAGGAGAACCGAGGAACTTGACGTTTCGGGCAGATTGACTGTCCTTCGTCAGAAGTGAAGCGTGATCGGAGAAGAGGCGGGCTATATATGGAGAATGCGGACCTAGAAGGAAGTGGTCGGTTGAGGCGGGCTCGCAGGCAAGCTGAGCGTCGACTGTTGGTGGAGTGTTGCGGTCGTTGATGCGTTCTATTGTTCTCGGAGTGTGTTGATGGCGGAGTATATCTGTGAGAGCTAACTTGGCTGTTAGTAGGTCGTGGCCGGAGATTGGAGTCCGGGTTAGTGGTTGGGGTGGACGCCGGTGGTGTGGATGACTTGTGTCGGTGAGGGCGTCTTCTCGAACCAGCGATAGGTGTGGTCGTGAGTGGGAGGCGCGGTTGACGTCGTGGGCGCTGTTGTGAAGAGGTGGGGGAAGAGATATGAGAGGAAGAAGTAGAGGGGGGAATGTGCTGTGGAGAGAGTGTGTTGTTGTTGTTGTCATTGTTGGTGTTCGATGGTTTGTTGATGAGAGGGAGCCAGATGTTGTTGATGTGGAGTCCAGTATCCTGTGTAACAGTGTCGTGTGTGTGAATTTCTATGGCTTCTCTGATGCGTCGTGTGTTCCAGTTTTTGATGGATGTGATGAGTTTGCTGTCTTCCCAGTTGATGCGATGTTCCGACTGTTGAGCGTGTTTCACGATGGCTGACTTTTCCCATTCCGAACGTCTGTAGCATGTTTTGTGTTCTTTCAGTCTGGTCTCTAGCGATCTCCCTGTTTCACCTATGTAGACTTTGCCGCATTCGCAAGGGATACGGTAGACACCTGGTTGTTTGTGTTTGGGGTGCTTGTCTTTGTGTGAGTGCAATGAATTGTGAAGTTTGTTGGAAGATGTATGACGGACCTGGATGTTGGCGGACTTGAAGATGCGTTGTAGTTTGTGCGAGGTGGCGCCGAGGTAGGGAAGATTTACAGTTGTGATGGGCTGTTCCTTGGCTGCTTGGTTGGGATGAGAAGGTGCCTGAGTGTTGATTTTGTGCTTGGGGTATTGGTTGATAGTGGTGAGTGTGTCTGTGATATGTTCGAGTTCTTGTCGAAGATGTTCTTTGTCGCTGATTTGATGAGCACGTCGGACGAGAGCGTTCGGTACTGACTGGCGGAATGCTGGATGATGGAAGGAGCGGTAGTGAAGATATCTGTCAGTGTGAGTGGGTTTGCGGTAGACCTGGTGAGAGAAAGTGCCAGCGTTGGTCTTTGTGACGAGAACATCGAGGAAGGGGAGAGAATGATTGTGTTCCGTTTCCACTGTGAATGAGATGTTGGAGTGTTGTTCGTTGAGGTGTGAGAGGAAGTCGTCCAGTTGATCTGCTTGGTGTGGCCAGATGGTGAAGATGTCGTCGACATACCGGAGCCAGAGTGAAGGTTTGTGTTGTGCTGTGGCTAGTGCGTGGCTTTCGAAATGTTCCATGTAGATGTTAGCAATGATCGGTGAGAGGGGGGAGCCCATGGCTGCGCCTTGTTGCTGTTTGTAGTGTGTGTCCCTCCATCGGAAGGAGGTAGAATTGAGACATGTGAGGAGGAGGTCGTGTATCTGTTGTGGTGTGAGTTGTGTTCTGGAAGAAAGAGAAGGGTCATCGGTGAGACGTTGTTTGATGATGTCACAGGCTTCGTTGACAGGAACGCTGGTGAAGAGTGATTCTACATCAAAGCTGACGAGGGTGTCTGTAGGGTTGATGATGGTTTGAGAGAGAATGTCAATGAAGTGTTTGGAATTGTTAATGTGGTGTTCTGTGTTGCCAACGAGTGGCTGTAGAATGTCTGACAGGTGTTTGGCTGTTTCGTAGCAGGGGGAACCTCGTGTAGAAATGATGGGGCGGAGAGGCACTGATGGCTTGTGAATTTTGGGTTGCCCGAAGAGGATGGGACATCTGCTGGAAGAGGCACGGAGTCTGAAATAAAGCTGTTGAGGAAGGGCATTGGATCGATGAAGTTCGAGGAGCTTGGCGTTGAGTTTCCTCTCGGTGGCAGGAGTCGGGTCACGTTTCAGTTCGGTGTATGTGGGGGTGTGGAGGATGTCTTGTATCTTTTGTTCGTATTGTGTTTTGTCCATGACGACCGTGGCGTTGCCTTTGTCTGCTTGAATGATATGGATGGATGCGTTGCTTTGTAGAGTCTTCACCGCTGTTCGTTCTTCTTTGTTGAGGTTGGGCTGCGGTGGCTTGGCTGTGGAGAGAGCTTGAGTAACAAGGAGTCGAATGTTGTCGGCTGCGGCTTTGTTCAGGTATCTGAGCTTGGGTTCCGTTTGTTGTATGATTTCTGTGAAAGGAATCTTCTTGGGTGGTGTTGCGAAGTTAAGCCCTAGGGATAACACGTTGTGTTCGGCTTGTGTGAGGTTGTGCTGGCTTAAATTGACAACGGTGTTACGGGCGGCGGGCGGCTTGTCTCGTGTGTATGTACGGGTATGGCTGTTATGTAGTGTGTTGAACTTCCGTATCTGCTTGTCTCTGGTGTGGAGAAATGTGGTCCTTGCTGTGTGAGAGTTGAAGGTCTGTATCTTCTGGAGGTCAGCAGGATGTAGTGTTTGTGACAAGTGTGTTTGTGAGGTGTTGATTTGTTGATCGATTGTGTGAAGTTCTTGTCGAGTATGGGCTATGCGTTCTCTGGTGAGGGAGAGGCCGGCTTGATGAAGAATACGTCGAGCACGTGGAGTATGTATGGTTGATTTCAGCTGTAGACCAGGAGGGATGATACTGTGATCTCGGCATCTTTTCAGAAAGGTGAGATGATTGGAGAGTTTAGATTGTTTGACTAGGTTCCGTTGAAGTAGGCGAGAAGATCGTTGAGTTTGCTCCCCGTAGAGCTCGGTTATGTGTTGTTTGAAGGTTTGCATGGTGAAGTAAATGAGGAAGAAAGATTTGCGGTGACACCATGTGTATGTAGTCCTTAATCGGATCGCTGTTTGGCAGAAGAGCCTAGAAAGAGGAGAAACGAAGAGGGAAGCGACATATGGGGGTTGTGAGGAGGGCAGAAAGTGAAGAGTGGGAGACAGTAATGGGCTAGAGGTTGAAGTTGCACTAGTGGAGACGGTAGAGAAAGGAACACAGAGAGTGGTAAGGAAGAATAGTGTGAGAATCAAGTAGGATGTTCGGACATCGTTGGAAGGGGAAAGATGAAATAGAAGGGAAGAGGAAGAGGAAGGAGTTGAATGTTGGAGAATCATGGAGATAGGAGAGAGCAGTAAAGATTCATCAAACCAAGAGAAGAAAAACGAAGTCGGCGAACAGTGTGACTATGGAATGCGGAATCAATGGAGAAAGGACGAATAATCCCTCGAAGGATTAATAATATGTTGATAGAAGGGAGATAGAGAGAGAGAGAGAGAGGCCCTCGAATAATAGTATGGATCCTAGAATGAAATGCGAGGGATTATTCGTCCTTTCTCCATTGATTCCGCATTCCATAGTCACACTGTTCGCCGACTTCGTTTTTCTTCTCTTGGTTTGATGAATCTTTACTGCTCTCTCCTATCTCCATGATTCTCTACACAACATTCAACTCCTTCCTCTTCCTCTTCCCTTCTATTTCATCTTTCCCCTTCCAACGATGTCCGAACATCCTACTTGATTCTCACACTATTCTTCCTTACCACTCTCTGTGTTCCTTTCTCTACCGTCTCCACTAGTGCAACTTCAACCTCTAGCCCATTACTGTCTCCCACTCTTCACTTTCTGCCCTCCTCACAACCCCCATATGTCGCTTCCCTCTTCGTTTCTCCTCTTTCTAGGCTCTTCTGCCAAACAGCGATCCGATTAAGGACTACATACACATGGTGTCACCGCAAATCTTTCTTCCTCATTTACTTCACCATGCAAACCTTCAAACAACACATAACCGAGCTCTACGGGGAGCAAACTCAATGATCTTCTCGCCTACTTCAACGGAACCTAGTCAAACAATCTAAACTCTCCAATCATCTCACCTTTCTGAAAAGATGCCGAGATCACAGTATCATCCCTCCTGGTCTACAGCTGAAATCAACCATACATACTCCACGTGCTCGACGTATTCTTCACCAAGCCGGCCTCTCCCTCACCAGAGAACGCATAGCCCATACTCGACAAGAACTTCACACAATCGATCAACAAATCAACACCTCACAAACACACTTGTCACAAACACTACATCCTGCTGACCTCCAGAAGATACAGACCTTCAACTCTCACACAGCAAGGACCACATTTCTCCACACCAGAGACAAGCAGATACGGAAGTTCAACACACTACATAACAGCCATACCCGTACATACACACGAGACAAGCCGCCCGCCGCCCGTAACACCGTTGTCAATTTAAGCCAGCACAACCTCACACAAGCCGAACACAACGTGTTATCCCTAGGGCTTAACTTCGCAACACCACCCAAGAAGATTCCTTTCACAGAAATCATACAACAAACGGAACCCAAGCTCAGATACCTGAACAAAGCCGCAGCCGACAACATTCGACTCCTTGTTACTCAAGCTCTCTCCACAGCCAAGCCACCGCAGCCCAACCTCAACAAAGAAGAACGAACAGCGGTGAAGACTCTACAAAGCAACGCATCCATCCATATCATTCAAGCAGACAAAGGCAACGCCACGGTCGTCATGGACAAAACACAATACGAACAAAAGATACAAGACATCCTCCACACCCCCACATACACCGAACTGAAACGTGACCCGACTCCTGCCACCGAGAGGAAACTCAACGCCAAGCTCCTCGAACTTCATCGATCCAATGCCCTTCCTCAACAGCTTTATTTCAGACTCCGTGCCTCTTCCAGCAGATGTCCCATCCTCTTCGGGCAACCCAAAATTCACAAGCCATCAGTGCCTCTCCGCCCCATCATTTCTACACGAGGTTCCCCCTGCTACGAAACAGCCAAACACCTGTCAGACATTCTACAGCCACTCGTTGGCAACACAGAACACCACATTAACAATTCCAAACACTTCATTGACATTCTCTCTCAAACCACCATCAACCCTACAGACACCCTCGTCAGCTTTGATGTAGAATCACTCTTCACCAGCGTTCCTGTCAACGAAGCCTGTGACATCATCAAACAACGTCTCACCGATGACCCTTCTCTTTCTTCCAGAACACAACTCACACCACAACAGATACACGACCTCCTCCTCACATGTCTCAATTCTACCTCCTTCCGATGGAGGGACACACACTACAAACAGCAACAAGGCGCAGCCATGGGCTCCCCCCTCTCACCGATCATTGCCAACATCTACATGGAACATTTCGAAAGCCACGCACTAGCCACAGCACAACACAAACCTTCACTCTGGCTCCGGTATGTCGACGACATCTTCACCATCTGGCCACACCAAGCAGATCAACTGGACGACTTCCTCTCACACCTCAACGAACAACACTCCAACATCTCATTCACAGTGGAAACGGAACACAATCATTCTCTCCCCTTCCTCGATGTTCTCGTCACAAAGACCAACGCTGGCACTTTCTCTCACCAGGTCTACCGCAAACCCACTCACACTGACAGATATCTTCACTACCGCTCCTTCCATCATCCAGCAGTCCGCCAGTCAGTACCGAACGCTCTCGTCCGACGTGCTCATCAAATCAGCGACAAAGAACATCTTCGACAAGAACTCGAACATATCACAGACACACTCACCACTATCAACCAATACCCCAAGCACAAAATCAACACTCAGGCACCTTCTCATCCCAACCAAGCAGCCAAGGAACAGCCCATCACAACTGTAAATCTTCCCTACCTCGGCGCCACCTCGCACAAACTACAACGCATCTTCAAGTCCGCCAACATCCAGGTCCGTCATACATCTTCCAACAAACTTCACAATTCATTGCACTCACACAAAGACAAGCACCCCAAACACAAACAACCAGGTGTCTACCGTATCCCTTGCGAATGCGGCAAAGTCTACATAGGTGAAACAGGGAGATCGCTAGAGACCAGACTGAAAGAACACAAAACATGCTACAGACGTTCGGAATGGGAAAAGTCAGCCATCGTGAAACACGCTCAACAGTCGGAACATCGCATCAACTGGGAAGACAGCAAACTCATCACATCCATCAAAAACTGGAACACACGACGCATCAGAGAAGCCATAGAAATTCACACACACGACACTGTTACACAGGATACTGGACTCCACATCAACAACATCTGGCTCCCTCTCATCAACAAACCATCGAACACCAACAATGACAACAACAACAACACACTCTCTCCACAGCACATTCCCCCCTCTACTTCTTCCTCTCATATCTCTTCCCCCACCTCTTCACAACAGCGCCCACGACGTCAACCGCGCCTCCCACTCACGACCACACCTATCGCTGGTTCGAGAAGACGCCCTCACCGACACAAGTCATCCACACCACCGGCGTCCACCCCAACCACTAACCCGGACTCCAATCTCCGGCCACGACCTACTAACAGCCAAGTTAGCTCTCACAGATATACTCCGCCATCAACACACTCCGAGAACAATAGAACGCATCAACGACCGCAACACTCCACCAACAGTCGACGCTCAGCTCGCCTGCGAGCCCGCCTCAACCGACCACTTCCTTCTAGGTCCGCATTCTCCATATATAGCCCGCCTCTTCTCCGATCACGCTTCACTTCTGACGAAGGACAGTCAATCTGCCCGAAACGTCAAGTTCCTCGGTTCTCCTAGTTATTCTTATAACTAGATTTCTTGCGCTACTTTCACTAGCACCTTTACTCAGTGTTTCATTTCTCTTTCCTCTCTCTCTCTCTCTTACACTTTTGTTTGTTTCTACACTACTTATCTTTTCTTTTCTTTTCTGTTCTCTTCTCTTCTTTCTTCTTTTTGTTTTATTTCTTCCTTCCATACAACCCAACGGTCCTTTTCAGGACCACTACTTAATTTACACATTTCTCCACAGGTTATTTCTCTTGTCTTCTCTCCTCAGGTCTACACTTTAACCTCATTTTGATTTCTTATTTTTGCTTTTCTCCCACAGGAACCTTTTCAGGACTTAACTGTCATCAATTTTCCTTTCCATTTTTTTTTCTCCCTCTCAGCAGCATTTCATTCTAGGATCCATACTAGCTCCCTCTGATTTACGTATTGAATTTCAATTTGTTCTTTTCTACTTCTTTTCTTTGTCCCCCCCCCCCCCCCCCGCCTCTCTCTCTCTCTCTCTCTCTCTATCTCCCTTCTATCAACATATTCTCATCTCTCCTCTACTTACCCTTCCTTCGAGGGATTATTCGTCCTTTCTCCATTGATTCCGCATTCCATAGTCACACTGTTCGCCGACTTCGTTTTTCTTCTCTTGGTTTGATGAATCTTTACTGCTCTCTCCTATCTCCATGATTCTCCAACATTCAACTCCTTCCTCTTCCTCTTCCCTTCTATTTCATCTTTCCCCTTCCAACGATGTCCGAACATCCTACTTGATTCTCACACTATTCTTCCTTACCACTCTCTGTGTTCCTTTCTCTACCGTCTCCACTAGTGCAACTTCAACCTCTAGCCCATTACTGTCTCCCACTCTTCACTTTCTGCCCTCCTCACAACCCCCATATGTCGCTTCCCTCTTCGTTTCTCCTCTTTCTAGGCTCTTCTGCCAAACAGCGATCCGATTAAGGACTACATACACATGGTGTCACCGCAAATCTTTCTTCCTCATTTACTTCACCATGCAAACCTTCAAACAACACATAACTATGTTCATTATAACAGGAGTGCACTGTATTTGCATTCAGATGTTTATTTGATCAGTCTTAGCAATAGTGTGTTGTGTGCAATAGCCATGTATTGAACAGTAAATGAAGAAGGTACAATTGTAATCTTTAGTGAAAACGGTAAGATTACCAATATTCCATGCATATTATGGAAGGAAAGTGTCATACACATGTATATATTTGTTCATCCCCTCCCTCCTTCCATGTAGGGAGTATTTCTGAAGCTTTTTCCATCAAAATGGAGGAACAGTTCCTTAATCCTGACCCCAAACTGAGACCAAAGATGAGCACATTGCTGTCCGATGAGCTATTCAGGTGAGTTACTTATTAGCAAGGAGTAGAGCGGTAGGATTGTGTGTCACCTTGTAATGTGACCTTTGTTATCAACTGTATTTTCTGGTACAAAATGCAGTGTTGTTTAGTCCCATTCGACTGCAACATGTATTCTTTTTAGAATTTACACTTTACATTTTAAATCTCAATGTGGCTGGAAGGCATGTTCTTCATATTTTATACACTGCAGTTTCAGTTGCCCATGATAATTTGTTTTTCTTTCTTTCCTCACATTCAAGTTTGAAAACTGCTATTAGAAGTTTTTACCAGGAAAGTATATATTTATGTTAATTTCAGTGACCTTTGACCTTGACCCTTGATCCGTCTTTTTTAGGCAATTAATTATTTCTATCTTTCTTTCAAGGTGATGCACTTGTATTACCTCTGAACATTCCGAGCTGAAAACTGTGTGTGGAAGCTTTACATTTTTGACCTTATTAGTTTCCATGCCCATTCACTTATCTTCACTATCATTTTCATGTAAATAATTGTAAATTCATTTCTATCTTGTCAATTAAGTGATATCATGGCTGGACAGTTTTCATGAGGGTTTGGCGTAAACTGACCTTTGACCATGACTTTTGACTTTTGACTATGATCCTTTCAAGTAATGATATTTTCTACAATTATTTGTACACTTACCACATTATATTACCGCTGGACATTCCTACATGTACAACTAGTCATAGCAAAAATTGCTGTATTTAGCCAAAGTTTGACCTACATTGTACACCACTGTAATCTGATCAGCTTGTCGACACCTTGTGTAGGAAACCCGTGCCAGGTTGCGAGAAAATCAACTGAAGGGTGTTTTTCTAAATTGCAAGATCTTGGTCAAATTTACATACATCTATAAAAGCAACATACAGCCCAAATAGAAAATAACTCCAGCACAGATGCAAAACAACATTTGAGGGTTCAGTTGATACTGAAGATAGACAAAATTGACAAAATATGACTGTACAAAGTTGTAATGGGAGGGGGGATGGAAGAGGAAATAGGAACATGTCTGCCCATATAACTCTTTCCCATTTTGCTGTGAGTAATATTTAATGAAACCGTATTGCATGAATTTATTCCGTCAGAAACGATTTCCTTGACATCATGGGTTTCCTAAACAAACTTGTGCTGAAGAATGAGACAGAGAAGAACACCTTCTTCGAGGGGCTGGCCTCCCACCTCTACCGCCTCCCGTCCCAGCTGGTTGCCTCCAGACTCCTCACGCCGATCACCAACAGCTTTGTGATGGCCGAACCGGTAGCGGTCAGCATGGTCTTCCCCCATCTTCTGACCCCCCGCAGAGGTTGGCCTTAAGCATAGTGTGATCGACTCATTTGGCAGCATATAGCTAAATCTTCGCTGAATTACAGTTCACCGGTAGTCAATCATGGAACTTTGTAGCATAAGGCGCTCTGAAAAGAGTATGAAATACGCATGTCATTCTGGGGGTTCAGGGGTGTCCCTGTACGCAATGTAGTGCTAGGCGAGTGTTTGCACGTATTTGAGTTTGCAAATCGTGCATATATGACCTATGAGAGACTCTTATAATGCTAATGTTAATAGCATAAAGCTGGTAATTTATTATTGAAACATAGCCCCTGATCTAATTTCTTGGAAGTCATCATTCTACTAATGAGAAGTTTAAAGTGATATTTCCAATGAAGCAATGTTGTAGTTTCTCATCTTTGGTGTGAGCTTGCACTTTTGTTATGTCAAAGTGATAAGTGTGTGTTGACTTCAGTTTCATACACCAATTTGGAGAAATGTGATAACTCAAAAAAAAATAGAACAAAAACAGTATGATGTTATTCAAAGTGCATACCACAGGCTTGAAGGGCTTTGATCTGTTTTTTGTTGATCTGAAATTTCATTCCTCCAAAGAGCAAGCTGTTTTCCAGGTATGTTCTTGTGTGGTGGGAGATGGGCACGCAGTGGTAGTTTTAGAAGCAAATATGAATTTCTTTCTCATTATTTTTACCTGTCTAAAAGGCTAAAAGGTCAGATTTTAGAAGAAATAGTCTAAGTTCAAAATTTGTGTTGATAATCTTTAGAGAATTATTTTTAAACATAGTACAGCTGCCCATTTTTATTTGTAGGACTGTCAATGACAATACTTAGCAAGTATACGGGTATACAAGTTTTTTTCGTGCTATAATGGAAACTTATTTTGCCACATTGTTGACCATTCTCGCTCCCCTTTCAGATTCTAAGAAGAACCCAGAGTTTCTGGCGCACCGCATCAATCCCATCCTACCCCTGGATATGTTCCAGCGGCACATGATCCCAGTCCTGGCTCAGGTCTTTCAGTCCCGAGAGATGCATGTTCGTAGTCTCCTCCTCCAACACTTCTCCTCCTACGTCGATCTCTTCGATGAAGCCACTCTCAAGAATGTTGTTCTGCCACAGGTGCGTCCTCTCATCAGTCACAGTTTACTTCAGTTTTTCAAATCGCACTCTCTGATATTTCCCCCTCACAGTCCTGCCGTCTGAAGTTTCACGTGGATCATTGTATCGAACAAAGAGGGGAAGTGTGTATGAGGCTGCACTCAGTGGAATGGTGCCAGTATTGCTAAAATACATATGGAAATTGCTTTTTTGTGTGCTTGGGTTTTTTTTTTTACAGTATGTGGAAATATTCTGATGACAGCTCTGAAAGACAAAGTGATTCGAAGGAATGGTCTTTCCATATTGACCTATATCAATAGCATGGAAATGTGAAGTTATGACAGAAGGAAAACAAGAGGAATATTATTTTCAAATTACCTTTGATTAGACATACAAGTAGTATACTGCAAATTTTACTTTTGTCTAAATGTTTGTCGCATTTTGAGAATGACCCACTTTCTCTCTTGTTGGTCATGCTTGCAGCTCCTGCTAGGTCTAAAGGATCACCACACCAACCTTGTTGCTGACAGCCTGCGAGCCCTAGCAGACTTGGTACACATCCTTGGCCCAGAGGTCGTTGTCGGGGGCAGCCGCATCAAGTATTTCGTGGAGGGTCGGCCAAAAGTAAATGTCACAATATTCAAAGCATTTCCTTTGAACTGGTTTCTTGGGTACTGATATTTTTTTTTTCAAACTTTTAGCAACACAATCTGTATATACTCTATTAGTGGGGTGGCTTAGTGACAAATATACTGATAATCGTGACACGCCGGACAAAAGTGTCATTTTTTCCTCAGACATTTGTATATATATGAGGATCAAAATTAGGGGGTGCTCCAAGAAATCCGCTAACAGAAAAAATGAGAAAATGCCCTTAATTTGTACATAACAATAATGTCTGAATTCAAAGACTATACACAGGGCATTCGCCAGGTTTCTGTACAATGCAATGCAATGTACATGGTTGCTAGTCTTAAAATTCAGACCCATAATACGACATATTATGTGCATGTTTACAGTAATACACCATTTTTACTGGTTTTCCTATGGTAACAGGTGGTTAGTCTGTGCTGCGGACCTGAGGGAGGTGTGTTGGAATAGTCCAGTTTTCTTAAGCACCTTTTCATTAAATAATTTCATATAACTTCTGGTAAAGGACTTTTTTAGTACTGTCTACCTCCTGTAGAGAAATGGCAAAGAGTGACATGTGACTCTGGCTCAGATACTTTAAATCTTGGGCAATGACTGAGCCAGGTGTAGGACTATGTCACAGTTCATTTTTTCTCCCAGAACTACTAGTTTACCAGTAGAAGAGCTGCATAGTCCATTGAGAACTTAAGGTTTTGGGTATTGCCCTACATATTTCCTAACAAATTTAACCCGTTTCCTCCAAGATTGTGTGAATTCCATAGGTTTAGCGCAGGGATTACCTGGTTCCCGTAAGCAATGTTTATAGTCCGCACCTCCCCTCTTTATATGTTTCTTATTTCTTATGGGGGGTATTCAAATGTTTAAAAAGGTTAAAAGTCTGTTTTCATAGATGAAGTTGAATTTAGACAATTTGAATATTTTTAAAAATATATTGATATTTGTAATTTCACTCATAAAGACTTAAAGCGGTTTGAATATTTTTGGTCTGATAGCTATGTATAGACATGTTATTAAAAAGTAAAAGCAATGTTTGATTGGTTCACATTATCCAAAGAGGGTGGGATGTAGTTGGCTGGTGAACAAAGTCTATGGGGAAGTTTAAAAAGTTGATAGAAATAAAACAAAATCGGCATAGAGCAGAATCTAAATCACAATATAATATGACAAAATTCCCGACCCAAAGGCGGTTGATTCTATGATGCTTTATGTCAAAATACATTCCACCCAAAATACATGTGATTGATAGGAGGAAAAAGTATAGTACATTAAAAACAATATAGTTCAACTAACCCCATTAGTCCAGCAGCATAATGAAATGATTGTTAAGTTTTATCGCCTTGTCAATTGAAGATGATGTTACATAATGACAATTATCAAAGTCAGCTAGATCTACTAGTATATCAAGAAACCAAAAAGAAGGGGTGGGGTGGGGAGAGAAGAATGAAGTAAGTTATTAGTATCTGTAGTTTTGGTTTTCAGTATATTCATTTTAATTTCCTTAATTTCCGTTAGGTCATCATGGATTGGAGCATTTGTGTACTAGTAATCTGCCAGGAACAAACACAAGAAAAACTTAAAGGTCCTATATATACACTTTTGGGAGAGTGACTTGAAAAAATGTTCAGGATATCACATTTTATGCATAATATGTGTAGGTCTGGGGGCATTTCATGAAGCATTTTGTCCGACAAGTTGTCGGACAAATTTGCTCTCTGCCAATCAGATGCAAGGATTTCTGTAGTTTGAAACAGTTTGTCAGAAAAATATCTGACCAAACTGCTTCATGAAATGCCCCCCTGTTGTATCACAAGACATCCTACCATATACAGTTTTTGCAATCAAAGCAAACATATAAAGAGATATCAGTATTTTTCTCATTAAAGCATAAATGCGGACGGTTTAGTCTGGAAACATGTTATCATAGAAATATTGTTCACATTTTGTGTTATTAACAATACTTAACATTGATTATACAGATTCATTTTTTACAGAGGTTCTTTCTATCCGTAACTCACACTTAAGAATAATTTTCAAGCACTAATTTTGGGTTTTTGCCTTTAATTATCCACAAAAAGGAGGACTCAATGCATAAAAGGTGTATGCTTTATTTTTGGAAAATGTTGAGGAGATCAGGAAAATAATATAAATGTAGATTTTGGACCTGAAGGAGCAGTTGAAGCATTTTTAAGAAACAATGCCTTGTGGCATCGTTCTTATCATCAAAAATTGATAATGACAAACTCAAATGAAAATTGGAGGGGGGAAGAAAAGATGAACATAATGACATGAGACAGCTTGGTAAAGATTAAACGCTAAAATAGACAATGCAGCCTCTTTTCTCAGTTCATACTTATCCAGAGTGTGTGCTTTCTTTCCAGTACCGGTATTATTATTTAGATAGGTTAGGGGAATCTCTTTGAATTGTGTGATATGTCATTTTCAAGCTTACAGTCTGCTCTTTCAGAATCTGTCCTTAAAGGACAAGTCCACCTTCATGCGCACGTGGATTCAGTGAATACAACAATATTAGTAGGACACATCACAGAAAGCTTGGAAAAAATCATACAATCCGTTCAAAAGTTATGATTTTTTTAAAGGGATTGTACAGTTATGGTTGAGACCTAATTTCAGGTTTTTAACATTTTTTGGTGAGATAATGAGAAACCTCTCGTAAAATGTGAAAGAGCATGTAATTCTATGAGGAATTCAACGTTTATTTGATGAAAATTGGTTTTGAAATGGCTGAGATATCAAAAAAGAGCGATTCTAATAAAGTGTGGGACCCACACTTTATTACGATCGCTTTGTTTTACTTTGTTTTTTCATGTTTCAGTCATTCCAAACCCGATCTTCGTCAAATAAACTTTGAATTCCTCTTAAAATGGTATGTTCTGTACTATATCATAAGTGTTTTCTTGGTATCTCGAAACAAGTTAAAAACCCAATTCTCATCTCCACCAAAACTGTACTATCCCTTTAAGGTATCTGCACAGTCGCGGCTGGATGAAAAGACTACCACAGTGTATGATGTCACATGCGCACATTCTAAGGAAAATGAAATGAGAATTTCACAAAACCATACTTTTTGAATAAAGTTCACATAGTTTCTTTGACTTGCTACTGACGTATGTCAAGGGTAATATTATTCCCCCTGCCTTCTGAAAGAGAAGTCAAGTATCCTTTTGTAAGCGAAAATAATTTATGTTGAATTTTCTTTATTCATTCTTTATATCGTTGTACACATGTGACATTACAAGGTATAGTAGTCTTCTCATCCAGCCTCGACTGCATGAGCAGAAACTTCAAAAATTCATAACTTTAGAACAGATTGTCCAATTTTCCTCAAACTCTCACTGATGTGTTCTACTATTGTTGCTGCATTCACTCAACCCACATGCTATAAAGGTGACAAATCTTTGTCTGGCGACTTTTTTGTTGATCAATTATACCAACCCTGATGGAAATCTCTTCAAATTCATAAGTTCTGAAGTCTCCTTTAAGTTTAACCAAAATCTATATATGTAGTTGCCATGGCAACATACCACTTAACACTAATGAAAAGTATTTCAAACCTCTATACATCCCGTTGATCAGTTGTACCTATTCAAATGGAATCTCTTCCAAACTGGAAAATAGCCTCCTGTAACTAACTTCAATTAAAAACCCTAGTTTTGGGTTGCCATGGCAACGCACAAATCAACAATTATATTTGACCCCTGGTTTATACTCTTGGTACCTTCTATACAACGTTCATATCAAATTTTGTGAAAATTGAATCTTCCTACCTGGAGAAATAAACAAAAACATGATTTTTAGAAAAAGTTCATTGACCTTTGACCTTTGACCTTTGACCTTTGGAAAATTCACCCCAAATTCAATCAAAATATTTTACTTGTTCTCAATATTCTTCCTGCCAAGTTTTATCCAGATTGGATATTCCTGACCTGAGAAATAGCTCAAAAACCTATTTCACAAATAAAGGTCATTGACCTTTGACCTATGACCTCCTTCCCAGCATCAATTTTCTTGGAGCACCCTATTTTTTGAGAAGGTACATCATGAAGTACCTTTGGTGAAAAAATCATGCTTTTGTCCGCCGTGTCACGATAATTTCACTAAGCCACCCCACTATATAACTTGTTAATTAATACCTAAACCTGTTGGCACTTGACTAATTTGGGAAATAGAAATGGTATAAGGTAATGGCATTACGGCTAAGTGGCCATGCATTTCAAGAATGAAATTGAATAAATACATTCATATGCATGTATCTAAATGTTGCTGGCTTGCAACAAATTTTATTTTAAGATTCCGTTTGGCGTGCTCTTCTCTACATTCTGACAGTTTCCACATAAGGCGAATAAGTCAAGTAAGCTGACCGCCATTCCACAACTGACCGCCGTGAGTGGGTTCATCGCCATCCCTGCCCTGGACCAGACTGCCCCCGGGTCAGACCCCTACGGTGAGGGAACAAACAGAGGGCCCGCCAAGCAGGACGGGGAGGAGGAGATTTCGGAGACGGGTGTGGCCGTCGCAGAGGATGCCATGGAGTTGGCAGCGAGGAAGGAGGAGAGAGAAAGGAGGCGGGAGGAGATGAGGCTGAGGAACGAGCAGAGACGACTGGCCAGGGAGGAGAAGAGGAAGATGATGATGGCGGAGAAGGAGAACGGTGAGAAGGAAAATCTCTTTTGAAAATGAGACCTCTTTATCATAGAAATGTACTTGAGTATCATAGTGGTTATTGTGCATTCTTTTGCAACATATGTCTCTTTCCTGAAAAATGGATACTGATAGATTATTTTTTAGAAAATGAGATTGTGATAAAGTATTGAAACAAGATGAAATGCAATTAAGTACTTCTTTGCAAATGCTGTCACAGTTTGATAAGTGCAAGAACTGTAGCATCTTATGAAGTTGCATGAAAAACCCTTTTTTCATCTCCAAAATGTTATAGTCTCATTAATATATCATCGCTGGGGCGACAAGACCTTGTGTCTTCAAAATGTCAAATGTTCGGGAGAGCAAAAAAAAAACATGGCAGCCAAAGCACTATTGCAAATGGGAGAGTCTGTCCTTCAACATGCTGTGGTGGCTTCATTTAGGGGGTTAAACAGCTAGGACTTGGATAGGACATCACAGATCTGATTATCTGACAATTAATCCAACAAAGTCATTTCCACAAAAATTTCAGATACGAGGTCTTGTCGCCCTAGCTACGATATGTTTATCTTTTTTGCTTTCTGCTCCAGTTGATTTTGGTACATATTGAAGCATGATTGTAGCAATGTCAACTTGGGCTACAAAGGAGAATAATAGTAATACACTCATCTATTTTGTATTTGTATCTGTGCAGCCCCACTCTCACCAAGGAAGGAGAAGCTGAGTAGCCTAGCCCACAGACTGTCACCAGAGGGCAGCATTGACAATGGCTCATTCCCCATTGGTGAGGACACCTCACCTGCAGAGCTCTCTCCCAAGGGATATCACAAGGACACTGCAGCCGGGGATACGGGAGGCAACGGGGATGCCGACAGCCCAGCTGGATCCACCCCTGCTCTGGACAGCACGGAAACAGGCGATGACTGGTCCGATTGGGAAGATGCCGACCAACCAGAGTCTAGCCCAAAGAAAAGCCCCCGGATCAGGACACATATAGCATTGCACAGGACAGATAGCCATTCAAAAGACCGCGGAGAAAGTGGTCAGAGTGACTGGGGTAGTGATTGGAGTCAGAGTGCATCAGAAACATCACCACAGAAGGCTTCCTCACCACTGGTTGGTGCAGGGAAGAAAACTTTGAGACCGAAAGGCCCACAGACACCATCCCATGAAAAACAGAAGCCAGAAACAGCAAGTCAAAAGACAGGAAAAACTGGAGACTCTGCCAGGTCAACCGTGTCCAAGCAGACCCAAGAATTTGGAAACCTGTATGAAATTCCAGATTTTAAAGTACGCACCAAGCCGGCTCCTGAAGATGATCTCTTTGCCGACATGGAACCCTCTTTCAGTTTTTCTTCCAAGAATCCGGGAGACAAAAGTAGAACTACCGGAGAGAAAACTGCCTTAGATGATGCTCCAAGTGGAGAATCAGGGAAGAAGGAGACATTATCATTTGCAGTTGCAGAGACAGCAGAAGAGGTATGTTAACATTGGAAGGGTACTTCTGATGTTAAAGGGACCAAATCAGATTATGAATTCACAATGAAAAAGGTTATTGGGACGTCTTTCACCAACTTTGTGCTGTTCTCTGTTGAGCAGTATCCCTTTCTATCAATGCTGAGGTTTCTTATGAATGTGAACAATGTCTCTTACTTACTGTAAAAGTGGAAATTTTCGCGATGTTGAAATTTTCTCGCATTTCGAGTAACCCGAAACTAGCGCGAAAATAAAAGCACGCGAATATTTTTACCTCCCATATGATATTCCAGTATTTGATGTCTGGATTCCGCAGAATTAAAAATGCGCGAAACTCTTCTTACCCCGTCGAGCGCGAAAAATTTGTCGCGTGAAAATATCCACTTTTACAGTAGATGACATGTCGACATTGCAAAGATATCATACTTTTGAATTTTGCAGTATGAAGACATCTGTGCGACAGAAACAGTGCAAAGTATGCATGATTGAATCAAGAGTTTTTCTGTGAAATTTACTGAAAGATAAAGTAAAGCATTTATAAATCCCATCATTTAATCCTGTTCAGCATTTCTGCTGTGTCTTGTGAAAAAGCAAGAAGGCCAGTGATTGGATGTTCCTTGCTGGATGTGTTCACACAAGAGAGTAGTACATGTAGTTAAAAAACAATGCACTACCATTTCACACTGTATGTTGCAAAGCCTCAACCCACAAACTGGTTGTTAGGTAGAATATAACCATATCCATGCTTTCCTGCCATACTTTTGAGAAGACTAACTGCTGCTCTAATTCATGTGGTTGCTAATGAAGGCTCCCACTCAAAGGAAACTCCTACATAAGCTATTATTTTGAAGTTAAAAAGGAAGACTGAGATAATGATTTTTATATGTGAACATGCAAACTGTTCAGACAACTAAGACTAACAAATTTTCTAACATCCATGATCTGTTGTATTCCAAGTTATCTGCATTCGCTCTTGTACATACTTGAAGTTTGTTGAATGATCAGTAATTTCAATGTGCAGAATGCTGAAAAGTTTTAAGGCACTTTATAACACTGTGTTGAACGAAACAAGATGAAAAAATTAGCAAATGAAACTATTTTGTATAATACTTTTTGTGGAAGCTAGTTTGCAACTTGCTGCTCTCTCAATGGCATTTTAACACTGATCAGGTAAAGTTTCCATGACATCAGTTTTCCTACCAGCCAACATCCGAGATAAATGACATGTTTCAACATCTTACATCTTATAGATATTCCAAAGTTGGAGACCATTAGGTTGCCACAGAAAAATCTCGCAGCAGGCTTCCTCCGTCCCTTTCTATACCCTTCTGTCCTCTCACAATGCTTCTCCTGGCATTAAAACTGTCTAGTCTTGGCTGATATCTTCCGGTCTCTCCTTCCTCTTGTTCTCTTTCCGTTCACTGTGCCTTCTAATATTGTTTTGGCAAGTCCCAGCTATAGTCAAATCTGCCTTGGCAGCCACCTGTCTTTAATGGCCACTCTTTTTTATCTCCGTCAGGTGGCCGCTATAGACAGGTTTGACTGGCTCTCACCATGAGCCCATACCGCTCCATTTTAGCATACCATGCTTAAAAACCTCTCCTCATGTTTTTTTTTGTTACCAGGAGACTACCGGATGGGGCGATGATGACTGGAATCTAGACATGGATGACAGCTAGCATGCACCGCCCCCAACTGCCTTACCCCAACTACATTCCCCTTCCAACCTGTTTCTCGTGGATGATGTACCCCACAGAGAGTGGGAGAGATGACTTCCCGTTTCGATGGAGAATTTACCCCAAATGAGAGATAGTAATAGCAAAACCCTCATGATAAAATAAGTGCGAAGATTTTATGGTTACCAGGGTATGTTATTAGACCATTTCAATATCAATAAATTGTATAACAAAGGGTCCAATATAAATGCCATGGTCGCATGGCTATGACAGTGCTTACATAGTTTTCATCACTTGTTTGGGTCAAGAAGTGTATGAAACGCTCTATGTCCCTGTGCCCTGATATATCACAAATGTGATTTTGGTTCACATAATACCTCAAACTGGACTAAGTTCATTATTTCACACAGATTCAGATAAATAGTGTCATTGAGCGTGTCATTTACACAGGAGATTGATGCACGCATCCCATTGCATTTGCATGACCACGAGAACTATGTAAATGTCATGAATCTTTAGTACGAGATGTTCATGTCATTGTATGTTTCAAAATAGTTGTCCGATATCTGTGAATGGGTACAGTTCTCACTGTCATTAAAACTGTCATACATTTTTGTTTTTTGCACTCTGAGAGGTACATTTTACATCTAAATATTTCCCAAACCAGCACACTTGGATTGGCCACACACTATGTTAGCATGTGTTGCTGTACTTGAGAATGCTTGTAGATATGAGTCCTGGCTACAACAGCTTATAAAGATAAGATGTTGCTGCATGTCTCTGCACCCAGAGGAATATAATGGACGTACCTGAGGTAGGATGGAAGTAGCAGTAGTTTCAACTTACAACAGGCATTTAAAAAAACAAAGTAGAAATAACTCAGTGTTTCATATCTTTTCTCATATTGTATTATATGGATTTGAAATGCCACATCAAGTATTCTCCCCTCACTTTCACAAGCCAAAGTGGTGGTAGCTATATTTGTCACATGCCATTCTGGCTGAAATATTTGCCAAGTTTAAAACAGAAAGATGCCTGAAGCAGTGGGGTAAAATCAAATGATATGGTAAAGGATATTGTAGGAATAGAAGCACTTCCATTTTAACTGCCCAACAAACTCTAGACAAGTTTCAGCCCAAATAGTTGTGCAAGTAGTGCAAAGACTGAAATTCATGTCTAATAGATTGACCAAAGTAAGAGGGATTGCAATAGATAAGTGTGCAGATTTAGTGCTACTTATAAGGTTTCTCATGACTTTTGTGTTACATCCAAACTTTCCAAATAGTGTGCATGGTGATTTTCAAGAAAATGCTGTGCTCATCTTTGGAAAATATGCTGTTTTCCACTCTGTATGCCTTACCAGCATCCAGAATCCATTCATGTGTAAAAATCATGTAAATGTATATAACCTATAGATGCTTCCAAGTTATTTGCAATATAGTAAGACATTTATTTCCAAAGGTTTTATTTTATATTTCATTGCATAAAAGCTGTAGCGCAGTGCTCGACACTAACGGTGGCCCGGGGCCACCAAAAATGCACGTCGGGCCACCAAAATGTCAGAAATGAAGAATTTGGTGGCCTGATCGGGCCACCCAAAAAGGTCGGATGTTTGCCTTTGGGCCACCAAAAATAAAAGTTAGTGTGGAGCCCTGTGTAACGTGTAGGGGAAAGTTTATAATTCAGCATTTTCAAGTTCCTAGGACAGTATGTCTACCGTCCCAAATGTTGCCAGAGTATTGTATTTACCTGTAAGGTTAGCAGCAGTAAAGTTGTAGCTAGAGGTATCTATCGTGTGAATGACGTTAATACCAGAAATGATCAATCAGAATGTGCAATCACTGTGGACAAATTTATTCACCAGAAACGGGTGCATTCCTATTTGGTTTCAATTCCAGGGTTGACTACTCACAAAGTCGCTGTGTAACATTTCCCTGTACCCTGTTGTGTCTAATCACCGAACTGGAGTGTGATTGTTTACCATGATGTTAACACTGAGAATCTCACTGATGCTGTGACTAATATTTTGTGAGCATGATATTGTACGAGTTTCTGCACTCACTGTGCAAGTGGTTAAATTTGAGTTTGAGTACCACAGTGACAGAATGATAAATAATTGTAATTGATATTCAAGCAGTAAAATTGGGAAGTTTCCACCTCAGAGACCATGTTGTGTTGCATATTGCCTTAAACAGGAAGCAATATTTCGGCATGTTGTTATTTTGTGATAATCTGTCGAGGAAACTACAGCCTAACCACAAAATTTGTGACTTAAGCAGTATTTGACTATGGTATGTCAATCCTGGAGGTGCACCAAATTTGCAAGAAAATCAGTTTGTGTGTAAGGCTAGGCAGGTAACAGTCCATCCTATGTAATTTTCATGCTTATATGGTTTAAGGGAAGTTTTAAAATGTAGTACCAATTGCATTTCTTCTTCAATTTTTGTTCGGATAGGTTGAATAAAACATTTCTCAAGGTTTGTCTGCTGCTCTAGTAGCTTCAATGTGGGTACAAAGTTGGTATTATAATCATGACACTGGTGTCATATGTCTTATATCAGTTTGAAGAATGATCTCGCCCAAGTCAATTACAAATTACGGTTTAAGGGACTGCAGAAAATCCTTTCATTTCAACTTAGACAATAGGATAACATAAGGTTATATGCATCCTGGGCAGAATTTTCCTGCGACTTAACCAATTTTTTGACTTGTGCTCGGTTGATGTTGGCAAGGTTGACTGTATTTTCCATAATACTCTCACCACAGAGATGTCCTCAATTGCAAATGCTCCATTTTGTATTCAGATCTTCATGTTTGTAATCTGTTTCTGTTGTCACAGTTGGTCTTTTGTTGTTGTTTTTTTATACATTTGGGGCACTTTTGAGTGCCTAGTTTTGTTACGCAGCTGTTTACAGGGTTTGAAAGGGATATCTGTAGTTCAAACCTTCTTTTTTCATCACAAGTGTTCTTTTGCTTTACTTTCATCATTCCATGCAGTTTTTAGTTGTCAATTGCAAAATATATCATCTGCACTGTAGGTAAACACTGACACTTTCACTCACCAAAGCAGTGAAAGAGTCGAGTGTCAAAGAAACTCTTATAAATCATCTAGTATCTGTTTCCAATGGCAAAGATTACTTATTTGAAGAAGTCATGCCTTGAAAAGTTGTAGGTCTTGCAACATTTAAGAATGCATTGCAGTCATCCTCACCGAAGTCAAATCCAAAAGGACTGGAGAAAATCCAGTTTGGATTTACATAACAGAATTAAAACATTTTTATATCCATCCTGGATAGAATATTTGGTTTTGCCCAATTTTTTTACTGGTGCAAGTTCGACTTTAATAAGCAAGGTTGATTGTATTTCTTTTTAAGTGACCTGTAAATGTTACATGGCTTGAGAGAAAGAGAGCGAGTCTCCAGCATGGAATAATATGCATGTATTCCATAGTTTGGCACGATAATGTGGTTGAAGGATATGAGGGCAAATATTCATTGAGACACAAAGGTAGACTAGTCCTATGTACTTGTATCTATCTTTGCAAAATGTATTGACTGTACACACACACGATTTGCATGATTAGTATGCAGAAGGTGGTTGATGTACACTTTCGTAGAGTGGCTACAGTCGACTCCCGTTACAACTAAGCCCTCAGAACTAGCAGTTTTCTTTCGTTGTATTGAAATTTTATTATAACTGAACAAATAAAATATATAAAACTTCAAAGCTCTTAAATTTCGGGCTCGAATATTTACTTTGTTGTAATTGGAATTTTTTTTTTTTATAACCATTTCCTTTAAGTGGAATTGCACTGTACTACAGGAATCGGTGTGATTGTAAAGGCTATTTTTATGCCCCTGCCCTGACAGGTACCAAAGACATTGTTTTCACATGAATGTGTGTAGTAAGCAAAGCCAATTGTTTTGCAAAATCTGTGATCTTTTGGGTCATGGCACTTTTTGATTTCATTTTGATTTTTTTTTTTTTTAATGCTATCATGTATTATTGGCCATCAATGCAGCAACTGTAAAACTTAGCTTCCTAGTGTATCAATAGTCTGTGACATGCCCATTGGCTGTGCTTCAAGACATCACACGAAGAAGCTTTTAGTGCATAAAACCACAGGATTTCATATGGTAATGCAAGATGCATGGCTGCATGCTTTGTCGTGTTCCAAGAGTGGTGGGCATTCAAAAGTTGTTTGAATTTGCAAAACACACAGCTAGCTGCTTTATGTGATGTTTTCATTCTTTTAGGGGGGGGGGGGTAGGGGAGAAGTCATTCTTTTTATAGTGAAAACTTATCTTATTCCCATCATTGTCTTGGCAGTCTTATAATCCTCCTGGCAATCTTGATCCTAGCAAATTTAGAATACCACAGCAGTTTCCCAAGCTTCTGACAGATCATGCAGCTGAATTGCAGTAGAGTGGAACCTCATTACAAAGAGGTCATATACACTCTCTTATAACAGATTGATTCTACAGCCCCAACTCGTTATTTTTTTTGTGTTTGTACTCTCACGTCATGAGAAACCCGACATAATGAGATAATGACATATTTTTTTAGGTCCTCGTTATAACCTGGTACCCCAGCCTGGTTCAATCCCTGTTAGCTTGTAACACAGCCATAGACTGCTTGACACGGAGACTACTGTATAAACTTATTTTCGCATACAGATATTTTCATGAGTTAGATCACAGACATTTTCGCAAAATGTTTTCGCGAATTGACACCGATGCTATCGTAAAATGCATTGTTACCCTAGCGCATGGGAACATATTCTGTGTGTTAACCCTAAAAAGACTGGGGGGGGGGGCCTAAAAGGCCCCCCCCCCCTCAACATTTCGCGCGATTACTCAGCAACACGCAATGCTCTCGCCGCGATGCTCTATGACTTTTTTCTTTCGAGTTTCCCGCACATTTTGACACCAAATTTGTGACGCCCGGGGGTAGGTTCTGAAGTTACATAACTTTTTGTACATGCACGTGAGACCGAAAATGGCTCAAAAATGTGATTTTGTGTACAAAGTCAATACAAATTGAGTTTTATCACATGGTTCATATAAATATGCTTATTTTTACTCTCAATGGCTAAAATCAATTTGTTTTAGTAGTATTATGCTTCAAAAAGGGTCTGCCACAAATTTTGCTGAAAAAAACAACAAAAACAAAAGGTCGAAAAAACAATGAAATACATAAGAAATTCATAAAACAATAAAATAGATAAGAAATTAATTTTGATATCGAATTTTTTTTCACGTACATTTGCTAAGAATGCTACAAAGAATATCTAGACCAAAAATGAGCACTTTTGGAGCTTTATTTACTGATTTAGATAAAAAAGTCTGATTTCTCGCATAAATTAGCATAATTAATCAAAATAAAATAAAAGAAGACTATTTTGGAAAATTTAAATATACGAACTTGTAGATTACATCGCACACTACCATTGTGCAAATTTCCGCGGCGATCGCGCGATCCACGGCCGAGATCTTAAGGGGGGGCCCTTTAGGCCCCCCCCCCCCCCCAGTCTTTCGAGCCACCAAAATAGCCCAGTCTTTTTAGGGTTAAAGTCGCGATCCAACTGTGATTCACGAAATTCACGAAAATTAAACCTTCACGAAAATAACAGCTTATACATTACAATGTATCACTGTAGTACTTCCTTGAGTGTCAACTTTGTCATATGATTGCCGATGCAAAATTTGACTTTTCGTACTTCTTGAGGCAATATGTATGCTGGCATTTGTGCACTATTTGGATATCATAATATAATCAGGGGTATGAGTGAGTTGTTTGAGAAGTGAATACAATGTACCAATGTTTGCGACTCATTTCCTTTGCCGTCATCCCATTATGCGAGTCCAATATGT
This sequence comes from Diadema antillarum, assembly GCF_040938485.1. NCBI lineage: Eukaryota > Metazoa > Echinodermata > Echinoidea > Diadematoida > Diadematidae > Diadema > Diadema antillarum. Next base: position 36,515 of record NW_027271014.1, on the reverse strand, counting down.
TGAAAATTTTCTCAATGCTTAATTAATGTACATAATAAATACATGCTAATCAAAGACCAAAGTTTGTGGCCTTGTCCTGTCTTGAGGTCTGCAGTTTGGGAGAAACATTACAAAGAAGACTTAGGAAGAATATGTGACAAATTGATTGATGGATGGATGGACTGATTGATTGATAGCAATTGAATGCCATCTTGAAAGTCCATCTTGATAATATTATGTTGCTTTGTAAAAAAAAAAACAGAAAAATCTGAGAAGTAGATTGGTGAAAATGTGGGGAAAAATCACACATATGAACTGATAAAGTTACAAGAACAAGACAAATTGGTAACTTGGATGGCACAGGTGTTGAGCAACTATTTTGCTTGTACACAAAATTTCATTAATTTTCATTTTCTCAAATACTTATCCACTGACATGCTAAAAATGTATTACATGTACTCATATTTCACACCACTAACAGATCTGGAGAAAAATTTTCTCATGAAAAAAAAAAGGAAATTTGTGACTTTTTGGGCACAAATAGAATGGAGAGGTGCGCAACATCCATACTAGACAGTTGCCAATTTGTCTTACTCTCTAAATTGTACCAGTTCATAAATTTATCAGTTTTCAACTTTTTGTGTGTATGTAACTTTTTTCCAAAATTTTCACTGATCTACTTTTCCGACTTTTCTGTTTTCAAACAAAGCAACATACTATCAGGATGGAGTTTCCTTGAAGGGATTTGTTCAAGCGTACAGCACTGGAGAAAAAAAAAAAAAATCTACATCACACAGACACCAACAAATTAGAAGGAAACTATATGATTTGCATTTCCATCTTATATGACTGCATTTATTGTCGGTGCCCATCACTTCCAAATTCAGAAAATGCCCCACTGGATTACAAAGAAAAAAGCCAGAGTCCTGTTCACGTCTGTCAAACATGGGTGAGAAAGTTGTAAATCAGCCGGTCAAGATAAGTTGAATCTGCCTCCAAAACTGGATGGTAAGTCCACTGCATCTGCTTTTGTGGTTGATACGGTAGTGTGTATGTCTGTCTGTCTTTGTGTATGTGAGAGTTGGCACAGATGGTACGTACACTAGCTCCTGTCTTAATCCTGGACCTGGTTTGCTCTCAGGAACGACGCCTTCTTCTGCTTCACGCGGTCTTTGCGTTGGGCCAGGGTCAGCTTCGCACGGTTCCACCTGCCATACAGAAACATGGTCCATGTAGTTAATAATCATGAAAATACAAAGAAATAAAAAGCAACAACAAATAAGATATTTTATGGGAAAAAAGTAATTGCCGCTGATGTTGAACTTTGACCACTATCACTACATGCACATACTTTTTCACCTACAGTGCACACTCGTTATAACAGAGTAGTCAGGACCAGTGGTTTTCTTTCATTACATATCAAAATTTCATTACAACCAAACAGTTAAGTATGGAAAGATTATATATGATCATTTTGGAACCTAAATTTTTACTTTGTTTTAAAGAGAATTTCGTTTAAAACCCTGTTCATTAAAAGTGGCGTGCACTGTATTTCAACTATTCCTACCAAAGTATGTTACCACAGAACATTAGATTATCTAGCTGGAGTTGCAACTGAAACACAATCATTGAGGGGCAATTTCCTTGAGACACTGCTCAAAATTCAATCAGCATTCTACACCCCACGTACCAAGATTATCTATTGAGCATGTGTTTGTTTGTTGTTGTTCTTTCTGAGACTGTGATACTGCGATCTCTGACAAACAGAAAGTCAAACAAACTGCTCCCACCCCCTCTCCTCTCCCCCCCCCCCCCCCCTCCAAAAAAAAAAAAAAAATGATTGTAGAAATAAAGATTTTAGAAAGGCCTCTGGCACCCTTTGGGGCAGAGGATCAAAAGAGAAATCTGCAGTGGCCTTTTAGATTCCACCACTCTCTTCAAGTTTAGAAGTATGCTACATTTATATTTTCATAGCAGCATACAATAATTCTACTGTGACTGGGAATGGCATCATAGTGGTAAAGTCTCATGTAAACTAGATACAGAATCTTGTCAAAAGCACTGAAGTGCTTCCTGGAAAGTTCAAAATCTTGAACCCTCCTCCCCCCCCCCCCCCCCCCCCCTTAAATCTAATAACTGTCATGTGATGATTTCACAAGATTTCTAGTCCAGGGGAATCTCATTATAACTAACTTGCTTACATGGTACAAGGGTATCAATTTTAAAGAGGTTAACCGGCAGTCATGATTTTTCCCGTTACCATGTTTGGCTGGTCTCGTTTAGTACTTTTTTCTTTTTCTTTATTAGTATGTCTATGAGGAGGTAAAGGTAATGGCAAGGTAAATTTGGCAGTTCCAGCAACCTTGTAATTAAACATTCAAACTCATAAATGCACGACTCTGTGCATTTTATCAATGAAATGTGATAAGTGAGGGCTTTTAGCTACACTTGTAAGGATCCACCATTTCTGGTTAGAAATAAGTGTGAATGGAATGAACTTACCTCTTTGGAGTCACGGTGCGTTCGGGCTTGGACTTGGCCACAGGATCGGCCCCTGATGGCAGCATGGGCGTTCTTGTACATCTGTTCCAGCTGGGATATACAAAGGGACAGGAAATGGAGCAGGGTGTGAATCCTACCTCAAACAGTGTATCAAAAAATACTACATAATCAATGAAGAAACTGGATTTGTTAAGGTAACTTCGCAGTATTTGTGCAAAAGTTCAGCTATTTGACAGCCAGTGCCTACGACTTTAATCGGAGGTCGGCACCTCACAAGTAAATGGCAACCACAGATAAAATCCCTTTCCTACCACATAAGTGCATAATTTCTGAATCACTAAAGGCATCTTATATCAATTTCAACAACCTCAGCAGCCATTTAGGAATCACTAGGATCATACGGTAATTCCAGCTGTTTTTTGGCATATCATCACTGGGTGTATTTTCTCTTTCTCCTCCTTCTTCTCAAACTCTCACGTCAGTTCCAAACAAGCACACAAGAAGAGACCTAGTGTGTAAGGGTGGAAGGGTAATAAAATATGAACACAGGTGACTCCCATTAAAACGAAATCCTCAGGACTGGCAGTTGTAACATTTCGTATTAGCTGAACATGTAAGTATGTAAAGATATATAAATTTTAATGTGGAAACTTGAATTTTTACTTTGTTGTTACGAGTGTTTCGTCATACCATGTTCCATTTCATAAACTGTAGTGCACTGTATTCTTGCCCTAAGATGAGCATTCAATATCTGCCTCCCATCCAAAGATCACCAAAACATCAGAGAGGACTTTTTATGGATGAGAGGTTCGAGCCCCAAGAGTCCTCCAAAGGTTTACCATTCATCACTAGTCCTTACCTAGGGCTGCACACTAACTCATTTTCTCTACTGGTCTGACCTATCTGTTGAACCAGTAGATGCCCACTTTGTTCATCTTTTACTGAAAAAGTTACTGGTCTGACAGTGATTTTTACTGGTCAGGGACCGTCCGACTGGTGCCAGTGTGCAGCGCTGCCTTACCCTACGATCCACACAATGGATATCCATTACAGACTACAGTCAACTCCGCACAAGTCAACAGCACATACGTCAAATAATCAGCTAAGTCGATGCAAATAAAAAGCCCAATTTGCATTCATAGCCTATGTGCGTTACTCCTTGGTACAAGCAGAAGTTGAATATGGCCTGACTCGGAGCTGACTGTATTTCCACTGGGTAAAATTAATGTACTTGTCCAGTCCTGGCTTTGTCATATATTACAGGAAATGGTCCAATTTTTGGCCAACAAATATGAAAAAACTTATTAAAATGTCATTCCCACAAACTAAGGACCAAATGGATATAGAAAAGGGAGGGGTAAAACACATACCACAATATTTGCTCAAAACCAAATGCACAAAAATTCCAAAACAAAGAGATATAAATAAGTATGACAAACATTTTGTTTTTGTAAATATTTATGCCAGTATTTTCATTTTCATCAAAAACAAACATGGTCTCATACTTAGTTTCTGATATAAAGCTTCACAGATGTAAGAACAAATTATCTCATATGCAGAATGATGCTAATCAACTAGGGGAACATATTCTGAGCAGGCATCAAATACAATACAAAGCATGCTAAAAATCTGACTAACACAGATGTGGTCGGTATTGAAACTATATAAATACACAGGTCCATGGCAGTAGCATGTTTTTTTAAACAATTTTTATCTGCTTTTATCTGTGAACTTAGAATTCAGGATCATAAAACAGAGGGTTAAATCATCTCACGTTGTCGGGGGTGATGTTGTGCTTGATGAACTGGGAGAACTGCCTCTTGTAGGCCTCATCTTCCTCCTGCAGCTCCTTCATGTAGTCCGCCACGTGACCTCCAAAGATGTACTTCCTGTGCACCTCGGCGCTGAACTCTGCACTCTCAGCGTCGTAGCCAGGGAAGCGCTTGTTGCTAAAAGATAAAAGATACAAGTAAGATCAAAGCATCACAAACACTCACACACAGCCTTTTCCTTCTAATTTTAAGAGGCAGGAAATACCTTGTACTTGAATGTATCATACATTTAAAGTCTTAAATCAACACATTTTACTACAGGATTCAAATACATTCTCTCTCTCATGCACACTCATACACTTGCACACATACATACACTGGCCCTCTCAAATTTATGGAAGAGTAATACACTTGTCAATTGTAGTTCCAACACCTAGGTACATGGGGATGGCCGGGACTTGCATCTAGTTGCATTTTTATGATGTTACACATCAGGGACAAGTCTGGCTCAAGTCCCTGGCTAATTCCCTGACAGGCCAGAGGGTATATGAGGCACTCAGAAATATTCCTCAATGTTGATGTTTGTCCTCAAACCCTGATATATTTCCAACCCATCCGGGCCAGAGAAATGAATTTCCCCCAACAAACCCGGCATATTCCTGACCAACACAGGCAAAATAAGTGAATCTCCCCTGACAAATCCCAGTATATTCCCAACAAGTGGTGGATCCAGGGAGACCACACCAGGCGCACCGCCCCCCTTTATTTTTTGTTGAAACAAAAGAAATAACAAGAAAAGCATGGGGGAGGGGTGCATGCACCCCCCCCCCTTTTTAATTTTGCAAACGCGCCCCCTCTTTACAAAATTCCTGGATCCGCCCCTGCCAACCAATCTGGGGCAAAAATGCTAAAATCCCCAGCCACATAAGTCCCGGTCATCCTCGGTTACCCAGGGGTCAGGACTACAACTGAAAAGTGCACAGGCTCACTCATTCTTCTAAAATTCAGAGAGTTTAAAGCTTGTCAGGCCTAAACATTTTCCATAGATCTTTGATGCTTGACATAAACTTGATGCTTAATTCATATCACCTCATCAGGGCAGCATTCTATATCATTCCTCTCTTTGAACAATTCTGCCATTAGGATCTTTAATCACATGTCTTACTCTTTGGTCACTCACTATTTCCATTTGCAACGCTTGTGGTTGTTGGTTGTTGGTTGTTGGTTGTTGGTTGTTGGTTGTTGTGGTTGTTGTTGTTTTTGTTTTTGTTCTGTTATCATCTCCATAAATTGAGAACAAAAACAAAAGAGGAAAAAGAAGGAAAAAAGAAACCCAAAGCAAGTTTTGGCATTCAAGCTACCAGAGACTTTCAGGTCTATATGCTGTTTACTTGTCTCGTACCTGTGTGGGATCTCCAGACCACCATCCACAGCACCCTTCAGCACTCCGAAGACCTTGGCCCCGGTGGTGGTCCTTGCCAGACCAACATCCAGGAAGCAACGGAAGGCTCCGGCCTGTCCCTCCTCACTCTCCACCAGGTAGTCATCACCATCAGGCTCCGTCTGACCCTCGTAGATGGTATCCAGGCTGAACTTCTTCAAAACCTGTCGCAAGGAGGAGCAAACATGCATTGGCACCATCAATCAAACTGTCTGATTGAACAATTTGTGTTTAGTACTGAATTCTTCAAGATGTATCCAATTCCTAACAGTGAAATTTGGGGGTTTGACTACTAAGCCACTTTCATTTGATCTTGCCTTCTCGTATTTTAATCACAGAAAAACCTGCAATGAAATGGAGTGTAGAAGTTGCTAATTACACATTCAAAGGGTATGCAACATTAGTCAACATTAGTCCGTTGAATTGACCTACTACAAGTTTAGCCAGTCTACAAGTCTTTTGAGCAAAACTGCCCATTCAAATTTTTATTTTGCAAAAAGTCTGATGACTCATGGCTCATTTAGGTTTTGTTTCAGTTCATGCCAACTGAAAGAAAATGTGGATGCTGAGAAGCATGACAGAAATACAGCTTCCTTCATTCAAAGATATTGTCTGGACCCACTACTTTTGGTTAATATGAGAAAATTATACTACATTTTTCTGTTTCTTTCTAGTTCAAGTGGCGAACAGGCCCATGGAATAATATCACAGTAGGGTATCTTGTTTTTACTTCTTCATAAGCACTGTTGCAAATGTTCTTCTGGTCAGGGTGACCTTTGACCCAGTTCAAGGCAGATCAAAGAGGGAAGCCAAATCAAACCTCATTAGGTCTTTCCGTCTTTATTTTTTCTTTTTGTCAACAGTACATTGCCGTGTATGGAAAATTCAACATATGGACCTTCCAAAATTCTGATATGTTCACACATCTAGTGTCACCACCCTCAGAAGCCAAGTTGGAATCAGTGGGTGTCATACGGTAATTCCAGCTGTTTTAAGGCATATCATCATCGGGTCTCTACTTTGCATTGCAAAGAAACTTTGCAAGATAAGCATGTTCACTTCTCTATCATTGGCTAATACATATCAAATCAAGGGTAAACTTCTACAAATGTGTGAGTACTTGTGTGTGGTTCTATATTTTTTCTCCTTTTACAAAAGTAATTCTACATCTTCTTTCCAGGTAACTTCAAATTACCATGTACAAATTTTTAGTTGGTTCAGTTTAATAGTACAGTAAATGAGAATAGAAGATAGAATAGTAAAGTTTCACTTTTCTGGTAATTGAATACAAGCTACCTCACTTCTGTCAAATTCAAAATTTCCACACAAAAAATAGAACTCATAAAAATGATACCCCCACCCCCCCCAAAATGAACAAACAAACAAACAAGGCTTTGTGCAAAGGCATGATCAAAGAGTGCAAACTCACCCTGCGGGCAAGGAGAAGTCCAGTGCAGTACGCTGCAGCGTAGTTGGTCAGCCCGACCTTGATGCCATAGCGAGGGAGCTCGTGCGAGTAGGCTGCACACACGATGTAGTCTCCCTCAATCTTGGCATACGCTATCTGCAAAAGAAAAAGTTCAACAAAAATGCTACCAACTTGAGGCCAATTCTCACGCACTGATAGCCATATAATAATACAATTCACTCAATTCCATAACTGAGATTTTCTACTAAATTTTGATAAATCAGAATACGTATATGTACAACTTGAACACATGTCCTGTCAATATTTGCCTTGCACTGGAAGTGCAATGCGAGTCTGAGCTCAGAGCACTGTTTGTAAGTAGAGTGCAACCACCCTCAGAAGCCAAGTTGGAATCAGTGGGTGTCATACGGTAATTCCAGCTGTTTTAAGGCATATCATCATAGGGTTTCTACTCTACATTACCACTTGCACCACAAAGCAACATGTTTGGATACAAGAGTTTGGTTGTATCACTATTGGCTAATCAAAAGTAACAAAAAGTCTAACAATGAAAATGTCAATGCACTTTGCTCAAGATGGTTACATGAAAACCAACAGGTTTTCTTGACATCTCACAACTTTCAAAGTTATCAATTTGTCATGTACAAGAGTAAACACTGGATAATATCATGAAGTTGTAACGAAGCAATGCTGTCTACATCAACGATTTTCTCTAGTTTCATTGTGAGGTTAATTGCCAAATGTACTTAGTTTTCACATGAAAAATGCATGAAAATATGAAAAACAAACAAAAATCACAAAGAATTTCTTTCCATGGTTATGTACAATCTTGGAGGAAGCACAGAACATGTAAAAATTCTTCTTGTTGCCATTTCAGCAATACCTATCGAACATATCATGCATTTAATGAGACGCAAAATGCATTCTCTTCAATATTCGAACAGTGGGAAAATACGGCATAGAACAAGCACATCATAGTCACTAAACTGCCTACCTGACATGTTATGTCCTTGTTGGTGAATCGCACAATCATGCGATACTTGGGGGTGTTGTACTTGTTCTTGTCTTGGACAACCAGGTAGCGGCGGGCCTGGTAATCAGTCCTGCCTTCACGTCTACGCCGGAATTTCACTTGGTACCTCTTGAAGTAGGCCTTGTTCTTCACAACTTTAACGAACCCCTACAAATGAATGGTTTAGTTAAACACATTACTTGTGTATGGTCAGCTTTGGTCTTCCACCAAGGGGGAAAAAAAAAACAAAAAACAAAAAACATAACCACATCTCTAGCCTTCAAAAAAAAAAAGAACACACACACAACTAGAATTTAATCGTAGAAAAAAGACTAAGTTCAAAACACAGTAGTTTTGCATGTCACATGTTAATGACACAACTCTGGATGACAAAAGCTGTAGCCAGCAATGTCCGGATGCCATTCAGAGATGTGGACTATTTATTTCCGGCAAATCGTAATGTATGACTGGAATTTAGTTAAATATATCTGAACTACCCCTGTTCCCCTGTTCCGAGTAGATCTTGATCTAGCCAAACTCTACTCCACATTTTGTCAAGACTGTTACTGGAACACTGTACTTGAGTAAATGTTTGAAATTGGCCTTGAGTTTATCACCACAATGTAGCCAAATACTCTGCAGCCTACAGACCTATTTTCAAATAACTTTTGCTTTTTATATTTTCACCAAAGGGTGAAACCTAGAACCCTATTCCTAATCTACTTGTTTTGCATTCAACACGAGATTCATAGCCAAATGGCATGTCTTTCAATTTGTACCAGAGTGGTGCTGTTTCTATCTTACCGAGTGCTTACAAAACCAACTTCCTAAAATTCTAATAAGCATGATGTAGGTCTACGATCTGAGGCAAAATCTGGATCATTCGCGCGCGGAGAGGTGGGAGCCGCAGAAAAAAGTACTGAAAATATTAAGTCGGATCAGGCCGCTAGGTGCGGCAGTCTTGCATTGTGCGAACATGCTAGCATGTGCTGGCGCCCGTGTTTTGATTGGCGCTCTGCATCAGTTGATTAAAACTCGATTTTTGCAGAAAAATACAGACAGGATTTTTTTCTTCTTTTCATCATGGATAGTGGACATGTCTGTGTAAACAAAAAATCACTGTACAAAGTTGCGACAAATTATACATCAGATGTGAGATGAATGAGCGAATTGGGGTCCTTTTGAGGACCTCCCCGGGGGGCCTCATGAGGCGGGGCAGTCTTCGTACGGGGAACAGTCCTCATGAGCGGGTTTCCCGGACTGATGTTTCGTCCACTGCACTCAGAGTAGGCCTAACCATCAGATCAAACATTATTTGTATAATAAATCACACATGACATGTCGTATAGACCGTCTATGTCCACACATTGACTGTAATTTTATCTGTAAATTAACACTGCACTACTACTGTGGGTACTGATCTCGGTTATACAGAAATAGCGATATTGCTATCTGAAGTAGGCTCTGCTCTAACCCGTCAGATGCATAGCGTATCTAAATAGCAATTTGCATTTAACTAGACCCAACAAAATACGGCACATGGTACTGTACAGTACGCCTCACACTACCGTTCATTCACGCGTACGCATATGCATGTATACGGGCATGGTATACCCAGTACGCTATGAATGCACTTCCACGTATCCCCGTGTAAGTTGAAGGGGAGACCCATCACTACATCCACTAAATCATAGCATTTTACGACTCATCTGTGCTTAAAATATACTTCTATAAGGGGATATATGCTCATTAATTTGGATCATAAGTTAATTTATGTTATCAAAGATTTACCATTCTGGCAAATTTGCCCTGATATCAGGGTCTTTTCCGATAGCATCGGTTTAGGGCTGTACACCGTAGAGAAAAGACAGAGTGCAAGAATTCAAGCATTAAATATATTTATTCATGTAATAAAAACCTTTTCAACGTTATTTATACACTTATAATAATTCATTGGAAGTATGATAATTTATTGGTATCTATGATGTCAGAAATGTATTTTTTTCAATTTGACAATTTTACATGATCATGATGATTTACACTTTAATTGATAGCTACTTTTGACCAATGAGATGAAAGAGAGCTACCAGAGTACTCGCTCGCTAGGCTATTGCACTAGGGAGCTCTGGTTCTACGGCAGTGCTATGACTAATGAGGTAGATATCTTAGTAATCTCACTAACATCAATCAGTGTAATTGCTCGTGTTACCAGCATCACAATCTTCTCAGATCGGCAGAATCAGGTGTGAATAACCTATTTAACTTGTTTGATTCCCTTTACCATCAGTGGTTCACTGACCGGAATTACCACTCTCATAAATATCATTAGTCCTTCACGTTCCAAAACATGTATGTAATCTGAACTAACGTTACACAACTGTATGCATGTCCGTGATCGCGATACGTCAGTCAATGTTGCTGTTGTTGTTTGTACTTCCTCAGGTCAGGAAAATATAACCAGGATCGGCGAGGGGGAGGGCCCCACACCCTTTTTTAGGCAAAATGATAGGCAAAATCGTGAAATAGGCCCCACCGCAGTGCGCGTGCACCCGTGCGTTAGCAAGCAAGGTTAGGTTAGGGTTAGGGTTTAGGGTTAGGTAGGGTTGTATTTATGGTTAAATTGGCCACTAAATTAGTCAAGGGACATTGGGGAGTCCTTCCGAGAACAAAAAGTAGAAGACCGAAGAAAAAAACGGGAGAAAGGGAGGACGAAAGATGCTATGCTGTGGAAATCGGCCCCACCGCCGTATGCATCTCGCGTAAACGCCGTTTGGTGGGGCCGCATTCACGAGTATTATACTGTGGAAGAAAGCCCCACCGCCGTGCTTATCTACCAATGAACGCCACACGGTGGGGCTGAATTCACGAGTATAAACAGGCGAGCCGCCGTAGTATTTGTACGGACACGCAGTGGTGGGGCCTATTTCACGAGTATGCCAAATGATAACACACGTGGATTTAATGGACTGCAACACAGATGCTGAGATGGTAGACCCTATCCTAACGTATTAAACTGTCGTTAGGGGTGTTTCATAAAGCTGTTCGTAAAGTTACGAACAACTATACGAGCGACTGGTGATCAGTTCTTGTGCTGAATTATGGAAATTCTGGTAAGTATAGCACATCAGAACTGATTACTAGTCGCTCGTAAGTTGTTCGTAACTTTATGAACAGCTCTATGAAACAGGACCCGCTGCGACTCGACCCCAACCCGTACCGAGTCGACTCGGCTAGCGGCTGTTGCTGCCTATAAATACTGGTTACAGCGCCCCGCGCCAGGGTTAAAAAAATGGTATCCATTACATCTCAAAGTGTTTAATGCTGGACATTCCCGACAAATTCCTTCAAGTCAAATAGGCCCTAGATATTAACATCTAACGTTAGAATTCTATATGCTCTATTGAATTAGAAGGTCTATGCCTTTATTTGAAGGAGGGCGCACAAGCCCCCTCCCTCCCCCATTTTTTTTTTTATCTTTGTTTTAACAAATAATAAAGAGGGGGCGCGTGCCTGGTGCCCCCCCCCCCCCCCCTTAATCCACTACTGTATAATTTGTTGCATGTACTGGTACATTTGTTGCTATCTCTTTTCATTGTCATTTTCAATTGTAAATAAACACAATAAAAACTAGGCCTAAATGTATTCAGTTTTCAGAGCCATGACTATACCCTTCACTTCCACCACTGACCCTAACCCTACCAAAACCTTTTGAGGTATCCTAATGAAACTTGGCATGTATGTGTATTAGGGGGTGAAGTTGTGCCTATCAACTTTTGGGTGCACATGCTCGAGGTCAAAGGTCAAAAGGTCAAGGTCAAATACATAGAATTTCGCTATTTCCGCCATATCTATGCAATACCTGAAGATATTTTCTTGAAACTTAGTGTATACATGTATTACCCAATTAAGATTCTCTCGTGAAAGTTTTGGTCATGAGGTCAAAGGTCAAAAGGTCAAGCAAAAATATTAAAACTTCACCTTTTTTCTCTGTACCTTGGAAATTGTTCAAGGTATCTTCATGGAACATAGTATATTTCATGTACTGACTGGCAGTGATTATCTAAAGAATTTAGGGTTAATGGGGTCAAAGGTCAAGGGCAACACTTCAAAATTTTACTATTTCCGTCATGTTTATCAATGCCAGCAGGATTTTTTTTTTTTTTTTTTACACTTGGTGTATGCATGTATAACCTAATAGAGATTCTCTGGAAAATTTTTTTTTTCTTTTGTTTTTGCCTCAAAGGTCAAAAGGTCAGAGATCAAATGAAAGTGCTGAACTAAGTTTTTCCTCCATATCTCGGAAGTGGCTCAAGTTATCTTGAAACGTATTACATATTTATGCATGTTTTTGCCTGACAGTGATTATCTTATGAATTTTAGGGTCAAAGGCCAGATGAAAATGGTAACAATTTACAGAAATTGCACTTTTTCTCCATACCTTGAAAATTACTCAATGCATAACATGTGAATGGGTCAAAGTCAAGTTAAAGTCCTTAAATCCCAAGTACATGCTCTCCTATTCATCCAATTAAACCTGGGTCAAGGAAGGTGAACATTCAACACATTTGTGACAAACTTGTCATTTTAATACTTTGCCAATTTTGTGAAAATGTAATCACACATTATCCACATGTACTATCTAGACCTATCAGGAGAATCATGCATTATGGCGGAGGCATACCAGTCGCCATAGCGACATTTTCAGTTGTCTTTCTTTCTTTCTTTATTCTGTTATTAGTTTGGGCACCGGTGGAATAAAAAACTCCAACATGTCATCACATCTTGTTCTATCAGGGAGACTGGCTCTTGTCACTGGTGGGTAATGTGATTCTTGAAATCTTCATCAATTTGAGGATTTATTTTGGTCTTTGCTTTGATATTGATGACAACTGCTGATGCTGTGGTAGCCCACCAAGAGGAATTGTGAACCAGATGAGCTTTAGTCTGAAACAAAAGGAAAGAGTTTAAAGATATTACAAGCACAATATGAACATTGAAAATTTGATCAATATCAGAATATAAAACAATGAAGTTACCTGTAGGCCTACCGGTATGAAGTTTTAAAGATTTGCTATTTTTATTTACAAAACAGTTCTCAAAAAGTTGATATGAATATTCAAATGATAAAGTTTATGCTATCATCATCTCACAAGTTTTCTGTTGATCATGTGCAAAAACTTACCTTTTTTTTCTGCAATAATAGTGCATTTATCATAATGTTCCTGGCTGAATAACTTCAAACCGATGGTCAGTCAGATATGATTATTATTATTATTATTATTATTATTATTATTATTATTATTATTATTATTATTGTATTTTTTTTCTTTCTCTTATTCCTGAGGGACCTTGTCTCACAAGCTATGCTTCACTAAGGTCTCCTTGTTTGCCTTTCTCAAAATATTTGTTACCCTTTCTTTATCATTTCACATGTACATGTAATCATATACTTATGTATTTGCAAAAAAATTTAGTATTAGTTGTTGTTGTTCCTATATACTCTTGAAAGAAAGTGTCAATGTTATTGTTATGTTATTGTTATATTGCTTATTGTTGGAAGAAAGACAAATGAATAAATAAACTTGAAACTTGAAACTTGAACTTATAATTTGAGACTACGACAATTGAGACTGAACAAAAAAAAAAGATAATAATGATAATACTGTAATACATTGTGTAGTGGTAATTACATTTCTAGATTTTATATGCAAACTACAGGGCAAGTTGTGAAGCAATGACATCAAAACTCTTGTACCAGATATATTCATATTGACCATTTCAGGACAGTCTTGTTAAAATTGGCAGAAACTTCACAATTTCATAACTTCCCTAGTTTTTCAATGTGATTTTGATCAAATCTTTGCTACATACTATTGCCTAGGTACAATTTTACTTAATCTTTTAAGAACTTCCCTTTAATTTTCATGTCTCAAATGTTATCTTACAGATTATAGATTCCCAGAGGATCATGAATCTGATAATGTGCAGATAAGTTAGAGGTCCGGGTAAACTGAACTGTAAATTTCACTGTGTATATGACCATGGACCATGGTATGACATAAACTGTTGAAAGCGTGAAACTTGCTCAAGAAACTAGTAAGTAGTTACAGAGCTGTTCATATGTATTTTGAAAAAAAAAAACAAAAAACAAACATATGACATGTTAGATGCTCCAGGAGAATTCCCTCACTGCGATAGTGACACACACAAAAAAATAAATTCATAAAAATTTGACCAGCTCTGGCTGTGAATTGAAGAGTTATGAATACCTGGCATATTTTTGTCTGTTATAAATATATCCAATTATCTAAGGTTTCATGATGTTTAGAGTGTAAATTCTGAGCTTCATGTACATGCAGCTGTTTTTTCATCAAAGGTCAAATTATGTGGCTTAGAAAGTAAAGAAAGACATTCCAATGTACCATGGAGTGCGCATTACCACAAGGATTAAAAATGTATCATGCAGACACTTATGTTTTTTTAGAAATAATTGTATGGCTTTGTGTACTCAAATTTGAATGCACCCACTCAAGTAGAATTATACTCTTGAGCATCAAACTGTATCAAAGGCTAATAGAATGTCAAAACTTGTTCTTTCATTACTTCTTGATCCCATGCTGACACACAGGGAGTGGCAGTGGAATCGGGCGGGCAGTCTGCCAGCTCTTTGCCCGAAACGGTGCGAGTATTGTCGGCGTCGATCGCTCACAGAAGGCCAATGAAGAAACCATGGCCAGTCTCCCAGGAGAAGGCCAGAGTGACGGACAGGTTCATAAAGCGTTTGCAGCTGATGTCACAGACAGGGAGGCTATTCAATCCATTGTCACAGAGGTGACCAGCTCCTTTGAGAGTCCCCTGTCAGTCCTGGTCAATTCTGCCGGCATTTTTACCTCTGGATTTCTGCATAACACCACAGAAAAGAGCTTTGATGATGGCGTCAATATCAACTTAAAGGTACATATCACAGTACTTCCACAAATGTTGCACTTCTCCAATTCAAGGAGCATTGTAAACCATTTTGAATTAATTTCCAGTATGGTGATGCTTACTGAATACTGGTCGTTGTGTTTGTTTCTCCCTTCCGTGCATTGTACAGATATTGAAACCACAAAAATATCCTTTCAGTACATAGTATGAATGAAATGTTCTGATATTTTTTTTCAAAGCTGATTATAGGAGGAATCAAGGACAATAGACTCCGTGCTTTGTTCTCAAGGCTTTGTAAAGTCTTTCAGTTTTTAGTTCAGTCATGCACTGAACCATGTAGCAAGGATGAAAATGGGAAGAGCGTCAAACACCATAGCTCTAATTTCAGGACCTTAAGCAGAGATGAACAGTAAGCAGATATGTCAGCTGTGGCCTGTAGTAATAGTAGTACAGTGTATCACAACATACCTGCTTATGATTAAGAGTTTTATCCTGTTTTAAAATTATGTCCGGAAAAGTGGAGCTGATGAAACAATTGAATAAGTGTTCAGTCACATTGTTTCCTAGAACTATTGTGTCTGTGCACATACTAAAGGAACATGTCTTGGTGTAGAAAATATCTCATCCAAGGAAGGTGAAATTCTCTTTCCACCTCCCTGGTCATTTGTTATGCCTTCTGCATGGACCTTTCTCAAGAGAAAGTAGCACTAGGCTGCTAACTACAGGCAGTTCAATGTGGCAGAGAGGTATACATTGTATATAGCATATTGATTTAAATTCATGCAGACTGCAGGGAAAAAAATAAAAAAACATACCTGGCAAGCATTTACCTTTCTATGTGGCTAGCTTCAGTTCAAATTACTGTTGATACCTCCAGAAAATATTTATACCCCCGTCAAACGAAGTTTGAAGGGGGTATATAGGAATCAGCGGACGGTCGGGCGGTCGGTCCGTTGCAAATCTTGCGTCGCGAACTACTTCCTCAGTTTTCAACCGATTCCCATAAAACTTGGCACAGATGTGTGCCTTGGGTTGTAGATGTGCAAGACGTATTTTTTGACAGTACCCAAAAGTATGTTGCCATGGTAACGGCATATTATGGGCAAAAATGGGTACAAATCTTGCATCGCGAACTCCTCCCACAGTTTTTGATCAATTTTTATGAAATTAGGTACAGATGTTCGTCTGAATATGTTAATGTGCAAGACACATATTTCCGCAGTGGCAAAAAGTGCGTTGCCATGGTAACGGCATGTTATTGGTAAAATATAGGGCAAAATGCTTCATGGCAAAACTGCTTCATCAGTGCTCTTCCAATTCTCATGGAATTCATATTGAATGTTTGTCTTAGGATATAGGTCAGCATGACACATTTCTTGACAGTGACAAAAAGTATGTTGCCATGGTAACAGCTCACATATTATGAGCCAAAATGATGGAAAATTTTGTGTTGCAAACTACTTCCTCAGTTTTTGCCCAATTTCCATGAAACTTGGTACAGATGTGTGCCTTTGGTTGTAGATGTGCAAGACGTATTTTTTGACAGTACCCGAAAGTACGTTGCCATGGTAACGGCATATTAATGGCAGAAGATCAAGGAAAGATCTTGCGGATTTAACTACTTCCTCAGTTTTTTGACCAAAGCTTATGAAATGTGGCACACACCTTGATCTTGGTGGGAAGATGTGGAAGACATATTTTTCGGACGTGTCGGAAGCTGCGTTGCCATGGTAACGGCATATAAATGGCAGAAGATCAAGGAAAGATCTTGCGGATTGAACTACTTCCTCTGTATTCGACTGAAGCTCATGAAATGTGGCACACACGTTGGTCTTGGTGGGAAGATGTGCAAGACATATTTTTTGGACGTGTCGGAAGCTGCGTTGCCATGGTAACGGCATATTAATGGTGGAAGATCAAGGAAAGATCTTGTGGATTGAACTACTTCCTCAGTTTTTGACAAAAGCTTATGAAATGTGGCACACACAATAGTCTTGGTGGGAAGATGTGCAAGACATATTTTTCGGACATGTCGGAAGCTGCGTTGCCATGGTAACGGCATTTAAATGGCAGAAGATCAAGGAAAGATCATTCCTTGGGTAAGACTGTCGTCACGGGGCGGGGGTATTAATCACCTTAAGTGATATTTCTAGTTTCAGTTAGTTCTGCTTGACAGGTAACTATAAACCAGTACACCATCTGCATCTTCCTCGCAAACAGCTCATGTCTGTGCATAACCTGTTATTGGTGTCTTTTTTTTAAGGAAAAGCCCAAACCTGTTCAAGTCAGCAGGTGAATACTGTATACGCTATATATTTCGCGGGGGTTTTATTTTCGCGAATTTCGCGAGTCGGGAGCTAGTCGCGAAATTAACAACACGCGAAAATATTACCTTCCAAAATTAATCCCTTGCCTTGATGATACGAATATTTCAGTACTAGAATACCATGTCACGGCTTACCGATCACAGACCATACTGGCTAAGCTTGTTTACGCACGTCCACGTCTACTTACGAATACTGTAGAGAGCCAATCCATTATCGCATGGGGACCACTCGTCAGAAATTTAGCTCGATGGACTTAACCACTTCAAAAATGTTGAATTCTAACTCGCTAGTTCGCAGAGTTTGGCAAGTCTTTTTCATGCAGTGTATAACTAGTATCATTCTTATATGCTAGTAAGTTGAAAATTCACACTTTCTTTGCCACTTCATATTTTCTCTGGTCCCCCAATCGCGAATTTAACCACTCGCGAAAATGTGTGACATCGGCAATTCGCGAAAATTTATGTACGCGAAAATTATAGCGTATACAGTATTAGTCAATGCATTACTAACATGGACCTACGTAGGTCCATGCTAATAACGTCTTTGGAGATGAGCTGAAATGAATGATTCATTTGTTGCCAGGTACGCTACACCGTCTGCGATTCCAGTTTTCCGTGTTACTTTGCACATGAAGACACTTTGGGTTGGGTAACTAACTGCTGTTCATACTTTAATGTGATGTTCAATGCAGGGTACCTTCCTGGTGACACAAGTGGTCAGCCAAGCAATGGTCAAAAGCCAGGTGACTGAGGGCAGCATAATCAATCTCTCCAGTCTTGCAGGAAAGGTATTTTGTTGGTCATGCATGTCTCAATCGACGTAGTGTCACCTTCTCAGTGTGGCTTCCTTTATTTCTGTACAATGTGTGTCTCACAGGTGTGATCTCCTTCTTGTCAGTGTGGCTTAGTTTGATTTCTAGTTCCATTTGAAAATGTAGAATTTGTGATGTTGTACTTCAGGAACTTTATCAGGAGAAATCAAGTTTTTCAAAGTTATGAATATAGAGATAGGAAATTTGTGTCAGTGTGGTGGTGGTGAATGATGTGTGCTTAAAGATATTACATCCTGTACAGTCACGCCTATGTCGTTGGCAATATAGCGATGTACATTTTAAGTTTATAAAGCTGTTGTTGTTCGCATAGACCCACAACTTGGTTGGTTTTGCAGAAGGATCAAACAAAACATTAAAAAAATGTGCTAGTAAAAATTTTCACTCTCCATGCAGGGCTTAAATTGTGACAATAACTTTGATTATAACCGATTTCTTTTAAGCTAAGCATTTCAAGGTAATGGCATATGATGTGGCAAACATTTTTCAGAGTTTTTAAGGACTTTATCTAAGACCTGCATTCTACTTGAGAATAAAGGACATGATTAATTCTTTTTAACACAGATGGCCCCTGCTGGTATGCTTCATTACTCAGCAACCAAAGGCGGAATCATAGCAATGACTAAATCGATGGCCAATGAGTTAGCAAGGTCTGTTTTTTAAGTGTTTAACTGTCAGCAGACATAAGGTCTCTTTGCATCTTGTATCTTCCGTGTATGCTTCCCTTCTACATGTAATTTGTATAAACCTGTGCTATTAATTATGCAATTTGATGAATAGAAACAAGTTAACTATTGCCTGCTCATGTAAAATCGGGATGGTTCGAGACAAATTAGTAATCAACAAATCGACAATTAAATCTCACTTATGAGTAGTTCATTGTAGCTATTTTGAATGTGTGTGGCCAGTACCTGGGTCATCAGGTTGGGGATAATTTTTGCAGTGCAACATACTTGGTAACATGATCCAAGATATGTTTTCATTTGGTGACCGATTAAGTCACAGGATATGAACAAATTTGCAGTTTCTAGACTCTCATTGCTCCATTGATCTGTAATTTGTCCCATTTTATATCCAGGTTGAAGTGTAGCTGTGTACTCAAGCATGCTGTCATTAAACATTTAAAAATTATGGGTCGAATAAAGAAATGAAAGTGACATGCTAAAGACAGTACAAGAATGTTTCAGATTTCATAGCATTCTTTGATATTATACATGTACTGTGAAGTTGAGGCAGAAGGTAATTTGATTTCTGTTTTCGGTTTGGTTTTTTTTTTTAAGTGATCGATTAGGTTTCATATTTGTGATCCATATGACCTTATTTCAAATTTTTGTCAACTTACATGCCAGCACCTTTATCAGGATAAAGAATTTTTCTGGAAATGTGTACATGCTTCCAGAGGTTTATGAAAGACATGTGAGTTTAGAATAAGTGCTTGTGACTTCAAATTTTGATTTTCCAACACACTCCCAACTCTGTCATTGAAATATGATGTGCAATAATATGACTTACCAAGATGTGGTATTCGTGATGGTTATAAGTGTCTTGATGTTGTAGCTGTTGCTGTTCTTTTCTTTGCTTTTTTGTTTTTGTTTTATTTTTTATTGTCTTTATACTTGGCTGCCATTAATTGAATTGAGTGATCGTGACTCAGTCAGCCTGGTGCTGGTACAACATTAGTGGTTCCTATGTCTCCACTGTGATGTGTTTTCAAACTTGCATACTGTACACTGGAGGAAAATTTGTAAGATGCACAGTGCTGCACCCCTTACCATTTCTGTGAAAGAGTGGCATGTTGTCTTCTTGATCTTTCCTTTGAGGGATACTTTTATGATATTGATGGTGGGTCTTGCAGTGAAGACATAGAACATGTCACACATGCAATATCAAACTCTATTTTCAAATTGTCCATGTCATCTTTTCGTGCCAGAAACCTTTGCAAGTTTTGAACTGTCATATGTCCTGCAGCACTATTGCTAATAGGGAAGGAATCTGATTGACAGGGAACATAGTGATCATATTGTTCATATTTTTACTTCATGCAACATAGCCATTTGTGATTATCATTGACCTAACAGCATGACAATTCCCTTATGATATCTAGTCTCTCACAATATCAGGGTGCACAAACAAAAATTATAAATAGTTGGGATCTGCAAAATCACTTTATTGTAAGAGGCTTTTGTTATCCAACCTCTTTATTACTGACATTTGAGCTGTCCCACTTTTGTCACTTACTGCTCAGATTTTATAAAACTTTGGACAGTCTATGTGCATGTGTGTGTGTGTGTGTGTGTGAGTGAGTGTGTGGGTGTTTTAAGATTAAACCAAGGGCTCTCATTTCAAACACATTATTCTAAAGAATACTTCCTCCTTTGATGTGACAGGTTCAACATTCGGTGTAATGCAGTCCTTCCTGGTTTCATTGACACACCCATGACAGCAATCACTCCGCCGGAAGAAGTTTGTCGGGTGAGACATTGAACAACATCTTCTGTCTTTTCCCCCTTTTGCATAGCTTTGCCTTATGTCTTTGGTTGCTTCCATGCTCTCAAGTGTCATCTTGATAGAACAAGGTTTGTTGACACTGCTTGACTGTGGAACCCAGCCTTGATAGCCCAAATAACTGGCCAAAGATACCCTCTTCACCTTTGATAGTTACTGTAACACCAGAAATATGTGCAGTATGATATTTTTGCGAAGTGCCATTGGAGTAATAATTTAAAAAGATGTTCCAGTTATCACCTTTGATGCATATGTGTAGGCCAGTTGTATCACAAAACATCCTTCCATATAAAAACTTTTGCAGTAAAGCCTAAAATGTTAGGAGATATAACTATTTTCTCATTAAACCATCACTGTAGATGGTCCAGTCTAGAAACAATTCTGTTATCATAACTGTTGTTCACATTTTGTACATTTAACAACACTTAACATTGATTACACGGATTAATGTTTTTGCACTGATTATTTCTGTCCCAAGGTCACATTTCAGAAATATTATTAAGGGCTAAAGCTGGGTTTTTGTTTTATCTGCAAATGGTAAATAATGCCTTTAAGAGAAGTCATCACATCATGTAACTAATGCTTTTCTAACAATTGATAATGATAATTACCATCATTTATCAACGGCCTTTTCAAAATAGATTCAAAGCGCTCACACAATTACAAGAAAAATACAAGAAATGGACAGTATATTTACTGAAAAAAAAAGAAAATACAAAACAAAACAAACAATGGCATTAAACTTGATGTGATCACTATACCATTGGAATCAAATGAAACTAAAAATAATAATGATAATGCAGTTACATCTGCCTTTATCACATGACTGCTGTTACATCATGGGCCATGTAAGAACCAAAATCTTCCCCTTTGTGCATCCTATCTCATGCAGGTTGAATCCAGGATACCTCTGGGTCATACAGGCAAACCAGAAAACATTGCCGAGACGTGCCTCTTTCTTGCTTCTTCCCGGAGTTCCTACATCACTGGGGCCAGCATCGAAGTGACTGGTTAGTGCATTTCTATAAGAATTTCTCCCCCGCCAAAAAACAAAACAAAACAAGACAAGACAAAACAAATAAAACAAACAAACAAAAATAGTAATGATAACCAAGCATTTTGTTTGACTGTTATTTTAGATATTTAAGTGATGCCAGTGCATGCAAAAATGAATTAAAAGGAGTTCACATTGTCCTAATAAGGTTTTAAAGTCATTTTTGTGTGTCTCCATGGTGTATGTAAATAAAAAAAAAGAGTGGAATTTTGGCATACAATGCATTAACGTTGAAAGCCCTTACCCCATCATGAGCAAAAGAGTATTCATGTTTGAAGCTGAACTGCCACACTTTTCTTTGCACAAATTGGGCAAGGGAGGAGTAGAATCTGCCCACTTTTACAAGCTAAAAGGACCAAAGAAGTTTGAACTATGCTAAGGATTTAAAAAAAAAAAATCCTCTCATGAATAATGCTGAACTTTTGAGAACATTTTATAAATCAGTTGTCTATCTCACTGCGTTGTAAACCAGCAGCACAGCTGCATGGATTCAATCCTGCTACCCAGAAGATAGAGTTACAGCTATTTTCAACTGCAATCTGAATATACTTCATATAAATTTTGGTCTTTAGTTTAAACATTTGTTGTAAATAAATGTGCCAAAGACAAAAATGATAACAATCGTGATTATCCCCTACTTATAACAAGTTGCAACACCTCTCTAATGCCTTCTTAACCAGTTTCTATTCTTGTATATTATCTATTATACAGTGAAATACTATACAATAATCATTTTTACATGTAATCACTTGTGATGCGGTATTTCCTATGTATTCATTTAGATGAAAAATTTGATACCTTTTTATTTTCATTGTTCAGGTGGTCTTGGCATGTGAGGGATGAAAGACAGGTGCCATTACACTGACTCTCTGGACCACAGTGAGGACAAGACTGTCTCATTTTCATCCAGAGTACATGTAGTGAATTGTAATGACTAATTTTGTTCAGGATTCAGTAAAGCATGTAAATGGTGGTGGTGACAAATGACATAGAAGCAATAAATGGTACAGTACTAGTCCGTTGAGGACAAAAAAGCTCAGCTCAAATTTAAGAATGGCATGATAGGATCTGTATCGAATCGATCAGATGGTTTAACATGCTGTCCTTATATTGATGTCCTTGCAGAAATCTTTGCTCATATAGTGGTCAATGGGTCAATGTATGACTGTATGTTTTGATTTGCAAATGTTGCCACACATGGAACTGAAATCATGGTAAATTTAACTACATTGTTGCCTGTTGATGAAATGATGGAATTACTGCAGTATGCAGTTGCAGGATACGATTGATGTAAAGATCATTAGTGGTTTTTACATGCATTTTCTTTTTAAATTCTCCAGTTTGTTTGTACAAGTTAATATGTATAGGCAATTATAAATACACAAGGTTAAGTGTATGTTTGGCACTGTAACGGTACTTTTTCTTTTCATCAATTAGACGCCGTGATATTATTCAATGCATGTAACCCAATTTTAAGAGAGCATGTGTATATAAAGTGTACATTCCACAAATGTTCGGATACAACGAGAATCCGGATATAACGAGAAAAATTCACTCGGAACCGATGATCTCGTTATAATGGGATTCCCCTGTACATGTATAGTGTATCTCCTCACAGAACTTGGAGGGAAAGGACTTTTGACATGCCTTACAAAGATCCCCATTTCTCTGTGACTACTGAAGCTAATCGAATGTGGTTTACTGCATGCTGTAGGTAATCAGTTATCGTTTCATACCCTTGAATTTCATTTTAATTGATTTACTACTTTTAAGGTTATCTGTTGTGGAAAGCTGATTGTAATTTTGGGGGATTCACATGTGGTATATGTGCGGGATGCATCATGAGCTTAACATGATTACTTCACTACAATTTGCATTTACCCTGGTGATGCCCATTTGTACATAATGAGGTGTACTTTTATATAGATGTACTAGAATAGACATACGTTGTGACAGAATATAAGTTCGTGTAGTATATTGTTTGATACGACACTGTTAATAATGGGTCATTTAAAATAGATGGCCTCATCAAGTGGTCATGGATATTTCATGCATGGTAATCCTTTTGCACTTTGTGTGCACCGAAGCAGCGACTGCATCATGGCTAGAAGGCTGACAATGTAATATTTTGTGTCTGTGTGTGTGTGTGTGTGTGTGTATTGATATGTATAATGTCTCAAAGAAATCTACATGCAGAATAAAGGAGGTGCTCTGAGGTATGTTTGTGTGTTTGTTCGTTTGTTTGTTTCTAGAGAGAAATTTAACCAAAAGCTAACATCACAACAATTTGTATGACAGCCTTTTCTTCTTCTTTTTTTTTTTTTTTTTGGGGGGGGGGGGGAGGAGGTTGTCGCTACTATACGTGTATAATATGTCATGAGCTGGAAAGCCATTCATCATGCGGTTAATGGCCATCACAGGTGTGAAGATTTAATTTGATGCCAACTTGTGTACTTTGCCATGTAGTCCGGAACCTTCTAGACTCAACATGACAATCTGTTTAGCATAATATTATTCTTATTAATTATGACTAACAGTTTTCTCCAAATTCTGACCCAATGATGATAAATATAAGGAAATAAGCTACCCTCAAATACGGGAAGATTGTAGATTGGTGAAATACATGTATGAACGTAATGCGTACATGTGCAAATTATACTGAAATATTTTTGTGCAATAAAATGATCACAGTATCCAAGCGATAAGAAAGCACTGGAGTTGAGTACATGTGTAGTCTCTTTCATGTCAGCATGACCTGTACAGTAATGAGTTGTTTCCTTCAAAGACAATTCCACCCTACATTTAATTGATAAAGAAGAGTTATGATTAAACAAACAATAATGGTAGAGGTTTCATGAAAATTGGACAAAAAAGTAGAGTTTCGGAATTTTACTGTTTCGCACATTTGCACAAAACAGTGATATCAGTGACAATCATGATACATGTATACATAATATTAGATGAGTTGATGATGTCATGGCTGCATAAGGCTCGCAACTGACCCATGTGCTATTTCTCAAGATTATATTTTCTTTCTTGTATCTCAGGAGGTTTCATTGTGTGAGTTAAATACCAATTAGCCTGTTGTTGTTTTTTCAGTTGATAAACTACATGTACTTCAAATCACCAGCACAAATCTGCATATATCACTTTCTATGCCTCATACAAGTTTCAGCTACAGTGTGGGCACACTTTAGGGCTTCATGTGCCTACCGACACTCAAAACACACAAAGGCCCGAATTCACAAAGGTGGTATAGTTTTCTATGGAGTGCCAAGTGTCACATGGCCTATTTCGTTACGAAATCTGTCATTTCATCGATGAAATGATCATTTGGTAACAAAATGACATCTCGTTAACGAAAATACAAATTGTCCATGGTTTGCCCACCAAAGGGTTATCTATACATGTTTTAAGTTCCCTTTTTTTTTCTCCCTCTTTTTTTTTCATTAAACCAAAGAGAAATACTTGTTTTCTGTATTCAAATCTTTGATGTGTTTCTGTAACCTGATAGCAAAGATGACTTTTAGGGGGAAAAATTAATTGTACATGCAAAATTATCGACCACAATTTTGAATATAAGAGTCAGTACACAAAACAAGTGTGGGCCTTATGAATTGTAGGCCTACATGTATTTATGTGCTTTAGACCGACATTAAAGGGAATGGCTATTTTTAGTAACTGATCATTGGGAATGCTGGAGAATGATTGTTCCAATCCTTGTGGGATTCATTTAAGAGTACATTATATATCTATTGTTGTGTCAAAATTATTTGCTTCAGAAGGGTTTCGTATTCAAGTAATGTGCAGTTTAATGTTTCCAGGTTAGCATGCCTGTATAGTGATGGGGCGATCGTTAACGGGTCGTTAATGATCGCCTCAACACTGTACAGCATGCTAACCTGGAAACATTGAAATGCACATTACTTGAATATGAGACCGTTCTGAAGCAAATAATTTTCACAAAACAATAGATATGTAATGTACTCTGAATCCCACAAGGATTGGAGCAACCATCCCCCAGCATTCCCTCTGATTCCCACTGATCTGTTACAAGCCACCCCCTTTAAAATTGAGAATCTATTCAAAATTCTGAACTTTGTTATTTGAAGTTTGCTTTTGAAGAAACATTTTACCATTTCTATTTTTTTTTTTTTTGGGGGGGGGGTCTGATTCTGTTTATTTATCACCATGTATTGGCATGTGATGTGAATCAGCACTTCATAATAACTGATTTAAATAGAAACACTGACCAAACAAACAGAACAATGACACGTCTTATCAAAATCTTGCAAAAAAATAAGTTGTGAATTTAAACATTTGCCATGTTTTCACAAACTACAGTCTGTAGTGATATTACCGATATCATTGCATCACACGACCGCATGTATTAGTATTTTTCAATGATTTAACAACCCTCCCCCCCCCCCCCCCCCAAAAAAAAAAAAAAATGCTGAATCATTAATTACAACCCTTGAATGATTCGAGTGAAGGGAAATCATGCTTTCTTTCTTGTTCATTGTAAAGGAAAATTATGTTGAAGTGGTTATTTGCGACTGACGGCAATATGCTGGACTGTGTGTAGGTTGCAGTGGTAAGGTAGACTTGTATGCTATTAGTGTCCCTGTACAGACAGGGACACTATGTGCTATAGTGTTATAGCGCCCTCTTACATGAGTTGTACTCTTGCGGGTGATAATACTGTGAGTTTGAAATTAATTCAGATGTAGGCCTATATCTATTTCCATGAAGGCGTAACCTTAGTTGAAGCACTACAAGTTACGTTTTTAGAAGTGGAGACCCAGTTTACATATCTAGAGCCACTTCCGGGTTTCATGAGATAGCAAGTGTGTGTGTGTGTGTGTGTGTTTTTTTTTAAATTTCAAATGAAATAAAGAAGAAGTAATAATTAACAAAAATGGTACAAATTTGAGCTTTTTTTTTTCTTCAAATTAGGAAATTGTTAATAATGTTTGGTTCTTGAAATTGTCACATGGATTCTTAAATCAATAGATTAAAATAAATAAAGAAATTCTGCTTATTTAATAATCTTTATGCTTATTATTCCCTATGTCATTTGAAGTTTGACTTGACAGAAAACTCTTATTTTTCCCCTTTAGTTTCCCACTTTGTTTTTCTTAGAGGTTATAAAGAGATAAAGAGAACAAAAACTTATTTTTCCAATTTTATTCATGTCTCTCATTGTATTAAACTCGTCTTTTGTTGTCAATGTTATCGTGACGGGCATTTGCAAATGAAAGAGAACATGTCAATTTTGGCAATTTTTAATTTTGTGCCTTGGAGTACAAAAATGAATGTGCTCACTCATGCGTAAAGTTTTCTTTTTAATTAACCTATTAGCTTAATAGCCAATCAAATTCCCTTCGATGGTTCATAAAAATCTTCTATGAAAAATATGACCTCGAAAAAGTGTTTACTTTCTTTTCTTGGTAAGTATATATATATATATATATATATATATATATATATATGAAGAGTTTGTTCGCAAAAACCGATAAGTCCATGTTTGCCAAATGGAGATATTAGCGATTAAAGGTCAAGAAAAATAAAGAAAATAAGACAAATTTTACTTCTTTTGACCGTAACTTCAAAAATGTACCTTTATATGTAGTGACCAATATATCATTTAGAAGGTATTATTTTGTACTTTAAGACAGAGACCGCACATCAAAATCTTCAAAAATGGACTTATCGGTTTTTGCGAACAAACTCTTCATTAACATATATATATATATATACATATAGATATATATAGATATATATATACATATAGATATAGATATATATATATATACATATAGATATATATATATATATATATATATATATATACATATATATATATGTATAATTATATATGTATATATATATATATATATATATATATAAATGCGTGTATGTGTGTGTGTGTGTGTGTGTGTGCGTGAATAACAGCTAAGAGTTTCTGCTCGACGCCCAAGAAGACATTGGTTCACTCCAGTAATTTAGGAAATTATGTGCATTCGCCCGTAGGGCTTTGTCAAGTGCAAAAATACCATGGGCGAAAAATCAGTAAAACAACACTTCTTTCACGGAGTTCTCTTAATTACCACTGTTGTACATCAATGTACAAGTTATACACACGCACACACACACACACACACACACACACACAGAATATGATGGGATTGATCGTTCTTTCCAACAATAAAGCAGAATGATAAATCTTCTTCCCGCCCGCTTCATACAAAATGGTATGTAAGGGCCTTCCGTTGGCCTAAACGTCTCCCCTGTCTCTCCTTGATAGATCGGATATTACTCATAGCCATTCTATAATTTCATGGAAATAAGCCACATAGGCCTATACTGTTGCGAATCCTTATTTTGACTGATTCCTCGTGCGTCATACTCGTCTGGCAATTTAGAACATCGAGACTCTTCTCTTTCATCATCAAAATCCTGTGTGACATCATACTTTTATACGAGAAAAGAACTAATTTATTCTCAGAGTGGGACAATCTTTCCCATTGTCGATTTTTAGCTGGATGTTAAAGAAAGAGCCGATGTTCTTGCCAAATCAGGACCCAAGTTGATATGAGCGCAGGTTGTGCGGTAACGCGAGCTGAGTGCTGACCCTCCAATGACATCGGGAAGGGGAAGGGGGAACAACGTATCATTTCCCCTCCTCCAATTCCGGAGATGTGCAAAAAAGAACGGTGATATTGACTTTGATATCATAGGCCTATACAGGTATACTAAAATGTGATTGGCAAATTGTAAACAAGCATTGCATTTACATTATAGTTATTGTTAGCTTGCATTCACCTGGCCATCCCTTGATCCTCTCCCACACTCTTTCCCCGCTCAGATCATCTCCATATAGACATCAGGGCCCCGTTAACCTGCATAAAAGTTACTATTGTGGTATCAACTTTGCTATCCAATGGTAACTACCATGGCATTCTTGATTTTCATTTGATGTTGAGCATTGTTATACCATGGAAAAAAATCACCATTGGATGGCAACGTTACCACAATAGTAACTTTTTATGTAACGGGGCACTGATCTCCGGACAGGCGTCATCTCCACTAAAAAACCGAGCTTCCGCCCGACAGCAAGTGTTGGTTCTAATTCTTATAGCGTGCAGTTGGTACTGCATAATTATTCAAATTCATAAATTTGGATACAGATTTCGTCTGTAAATGACCACATTACGTAAATGTTACTGTTCAACAGATCAGAGACCTAAAAGGAGCAGCACTTCGACAAATATTCCACGAAAAAGAAAAATACACCATAGGGCCATAGTAGGGGCATTTCATGAAGCTTTTTGTCCGACAAAGTTGTCGGACAAATTTGCTCTCTGCCAGTCAGATGCAAGGATTTCAATAGCTTGTAACAGTTTGTCGGAAAAATATCCGACCAAAATGCTTCATGAAATGCCCCCCTTATCTATCAACTTTAATGCTATAATATGCAAAAGCTCCCTCGTGTAGGGGGAGGACACCACTCCTATCAACACCCCGTATGTATACGCGTCCGTACACTTTGGAGAAAAAAACAAACCGCACACATTACAATTGACAGGCATGATCTAGCCATTCACAAATTTTCCGAATATTTTTTTTTTTTTTTTTTTTTGTGGGTTTATCTTTCTTGGTCTGAAATTGTCCAGACTTCACCAAACAAAGGTGTCGGTGCAACAGGATGTTGAATTTAAATTTTGAAAATACAAAACCTCCCCGTCGTGTGGGAGGGGGCGGTATGCCCCCCCCCCCCCCCAATAGAATCTGACTAAGTGTCTGGTCTTAACTTGAGATTTTATTATGTACCATTTTTGGTTTGTCACTTGATTAATAACCATTGCTACAAACTCACTTCATAGCAGCGATTGTAACGCCACTATTACAATTACATTATTACTTACACTAAACTACAATACAGCACTGCAATACAGGGCAAAATAGCGCCATCTTTTGACAATCTACGCTACATCTTAATAATGGGGCTCTTACCATAGGCCTACTTTATGAAATCCTAGACGTCACTTTTTTTTTTTCATTAGAATGTTTAGATATAAACCTCTGATAATCTCCAGAATTTTGGAAACGTTGACACCTAATTCGCGAATCACTTGAGCGGAACGCATGGTTTGTCTTGACTTGGGAAATAAACGTAAAGTGAATCATCAAGCATTTTGATTTGATTGCGATCCTTTAATTGGTTCCATGATGGTGTAGGCTATAATGACAGAATTTGCGTTTAATCCTAGTGATTGTCAAAATATGCAATGGAAAGAATAGTAAAACCCAACGTTACTATAATGATATATCCGCAATCACGTTTCTGACATGCACGCTCACGAGTTGCATCATTCGTTCCCTATATATTATTATCACGACGAAAGCGCTTGGCCGTTGTGGAGTAAATCAGTGAAGAAGAAAGAGGGAGATGGCTTAATGCAAAAGAAAAAAATAGGAATATGAACCGCATTAACTGTCACTCAAATCCCAGAAATCATAATTTTGTAATAACACACACGCTATACAAAAACAAACAAACAAACAAACAAACAAGAAACAAAATACAATTATGCAAGGAGTATATTCGCAATGTTACACGTTGATTGTCACGAGAAAAACGGTTAATGCATTATGTTGCAAAATAGGCTAAGTGTTGGCAAAAATACAATACAGTGTAATCGTTCTCTCTCTCTCTCCATCCCCCCCCCCCTCTCTCTCTCTCTCTCCCTCCCCCAGGCATACGCACACACACACACACACACACACACACACACACAGAATATACTGGGGCTGAATCGCATCCTCCAAAAAGTTTGGAAATCGGAGTTTTTACTTATTACTCTCTTATCTCATTTATTAACACATAACTGGCAATCACCGAAAGATTGTAGGCTACCTATATGGTAATTGGATGATATCATGTTATATATTGATGGTAAGCAATTGGATCAAAAGTCCTGAGTAAAAATTTTTGGGGTAACTATCGATTCACAGCTAACATGGTCCGAGCATACATCGAGTTTATTCAACAACATATCGGGATCCTCTGGAAAGTAAGAGAATATCTTACCAAACATCACCTACCATTCAAATTCTTTTTAATGCACTCATATTACCCCATGTCACCTAAAACAAAATAAAGTCGATATTGTCATTACAAAAACGTGCTGTAAGACTTATCACCGGTTGACACTACTTATAGCACACACTGAATCTTTGTTTTATGATTTAAAGACTCCTAGAATTTCTGATACACATAATAAAATACATGGCAAACAGCAATATTCATGTATAAATATACTAACAACTGCAGCTCCCTGAATTGTTTAAAGATATGTCATATTTCAAATTATATAATCCATTCATATCCTACCCGTCTTGCATTATCATTTGGAAAATCCTAAACTCATTATAGCTTAAAAATTCCATAAGACATCATGGTCCAGATTTATGGAACTCATTGAATGATGACCTTAAACGCAGTTCTTCTCTACAATGTTTTAAATCATCCTTTAAAAACGTTCTTCTCGCAATGTACCACGCGAATTAGAAATTACGCTTTTGTTTATAGTTCCCAACTCCTGAACACCGTATCTCATCGCTTTTCTTCTCTTCTCTCTTCCCTCTACTCTTCCCATTCGGGTACCTTATTCTCTGGTTTTGTTTTGTTTTGTTTTGTTTTGTTCTTCTTTCGTCTTTATACATTCCACCTTGTGTTGTCCTTTTTTTGTCAAATGGCATTTAAAATAGTCTTAAGATTTACATCATTTGTACTTACACGTGTGTATAATTGTTCCGTTCCTTCCTTTAGTTAAATAAAAAGATTGTAACAACTCAAGGTATATGTTCAGAGGCCGTTGCCCAAGTCAAGCGTTTTGCTATAAGTTATTGATAACGGTCTCCTCCACCTGTACACTTAAAGATCTGTAATGATATATCTATGTATTATTTCACATGATTATATATTTGTAATGCGAAATTTTGTTTATATTTTCATGACTTGTGAATATTAATATGTTCGATATTGTTATACTTTTGTTATGTAGGGGCCTACAATGATTAAGTGGAGAAATAAAACTTATTGAAACTGAAAAAAAAAAACCCTGAAAACTGTCGGCCTGATTATAATGATTATGCCATCTGGGATAGGGCAGTTTCTTAAAATGTGGGGTTACTAAGGCCTATAATTGAGTTGCAAAATGAACTTAATTTAAGCGCGGTGGTCATGAAGAGTTGATAAAGAACATCCCCCCCCCCCCCCGTTTGTAGGCCCTATGTATAGTTTGTTATCAACTGATGGTCAGCCACAAAATTTATACACCGCAGTGGAATTTAACATTCAAAAGCTGATAGTGGTGCGCCATGCCAGGGAAGTTTGCTGGCTCATTCGTGTTCAGGTTGGAGTTATCATCAATTGTCACGTGTAACCAATATTCCAAAAGCCAGCGCCATGGCAATCGGGTATTGAGTCCTCTACGCGTCCTCTACAGACAAAAAAAAAAAAAAAAAAAAAAAAAAAAATCTTACCTCAACCTTTACCACGAGTGCTTAAAAAAGGAAAAAAAAATGCCCAACTTGAATTGACCTTACCTGAAAAACATCGAAAATCCTTCATAAAATCCATACAAATTCCCGGTTCACTACCAAAATTCAATCATAAATAACTGTCCCTTGTGTCATTCTCAAGCGTTCTTGCCTAGCTGTGTAGGCCTAACTTTCATCCATTATCCGTTCACAACGTTTTGAGTTATTTTGCATACAGACAAAAAAAAAAAAAAAAAAAAAAAGACCACACAAAATAACCGAGTAATTGATGTCAATACCAACCCGTAGACACCGGGGAAACTCGATTATCAACAAGGAAAAGGCATTGAATGACTTCACCAAACTTGAGTCATTTTGCAACTTTTCAGTTTTGGCCTTCCCCACATGTTTTTATATACAAAGAATGCAACTCCATGAAAAAAAAAAAAGAAGCAATCTTTCTGAGGTCATCAAGCATAATGGTATTATGTCGATTATAACTGAGATTATTTAAAGTGCAATATTGATCAAACTCAGAAGTCCAAACCTTTTTCTGACCATAATTTTTGTATCCAATCTTGGCGAATGTAGTTTCCTTTGCCAGTGCATTTGATAGAGTAGAGGGTAATTTCGGGTTTACCGACGATATCATCGATTTGTTTTATTTCGTCACGCTTCAACGGTTCGTGACCCTTTCACCTTCCATGGTGGGCATGGATATACTATAGTAGGTCACACACTCATTGGTGATTCGATATTCTCGAAGCGCCCGTTCTTGCAGGGGCCCTAGAAACAGCACACATATGAATATTCATCATTTTAGAATGAGCTGCCAATTTAATATTACATAAAGTAAATAAGCAAATATCAGAATAGTAATATACATAAAATATCATGACAAAGGAAATAAATGTTGTATTTAATGATTAATTTTCAATAACGGTTACATGTTAAAAAAATTATCTGACAATATACATTTTAATTCTTTTATCACCAGCTCTGTATCTTCTCAATTCAATCTTCGATAGATGGTGAGATTTCGCGCTCCCTCAATTCTCGATTTGGCGCGGGCACATGTTTTCATGTGTAAGCGCTCACTCAATTTTACCAACACAGGGTGAATTTTAGATGGATGAAACGGAGGATATTAAAGTATATTTCAGACAAAGGTGAGTTTCACTTCCGTTTTGACTCTGTGACAAGTGAGAAATTTAGATTTTGTGTATCCAGTCATTTCCCCTTTTCGTTGAAAGTGTAATTCATTGTACAGACGTCTGCTGAATCAGTGTCGAATGGAAAATGCGAGAAACTGCAGAGCTGTTTACGTAGTCGTAGGATTTCAACACGTTACATGTCAAGACGCAGGCTTTGTATCTTGCCTAGTAGGCGCCTACTCTATGTATCTGTGATACTTTCCCATGGCATTGCACTGCACTGTATCTACCGAGATCTTCAAAAATACTGGCACGTTACTGCACTAGTCTAGTCGATATAGAACTAGTCTATGATTGATGAAGTTGAAGTCAATCATTTCCAATGATTTCCAATGTACGCCGGTCATGTAATGTAATGTAATGTTATAAAATAGATCTAGATAGTAGATGATGACTGGCGGGGGAGGGAACATACCGAATGTTCCACCCGAATGGACGAAGGGTTTGAAATGCTATTGAGGAAGGTTATAAGTCCCGAGACGAAGTCCAGGGACTTTAGCCTCCCGAAATAGCATTTCAAACCCTGAGGGGGGAACGTTTGGTACATGTTCCCGACAACAAAAGTCATCATCTGTTATATTATATGGGTTAGTCAAATACGTCAACGTCAACCACCAATGCCATCGTAGAGATCTGTAAGCTCCTACGAACTTTGCAGCCACGGCCACCATGAAGTACCAGCAAAGCGTGCATGTGCAGCTAGCGCGCACTACGCACTAGACGTCTACATATAACTCGCTTGCGCAGAGCCAAATTCACTGTGCGCGCGATCCTACGCGTAGGCACTCTGTCATTTGTTACGTGGAAATGTTTTCCCATGGGAGAACATTACCAAGAATGTTCGCCCATGGGAGAACATAACGAATGTACCTCCATCACGTGACTCTGTTTAACCAATCACTGACCAGTATTTGACTAACCCATTTACTGTAATATAATGTCATGTCATGTCATGTCATGTAATGTAATGTAATGTTTTCGATTTCCAATGTAAGCCGGTCATGGTCAGCTACTTCACTTTGTCTTCAGTACTGACAGTACTCGTACTGTAGTACAGTAGATCAAATTCTAGGCTACTTTCTTCTACTTTTACTTTACTACTAGTACTGACGACTAACCGTTAGGTCTCTAGTAGGGCCTTGTTGGGCTCTAACATGTTACAGTCTAAACTCTCGCGTATCACTATCAGTGTTACTGTACCGGAGTGTACGTTTTGCGTTCAATGGAATGCTGGATGCGAGATGAGGGCATGATGTGTGCAAGCCATGTCCAAGACCAAGGTGTCACCAGGCAGGTTGAGTAGAGACTGCTTTAACCTTTTTAGGTACATTCAGAGCTCTATACCTCTATACCTGGCACATGCAGCCAGCCAGCCATGTGACTCGTGAAATGAAATTGGACTTATTTTTGTATTCGAGAGTTAAATTTACTTGCCAATTTACTGCTGGCCAGCAGGCCAGAGATGCCAAGTTCAAAAAAATTGTATGAGTGAGATTTTCATGACTGCGTCTCGGCGCGTGTGCATGTGCGTGAGTGAGGGAACGAAGCGACTGAGCGGGAGGAGGGTGTGAGGAGGGGGATGCCCCCGGGCCCCGGCCCCCTTCAATGGTAGGGAACTTTCTCACCCCGTAGGGAACTTTCTCAAGCATTTGAGCTGCTAAATTGCAGCTCTTTATGGTGCGATCTGGTGCATACTTAAGTGACTTTTTTTTTTTACTTGTGTTAAAAGACAAGATTTAAACTTTTGTTTGAACTTTGCTCCCAAATATACATGAGAAAAATGGGTGCCATGCATGGAATCGTGAGAGGGACCCTAACAATCTCATACTTTACATGTAAATACATTACATGCATGAGACTTGGTAGCTCTGGTTCAGCCGCATATGGTTCCAAAAGCTCTCTTCAGGAATTGTAAACATTTGATCTGGAAGTTCTAGCATTTTATGCAAGACCTCAATTTTTTTTTAAAGTAGTGAGACACCTGCAGCTGCACTGCACAGCACAACTGTGCAAGACTGTTCACAGAAATGTGAACTTGGTTACTTCTGTGAGAGTGAAGAGGATGAAGGAAAACCGTAGGGTCAGGTCTAGTCTAGACCTAGAGGTCTAATCTACAGGGTAGATCTAGCATGACTACGTATGAGAAAAAAAAAAATTGTACCATTTTACTTGTAGAAGATGCCAACTTGTTTGCAACTGTTAATTGTAACATTAGCGTGGAAGTTTCTCTAGACTCTAGTCTAAGTCTAACGTTAGTTCTGATACCAATCGATTTGAGCCCCCCTGCCCTCCCCCCCCCCCCCCCACTGTTTGTGCCCCATACAAAGAAATACATAATGACGCATGTGTCATCACTTTGGCCCCCCCCCCTCCCCCCCCCCCCCATACACACACTGTTTTTAACCCGGAAGTACATAAGTGGCACTAAAAGAAATAGAGATCTTGAAGTGTGAGCACGGTGAGGTTATAATACTCATAATTTCCACTGAAGACCTTTTTTTTTTGGGGGGGGGGGGGGGGTTAGGTTTTTTTTTTGCTTGTCAGCTGAAGAAACCCGGAAGTGGAAATAGAGAGATGAGCTTGCTTCTTAGTTCATGAAACCCGGAAGTCCCCCCCCCCCCCCCCCCCCCCCCACACACACACACACACACTTTTGAAAATGCTCCGCTGGCCCTGATCAGTACGCTCTCTTCAAGGTCTTGATGTAACATACCAGTTTACTCTGATGTAACATGACCAGTTTACTGCATGCAATGCACATGCTTTATCTATGGTACAGTCAAGTACACTCACATTGGTTCATGTGACATTTAAAAGACAAGTTCTTCTCAGAAACAGTCTGTGGTACAGCTCCACGGAGTGTATTCAGCAGTTTCTATCTAAACACAAAAATGTGAAATGTTCGCACATTCAGAGATCATGCTCATTCGATGTTTGTGGTGCTATGCTTGTAGTACAACTTGTATGTAATTTCAT